>NW_026705480.1:0-654843 GCF_029867415.1 Vicia villosa
CCAGGAAGCAGGAGGGATATGATGAGAAAGTGACGATTGTGTCACTTGTCGATCGAGTACTTCAAGTAACTCATCCTTCCTTCTTAGGATGTTTTGAATCTCAACATTTTCCGTGTTGACGATTCGATACTTGTTCCTCCAAGCATTCCTTTCTTGGCATACCTTGTTTAATGCCGCTTGCAGTTTTTCAACATCGGTGGAGAAAAGGTAAATTGGTTCCCTTAGGGGAATAGGTTCTTGATGTTGATATGGCATCCTGAGCTTGAATGCTCTGACGCGTACCCATTGAAGGTAAGGATCCAGGGAGATGCGAAGATGTTTTCCTAACAATCTTTTCCCTTTGCTGTGAACAAGACGCCAGGCTTGGACAATTTCCTTCTTCAGCATGTTGCCATGATCGTCGATGTTCTTGAAGAACAGACCCTCCAATTGGATGTTACTTGGTATATTTTTCATAGGATAGCCGTATTGACGACGGGCTAAAGCTGGATTGTAACTGATTCCTCCCTTAGTTCCAATAAGGGGTACGTTGGGGAAATTTCCGCAACTGAAGATGATCTTGGTTTCGTCGTTGTCAGGACTACACCACTCAATGTCTGTATGAGTGAGAGACATGATTTTCTGTGACCAGTAAAGGCCATCCCTCATGTTCCAGAAAGTGCTAGACTTTGGCAGGTGCGAAACGAACCATTCGTATAACAACAGTACGCAGCATGTGATTAATCCTCCTCGCTGCAGGTTTCTTGAATGCACAGAGTGATAAGCATCCGCAAGCAAGGTTGGAACTGGATTTCCAATCAAGAAGATCTTAATTGCGTTGATGTCGACGAAATCGTTAATGTTAGGGAACAAAAACAATCCGTAGATAAGCAAAGCCAAGATTTCTTCAAAAGCATTCATATCTTGGATGCTGACGAAGTACCGAGCTTGATCAAACAAGAATTTGGAGGGCAATCCTTGAATTCCTCCTATACTCACCATATGAGTTCTGATGTCGACTACGTTCAAAGGAGTAGTTGCAGCAATGATAATGTCGTCAGGATTCTTTTCCAAACCGGAGTACGGATCTTGCGCGTACACGGGTATTTCAATCAGACGAGAGTACTCCTCCAACGTAGGCATGAGTTGATAATCTGGAAAGGTGAAGCAGTGATACGTTGGATCGTAAAACTGTACCAAGGTGGGAAGGATCCCATCCACAATGTTGGTATTGAGCAAAGGCAGAAGTTTTCCATACTTCTCCTTGAAAGCCTGGGGGTTGACCACCAGTTTTCCGAGCTTTCCCAGTTCCTCGACCTGGGGAATCTTGAAGGTGTATTTCCTAGCTCTCTTTCTTCCGTAATCCATAATATAGATCCTTAAGTCCTTTCTCCGTTTCTCTCTTTCTATGAAGTTCAAAACGTTCGTTATTTAGTTTCCTTGAAAAACGACTCGAAAAAGACTCTTTTTATTTTTAGTTGTTTATTAATGAATGATGCATGAATGCATGAATGCACACGCAAGAGTTTTAAACAAACATGGCGTTGAAGGGTATAGTAGTCATGAAGTCAAAACGCAATCCCCGCCCCAATGGTAAACTAAGGATAAGGATTTTTGTACCTGTAGAACGGGTTCTAGGGGTCTCAGAGTTTTTGCTCAACCTTAAAGATACGTTGATTGGTATCTATAAGAGATTTTTCTCTGAGTGTAGTATCTGCGTGACAATTACTTCCGTAATCACCGCTCTACGTCCTAAAAAAAAAGGCTTTAAGTGGGGTTAATGTGTTTCTAGGTCCTCCTGGTACAAATCAGTCTCGGAATGCAGTGGCGCAGTTAATCACAACCAGCCAGGCAAATCCCAAGAGTAGACTTGGAAACCAAGATTAGAGGGCCTTCACCGGGAAGACATCCTCCATCCTATCTTATGTTGCACTCAAATCCGGGTATAGGATTTCTCACCACAAGGGGGAATCAAGCCCTTTCCCGATACAGAATAAACAAAATAAACAAATATATATGCAACAATCACATGAAATGACACAGAGGTTAGGCAGGACCTCTCTTGTTTGAGGGGGAATTTGGCATCCCTAATTCCTCATTGGGGCTGGACCAGCAACAGGTCAACCATTGGTTTGGATGAAAAACCAAGGTTTTTAACACTTATTTCCCCAGCAGAGTCGCCATTTTTCTGTGGTGGTCGTTTTCTTTACCTCCCCGTTTCACTTGGGAAGACGGCACGCTAAACCCTTCACGCGAAATTTGGAAGGAGAATGCGCCCGTGGTGGGATGAATTTTATTTCAGTTCTTCCTACGATATCACACGAACTTTCTTATTGGTCCTACGAGTAGGAAAGGGGAAAAAAGATCTCAACTAAACCCTAGGAGTTTGCTAAGTGTGGGGATTTCACCTAGACTAGAAATTCTGGAGTCCGGGGGGTCGGTTATAAATAGGGAAGTGTTTAAACACCCTACATATCTGTAGTACTCTACAGGAACCTTCTCTGTGTCATTGTGATTGTGTTTGCTGCTAATGATTGGGAAAGTTTCTCCTTTGTATTAGGAGAGAGAATTGAATTGATTAAAGAAGACAGACAGACAGACAAACTGACTATTTTTGGTATTTTATTAGCTCGCTGAGATTCCTTGTGAACCTCATGCCTACATATCCCTAGTGGAAGTCAGAGCTTAATGTAGTTCGGGGAACTAACTAGGGAAATTAATTATTTTTGGTGCCTTGCTTAAAGCTCAAGGTTGAAGCTTGGAATTAAATCTCTGTTTACAGTAAAGAGACATGCAATCATCTTTACAGAGAGGTATTTGTACTATTCTACCACAAACATTTTAAAAGAGTGACAGAATAACTGAATTCATTTCATTCAAGAGGGGGACCTTACTTGTGTATGTGCAAGTATACCAGTCAAATGCCTCTTAAATGAAAGAAAGATGCTCATCCAAATTAGGGAAAGTTACCACATGTCTGGGTTTTACTGCCAGCTCATGCCTTTCAAAATCCTAAATGGGAGACTTGATTAAAATTGAAATTGAAATGGAAATGTTTGTTTGTTTGAATGTGGTAGAGTAGTAAAAATATCTCTCTATAGAGATAAGCTATGTCTATCTACTGTATAAAAGATTTTACTTTAGCTGGCTTGTATGAGGCCCAAGCTTGAGGCTTTTTTTTGATTGATTTATTAATTATTATTGACTCTGGGAGATGACTCCACTGGGGATTAATTACAGGGTATTTTAGTGTTCTGTACAAAGCCCAAAATTGAGGCTGACTCTACTTAGGGAGACTCTATTTATGTGCCTTGTACAAAGCCCAAGGTTGTGGCTGATTGCTGAGGATAACTGAATGAATGACTCTATTTTATGTGCCTTGTACAAAGCCCAAGGTTGTGGCTGACTCTTAAATAAACTGAGTATGGATGACTCTATGGGGAAAAGATCCTAGGTGTTAGGAATCTTTGACACATGAAAATATGGTTTATCTGCCTTGTACAAAGCCCAAGGTTGTGGCTACTGAGTGATGAAGAACTCACTGGGGAGACTCTATTATCTGCCTTGTACAATGCCCAAGGTTGAGGCTGATTCTTGACAGGGGAGTTTTATTGTTTGGGTGCCTTGTATGAAGCCCAAGGTTGAAGCTAACTATTTTTGTTGGTTTTGACTCTACTGAGGAGATTTTATTTACTAAAAGACTGTTTTTCTTTGGAAGCTAACCCTTTCCAGGGATTTTGACTCAGCTGGTGAATTTGTCTGTTAAAAGACTGACTTTATCATGTTTTTGGAGGCTGACCCTTTCCAGGGGTTTTGGCTCTTTTTGGGGAAATTATCTCCTAAGAGAAATGAATCTTTATTTTTTGACATTTTAATAATTGACTTTGGAGGCTAACCCTTTCCAGGGATTTATATTAAAAATGAAAGAATGTGTGGAAGCTAACCCTTTCCAGGGAATTTTATTGGAATGATGGATTGATTTTAATTGACTTTGGAGGCTAACCCTTTCCAGGGATTTTAAAAAAATGAAAGAATGTGTGGAAGCTAACCCTTTCTAGGGAATTTGTTAAAATGAAGGAATGTGTGGAAGCTAACCCTTTCCAGGGATTTTGTGATTGAAAAATGAATGGCAGAAAGATTATCTAATGGAGACTTCTTGTTTAAAGCCCAAGATGAAGGCTGACACATGCTGAGGATGATCAAACATGGATCCTAGACTCTGCTAAGGAAGATTGATGAAGATAAGGGTGACAGAGACTGTCCATGTCTCTCATTCCAAAAAGTGTACTCAATGCAAAATTGAGACAAACTTAGCTTGTTTAAAGTCTGGTTTAAATTGGAAGAAACTCACCAGGGTAGGCTAAAAGGTGACTAAAGACCTGTTCCTATGTTTATAAGAAACCTGATGGGTCCTTGTATACAAGCTCAAGAGGAAGCTGGAAATGCTTTTAAGAGGCCTGTGGGTCCTTGTACAAAGCCCAAGAGGAGGCTAATCGAGGGTCCTTGTTATAGCACAAGAGAAAGCTATGTAGTTTTGAACTTATTTTGGCTCTAAGCAAATGGGTAAGAGGTTTCACCGGGAATAATTCCTCTTTGGGTGGATGTGTCCTATTATTTGGATTCTAAGGTTTTTACCAAGATGTTTCACCGGGAATAATTCATCTTGGGGGTTTGAACTACAGATCTCTAATTAGGAAAGAGCCTTCACCGGGAAGACATTCTCAATCCTAGGCCATATTCCTATAATATATATATATAGTTTAACTGTCCTAAGGTTTATACTCAAACGTAGTTCTAAACTAATATATGCACAGTTTATATTTGACAGTAATTTAAATAAAGACTGTAAATTGAAAGCTTGTAAAGCCTAACCTGGATGGAGTGGAGGCCATTGAAGAAGTATATACAGAGCCTCAACAGTAATTGGTGGATAACAGTTGAATATATATATGATAAACAGTTAATGGTTTTTTTTGAAAACAGAAGAAGTGAAGATGGACAAAGGTTACATAGGTATCTGAAGAGTTTCACCGGGAATAATGCCCTTCAAATACCAGAAGAATGTTTTGAAAACAGAAAGAAGATTTTGAAAATACAGTTTTGAAAACAAGCTAAGAAGAGAGGGTTTTTGGGACTTACACTCTATTAGAGGCCCAGTACTTTACAGTACTGGTGTAAAAGCAATTTGAAAAATGATTTGGAATGATGCAAGGTTTTGTTGTTTGAAAACCTTAATCATCCGTTTAATCAGAGATTGAAAACAGTTTTGAATATTGACAAAAGTCAACTTAATTAAGGCAAAGATGAAATCTTTACCCAATTAAGACCTAAATAATTAGGGTTTTATCATAAAATTATTCACAAAGTAATTAGGTTAAAACAAAAATGAAAATATATATTTTAAAGTATTTAAGAAAACATTTAAAACATACTATTTTAAACCTAATTAAAATACATTAAATAAATAATATTTTTATGATTTTTTTGATTATTCAAAAAGTAGGTATTTTAAATAGCAAGTGTGTGAAAAATGAAGTGAAAATGATTTAATTTAATAAGTTTATTAATTGTGTGAAGTTTGTATAAAAAAAAAGAATGAAAATGGATGCTAAAAAATTGGTTTGGCCCTAGAGAGGTTCGAACCCACGCCCTTCATGATCACATTTCAAAACTTAACCAACTGAGCTGCGCGCGCAGCTTGTTAACTATATACACTCAATATATTATATTTTCAGATAAGCCAGGAAATTCAAATTTTACGCGCGCCATGTTCATCTTCTTCCTCGAGCTTCAGATTTTCAAATTCCTAACTCTCTGGTTTCTCAACTAAATGGCATGATGTAAACATCAATCTCACTCGTTTTTGGACAAGAAACATGATTATGGGCTCAGAATTCATTTATTCTAAGTGTAACTAACGAATTTCATTATGAACACGAAGAACACATAAACCCTAATTTTAAAATTAAATGATGCACAAGATGAATAAATGAATGATGATAGAGGGTTTTCAATCCTCTGATGATGCTGAACAAGATAGAATCGAGCTTTACCACAAAGAGTGCTTAAATTAAAGAGGTGGAGTTCAGAAACTTACCTCTGAAAATGGAGGTCGTGAGGATGATGGAGAGCACCTGGGCTTGAATGAATGATCTCAATAGTTTCCCTGAGACTCAATGATGCTAACTGAATGCTTATTGCAGCCTGAATCCTTCTGAATTGTTCTATGGACCTCCCTCGATTTCAGCTTCAAGTGAACATGGAGGGTGTTGATTCTTGAGTTACAGATGAGCTGCAGCCATCTGGTTAGCTTCACTATGACCTGAGGAGTGTGCCTAGATGATTGGCTTGGCTCGGAACCTCCTGAATTACTCCATGGACCTCCAACTGCAAATGCTCCAAAGTGAGAGCAACAATGGTGTTCCTCCACTTACAGAAGTGATCCAGGTGCTTGGATCACCTCAAATGACCTCCCTTGAGATGTTAGAATGTTCACTTCCCAAAGATGAGCTCTGGTTTGAAGAAATCGATTCTTCTTGCCAAAGAACTTTGAAAAACAATGAACATGAGAAGAGAAAGAGAAAGCAAGGAATATGGTTGCTTTGGTGTGTTTTTCTACTGAAGTATGCTCTCCTATTTATAGGCAAATGACTCAGTACTGATTGGGAGAGTGAGCTTGCTTAGTGAAGGAGGTTTGGTTTCTTAGCCATGAAGAAATTTCAAAGAATATCCAAGTGTGATCATTGCATTTTCGAGCCACCTCCCCTATCCATTGATTCTATCTGATCTTAGGGGACATTTCAGATGCAAAGTGAGCTCTAATTGGTTGATGAGAAGATTCCTTGGGTGATTCATCAATTTGCCATAAATTCACAAATGTAATCATTACATAATCACATGTTCTTGTTTTTAGAATCTTCTTCAATTCTTATGGCATGGTGAAAATGAATGCATGGCATGGTTTCAGATGTGTTATGGGTCGTGTAGCATCCATAAGAGAGGTTATTTGCACAAAATTTGCAAAGTCCAAAAGTGTTCATGACCTATAATTTCACTTCATGAGGCCAACTTTGAACAAGCATAACTCCTAGCTCAAATTGAATTTGGAGAAGGTTGAACACAATTTGGAAAGCCCTAAACATCTACTTTAAATCATTAGTTTATGTCTTCTTCAGAATCATTTGGGAAATTTGTGAAAAATGAGCCCAAAGTTGGATGAAAACTAGGTTAAAACACTTAGAAAATTTTCTAAGTGTTTATGACCTAAAACTTCAAAATTTTCAAAACCCTTAGATGAGTGTAGACTTTGAATTGAGGTGTAATGTCCAGTGGATCTTTTCATAAGAGTTATTTGAAGATGATTAATGTCTTTGAATGGTCTCTTGGGGCTTTTTAGGGTTTCCCAAAGGTGATCCCTGATTTTAGTCCTTGATAGGCTCCAAACCCTAGTCTGTTGATCTGAGTAATCCTGTGCTTAGATGACTGGGTGTCTTAATCAATCATGGGTGTAATAATGAGGCTTTTGAGTCTTATGATTGTATTAGAGACTAATCCCACTATTGATTGATCCTTTGCCTGAGTTTTCTTGTCTTTGAACACCCTCGATTGAATGCCAGACTGCCCTGGGTACTTACTTTGACTTGATGAAAATCCTGAAGATATGTCATCTCAGGGGGGGTCAAAAATTAGGGTATGACAGTGAGTCTCATCACAGTTAACCAATGTTATTGCATCATAAATAATATCATATCATAGTTATATCATTCACCCAATTGTTTCATATTCAGACAAATCATCATTCACACATCCACAGATAAACAGACAGTCAACATGTAACATATATCATTATGTTATAAACAAATCATGCACATGTATGAAACTGACACTATGCATGTGGTACCAATCATCACCAGTGGAAATCATCCACCGACCGATCTATCATCATCCAGATACGGCCCTGCCAGCACCAATTCCACACAATGGGAATTCTGCCCCTCACTGAATCCTCTCATCATCTAGGATTCAGCCCATGTTTATGAATGCATGCAACATATATATAACATACTTTCATCATTACCATTCTATGAGTAGCATCATCTATACTCACTTCATCATCATCATCATCAACAATACTAAGCATGTTCATATATACATTACATCATTCAATACAATCAATCAACAGTAAACCGCAGAATCACATCACAAGGTTTACACAGTCTAAAACAGCATACAAACAGGCCTACAAGTCGAAAGTTACACATCATCGAACTTACCAGAAAAATCACAAAACAAAAATTTCACATGCAGGGAACCATACGCGTATCATAGGGTCCATACGCGTATCCCTTTGCCTCATACGCGTATCATACGCATTTCAACAGACCAGGTTTTGCCCAAAAGCAACCTCATACGCGTATCAGTCTTGTCATACGCGTATCACCAGAATAATTTTCCTCTTTCAAAATTTCCATACGCGTATGAGCATCCTCATACGCTCCTCATACGTAAATCACCAGCACAGGGTATTTGGGACAGGGCAACTGCGTATCATACTCGTATAGCCCATTGGGAGTGTCCCCCATACGCGTATTGACCTCATCCCATACGCGTATGGCACTGTTTCATACGCGAAACACCAGAAAATGCCCAGAACCTGCAGAATTCGTAACAGTCCAAAACCCATTCGTTTTTACTCATACCAGTCCACGATTTTGAGTCTAAAAACCAGAAAAATCACATCTAAACAGCATATGAATTCATCCACAACCACGGTATATGATTCTATAATCAATTTCATTCATCATACCCTAAATCTATCAGTTATTAGGGATTCACAGTCCAATTTTCAATGATGAACACATACACAATTTCAGAATATAGAATCAATGGATCCAACCATACTCCTAATCCATAATATCACCTATAATACGATAAAAGAGATTAAATGGAGAGTCTCCCCTTACCTCAGATAGAAGTCTTGGTTCTTGGTCTCTCCCTCTACAGTTCTCCTTCACGTTCCTTGTTCCCAATTCTGTTCTTTCTGAAGGATAGAAAAACACTTAGAAAGGGGGGGGATTGAATAAGTGTGACTTTAAATCTTGAGCGATAAAAATAAAATGCACAATTATTTTTATCCTGGTTCGCTGTTAACGAAGCTACTCCAGTCCACCCCCGCAGAGATGATTTACCTCAACTGAGGATTTAATCCACTAATCGCACGGATTACAATGGTTTTCCACTTAGCCGCAACTAAGTCTTCCAGAGTCTTCTGATCACAACCTGATCACTCCAGGAACAACTGCTTAGTTCACTCCTAAGACTTTTCTAGAGTCTACTGATCAACACGATCACTCTAGGCTTAGTTCACTCCTAAGACTTTCTGCTCAGCCAACTGCTAAGACTTCCTCTAGAGTATTCTGATCAACCTGATCACTCTAGTTACAAACTGCTCAGCCAACTGCCAAGACTTCCTAGAGTATACTGATCAACCGATCACTCTAGTTCCTTACAACTTAATGTAATCAATTCAAGAGTTTACAAATGCTTCTTAAAAGCGATAATCACAACTGTGATATTTCTCTTACAATTTAAGCTTAATCTCACTAAGATATTACAACAGCAATGTAGTGAGCTTTGATGAAGATGAAGATTCTGAGTTTAGATTTGAACAGAGTTTCAGCAAGTTAATTTGAATTGTATTGGTGCGAAAATCGTTGACCTTGCTTCTCATCAGAACTTCATATTTATAGGCGTTGAGAAGATGACCGTTGAATGCATTTAATGCTTTGCGTGTTCCGTACAGCTTCGCATTTAATGTTATACGCTTTTGTCAACTACCTCGAGCCTTGTTCACGCTGTGTCTACTGACGTTGCCTTTAGTAGCTTTAACGTTCCTTTTGTCAGTCAGCGTAGTCTGCCACGTGTACTTCCTTCTGATCTGATGTTTGTGAATACGACGTTTGAATATCATCAGAGTCAAACAGCTTGGTGCAAAGCATCTTCTGATCTTGAAGTGCTTCTGTTGCGTGATACCATCTTCTGATCTTCAGTGCTTCTGATCTCATGTTCTTCTGATGCTTCATAGACCCATGTTCTGATTCTGCTTCGATCATCTTCTGATGTCTTGCCAGACCATGTTCTGATGTTGCATGCTGAACCATTTGAGACACATCTTCTGAGCGCTGAATTATGCGTACTCTTTATATATTTCCTGAAAGGGAAATTGCATTGGATTAGAGTACCATATTATCTTAAGCAAAATTCATATTATTGTTATCATCAAAACTAAGATAATTGATAAGAACAAATCTTGTTCTAACAATCTCCCCCTTTTTGATGATGACAAAAACATATATAAATGATATGAATTTGCGATCAGAAAGAGTAGACGGCAAAAGACAAATTACACAGCTATAGCATAAGCATATGAATATGTCTCCCCCTGAGATTAACAATCTCCCCCTGAGATAAATAATCTCCCCCTGAACTAAATACTCGAAGAACTTTGATAAAAGACTTCCCTGATTATTTCGGTAGAGACGATCATATAAGCTTCTGCCTTCAGAGAATTCATAGCTTCTGACTTCTGCTTCCATTGGACAGCTTCAGAACTTGAATTTCTTTAGATCCTTAGAACACTCACAGCTTCTGATTTCTGCTTCCATTCAGGACAGCTTCAGAACTTGAATTTCTTTAGATCTTCAGAACATTCACAGCTTCTGACTTCTGCTTCCATTCAGGACAGCTTCAGAACTTGAATTTCTTTAGATCTTCAGAACATTCACAGCTTCTGATTTCTGCTTCCATTCAGGACAGCTTCAGAACTTGAATTTCTGGATCTTTTGGAGCATTCACATCTTCTGATTTCTGCTTCCCTCGGATAGCTTCAGAACTTTGAATGTCTACCAATCATCACTTCATGCTAGATTTGTATCAGAACATTGTTGAATGTACCAGAGCATCATCTGAGCATCTCTACATCCTGAAATGTTACAGAACAAAAACTAAACGACAAAAGTCAGCATGAACGAGTTAGAACATAAAATGTATATTCAAATACATGATATGTATCAAAGCCAAATGTATCAGAGCATTTAGGCTAAAAAACGTGTATCAGAGCAAATAATGTATCAGAGCCATAACATTATATGTATCAGAGCAAATAGAATTTTGTCATAACAGGATAGACAATGATATTCAAATTCTATTATCAGTGCTTCTGATTCATTCTTCTTTCTTGCTTCTGATCTCTGAAGCTTGATAGCACTCAGCTTGCTTCAGTTTCCAAGAGCTTATTCCTTTTACAGAATAACGCTTCTTATGGTTTTGCTTCTAGTGTTTGCTTCTGAAGATTCACTTCACTTCTCTGTACCTGCAAAACACTTAAACTATGTAGAACTTGCAGTTCTTGTTAGTGAATGTGTGGGAGCCTTTACCCAGCAACTGATAGGTTTAATCAAATCATTTATCATTTATCTTCCTTAAACTATGTAGAACTTGCAGTTCTTGTTAGTGAATGTGTGGGAGCCTTTACCCAGCAACTGATAGATTTAATCAAATCATTTATCATTTATCTTCTCCCCCTTTTTGTCATAACATCAAAAAGAATATTTAAAAAGATTCAGATGTATAAGACAAAAGAAAACATTTACTGGAATGTAAAACACAAGGAAACTAAAAACCATTTTGAAGAGTATTTAAAAGAAAATAAAATGAAACGAATGATGACTAGCATTTAATGTTACGTGACGTGAGGAGAGATATAATAAAGACAAATGAGGTGACTAGCACAGTTACCTATGGTCGGCGTCCCTTCAACTGCACGCGCGCATATCCATGAATAGAAATGACAGGTTTACCATCCCGAGATAATGCGTAACAGCTGTTTTGCTTTAAAAGAGGTTCTGAATCAACTTAGACAATGAAACGTTAGTAATAACCGAATCATAATTTCTAAAAGAATTCAATCAGAACTTCTGATTAAAAAAAAATGTTCCACATTCATTTCAGAAGATACTCATACATGAGAACTTCTCATCTTCTCATTCTGGGCATAAATCCATACTGATGTTCTTCAGAATGAACTTAAACCTATCTTCAGCTAGGGGTTTTGTAAAGATATCAGCCCATTGATGGTCTGTATCAACAAAGTTTAAAGATATAACACCCTTCTGAACATAGTCCCTTATGAAATGATGTTTTATCTCAATATGTTTAGCTTTTGAATGAAGAATAGGATTCTTAGATAAACATATAGCAGAAGTATTATCACAGAATATAGGAATGTTACTCTCAAATATCTGATAATCTTCTAACTGACTCTTCATCTAGAGCATCTGTGTACTACAACCAGCAGCTGCGACATATTCTGCTTCTGTGGTTGATAGAGCAATGGTTGCTTGCTTCTTGCTGTACCAGGAGATTAAGTGACTTCCAAGAAATTGGCAACTTCCTGAAGTACTTTTTCTTTCAATTCTGTCTCCAGCATAATCAGCATCGCAGAATCCTACTAAGTTGTATTCTTTAGATTTTCTGTAAACTAAACCAACATTAGTAGTACCTTTCAGATACCTTAGAATTCTCTTAACAGCAGTTAAATGAGATTCTCTAGGATCTGATTGGAATCTAGCACACAAACAAACACTGAACAGAATGTCAGGTCTAGAAGCAGTCAGATATAGAAGAGATCCAATCATACCTCTGTATAACTTCTGATCTACCTTCTTACTTACCTCATCCTTACCTAGGATGCATGTCGGATGCATAGGAGTTTTGGCTTCTTTGCAGTCCAGAAGATTAAACTTCTTCAGAAGTTCCTTCACATACTTGGTTTGGTGAACATATGTTCCTTCTGATGTTTGATTTATTTGTATTCCAAGGAAATACTTGAGTTCTCCCATCATGCTCATTTCAAACTCAGCCTGGCCACTGGTGCAAAGGTTTCTGTATAATCAATTCCTTCTTGCTGACTATAACCCTGAGCCACCAGTCTGGCTTTGTTCCTTACTACTTCTCCTTTCTCACTGAGCTTGTTTCTGAAGACCCATTTTGTACCAATTATATTGAATCCATCTGGTCTAGGAACAAGATCCCAAACATCATTCCTTGTAAACTGATTTAGTTCTTCTTGCATAGCAATTATCCAGTCTGGATCTTCTAGAGCATGATCAACAGAAGTTGGCTCGATCAAAGATACAAGACCTAATTGACAGTCTGCATTGTTCTTAAGGAATGCTCTTGTTCTGATTGGATCATCCTTCTTTCCAAGAATGACGTCTTCTGAATGACCAGAAATGAGTCTGGATGATCTTCTGACAGATGGTTCTTCAGATATGCTTAGATCCTCCAGAGAAGCTGATACTTGGTCTTCAGATTCCTTGCTTCTGAGAAGCTCTGCTTCTGATGCGTTGCTTCTTGGCTCAACAACTTCTGAGATGTCAATATCATAACCTGCAAAATTATCAACCTGCTTTGGTTTTTCAGAACCAAGCTTATCATCAAACCTGATATTGATTGATTCTTCTACAACCAATGTTTCAGTATTGTATACTCTGTAGCCTTTTGAACGTTCAGAATATCCAAGAAGAAAACATTTTTGTGCTTTGGAATCAAACTTACCAAGATGATCTTTAGTGTTCAGAATAAAGCATACACATCCAAAAGGATGGAAATATGAAATGTTGGGCTTTTTATTCTTCCACAATTCATAGGGAGTCTTATTTAGAATAGGTCTGATAGAGATTCTATTCTGAATATAGCATGCAGTGTTTATTGCTTCTGCCCAGAAATGCTTAGCCATATTGGTTTCATTGATCATGGTTCTGGCCATTTCTTGAAGAGTCCTATTCTTTCGTTCTACAACCCCATTTTGCTGTGGAGTTCTAGGACAAGAGAAATCATGGGCAATACCATTTTCTTTGAAGAATTCTTCAAAGGATTTGTTCTCAAATTCACCACCATGATCACTTCTGACCTTTATGATTTTACACTCTTTTTCAGATTGAATCTGAATGCAGAAATCAAAGAACACTGAATGAGTCTCATCCTTGTGTTTTAAGAATTTTACCCAAGTCCAGCGGCTATAATCATCTACGATGACTAATCCATATTTCTTTCCTCTAACAGATGCTATTTTGACTGGGCCAAACAGATCAATGTGCAAGAGTTCTAATGGCCTTGAGGTAGAAACAACATTCTTAGACTTGAATGCAGGTTTGGAGAACTTGCCCTTCTGACATGCTTCACAAAGAGCATCTGATTGGAATTTCAGATTAGGGAGTCCTCTGACAAGATTGAGTTTGTTAATTTGAGAGATCTTTCTCAAACTAGCATGACCTAATCTCCTGTGCCAGACCCACTGCTCTTCAGAGACAGACATAAGACAAGTCACCTTCTGACTCATAAGATCTTGCAGATCTGTCTTATAAATGTTGTTCTTCCTCTTGCCTGTAAATAGGATTGAGCCATCCTTCTGATTTACAGCCTTGCAAGACTCTTGATTAAAGATTATATCATAACCATTGTCACTTAATTGACTGATAGATAAAAGGTTACGTGTTAATCCTTCTACAAGAAGTACATTAGAGATGGAAGGAGAGTTACCAGATTTTATAGTTCCAGAACCAATTATCTTGCCCTTCTGATCTCCTCCGAACTTGACTTCTCCTCCAGACTTAAGTACCAGGTCTTGGAACATAGACCTTCTTCCTGTCATGTGTCGCGAGCATCCAGAATCCAGGTACCATGACATGTTGAGCTTTGTCCTTCTTGCAGCCAAGGATATCTGCAATAGGAATAATCTTATCCTTAGGTACCCACATTTTCTTGGGTCCTTTCTTGTTAGATTTTCTCAAGTTCTGTTTGAACTTGGATTTAACATTGTAAGCAATAGGAGGAACAGCATGATAATTCTTAATGTGAGTTTCATGATATTTCCTAGGTTGTGTCACATGCTTCTTAGTGTGTGTAATGTGAAAACTTTGTGCATGTGAAGTGTGCCTAATATCATGTGAGTGGCCATACTTGAACTGATCATACAATGGCTTGTATGTAATTTTCATTTCATCAACAGGTTCAAGTTTGTATGGGGTTTCACCCTCATAACCAATGCCTACTCTTTTGTTTCCAGATACAGCATATATCATAGAAGCTAGTTGACTTCTGCCAATACTTCTAGATAGGAACTTCCTGAAACTTAAATCATATTCCTTCAGAATATGGTTTAGACTGGGAGTGGATTTTTCTGAATCAGAAGGAGATCCAACATTATTGGATAGTTTTAAAAGTTTTTTTCTTAATTCAGAATTCTCCAACTCAAGCTTCTTTGTTTCAAATTCAAATTGCTTTTTCAACTTTTTGTATTTGAGACTAATCTGAGACTTGAGTTCCAGAAGTTCAGTTAGACCGGAAACTAACTCATCTCTAGTAAGTTCAGAAAATACCTCTTCAGAATCTGATTCTGATGTAGATTCTGATCCGTCATCTTCTGTCGCCATCAGCGCACAGTTGGCCTGCTCATCTTCTGAATCATCTTCTGACTCATCCCAGGTTGCCATAAGACCTTTCTTCTTATGAAACTTTTTCTTGGGACTTTCCTTCTGAAGATTTGGACATTCATTCTTGTAGTGTCCAGGCTCATTGCATTCATAGCACATGACCTTCTTCTTGTCAAATCTTCTTTCATCAGAAGATTCTCCACGTTCAAATTTCCTTGAACTTCTGAAGCCTCTGAACTTCCTTTGCTTGGTCTTCCAGAGTTGATTTAGCCTTCTGGAGATCATGGACAGTTCATCTTCTTCTTCAGATTCTGATTCTTCAGGATCTTCTTCTTTGGCCTGAAAAGCGTTAGTGCATTTCTTGATATTTGATTTTAATGCAATAGACTTACCTTTCTTTTGAGGCTCATTTGCGTCCAGCTCTATTTCATGACTTCTCAAGGCACTGATAAGCTCTTCCACAGAAACTTCATTCAGATTCTTTGCAATCTTGAATGCAGTCACCATAGGACCCCATCTTCTGGGTAAGCTTCTGATGATCTTCTTTACATGATCCGCCTTGGTGTATCCCTTGTCAAGAACTCTCAATCCAGCAGTCAGAATTTGAAATCTTGAAAACATCTTTTCAATGTCTTCATCATCCTCCATCTTGAAGGCTTCATACTTCTGGATTAAGGCAAGAGCTTTTGTCTCCTTGACTTGAGCATTTCCTTCATGAGTCATTTTCAAGGACTCATATATATCATAGGCCGTTTCCCTGTTAGATATCTTCTCATACTCAGCATGAGAGATAGCATTCAGCAAAACAGTTCTGCATTTATGATGATTCCTGAAAAGCTTCTTTTGATCATCATTCATTTCTTGCCTTGACAGCTTCACGCCTCTGGCATTTACTGGATGTTTGTAACCATCCATCAGAAGATCCCATAGATCACCATCTAGACCCAGAAAGTAACTTTCCAGTTTATCTTTCCAGTATTCAAAGTTTTCACCATCAAATACCGGCGGTCTAGTATAACCACTGTTACCGTTGTATTGCTCAGCAGAGCCAGATGTAGATGTAGTCTTTTCACTTTCATCAACCATCTTTTAAATGAAGCGTTTTTCTCTTCCTGAATCTTTTCTAAACACGGTTAAGTGCTTGCACCTTAGAACCGGCGCTCTGATACCAATTGAAGGATAGAAAAACACTTAGAAAGGGGGGGGATTGAATAAGTGTGACTTTAAATCTTGAGCGATAAAAATAAAATGCACAATTATTTTTATCCTGGTTCGCTGTTAACGAAGCTACTCCAGTCCACCCCCGCAGAGATGATTTACCTCAACTGAGGATTTAATCCACTAATCGCACGGATTACAATGGTTTTCCACTTAGCCGCAACTAAGTCTTCCAGAGTCTTCTGATCACAACCTGATCACTCCAGGAACAACTGCTTAGTTCACTCCTAAGACTTTTCTAGAGTCTACTGATCAACACGATCACTCTAGGCTTAGTTCACTCCTAAGACTTTCTGCTCAGCCAACTGCTAAGACTTCCTCTAGAGTATTCTGATCAACCTGATCACTCTAGTTACAAACTGCTCAGCCAACTGCCAAGACTTCCTAGAGTATACTGATCAACCGATCACTCTAGTTCCTTACAACTTAATGTAATCAATTCAAGAGTTTACAAATGCTTCTTAAAAGCGATAATCACAACTGTGATATTTCTCTTACAATTTAAGCTTAATCTCACTAAGATATTACAACAGCAATGTAGTGAGCTTTGATGAAGATGAAGATTCTGAGTTTAGATTTGAACAGAGTTTCAGCAAGTTAATTTGAATTGTATTGGTGCGAAAATCGTTGACCTTGCTTCTCATCAGAACTTCATATTTATAGGCGTTGAGAAGATGACCGTTGAATGCATTTAATGCTTTGCGTGTTCCGTACAGCTTCGCATTTAATGTTATACGCTTTTGTCAACTACCTCGAGCCTTGTTCACGCTGTGTCTACTGACGTTGCCTTTAGTAGCTTTAACGTTCCTTTTGTCAGTCAGCGTAGTCTGCCACGTGTACTTCCTTCTGATCTGATGTTTGTGAATACGACGTTTGAATATCATCAGAGTCAAACAGCTTGGTGCAAAGCATCTTCTGATCTTGAAGTGCTTCTGTTGCGTGATACCATCTTCTGATCTTCAGTGCTTCTGATCTCATGTTCTTCTGATGCTTCATAGACCCATGTTCTGATTCTGCTTCGATCATCTTCTGATGTCTTGCCAGACCATGTTCTGATGTTGCATGCTGAACCATTTGAGACACATCTTTTGAGCGCTGAATTATGCGTACTCTTTATATATTTCCTGAAAGGGAAATTGCATTGGATTAGAGTACCATATTATCTTAAGCAAAATTCATATTATTGTTATCATCAAAACTAAGATAATTGATAAGAACAAATCTTGTTCTAACACTTTCACGTTCTTTCTTTCCCAATTCCCAATTCTGATTATTTTATGAAAAATAATATTAAATTAGTAAGGGCTTTACTACACCACACCCCCTCTTCTTACTAATTTCACACATGGCCCAAATGCCATTAACCATCATTTTCCTCTTATTTTCATAAAATCCATAATAATAATAATTATTAATCTAATATTCAAATTAAATTAAAAATTAAAATTATACGGGTGTTACAATGCCAACATTTTCAATCTTAGCCCTTATGTAGAGTGGTTTCAAATGATTTCGCATACCTTCATCGGGCCTTTCGAAGAAAGCATTCTGCTCTTCAACTGCACCGTTGTTCAGCACATAGTAACACACAGGTCTGTGTTTCGCCATCTCTTCGACGTCAGCCTCTTCACCGTCTTCAACTTCAGTTTCTTGATTAAACTCATGAGGGAGTACGGACACGACATTGCAGTTGAGATTTATAGACGATACCCCGTCAGAGTCTAACTCATTTGTCATTCTATCATCTTCTTTCCAAGGGCTAGAATGCATCTTTTCCTCTTCTTTCTCATTTTCAGAATCGAACAATTTGCGTTCTACTGGAGGTTTGCTTGACCTTGCCCCCTGTGTTGGGACTTGGTTGCTACTAGATTCTCCGATTTCCCTCGGTTTGTATTCTCTTTGAGCCTTCTTCATCCTCTGGTGTCTTCTCCATTGGGATCTGGACATAGGATTTTTGCCTTTGTAGTTCTCCAACCTGTACATCTCTCGATTTGAGGTTTGGAATTGTTTCCTATACGCTAGTGTAGTCCTTCCCCCTTGGTCCCAACTTCGCCATTTGTTAGTCCTTGCACCAGCTTGCATCCATCTGTCCCTAGGTATGTCTGCAGGGACCTTGAATGTGACTCTTCGAGCTCTAGGATGTGGACTGTCAGGTCTCTTCGATGGAGTCCATATATCAAAACCATAAAGGTTAGGACGAAGTCCCGGAGTTTCTCTACCCATATAGCAATACACCCCTTCGAATGACCGTGCCTGCATTTCCTCATAGACTGCTCCACATCTGGGACATAGTGCAATTTCAGTGTTTTCCCTGTGGCATTTGACCAGGAAGCCCACCAATCTTTCTTCCATTTTTGGGTATACCTTTAGCAAAGGATTACCTCCTCTCCATGGCTGCTCCAATCTTTCTCGCAGGGCCCTTTCGAAGATAGCCTGGACCCTTCGATTCAGCATGATCGAACATCTTGGACACATCCATTGTTTTCCGCCAGTCTTTTCATGGCAATTCCAGAGATAATCTTTTAGGGTCTCTCCTCTTGGCGGAATTTCAATATTTCCCTTTTGCCTTGTCAACCATTTCTCCAGTTCGTCTATTTCAGACAAAGGGCGTCGAACATTGACCATGTTAACAACTGCTGGGGGAACTTCAGAAATCTGAATTTGTTGAAGGTTTTCCCTAAGGTCCTCAGTGGCCTCGCTGGTTTCTTCTTTCAAAACTCCAATCATCTCTGTATCGGAGGTTTCTTCAACATCAGTATTGAAGACTGTATTGCTGTTTAGGCCTTCAGTAGCCTGCTTTCCAGTTGACATCTTTCCCGGTTCAGCAACTTCGACTTCAGACACCTCTACCATGTTGACATCAAGTGGTTCACACAGGTTAGTGTCAGCAATGTTCAAGGAGTTTGTGTCGACCTTCATGTGGCTTTTGGCCTTATCAGCAAATTTCAAACGTCCATCTTTGATAGCATTCTGAATTAGATCCCTGAAAAGAAAACATTGTGAGGTTTTATGGCCTAAAAAACCATGATATTTACAAAAACCTCTCTTCTTCCGTTGTTCTAACGGAGGAATTTTAGAATTAGGAGGCACTATCATTTGGCCATCCTTCACTAGTAAATCAAATATTTCGTCACACTTAGTGACATCAAATGTATAAGTTTTCTTAGGAAATCTATCGCTCTTATCATTCTCTACCGGATTTTTTCCATTGGCCGGGGTAAGTAATTTGCAAGCATAAGGTGGTGCTTCTTTTAATTCGGCTAGATCTATTTCGACCTCTTCTACACTATTTGAGTCTTCGAAAGATTCGCTGTCAACGTCTTCTGCTTCGACGTACGCTACTCTTTCTTTCTTGTAGCCCTTGTTTGCCCTAGCCTTTTCTGCTTTTAAGCGTTCGACCTATCGAACCCTGTCTGCCAACTGGTCCATATCCCTTAGGTATTGAGTATCCAGTTTCTTTCGAATTGAATAATCTAAACCACCAGCAGCCATTTCGACTAGCTCATGCTCCGGGACGGTCGTGAAACATCTTGATTTTAACAAACGGAACCTGTTCAGGTACTCATCTATAGGTTCTGTGAACTTCCTCTTGATGCTAGCCAATTCTTTCAGACTTATCTTGGTCTGACCCATATAGAATTGTTCATGGAATAATCTTTCCAAGTGTGCCCAAGCATCTATCGAATTTGGAGGTAAGGTAGTAAACCAAACAAAAGCATTTTTTGTCAGCGAACTAGGGAAGTATTTAATCCTTAAATCTTCATTCCCCGCTAAATCTCCTGCTTCTGTCAAATATTTGGCAATATGT
This sequence comes from Vicia villosa, assembly GCF_029867415.1. Classification (NCBI taxonomy): domain Eukaryota; kingdom Viridiplantae; phylum Streptophyta; class Magnoliopsida; order Fabales; family Fabaceae; genus Vicia; species Vicia villosa. Next base: position 20,500 of record NW_026705480.1, read on the forward strand.
TCCACCGTTGATTCACTAGTGTCCCCTGAAAACTTCGTGAATTTGGGTACTTTGGTCCCCCTTGGCAATTCTGTTTGCATAATATAATCCGCTATGGGGGATGTATAATTTGGACGTCGAAGTCCAGTACTGAGGCCATTATTGGCCATAACTCTCTCTATCATGGCAGTTAGGTTATTTTCTGTAGCTAGGTTTTCTCTTCTGACTCTCTGAACTACTTCATCCGGGTGTTCGTTCCTACCTACTACCCTTAATCTGGGTCTTTCTTCCTCAAACCCTTGCTGGACGGGAACAACTCTTTGATTCGAAGCCTCTAAATCTATTACCCGATTCCTTTCGACCGTTGTTGTTCTTTGTGGAGGAATCACGCCAGCAGTGTTTGCACTAGGCGGAAGAACTACATTTTGGATACGTTCCAGAATGGGATCCCCTTCTCGATAAGAGGATTGGTTATTTCTTCGCTTGGGTGGTTGGACTCCCATGAATTCTGCCATTTGGGTCATTTGGGATGATATTTTTTGAAAAGTTTCCATATTCTCCCTATTAGTGTTAGCAATATTTGTTGCTAAAGGATTTAAGATTGATGCTAATTCTTTGGCCAGGACTCCTAACATATCATGGTTACTTGCGTCCATCTCTTGTCGGAATGCTGCTTGATTACTTGTGGTAAAATTGGGTATTTGGGCAGAGAAGCCAGTATTTTGTGCGCTTCGTCCTACTGAACCAGCATTTGGCGAAAACGTCGTAGGATTAGTTGTAGTATATGTAGGTCCTGCTCCTCGTATACCTGTCATGTATGCATATGGCATTCCATATTGACTGTTTGGTCTCCATTCGAACGCAGATGATCCAGGGGAAAATAACTGGTTTGCAGCATTTGTCGAAGCAAGTTGCATTTCGCTTGCACTTGAGGATGGAGGTGCGGTAGTTGATACCGAAACTGGAATAGTCCCTGTCGTTGCTGTATTGTTTTCAGGTATAGCCTGGGAACTATCCATGGATCTCGATCCATTCGGACCCAGTATGTTCTGCGCTCCTTGAGTAGAAGTCGAAACATGCGTAGAATTTTCCGCTCTTGTTCCTGACCCTTGCGGGGGATCTTGATCTCCCCCTGCACTGGTCGTGACGACCATTTTCTTGTTGTACCTTCGTTTGGGAATCGGTTGTGCACTGTTTGTTTATTTACCGTTCCTAAGGTTCATACAAGGTCTTGATATTTTCTAGACAAAACAAAACAATCGATTACTAACAATCTGCTTGACACAGTCCCACCGGGTGTGCCAATTTGTTTACGGTGATTTCCGGTAAACAACCGCTAGTCTTCCAAACTATAATAAATATGATTTGGTTACTCGCAGGATCGACTAGATTGATCCTAGGACATAGTCAAAAAGGTTGTTATTCATGATAGTTCGAATTATGTCTATGATTGGTGTGTCTCGAAATAAGAAATACTTGAACAAAGAAATAAAGGTTAACAATCACCTTGTTATACACGTAAATATAACACCAGTGAAAAGTGAGTTAAAGACAAAATATAAGACAAAACTGTAAAGGTGCAAGAATCTTAAAGTGCAGAAAAGTTAAATGCTTCGAAGATAAATGACATGAAAATAAAGAGTGCAGGAATGTAAATAACAGAAAGTAAATGAAACGCAGTAATGTCGAAAGATACTTGAATAAAGGAAAATACACATGTATTTAAAATGGTGTTGGTGTCATACGTACATTTCTCAGCGAACTCTTTCTCTTAACACTTGATACTTGAGTAATATGTGAGTGATTTGTACAAAATGAACTCACGGAATCCTAACATTAAGACCCTTATTTATACTAGTTTCGACCCTAACGGTCCTATACTAATCTAATGCCACGTTGCCCGTAGAAAATCCAAGGATGCCATCTGTCTTCGTGCGGTTACATAAACTACTTCGAAATTTAAATCATCCCACCTGAATATCCCTTCGACGCGTGGCAACATAATCGGAGTCGAGAATGCTACGAAACCACGCTAAGCTTCAGTACTTCTCATATTTCGCAAAAAACGTTTAAGTCCCAAGGACTATTCTTTCCGAATTTTAACTTCAGTGCTAACTATCTTTGTTCCAACTTAAACATCATTCTCGAAGCATGGCCATCAGTAGCCATTTTTATCTTCAAAGATGATCATCAATAACCATCTCCTTCGAATTTCAGACCTTCGAAGGACATTCTTTCCAAAGGAAATCTTCAGCTAACAGGATAACACTGATCATTTGAATTTGAATCTTCTTCCTTTCAAGGCACCAAACTCAACTAACGTGACCGTCAAAGCTTATTCTTCTCAAAAGCTCCAAAATACTCTAAGTCTTTATCTTCATTTCAATGATATTTCCTTCAAAATAACTTTTCTTCAATAATCTTCATCTCACTTTACCCATCGAAATTCTCGGCTAACAAATTGCCCCTAATAACTGTCTATTTTGAAGTCCTTGGAGAAATTGGTATTTCTTGCGAACTTCCAATTTCGATGTATGGACCTTTCAATGTCCTTTCACTTATGACGTCATGGTCATGATGACCTTGTCTTCGAAACGTCTCATCGTGATGTGCACGACTCTATTGAATGATTACTCCTATTATCAAGGAGTAAGGTGGCAATTCGTGCAACCTCTTGCACAACCTTTCATGGACTTCCACGTGCCCCACTAACTTCAAACACTTAAGTATGAACGATGGCTTTCTCCCTTAAGTATGAACGATGGCTTTCTCCCTTTATAAATAGCACAGTCTCTTCACTAAAACACTTTTCCCAAATTCTTTCCGCATTTTTGCAGTCAAAGCTTGCTTCCTTCTTCTTCTTCAACAAACCAAACTTCAATCCTTTTCAGAATCTCTTAACAATGGCACCAAAGGAATCAAAATCCTAGAAGCATCAACAATAAGAGACTAATCAACCAATTCTTAAGATCCCTCGGCCAGCATTGGTGGGAAACTAGGAATTTGTTCCAAAGCTTCCTCTTCTTGAGGAGAAAACGATAATATATGCTTCTCGGGTACTAATCCCTTTAACAATTTACGGGGAAATGCATGTTTTTATGGGTCCTATTCTCTCCTAAGAATGCATGCTTTTATAGTTTTACTTTCAGTATTTTTTCCTGTTTATCATATGACTAGGCCCTTAACTAGTAAGAAAAAATTAGATGATAAAGAGAAACTTGTAGTTGCTGTACCCTCTGAAACCTAGCAAGATCAAGCAAAGTCTTCGACTGATGCTTGTTACACCCCAAAAGTTTCCCTCTTATTTGTGCTATAAGTTATGGTAGACATTTATTTCGTCGTTCAAAAACCAAAAAATAATAATAAAGAGCTCTCGCGGTTTAAGATAGTATGGGGCAAAAGTCTATTTTTACGGCGCAGGTTTAAAATTCGTAGCCTCCGACTGGAAGGCCGTATGGGCTCAATTCACGCGAGGTTGATACTGTTTAGGAATTCTCAACATATTTCGTATTCGTCCTGGGGGCCAATTCATTAAAGAAAGTGGCGGGAATTAATTGTTTCTGAAATTTCGGTGTTGTCGTTCCACTGTCTCTCGGATATTCAAAAATTCATAACTTCTGATCTCAATATTGTTTTGAAGCGAGCCATACGCCAAAAGTTCCGTCTCGAGGTCTACTACAATCCACGTGTTGGGGTCTATAATTGTTTCTTTGAGGAAGGTCCCGGAATTCGCAATTTACCTGAGTTCTTACGGTGAGAAAATATGTTGAACCGCTGTCTTCTAGATGCAAAAAATTTCATAACTATCACACTGTTTACCCGATTGAACTTAAATTTTAAATGGAGTTCCATCTCGATGTCCCTGACATTTCGTATGTTAGAACCTAAGGTTAAATATGCACCATAAATTTGCAAGAGCATCACGATTTTTCTGTTAAAATGGGTTTACGGACACTGTCAAACGAAATTCAAAATTGCATAACTCCTTCTATTTTTATCTGATTGAGCCCATTCCAGCGACATTCTCTCCAAAATTTTGTTGGATTCGATTTATCTTCAAACCTCGAGTTCGGATTTTGATTGGAAAGTTGAGTTCCATTGCGTTCTTCGAGCGGTATGCACAAAAATTCTGCACTGGCAAGTTTTCCGCCTCAGATGACCAGATGAATTTCTCGCTGTTCAAATGCGCATAACTTCTTCACCGTTTATCGGATTGAGTCCATTTTCACGGAAACGGTTCACCAATTTTGCCATCTTCGATTTTCCGGGGGTATCATGTCTGACTTTCGCACCAAATCACGATTCCTCAAAAACTAGGCTTAAAAAGGCGTTTAGGAGTGAAATTTGAATTTTTAAATTTGAACTCACTATATATTCTATTTTCCCTCATTTTTGTCCTTACCCACAATATTCTACAAACACCAAAAACATTTCATTTCTTCTCAAAAAAAGATCAAAACCTCAAATTGTAAACTCTCTCAAGTGTTCTTCATAATCTTCATCAACCTTCAAACATTCAAGAGCATAACAACACAAAATCAATCAAAACTCAAGGACCTTCATCATCTCCTATGCTCTAATCAAGTAGCCACCACGCATCACCGTGAACTCCGAGCGAAGTCACTGTGTTCCTCCATCTTCGATCTCCTACCGCCACCGCGATTTCGTGTGGTGCTCGCTGATCAGTGGTTTTCACACGTATTTTTACCGTTGTTTTTAGTTATCTTTAAGTTATTTTATTTAGTGTTTTATTTCGTTTTTCGTCATTTTATGCTTTGGTTGTGTGTTATAGTGTTTGTAGGCTGAGGTAAATGAAATGGGAGAAATCGAGGCGGAAAAGTGAAAAATTGAAGAAAAGTGACTAAACTGGCAAAACGCGTTCCCAGACGCGTGTGGAAGAAGAAAAATGCAATCAACTGCCAAAACGCGTCCCCACACGCGTTTGGAAGTGAAACGTGCCATCTGCTGCCCAGACGCGTCCCGGGACGCGTCCCGTTTGCCCAAACGCGTTCCCACACGCGTCCCAGAAGAAAGAAATACAAAGGAAAATGCCTGTCTGCCCAAACGCGTCCCCACACGCGTCCCGTCTTCCCAAACGCGTTCCCACACGCGTTTGCACGTACTGTCATGGGCCGTTTGGTCTGAAAAGCCCAGAAACGCTGGAATAAAAGGAGAAAAACGCGTTGGGACAAGGGTTGGACAATTTTGGGTGCGAAAATACACTGCGAAAGGCAGGAGAACTCAAATTTGATGCAAGGATTGAAGAACTCTATGAGCTTTTTCCATTGAAGATTGGATTTCCTTCATTTTATCTGTAATGTCTACAATTAACACTATATTTTCTGTTTTTATTATGAGTAGCTAAACCCCCCAATGCTAGGGGGGTGACCCTGATTTTGATCTGTGATGAATAAATTTATATTTTTGCAATGATAATTTGGTTTGCTCTATATTGAGTTGTTCTCTTACTGTTATAATGCTTTTTCTGTCGGACAAACGGAAATTGATTTTGTGTGATACAATTAAGCCGGACGAGCTGTTGTTCATGATCTGTCTGAGAACATATTTTAGTAGATATTACTTAGGACTAGGAATACCCTTTAATAATCAGAATATTCTTGATATTGGAAAGTTTAATGTCAGCCGTAATTTCTATGGACATATTGATTAGGTTGAGGGATTAAAGAATTATCACCTGAGGACTTGGGAATAATAAACCTTAAGAACTGATAATCAATTAGGCAAACCATTGTTGCAAGATATAGTTATATTTGTTGCATGATCAAATCATTCACCATCCCTAGTATTCTACTCATCTCTGTTCATCGTTTTATTATTCTGAATTTATTTTATTTGCAAAACAAATCCAAACCCCTTTTGAACTTTTGTTTAATTGAAATACTGAAAAAACTCTGTATCGTCAAGCAGTCCTTGAGATTCGATATTCGGGGAATTTTCCCCTTTATTACTACAGAGGCAAAATAGTACACTTGCTATTTTACCGATCAAGTTTTTGGCGCCGTTGCCGGGGACTGCCGAAGATAATTGAGTTTTAGATTTATTTCAATTAAAATTTTGTTGCTCTGCGACTAAAATTTTATTTTCTGCACTATTTATTTTTCCTAATTCTAATAATTGTCTAATCTGTTTATGCGAGGCAAGGCCTCAGCTGAATTTCTTTTTGACGCAGAAATTGAAAGAACTTTGCACGCAAGGCGTAGGCAAGCTCGGTTGGTTAAGTTGGAATCTGAAGAAGAAAGTGTTTCAGTTCATTCAGGTTCAGATTCTGAAAGTGAAGAAGAAGTCATGGGTGAAAATCCTCCTCCTCCTCCTGAGAGGCTCCTTGGTGACTACGGTGTTGCAAACAACCCGGGAGGAAGACTCACAATTGTCAACCAACCGGTAAATGCGGCAAATTTTCAATTGCATCCGAGCACAATAAATCAGCTGGAAAGAAAACCTTTCACCGGAAAGGTTAATGAAGATGAAAACAAGCACCTACAGAGATTTCTGACCATGAGCACCACTCTAAAAATTGAAGGGCATACAGAAGAAGCGAAGAAGCTGAGAATGTTCCCATTCACATTAGCCGAAGAAGCAGAAGAGTGGTTCTATTCTCTTCCAGCAGGCAGTATCACATCATGGGAAGAGATGGAGAAGGCCTTCTTGAATGAGTATTTCCCCGCCTCAGTATTTATAAGAAAGAGGTATGATATTTTGAACTTCAAGCAGAAGGAGGGTGAGCCCTTAGGAGATGCTTACAAAAGATTCAAAAGAATTTTAGTAGGATGTCCCACTCATAATATGGACAAGACTGAACAGATGCAAGTATTTGTCAATGGGCTCAGAATGAAAACAAAACAGTTGATTGATACTGTCATACCCTAATTTTTGACCCCCCTGAGATGACATATCTTCAGGATTTTTCATCAGGTCAAGGCAAGTACCCAGAGCAGTCATTTCTCCATCTGGTACCTAATCGAGGATGCTCAAAGACAAGAAAGCTCAGGCAAAGGATCAATCAATACAAAGACTAGTCTCTAATACAATCATGGGGCTCAAAAACTTCACTTTTCTCATCTATGATTGATTAGACATCCAGTCATATGAGTACAGGTTTACTCAGGTCACCAGACTAGGGTTTTGAGCCTATCAAGGACTAAAATCAGGGATCACATTTGGGAAACCCTAAAAAACCTCAGAGGGTCATTCAAAGACATCAATCATCTTCAAATAACTCATATGACAAGATCTACTAGACATCACACTTCAATTCAAAGTCTACAGTCATTATTTTCACATGGTCGACAAATTAGGGTTTTGACCTAATTCACCAAGATAGTTGACTTCTGATCAGGGCATGAATCCAAAACTCAAGACATGATTCAAGGATCTCTACTACCTCCATATAATCCATTTATATCATCCATTTGGGGAGAAGATCTTATTTCTACACAAAAGCCCAAAAATTCACTTTGTCAGGAAAAAGTCAACTGTGAAGGATCATCATTGACTTTTAAGGTTTTTGGTCAAAAAATGACTTTCAAAGATCAATATCATCAATATATGGATGTCAAAGTCATTTGGCCAAAGAAATTCAAAGAAATTCATCAAGGAGCGAAAAGTCGGGAATTAGGGTTTTTGAGGGCATGGTGAGATCTCAAAATTTCACCTACACAACTCAAAAAACTTCCAACATGAAAGTTGTAGATCTTGCCAAATAAAACAACATCTTACAAGGGAACTTTTTTCAAAAGATCAACCATTTATGAAGTTTTGGAAATTTTGAAGTTTAGGTCATAAACACTTAGAAATTTTTCTAAGTGTTTTAACCTAGTTTTCTTCCAACTTTGACCTCATTTTTCACAAATTTCCCAAAGGATTCTGAAGAAGACATAAACTAATGATTTAAAGTAGATGTTTAGGGCTTTCCAAATTGTGTTCAACCTTCTCAAAATTCAATTTGAGCTAAGAGTTATGCTTGTTCAAAGTTGGCCTCATGAAGTGAAATTATAGGTCATGCATCATTTTGGAACTTTGAAGTTTTGTGCACATGACCTCAAATACAGATGCTACATGACCCATAATACATCTGCAAACATGCCATGCATTCATTTTCACCATGCCATGATAATTGAAGAAGATTCCTAAAACAAGAACATGTGATTATGTAATGATTACATTTGAGAATTTATGGCAAATTGATGAATCACCCAAGGAATCTTCTCATCAACCAATTAGAGCTCACTTTGCATCTGAATTGTCCCCTAAGATCAGATAGAATCAATGGATAGGGGAGGTGGCTCGAAAATGCAATGATCACACTTGGATATTCTTTGAAATTTCTTCATGGCTAAGAAACCAAACTTGCTTCACTAAGCAAGCTCACTCTCTCACTCAGTACTGAGACATTTGCCTATAAATAGGAGAGCACAATTCAGTAGAAAAACACACCAAAGCAACGATATTACTTGCTTTCTCTTTCTCTTCTCTTGTTCATTGTTTTTCAAAGTTCTTTGGCAAGAAGAATCGATTTCTTCAAACCCGAGCTTATCTTTGGGAAGTGAGCATTCTAACATCTCAAGGGAGGTCATTTGAGGTGATCCAAGCACCTGGATCACTTCTGTAGGTGGAGGAACACCATTGTTGCTCTCACTTTGGAGCATCTGCAGTTGGAGGTCCGTGGAGTGATTCAGAAGGTTTCAAGGCAAGCCAATCATCCAGACACACTCCTCAGGTCATAGTGAAGCTAACCAGATGGCTGCAGCTCATCTGTAACTCGAGAATCAACACCCTCCATGTTCACTTGAAGCTGAAATCGAGGGAGGTCCATAGAACAATTCAGGAGGTTTGAGGTCATTACAAGCATTCAGTTAGCATCACTGAGCCACAAGGAAGCTTTTGGGATCATTCATACAAGCCCAGTTGCTCTCTATCATCCTCACGATCTCCATTTTCAGAGGTAAGTTTCTGAACTCTCTCTCTTTAATTTAAGTACTCTTTGTGAAATAGCTCGATTCTATCTTGTTCAGCATCATCAGAGGATTGAAAACCCTCTATCATCATCCATTTATCTTTCAGTATAGTCATTTAATTTAATTTTGAAATTTTAGGGTTCTTCACGATTTCTGGTAAATTAGTTAGATGTAGTTAATGATAGTTCATGTTAGTTACATATTTAGAATCGTGAGTGAATTTAGAGCAAGTTTCATGTTTACATCGTTGCAAATGGTTGAGAAACGAGTAAGTTCAGAAATTCAAAAATGGAGAGCTTGAGGTTGAAGATGAAGATGGTGGTGGCGCGCAAATTTGAATTCTCAGGGGAGAGTTTATTTTATTTTGAATGGTGTGCGTTTTATTAACGACTGAATAACTTGCCCTAGTGGCCACACATGCGCTCTTAGTCTCCTCATGCCAAAGGTCTGGGGTTCGAATCCCCCTCGCCCCAGACTTTTTGGTTCTTTTATTTTTCAAAGATTTACAACTTGTTTTGAAACATAACCAAATGAAGGAAAGTCACTAACACTGAGCGCGCGTTGGCTCAGTGGTGTTGTTTTGGGCTGGTGACCTCAAGGGCGTGGGTTCAAACCCTCCAAGGGCCAAAACTTATTTTTTTAACACTAATTTCTTTCATTTCTCTTCACAACTTCACATATTTATTTAACCTATCAAAATAAATCATTTTCACTTCATTTTTCATACACCTATTATTTAATATATCTATTTTGTGAATAGTCAAAAAAATCATAAAAATATTATTTATTTCTTGAGTTTTTAATTAGGTTTAAAATAGTATGTTTTTAAGTGTTTTCTTAAATACTTTAAATATATATTATCACTTTATTTTAACCTAATCACTTTGTAAATAAGTTTATGATAAAACCCTAATTATTTAGGTCTTAATTAAATAAAAATCTTTATTTTTACTTTAATTAAGTTGACTTTTGTCAATTTTCAAAGCTGTTATCAATCTCCGATTAAACGGATGATTAAGGTTTTCAAACAACAAAACCTTATATCATTTCAAATCATTTCCAACTGCTTTTATCACCAGTACTATAAAGTACTGGGCCTCTAATAGAGTGTAAGTCCCAAAAACCTTCTCTTCTTAGCTTGTTTTTTAAAAACTGTATTTTCAAAATCTTCTTTCTGTTTTCAAAACATTCTTCTGGTATTTGAATGGCATTATTCCCGGTGAAACTCTTCAGATACCTATGTGACCTATGTCCATCTTCACTTCTTCTGTTTTCAAAAACCATTAACTGTTTATCATATATTCAACTGTCATCAACAAAACAACAAAAATACTGTTGAGGCTCTGTATATACTTCTTCAATGGCCTCCACTCCATCCAGGTTAGGCTTTACAAGCTTTCAATTTACAGTCTTTGTTTAAATTACTGTCAAATATAAACTGTGCATATATTAGTTTAGAACTACGTTTGAGTATAAACCTTAGGACAGCTAAACTATATATATATTAGGAATATGACCTAGGATTGAGAATGTCTTCCCGGTGAAGGCTCTTTCCTAATTAGAGATCTGTAGTTCAAACCCCCAAGATGAATTATTCCCGGTGAAACATCTTGGCAAAAACCTTAGAATCCAAATAATAGGACACATCCACCCAAAGAGGAATTATTCCCGGTGAAACCTCTTACCCATTTGCTTAGAGCCAAAATAAGTTCAAAAACTACATAGCTTTCTCTTGTGCTATAACAAGGACCCTCGATTAGCCTCCTCTTGGGCTTTGTACAAGGACCCACAGGCTTCTTAAAAGCATTTCCAGCTTCCTCTTGAGCTTGTATACAAGGACCCATCAGGTTTCTTATAAACATAGGAACAGGTCTTTAGTCACCTTTTAGCCTATCCTGGTGAGTTTCTTCCAATTTTAAAACCAGACTTTAAACAAGCTAAGTTTGTCTCAATTTCACATTGAGTACATTTTTGGAATGAGAGACATGGACAGTCTCTGTCACCCTTATCTTCATCAATCTTCCTTAGCAGAGTCTAGGATCCATGTTTGGTCATCCTCAGCATTGAGTCAGCCTTCATCTTGGGCTTTAAACAAGAAGTCTCCATTAGATAATCTTTCTGCCATTCATTTTAATAAAAATCCCCTGGAAAGGGTTAGCCTCCAACATCTGTCTAAAATGTCAAAATCCCTGGAAAGGGTTAGCTTCCACACATTCTTTCATTTCAATAAAAACCCCTGGAAAGGGTTAGCCTCCAAAATTAATAAATAATTTCATTCTCTTAGGAGATAATTTCCCCAAAAGAGTCAGAACCCCTGGAAAGGGTCAGCCTCCAAAAAACATGATAAAGTCAGTCTTTTAACAGACAAATTCACCAGCTGAGTCAAAATCCCTGGAAAGGGTTAGCTTCCAAAGAAAAACAGTCTTTTAATAAATAAAACCTCCTCAGTAGAGTCAAAACCAACAAAAACAGTTAGCCTCAACCTTGGGCTTCATACAAGGCACCCAAACAATGAAACTCCCCTGTCAAGAGTCAGCCTCAACCTTGGGCATTGTACAAGGCAGATAATAGAGTCTCCCCAGTGAGTCCTTCATCACTCAGTAGCCACAACCTTGGGCTTTGTACAAGGCAGATAAACCATATCTTTCATGTGTCAAAGATTCCTAACACTTAGGATCTTTCCCCATATAGTCATCCATACTTAATTCATTTAAGAGTCCGCCACAACCTTGGGCTTTGTACAAGGCAGAAAATAATGTTTTCCCCTAGCTAGAATTAGCCACAACCTTGGGCTTTGTACAAGGCACATAAAATAGAGTCATTCAATTATCCTCAACAGTTAGCCACAACCTTGGGCTTTGTACAAGGCACACAAATAGAGTCTCCCTAAGTAGAGTCAGCCTCAATTCTGGGCTTTGTACAGAACACAAAAAAATACCCTGTAATTAATTCCCAGTGGAGTCATCTCCCAGAGTCAATAATATTAATTAATCAATCAAAAAGCCTCAAGCTTGGGCCTCATACAAGCCAGCTAAAAGTCAAATCTTTTATACAGTAGATAGACATAGCTTATCTCCATAGAGAGATATTTTTACTACTCTACCACATTCAAACAAACAAACATTTCATTTCAATTTTAATCAAGTCTCCCATTTAGGATTTTGAAAGGCATGAGCTGGCAGTAAAACCCAGACATGTGGTAACTTTCCCTAATTTGGATGAGCATCTTTCTTTCATTTAAGAGGCATTTGACTGGTATACTTGCACATACACAAGTAAGGTCCCCCTCTTGAATGAAATGAATTCAGTTATTCTGTCACTCCTTTAAATGTTTGTGGTAGAATAGTACAAATACCTCTCTGTAGAGATAATTTCATGTCTCTTTACTGTAAACAGAGATTTAATTCCAAGCTTCAACCTTGAGCTTCAAGCAAGGCACCAAAAATAATTAATTTCCCTAGTTAGTTCCCCGAACTACATTAAGCTCTGACTTCCACTAGGGATATGTAGGCATGAGGTTCACAAGGAATCTCAGCGAGCTAATAAAATACCAAAAATAGTCAGTTTGTCTGTCTGTCTGTCTTTTAAAATCAATTCAATTCTCTCTCCTAATACAAAGGAGAAACTTTCCCAATCATTAGCAATAAACACAAACACAATGACACAGAGAAGGTTCCTGTAGAGTACTACAGATATGTAGGGTGTTTAAACACTTCCCTATGTATAACCGACCTCCCGGACTCCAGAATTTCTAGTCTAGGTGTAAATCCCCACACTTAGCAAACTCCTAGGGTTTAGTTGAGATCTTTTTTTCCCTTTCCTACTCGTAGGACAAATAAGAAAGTTCGTGTGATATCGTAGGAAGAACTGAAATAAAATTCATCCCACCACGGGCGCATTCTCCTTCCAAATTTCGCGTGAAGGGTTTAGCGTGCCGTCCTCCCAAGTGAAACGGGGAGGTAAAGAAAACGACCACCACAGATACAGCAGCTGGAGGCTCAACAAATTTCACAACAGCCTCCGGCATCACAAAAATCATTGAAGCAATAGCTGCAAATGAGCATCTGGAGTTGTATGATAGGTGTGCTAGCAAACCAGAAGGAATCATTGATCTCAAGCTGGAAACCTCAAAAATCCGAGTTGAAGATGCGATAGCTGCAGAGGTAGAAAAGAGATTAAAGGCTATGAATATAGGTACTCAACAGGTCGCTCAAGTGCAACAAGCTCAACATGTAATCTGTGAAATTTGCAATGGTCCGCATCAAACTGTTTGCTGTGTTGCTACTCCAAAGCAAATTGAAGAAATCAAATTTTTGAGGCAAAATAATCCTTATTCTAACACCTATAATCCTGGGTGGAAGAATCATCCCAACTTCGCTTGGAAAGATCAACAACAACAACAAGACCCTCAGAAGGCGGAGTGGGAAGTAGCTATTGAGAGATTGGCTGGACAATGCTCTCAGTTTCAAGAAGAGACAAGAAACAACCATAGGAACACCACAGCTTCAATCAAAAATCTAGAAGTTCAAGTGGGTCAAATAGCACAACACCTCACCCTACAGGCACAAGGTAACTTTCCGAGTTCAATTGTGAAAAATCCGAAAGACCAAGAGAAGATTAATGCAGTTACAACAAGGAGCAAAAGAGTGGCTGAATCTGAAAAAGAAAAAGAGGAAAGAGATGACCCTATGGTAATAGAGGTGGATTTGGAAATAAGAGAAAATCCAAAAGAACCAGAAGTTGTGATACCACCGGTTAAACCAGTTGAAGAAAAAAATAAGAAAGATGTTGAACCGGTGATCAAACTACCTTTCCCTTCCAGAGTGACAAAGAAGAATTCAAAAGAGAAAGACTTTAAGAAGTTTACTGCATTGTTCAAAAGGCTAGAGGTGAATTTACCCTTCTTCGAAGCACTTGAGCACATGCCATTGTATAAGAAATTTCTGAAGGAGGTAATGACAAAGAAGAGATCAGTGGAAGGAGAATCAAAAATTGCAATTGAGAAGTGTGGAATAGTCTCGTCAGCAAGAAAGATCCCAATAAAGAGGAAAGACCCTGGAGCAGTGGCGATACCATGCACTATCAATAATATAACATTTAAAAAGGTACTCCTCGATTCTGGTTCTAGTGTGAGTTTAATGCCTTTGTCCATTTTCAAAAAGCTTGAATTGGAAAAGATTAGTGAGAGTAAGACACAGTTAAGGTTCGCTGATCACACCATTAAGAAATCTTATGGGGTAGCTGAAGATGTACTAGTGGAAGTTGACAAGTTTGTATTCCCTGTTGACTTCCACATCATGGACATTCCGGAAGACGAAGAAACTCCTATCCTTCTTGGGAGGCCATTTTTGTCGACAGGCCGCTGCAACCTCAACATTGAAAAAGGGACACTAACGCTGAGATCTTTTGATGAAGAAGTAACCTTGAAGATGTTAGGAGTTAAGAAACATAGGGCGGTTGTAAATGATCAAACTTCTGGTGGTATGATAGAAAGTGAAAAAAAAGACAAAAGGCCTGAGCAGCTCCAAGAAAAAGTTTCAAGCATAGCTTCTCGGGTGGAAACAACTCAAGGAGCTATCAAAAGTCCTAAAAAGAATAAAAAAGTCAAGAAGAATGTGGAAAGTGAATTGAAGAGAAAAGTTGTCCATGCCTTTCATCTTCATGAGTTTTTGGTTGCGGAGGTGAAAAGCAACCAGGTGTGGAATAGAAAATACCCTCCATAATAAAGGGTAATGGACCGTCGAGCCATGCGACGTTAAACGAAGCGCTTCGTGGGAGGCAACCCACGGTTTTAATAATTACTTTGTCTTTTTATTTATTTTATTTCAGGAAATAAAAGGGGCATTTCAAGTGGAAGCTTTGGAGTGCATTACCCTCTATGAGTCACCTCTCTCGGGCTTGTTCTATAATATGTGTAAGACCTACAGAATCATATTTGTCCCAAATTTTTGCCAAATTTTGACCGAAATTTTTATTTTTGAAGAAGTTTTGATCTTAAAGAGCGATCGGGAATAGTATATAGAGATGAAGGGAGGATTGTTTGAGGACAGGAAGTTCGGAATAATGTGACAAGAAGAGGTTTTTTTAAACACCCTTGGTTCCCTAAAAGAAATACGAGTCAAACGTGTAGATTTGCACCATAGTACTTGTATCCTGAGAAGTACTCCTCGAGTAGTTTATTGATACAGTCTGGAATAATTCAGATTCACATGCATGATGATTGGTTGAGAAAAAAAAGGGATATAAAGTTGGCACCAAATGATGAAAAGGCAGTAAAAGGCAACCGGCTCGCTAAGTTGGGTTACCCTCACCCGGTTATTCAGCCCAAAGGAGGTTGATCCCCAAACGTCGTCCAAAAGGACAATATATAACTGCAAAGTTTGAAAATTCCATCGGTGTTTGAAAAGTAGCAAATGCTGCTCGTTTGGTGCCAGAAAAAGAAAATATAAAACCTTGATCCGTCTCATGCATGTGATGATTATTATAAGAAATGCAGTGCCTTAATATGATTGTCCGAATGAAAGAGGAGAAAAATCGGAAAGAGACTTAAGTGCAAAGCATAGTTGGAGAGGTATCTGAAAGGGGAGCTTAAGGTTTAAAGTGGTAGCAAAAACTCATCGCGTCATGTGAATGCTGGACCAACTGTTTCTTGATCAATACAACCGGATATCTCACGTATGAATACCAGTGTGCCTTGAAGGTCATTAACTCTTGTAATTGTCGCTTGAGGTCAAGCAACGATTTAAGTTTGGGGGAGTTTGATCAGTGGTTTTCACACGTATTTTTACCGTTGTTTTTAGTTATCTTTAAGTTATTTTATTTAGTGTTTTATTTCGTTATTCGTGATTTTATGCTTTGGTTGTGTGTTATAGTGTTTGTAGGCTCAGGTAAATGAAATGGGAGAAATCGAGGCGAAAAAGTGAAAAATTGAAGAAAAGTGAATAAACTGGCAAAACGCGTTCCCAGACGCGTGTGGAAGAAGAAAAATGCAATCAGCTGCCAAAATGCGTCCCCACACGCGTTTGGAAGTGAAACGTGCCATCTGCTGCCCAGACGCGTCCCGGGACGCGTCCCGTTTGCCCAAACACGTTCCCACACGCGTCCCAGAAGAAAGAAATACAAAGGAAAATGCCTGTCTGCCCAAACGCGTCCCCACACGCGTTTGCACGTACTGTCATGGGCTGTTTGGTCTGAAAAGCCCAGAAACGCTGGAATAAAAGGAGAAAAACGCGTTGGGACAAGGGTTGGACAGTTTTGGGTGCGAAAATACACTGCGAAACGCTGGAGAACTCAGATTTGATGCAAGGATTGAAGAACTCTATGAGCTTTTGCCATTGAAGATTGGATTTCCTTCGTTTTATTTGTAATGTCTACAATTAACACTATATTTTCTGTTTTTATTATGAGTAGCTAAACCCCCCAATGCTAGGGGGTTGGCCCCCCAATGCAATGATAATTTGGTTTGCTCTATATTGAGTTGTTCTCTTACTGTTATAATGCTTTTTCTGTCGGACAAACGGAAATTGATTTTGTGTGATACAATTAAGCTGGACCAGCTGTTGTTCATGATCTGTCTGAGAACATATTTTAGTAGATATTACCTAGGACTAGGAATGCCCTTTAATAATCAGAATATTCTTGATATTGGAAAGCTTAATGTCAGCCGTAATTTCTATGGACATAGTGATTAGGTTGAGGGATTAAAGAATTATCACCTAAGGACTTGGGAATAATAAACCTTAAGAACTGATAATCAATTAGGCAAACCATTGTTGCAAGATATAGTTATATTTGTTGCATGATCAAATCATTCACCATCCCTAGTATTCTACTCATCTATGTTCATCGTTTTATTATTCTGAATTTATTTTATTTGCAAAACAAATCAAAACCCTTTTTGCACTTTTGTTTAATTGAAATACTGAAAAAACTCTGTATCGTCAAGCAGTCCTTGAGATTCGATATTCGGGGAATTTTCCCCTTTATTACTACAGAGGCAAAATAGTACACTTGCTATTTTACCGATCACTCGCATCTTGTCCGATCATTGCTTCTTCCTCTTGATTCAAGCTCTTCACAATTCGGTAAATGATTCTTGATTCTTGACCTATTTGAACTTGTTAATGGATAACATTTGTTGAATAATTGTTGTTGAAGAGTTTGTGTTGTTGATTAATTGATAAAGGAAAATTATGGTTGAAACTATGCATACTAGGTGTTTGTGAAAATTCTTGAATGAAGTTGATGTTGATAATTGTATGTTGTTGGAAGCTTAATTGATGCTAAACATTGTCAGAGGTAATTGGTTGTTGTTTGCATCGTTGAATCATGGATAATTTTGGTGATTTGTTGATGATAACTTTGTTGTTGGCATGAATTTGAAATTGGTAACAATGCTGGAATTTAAAATCCATGCAAACAAAGTTTTCAAGATTTTAGATTCTTGTTGTTGGACTTAAGGTTCTGGACAAAGGTTATTCTACATCAGATCATGTTAAGAAGATTATCAGAAGTCTACCTAAGAAATGGAGACTAATGGTAACTGCTTTGAAAGTATCAAAGGATCTGAACAACACCAGTCTTGAAAAACTGATAAGTTCTTTGAGAAGTCATGAGATCGAGCTTCAAGAAGATGAACCTCAGAGGAGAGGAAAATCTGTGGATCTAAGGTCTAAGTCTGAAAAGATAAAGGCTTTTCAAGCAGAAGAAGAAGAAGAAGAAGAAGAATCAGAAGAAGAAAACCCTAGTGAAGATGAGATGTCTCTGATATCTAGAAGATTGACTCAGCTATGGAAACATAGAAAAAGAAAACTTCAACGATCAAGACGATCGAAGGATAGAAGTGGATCATATGGTCAAAGGAGAACTTTTGAACAAGAAGTTATATGTTATGAATGTGTAATACGGTGAACTGACTTTATCGAAATGCCGCGGTAAACAAGAGTCGTCACCGACTTTTATTTTATCCAAATATCGGAAAGGCTAAAAGAACAGGAAAAACCTTTTAAAAAAAACAGGATTCGGGGGGTAATTATGCAAAGGGAAGGTGTAAGGCACCCTTTGCATCCATGGTTTTCCATGGGGCTCTTAATTGCTTCGCTCCTTGTTTTCAGAAATGTAGAAGAAAAGAATATGGCCTTTAGCTTGTAAATGAGCGTATCCATTTTGAAGGTTTATGAGAAAGAATATGAAAAAGGTTTTAGAGCAAGGCAAAGCAATTAGGGACAATTACCTGGTTAGATAAAAAATGTTCTTTTAGCCTTTCAGAGTGAAAGGGTCTATCCATGCCATAAGAGGGCAGGAAGCCTTTCATTTGGAGGTTGAAGGGTCATCGAGATTTCGTTCACCATAAGACTGTCCCATGCCATAGAGAGGCAGGTAGTCTAAGGGAAGAACCAGAATAGCCTTTCGTAGGCAGCCAGAGGATACCTCAGCCTTTTCGTAGGCAACGTTCGAGGGTCGAGGTCATATTGGTGTATCGAAGGCAGCATCATTTAGGGACTTTATGACCTTTGTATTCACCGAGGCAACATGGCTGAGGTATCCTCGTATTCGAGGGACACGACTATTCTGCAAAAAACACAAGGCAACAAGGCAACAGGCAACAGGCAGCAAAGAGGTTACCCCAAAATTGTGCGTGTGTGCACCAATCACGTGATTAGTTCAGAATATATTATCTTATAATAATTAAGTGATTCTATTTTAATTCAGGGTTGCACTCCCTAAAATTACTAACCACATCAGTCAATAAACAAATATAATTAAAGCAATACGGGAAAGGGGAAAAAGAAACCAGCGGAGGAAAGGGGAGATGAAACCAGCGGAGGATAATAAATAAATAGGTCTGAACAGGTAATAATTAAGACCAGGGTTTAGGGTTACCGATTATTCGAGGCTTTGGCAATTGGCAAACCCTGAAAAGGTGGGAAAAATAAGAAACAAGAGCAGGGTGAGTGCATTATCAGTTCAGAGTCAATTAGGGTTAACCCTAATTTAATAAATAAAATCAAAATAAAAATATAGAAAAGAATACTTAGCTTTTAATTTGATCTGATATGGTTGGCGGTCGGAGGAGGCCTCGGTGTTAACCCTGAAAAAGGCACAGAAAAGGAGTATTTTTAGTGTATGGAATGATCATCGTAAGCCCTGATTAGGGGGTTAAATAAAATTATTATGATTTTATTAAAGATATTTAATAAATAACTAATTTTAAATAATAATAAAAAGGATAATATAAAATTAAAATAAATAAATATGCTAAATAAGAAAATAATTTAAATAAAGGAAATTATTAATTATAAATAAGAAAATAATTAAAATAAAATAATTATTATTAATTATATATATATAAAAAAAGAGTTTTAAAAAATAGTATATAGTTTATATATAAAAAACAATTAAAGACAATATATATATATTAATATAGAAAAATAAAAACAAGTTAATATAATTAAAAGTAAAAAAGAAAAGAAAACTTAGCGTAATTATCCAGTGCGGTGGATCCTGAGGACATATGGTGATCCTGCGCTTCTTAGTGCGTCGGATCTGCATCTAAAACGATCAAACGGTGGAGTATCGAGGGTACATGGCCACTCCGTGTGAAGCGCACGCATCTGATCCATGACTAACACCTAAAGGAAGCGCGCCCTTTTCATTCAAACTGGGCCTATAGAATTCTGCCACGCGATCATCTTCTCCATGGGAAAATACAGAAAACGCTTTTATAGCGCTTTTTATAACAACGCTATAAAAGGTTATGTTTATCACACCTGCAAAATTAAAGAAACTCCCAAACCAATGCAAAAATTTGGCGCGATCATGGCAAGACGATCGTCCAAGGTTCCTGAACATGAATATGATGCCAATTTGTTCTAATTTTGCCTTATCTAAGAAACCCTAATTTGAGGTTTAAAATTCGTTAATGGTGAAACCGTGTACCTATGTCCAAACTCGACAAAATCATCCAGAAACGTTCCACACAGTATCACAATCACAAATATGCAATCAAAATTGACTAAATATGTATGTATTATGCAAATCGAGCGAAAGTTAGTGATGACAAACCGTGACTATTAGGGACGCGTTCTGGGCTTGTTGTTCGTGCTTGAGGATTGGAATAGATTCAAAACAAACTCAGGAACGTGCTGCAATGTTTAGAACTCTTTGAATCTCCCTTAAACTCGAAAACTCTTTTGCAATTTTGCTTGACTTTTAATTCGGATTTGGGTTCTTTGAGGCAGTCAAATCGTGAACCCTTGCCTTTGGTTTGTTTGGGTACTTATAGGGACTGATTTAGGTCAATAAAATTGGATCAAATCTCTCTTGAATCAAGGATTGAATTGTTTGGAAGTTTGATTGAAATATGCCATGAAATCTTTCTAAAATTGTCCAAAATTTGATTCACTTGTTCCAATTATCCAATGCACGAAATTTGATTGAGTTTTGGAGTAAATGTAGATTGGATTTGATGCCAAACAAATTTTCTTTCAAATCTTTTTGATTTTCTTTAACTTTATTGAATTTTAAATGAATAAAAAATTCTATAAAATTAATTTAAACCAAATAAATTCGTGGCCAATGATTTATGGGCCCCTTATATGATGAGGAAGGAGTTTGGATCTTAAAAATATGGGCCCATTTGCAAAGAGTTTCAAGTTTCTTCACATTTTTCCCTCCAAAATAGCCCAACTTTGACAAGGTCTATCTCTCTCAATTTTTGAGGTATGGAAGTGTTCTAGGACTTTTTAGAAACCTTAGAGAGTCCTCTAACCAGTGTCTTTGGTCTCATATCAAAATTATTTTCCATGCTCCTTATATGTCCTTTTGAAAAAAGTGACTTTTTGTTGACTTTTAAAAAGGACCTATAATGTTTTGGTCCATATCTCTCAAATAATGCATTTTTGGACTTGGCATGTGAGAGAAAAAATTGTAGAGAATCAAATTTCCTTCAAAATAAGCTTTGGATGGAAAATTTCTGATGTTCCATGTGCGAGTTATGGCTGGTTAAAGTTCAGTTGACTTTCTCATATATAAACCCTAATTTAGAAACTTTTTGATTTGTTGATTTTTAATCTTTCCTTGATGAACCATGATCAATTCTTGATCAAATGGTGAATGATACTTCAGTATGAGGATTTTGACAAACAAATCAGGAGTTTTGACTTTACTTTGACCCCAGTTTACTTTCTGAACATTTGAGTGACCAATCCTTTAAGCTGAGACTTGATACTTGTCATAGAGGTAATGTGAGGTACTTTGAGCCATATGGGATGCATTAGAGCCATTGATTCATTGACTTTCCCTTGAAAAAACCAAACCCTAGTTTCTGATCCTTGTGTAGGAGAGTTTGTCTTTGAGCTTTATATCTTGGTTTGAATTTGTATAAGAGAAATAGTATGGGCAAATTTTGGGGTATGAAAGCTGCCCCTGTTCAATTTTCTTAAACCTGAAGATGTAGAGTGGTTTGTATGTCAGTCGGAATCTGAAGGTGGAAGAGGATTGAACACTAGAATACCCAGAATTTTGCCCTAGCTGATGATGAAGGGGCTTTTGTCGGAGATGGGCTTGAAGATGCCATCCAGGTGTATGGTGGGGATGGGCTTAAAGATGCCATCCAGTAAATCATGCATTAGATTATGTTTGGAGTGTTTGAGAAGTAGTTGTTTGAGTGTTGATCGTGTCATTACTGTTCGTAGTAGACGAATTAGATCTTTGAAAGATGATCGTGTCTACACCGTTCGTGATGATAGAATTAGATCTCTTGTCGTGTCAGCACCGTTCGTAGTAGCTGAATTAGACTTTAGAAACAGTTGATCGTGTCCACACCGTTCGTGATGATGGAATTAGATCTCTGAGAGTTGATCATTAAAGAACCGTCCAAGGTATCGACTTAGATCTAAAGGTAGATCATTAAGGAACCGTCTAAGGTATCGACTTAGATCCGAAGGTAGATCATTAAGGAACCGTCCAAGGTATCGACTTAGATCCAAAGGTAGATCATTAAGGAACCGTCCAAGGTATCGACTTAGATCCAAAGGTAGATCATTAAGGAACTGTCCAAGGTATCGACTTAGATCCAAAGGTAGATCATTAAGGAACCGTCCAAGGTATCGACTTAGATCCAAAGGTAGATCATTAAGGAACCGTCTAAGGTATCGAATTAGATACGAAGGTAGATCATTAAGGAACCGTCTAAGGTATCGACTTAGATCCAAAGGTAAATCATTAAGGAACCGTCCAAGGTATCGACTTAGATCCGAAGGTAGATCATTAAGGAACCGTCTAAGATATCGACTTAGATCCAAAGGTAGATCATTAAGGAACCGTCCAAGGTATCAACTTAGATCTGAAAGGTTTTGAAGTTATTTATTTGACTGCAGCAGTAACCTGAAAAAGGCAAAGTTAGTTTTTTTATGGCATGTCATGATGCATGTAATGCGTTTATGTGACGGGATTCTCAAAATAAATGAGAACCTTGCATGTTATGTATGCATTTGTCGCGATGCATTATGTATTATGTATGAACATGTATGCAATTGTATGAATATGTTTATGATTTATGACGTATGACTATGTTTTATGCTATTTGACACATCTTGATTGAGAAGGTGGATCTCCATGTCATTGTAATTTTGATGTTTGATCTTATCTTGAAGATGCTCTGCTGGGAATTTATGATTTCTGCTTGGGGAAGATCAGTAACTTGATGTACCCTGATTGGGGATTACAGATATTAATACACCATGTTGGAGAAGAGCAAAGTGTTGGAGAACCGGTAGTGTTGAAGATGTAAACTCTGTTGGGGAGTCATGTCTTTGTCGGGACGAGTACGTTTGAAGATATCTTCTTGAGAATTGCTCTGTGGGGATATGATCTTGTGAAATCGGAGCTGTGGGAAGGCATGAATGTCTTGAACGTTGCCCCCGGTATTATAGTAACTGCCATTCCTGGATTTGTATTGATCAGGACACACCATTGAAGATTGATCAAGATGTCAAGCTGGACTTGCATAGATTTGCCCCTGCTAGTAGGGACTTTGGAAAGATTCGCCTCGCGAGGACCTTATCAGATGTGTACTCTGGGTGACATGCCCCTAGTACTTAGTATGATGCCCCTGATTGATCGGGAAGTAGCTTCGGACCCACTTGGGTGCATGCCCCCTGATTGTTGATGCTTCTGAAAGATTTTTTGAAACTTGACCTGATTATCCCAAATTGATCGAGAAATAGTTTGAAACCCACTTGGGGATGTATGCCTTTGATTATTCGGCATTTGAGAGATTCTTGGAATCTTGACTTGATTGCCCTAGATTGATTTGGGCAAAGCGTGCCATGCCCCTTGTATACGTAGGAGACATTGCTTCTCGGAGTAATCTTGTCTGTCGGGATAACTTCCAGTCATTAGTTGTACCCTGCGCAAGTTCTTTTTGATGCTAACATTTGAAATTATGTAGCAGAATATGTTTTAATAATGAATTCATGAGATGCAATGCATACGTTTGTCTTGAGTTTTTTTTGAAAAAACATTAAAGCAAGAGATGTAAAATCATGATATTTGTAAAAACATGCTATTTTTGTAGAAGCGAAATATCGACTCAGTCATTTTAGTAAACCTTAAGGAGTCGGGATACCTTTTTGGTGACAGTATGCTTTCGAACTAACCATGCTTCAATTAGGACTTTCAAGGGTTGTAACGTGGCTTAGTTCATAGTTTAAGAAACAAAGGATAAAGGCTCAAAGTTTATTTGTACCCACCCCTCTTCGTGATGATCTTCAGTCCTAAGTTCAGTTAATTCAACTTATGCATTCAGGTTCCAAGAGACTTTTGGATTTGCACCTTTGATAATAATGATAGTTCACAAGCAAAGAGAACTTTTGAGATGGCAGTCACTTCTTCCTTTTGGTAGTCACAACATTGTATTGTTCAGGAATTTATTGACTTCTCTTTTTTCATCTTTTTGATATCCCTAACTTTTGCCTGAACTGTCTATCTTGAGCTTACAGTCAGCGGGATGCCTTGATTTTTGCCTAAGTCTTCTTTTTTTGATTTTTGACTTAACAGGCTTTTCTTTGTATATATGTTTTTTCATCATTTTTGTTTTTGAAAGATATTGACTGCCTTGCTTAATGATTGATGAACCATCGTTGGCTTTTGATTGACATCTCCAACACTTCTTTGATGTGTGCGGATGAACGCTTGTGATTGAAACCTTTGTTGAAAGGTGTACTGAATGATTCTCTTAAAATAGAATGCACAGCCAAATTAACTGAGAACTATCCTGCCCCAGGTTATGATCAAGGGTTTTAATTTGTTCAAGAAAGAAAACTTCTACTCCTTAGGCTCAAAGGGGTTGACGAGGGATTAACATCCTTATATCTCCACTGTTTAGGGATTGAAATAATGCCTGTACATCGTCAGCATAGTCCGTTCGAAAGCATATTGTAAGAAGTTGCGGTATCATTTTCGTCATCCTCCCTCAAAAGGTATATAACTTTAGCAGGAGTTGAATATC
The DNA here is from genome assembly GCF_029867415.1 of Vicia villosa. Classification (NCBI taxonomy): domain Eukaryota; kingdom Viridiplantae; phylum Streptophyta; class Magnoliopsida; order Fabales; family Fabaceae; genus Vicia; species Vicia villosa. The sequence continues at coordinate 44,965 of NW_026705480.1, forward strand.
ACAAGATACATGCAAAGTAAAGACATAATTTAAAATGAGAGATAGCGAAATAATGCACTGACGATGATTATTAAAACAGATAATGTCTATCATAAGTCGAATGTATAAACAAACAGGAAAGAAATTGCAAACTGAAAGTAAAACTAATGATCTTAAAGTCCATCCTTCCAGACATTAATCAGTCTTGTCGTGATTAGGCTTAAGAGCAATGATCGCTACAGGAGTTTTTGGATGAGGGAATTCAATTTCACCAGCATTGATCAGGTCTTGAATCCTGTTCTTCAGTGTCCAGCAATTGTTAGTGTCATGTCCAGGGCTATTGGAGTGGTATGCACACCTTGCACTAGGATCATATCGAGGAGAGGAAGTGTTGGGTTTCACAGGAGGTTCCCTCACAGTAATCAAGTGTGCTTTCAGTAGATGTTGTAATGCCTGAGCCAGTGACATGTTGATCTTTGTGAACTGACGCCTAGGTGAATCTGGCTTGTGTCTTTGTTGTGGAACTGATGTAGAGACCAGAATTGTCCCCACAGATTGGTTATATTCATTGCGACCTTTCCGATTGTGCACAACATTAGCCATATGAGGTTCCTTAGGTGAGTTGAAGTCAATGATCTGGTTGTCGATTAAATCTTGGATCTTATTCTTCAATAGCCAGCAATCCTCTGTATCGTGACCAGGACTATTCGAATGATAGGTACATCTCGCATGATACTTGTACCCAGGAACAGGTTTAGCAGGAAATGAATATGGAGGTAATAGAGTTATCAGGTTCTGATCGAGCAGTTGTTGTAGAACTTGAGACAACGGCCTGTGCAACAGAGTGAATGACCGCTTAGGTTTGGATTTCCATTTATCTTGCACACCTTGCTCCCTTTGTTGATCCTTCTCCTTCTCGGTCAGAAGTGCCTTTAATTCTTCTTGCCCCTTGGCCAAGTGAAAGATTATTTTTCGGAACTGGTTATTCTGAGCCCGAAGATGTTTGACAGATTGTTCGAGATCCATCTTTCTTACTGAAATAAACAGCGTAAAGACGAGGCATTTGTTTTTATGAAACCTGGGATGCGATGTTTATGAATGACATGATTATGTGTATGCAATGATCTCAAGGAGTTAAAGGCTTTTTAACACATTTAAAAAAATAGAAACAAAACAAATTAATTATTTTAATTAGAAACCAATGTATTATATGTTTTTGAAGTTACATCGAAGAAATACTAAAAAAAAACATAATAAATAAAATAAAAGAAATCAATCTTCAAGTCGGCGCTTCCTCTTCAATCCTCTGATTTCTTCTTTATGGGCTTTGACCATCTCATTCTTTTCTTGAACAAGTCTATCAATCTCTCGCTCCCATGATTGTATTTGCTCAGGTGAGATAAAGTCTTCAATCTTCCACTTGCGGGAGAAATAGTCAAGCATGCTATCTCGTTCTTTAGCATTAGCCACTAATATTGCTTTTTCCGCCTCAACCACTTGTAAACGTCTTTCAAGATCAGCCTTTTCTTGTCTCAAGTGAGCGACGGTGGCAGCAAGGTCTTCGTTCGGAGCGGGTACATAAGGCTCCAATTCTATGTGAACCTCTGGAGGGGTGATCCTTGGAACAATAGGTGTGTCAGATGGATATGGTATGCCAAACTCGACGACTCGGTCATAAATCCATTTAAAGTAAAGATCTGAAGGAGTATGGACCCTTGTTCCCAAATCTCTTGCACCTACCTTTTTTACTTCGTACCAAGCTTTAATGAAGCGATTCTTCTTTTCGGTTGTACCTGAACCATAGTTAAAACTTTCCGCACTAAGATATATGGAGCGAGGCTTATCTTTCAAAGCAAAACCAAACTGATGTCGAGCAAGTATAGGATTATAAGTAATTCCTCCTTGGGTGCCAAGAAGAGGCACATTAGGGAACTCTCCACAGTGATCAAACAACTGAACTCCCTCGAATTCTTTTGGATACCAAATGATATCATCGTACGAAAGTTTCATAATCCTCTGAATCCAAGTTAAACCTTCTTCATTCTTTATTGCTGATTGGGGTAAGTGAGAAATAAACCACTTATGCAGGAGGGGAATGCATCCTAGAACACAACCTCGTCTCTTTGTCACTCTGGCATTGATGGAATGCAATAAATCACCAAGTAGAGTAGGAACAGGATTCTTGCTAAGGAAGATTTTGATAGCAGCCCTATCAACAACTTTGTCGCAACGGTGAAACATAACTTGTCCATAGATCAGCAGGGTTAGAACACTTTCCAAGGCATCCATGCTTAAAGCTTCAGCAAAGATCTTGACTTTCTCGTACAAGAAATCCACGGGTATTCCAGAATAGTCTCTTTTATTGATCCAAACCTCGTTAATTTCTGATCTTGGCAGATGTAAAGCAGCAGCAATGTCTTCCAACTTAGGACCTCCTTCCTCACCATTGTAAGGGATTTGATCAGGTATGGGAATGTCCATTATATGAGAAAATTCTTCCAATGTAGGTACCAGTTGGAAATCTCTATAAGTAAAACAATAGAGAAGAGGATCATAAAACTGCATCATGGAATTGAGAAGAGCTTCATCCACTTTGGTTCGCATTAAACTTATCAGTTTGTTGAGAGGCTCGGTGAGAACGAGAGAACCAGTAATATCTTCACACAAGAGTCTTAGTGCAGTAGGTACTTTCTTGAAGTTGAGAAAGAAAGGCTTTCGGATTAGAATTCCCATATTCAAATAACCTACAAAACAAATTATGGTTAAAAGACCTTTTTCTCCTTGAGATGGGTTAGCCATGTCATGAATGCATGTATGCATGATGCATCACAGAAAAACAAATCCACACAAATCACACAATTTTTGGCTTAAGGCTTGCAATGGAGTCTGATCAGGTGTCCTTCCCAAGGATATTTCTATGGATAAGGAGATTTCAGCAACAGGTTCTATAAGTTATCTAGAATTGTCAGCCCTTCTAAAGCACCCTCGGACATGATGCATTTGCACCATGCAATGATACTTTGAGAGAGAACCTATCTGAATTGTACACTACGCCAAAATTGATATTTTGTATCGTTTAATTTAATAGCACTTTTAAAGAAAGTGCTATTAAAAAGGAAAAAACACATTTATAATAGCACTTTATGTTCGGGCGCTATTATAAAATACAGACAATATGATTTTGATAGCACTTTGTGGGAAAATGCTATTATTAAATTTCAGTAAGATAGCACTTTTCTCGAAATGCTATTAATATTATACACTAAGATAGCATTTTTGAAGAAACGCTATTAATTTTATCCACTAAAATAGTATCCAATATTATTGTTACGGTATTAATTTTATCCACTATGATAGCACTTTAATATAACGCTATTATTTAGCTTTTAGGAAATAAGAAAAAAACCAATGTTATCATTTTTTTGGATATCACCCTCGACAACTATTATCGTGCAGACAAAAACATCCTCTCTGCCTTACGAACTTTCATATCACCTTCAAGGAATCATCGGTCCAACATGAACCTTTTCCTCGTCAAACGATGTTGTTTCCAATATAGGCTCTACCACCGTCTCTTTTTGATCTTTTCTCTCTCAATCCGTCAAGCCCTCTTCATCCACGATCACTTCTACCAACCATTCCGACCTGCAACAGAGTCCGACGAAAAAACCCCAGCTTCAATCCATTCAAAACTAGCTAAAAAGAAGCTCTCATATGAATCTAGGGTTTCTGAGAAAACAAATCAGGGTTTTCCTTTGAAGTAAAGCCACATCGTCATTCCTCGACGAAAATTAAGGAGCCCTCACACACACAAGGAACGTTTTTCTGACCTCATTCGCCGATGACTTCAAGCCCTCACACAATTTGTAAATCATGGTATTCTTAGTCTCCTAATTTGGAATCTAAGATTATTTTAGGAACTTTTTATGTTTAACACAAATTTAGGGTTTTGATACAATGCTAGCTACAATGTTCTTAAATGACTTATTATTTCCTAACATATCAATTTGGAATCTATTTTGATAAAAAGCTTTTATGTTGCATCTCATGCTTTTTTCTATTATACCAATTTGAGGTACTGATTGTTATTCATAATCTGCAGTTGCATGTATTACAAGATTGGATAATATTTTGCTAAGCTATAAGTGAATATTAGTAGGATTTATTTGGGCTAGATGACTTAGATTCATGGGAATTTTGTTGCTAATGATTTGATGCTAGAACTGCAAGCTAGAAAATAGAGAGAGGCAGCTCTGGAGGCTGCTTGGAAGAAGCAATAGAACATGAAATTGATCCTAAAAGAGACCAAAGAACTATTTTTTCTCATCAGGTATTCTCTGTACATCTGTAATGCAATAGTATGATCTTTTTTGTTCATAAATTTGCTGCCAGATCTAATAATTAAATTATATTCACATATTTCTCTTAATGAAATTTGTATTGGTCATTTTTGGCATATTGAAACCAAACCTCTCAAGCCTCATTCCTACTATAGGTGGGTTTACCGGTAATTGTAGAACCATCTAAGATGTTAGTATGTTACCTTTTGACTACACTAGGAGAAGAAATAAAATCTTCGTTGAGCCATTGTATATGATTTGTCATAATAAGATTATTTTGTATTATCAAGTTTGTAGTTTGTTGAAAAGTATATTTCATTAAATTAAGTGAATATAATCCAATATGATTGAAGGAAGTTAGTGTTTTACTTTTCAAATTTGGAAATATCAAGATCTCAATAGTATATTTTTTATGAAAGGCTTGAATTTTTTGTCTAACATTTTCACGTGGGGATCATTACACTAGTGGACAAACTTATCACTTTGCTGTTATACATATAAGCATAATCAAGCCTAAGAGTATTAGTACAGTATGAAGTGGATTAAGCCAATGAGAAGAGTTATAGTATATTGAGTTGCAGGATAGTTTATGAAAATGTGAAGTGGGTTAAGCCACTATAATATATTACTAGCACTGAAATTTCATGAGACAGTTCATTATTGTTATACATACAAATTTAGAAGAAATGGAATACTATTTCTTTTAGAAATAGACATGAGGACTTCTCTCATCTTTGCTTTTGTTAAGTAATATTTAATTTTTATTTATTTGGACCAATTTTAAAGACTGTGTTAGTCCTAATACATATATTTTTTCTTTTTACAATAGAAGTTACCCCAATATACAAGGACCGAAAAAGTGAGCTAGAAAGATTGAAATAACTTTTCTTTGTACCTTTTGATGGGAATCTTAACACCAGGCCTTTAAAAGTTTTTCTATTAAGTGATATACTTTTCTAGAGAAATATGATAAGCTTTTCCTCATTCATTGCTTTTACACATGATTATTGTTTGTAGAATTAGTGTGCCTATAAGTTATCTAATTGTTCTGTTTTTAATAATAAGAACAAATGTAAATGTCCTAAATACATACAGGTTTAGGCCATGAGTTCTTATCAATGTTAGAAGGATATTTATGTCAAGTTTTGTCCTGTAGTTCAAAGTATTCATGCCAGTCCTGACTACTCCAAATGCCATGCAGAAAATTGCTCTTGTTGAGTTCTTTTTGTGCAATATAATGTGTTTTTTAACTTAAAAACCAAGAAGTAATTGAAAATTATTTTTTCCTGGTGCAGTAGTTGCAGCAATTAATCATTTCTTGAAAGCATTGATGTTGTGTGGTTATTTTATTCCCACTTAGTTGTATGTTTTGATTGTAGTTGTGTAGGTTCTTCAAAGCATTTTTGTCAACCAGGATTTAAACATGTCTTAAGAGGAAATAGGTAAGCCACTGCATGCTCGTACGTCGAATTTGAACGAAGAACTTGGTCAAGTTGATACCATAATTTAATTCCTAGGTATAAATCATTGTAACAAACACAAGCAGGATACATATAAATCAATTTTGTGTTTAATTCCTAGGTATAAATCATTGTACTTGATGTGTATGGAATTACTAGGGAACATGTCGCAAGTCATCTGAAGGTATAAATCATTGTTCTTGACAAATCTTGATCATTCTTGATGATTCTTGATGAATATTTTCCCATCTGCATACATATATTCTTGATGATTTGAATGTAGCTTTTTGATATTTGCACACCAATAGAATGATTTTATATACAGCAAATAAATAAAAAAGCGTACCATATATTGGCACTTTCTTTGAAAGTGCTATCAAACATGAGTCATATATTAGCGCTTTCTTTGAAAGTGCTATCAAACATGAGCCATATATTAGCGCTTTCTTTGAAAGTGCTATCAAACATTAGTCATATATTAGCGCTTTCTTTAAAAGGGCTATCAAACATGAGTTATATATTAGCGCTCTTTTTGAAAGTGCTATCAAACATGTGCCCTTTAATAGCACTTAGTTTGAAAGTGCTGTCAAAATCAAATTATAACACACGCAAAATGCATACTTCAATAGCGTTTTAGAAAAAACGCTATTAAAAACTGGTACTTTAATAGCGTTTTTAAAGTGCTATTAAACAAAAAACATTTACAATAGCGGCGCGGTTAATAGCACTTTTAAGCGCTATCAAAAACAAAAAAAAGTGCTATCAAATAGCTTATTTGGCGTAGTTAGCATCGGGTAGCGACTAGTTCTTAACATTTGTCAAGAGTTGTCCCCCCACTACGTTCCTAAAGGCCAGGATGGGTTAAGGGTAACTAAAGGTCCTTGAGCTCTAGAGCACTCACAGACATATACATAGATCTCCCTCATTTGAGAAAGGTGTGCATATGCTATGGAGTCCTAACTCAAGTGTGAACTTCATATTGACTCATCTCCCACATATGTGAAAGAGGTCGCCACGACTATGCCACTCCTAATCTTAAGTGTTCTTGAATCTGGGAATAGGATTCGTCCTTTATTTAATTCCCAAAACGCCCCTGAAAAATAGAAAAAACAAAGCAAACAATAGAAAACATTTAAGTGAATCCTAAACTTTTAAGGTAACCCCTCTTTTATACGAAAATACCCCAGCAGAGTCGCCAGTTCTGTAATACGGTGAACTGACTTTATCGAAATGTCGCGGTAAGCAAGAGTCGCCACCGACTTTTATTTTATCCAAATATCGGAAAGGCTAAAAGAACAGGAAAAACCTTTTAAATAAAAACAGGGTTCGGGGGGTAATTATGCAAAGGGAAGGTGTAAGGCACCCTTTGCATCCATGGTTTTCCATGGTGTCATACCCTAATTTTTGACCCCCCTGAGATGACATATCTTCAAGATTTTCATCAAGTCAAAGCAAGTACCCAGAGCAGCCTGACATTCAATCGAGGGTGTTCAAAGACAAGAAAACTCAGGCAAAGGATCAATCAATAGAGGGATTAGTCTCTAATACAATCATAAGACTCAAAAGCCTCATTATTACACCTATGATTGATTAAGATACCCAGTCATCTAAGCACAAGATTACTCAGATCAACAGACTAGGGTTTGGAGCCTATCAAGGACTAAAATCAGGGATCACCTTTGGGAAACCCTAAAAAGCCCCAAGAGACCATTCAAAGACATTAATCATCTTCAAATAACTCTTATGACAAGATCCACTGGACATTACACCTCAATTCAAAGTCTACAGTCATCATTGTCCTCTGGTCGACAATTAGGGTTTTTGACCTAATTCACCAAGATAGTTGACTTTTAATCAGGGCATGAATCCAAAACTCAAGACATGATTCAAGAGTCTCTACTACCTCAATATAATCCATTTACATCATTCATTTGAGGATAAGATTTTGTTTCTACACAAAAGTCCAAAAATTCACTTTGTTAGGCAAAAGTCAACTGTATGGGATCACCTTTGACTTTTAAGGTTTTTGGTCAAAAAATGACTTTCAAAGATCAATATCATCAATATATGGATGTCAAAGTCATTTCACCAAAGAAATTCAAAGAAATTCATCAAGGAGCAAAAAGTCGGGAATTAGGGTTTTTGAAGGCATGGTGAGAACTCAAAATTTCACCTACACAACTCAAAAAACTTCCAACATGAAAGTTGTAGATCATGCAAAATAAAACAACATCTTACAAAGGAACTTTTTTCAAAAGATCAATCATTTATGAAGTTTTGGAAATTTTGAAGTTTAGGTCATAAACACTTAGAAATTTTTCTAAGTGTTTTAACCTAGTTTTCATCCAACTTTGGGCTCATTTTTCACAAATTTCCCAAATGATTCTGAAGAAGACATAAACTAATGATTTAAAGTAGATGTTTAGGGCTTTCCAAATTGTGTTCAACCTTCTCCAAATTCAATTTGAGCTAAGAGTTATGCTTGTTCAAAGTTGGCCTCATGAAGTAAAATTATAGGTCATGGACACTTTTGGACTTTGCAAATTTTGTGCAAATAACCTCTCTTATGGATGCTACACGACCCATAACACATCTGAAACCATGCCATGCATTCAATTTCACCATGCCATAAGAATTGAAGAAGATTCTAAAAACAAGAACATGTGATTATGTAATGATTACATTTGTGAATTTATGGCAAATTGATGAATCACCCAAGGAATCTTCTCATCAACCAATTAGAGCTCACTTTGCATCTGAAATGTCCCCTAAGATCAGATAGAATCAATGGATAGGGGAAGCTAGCCCGAAAATGCATCATTGCATTTTGGAGATTCTTTGAATTTCTTCATGGCTAAGAAACCAAACTCACTACACTAAGCAAGCTCACCACAGCCAATTGATCTGCATCCATTTGCCTATAAATACAGAGGCATTCCTCATTCAAAAACACACCAAAGCAACCATATTCCTTGCTTTCTCTTTCTCTTCTCATGTTCATTGTTTTCAAAGTTCTTTGGCAAGAAGAATCGATTTCTTCAAACCAGAGCTCATCTTTGGGAAGTGAACATTCTAACATCTCAAGGGAGGTCATTTGAGGTGATCCAAGCACCTGGATCACTTCTGTAAGTGGAGGAACACCATTGTTGCTCTCACTTTGGAGCATTTGCAGTTGGAGGTCCATGGAGTAATTCACGAGGTTCCGAGCCAAGCCAATCATCCAGACACACTCCTCAGGTCATAGTGAAGCTAACCAGATGGTTGCAGCTCATCTGTAACTCAAGAATCAACACCCTCCATGTTCACTTGAAGCTGAAATCGAGGGAGGTCCATAGAACAATTCAGAAGGATTCAGGCTACAATAAGCATTCAGTTAGCATCATTGAGTCTCAGGGAAGCTATTGAGATCATTCATTCAAGCCCAGGTGCTCTCCATCATCCTCACGACCCCCATTTTCAGAGGTAAGTTTCTGAACCCCAACTCTCTAATTTAAGTACTCTTTGTGAAATAGCTCGATTCTACCTTGTTCAGCATCATCAGAGGAGTGAAAACCCTCTATCATCATTCATTTATCTTTCAGTATAGTCATTTAATTTGATTTTGAAATTTTAGGGTTCTTCACGATTTCTGGTAAATTAGTTAGATGTAGTTAATATCAATACATGTTAGTTACATATTTAGAATCGTGAGTGAATTTAGAGCAAGTTTGGTCTTTATATCGTTGCAAATGGTTGAGAATTGAGAGAGTTCAGAAATTCAAATCGTTGGAGCTTGAGGAAGAAGATGACAATGGTGGTGGCGCGCAAATTTCAAATCTCAGGGCAGAGTTTATTTTATTTTGAGTGATAGGCGTTTTACAAACGACTGAATAATTTGCCCCAGTGGCCACACATGCGCTCTTAGTCTCCTCATGCCCAAAGTCTGGGGTTCGAATCCCCCTCGCCCCAGACTTTTTGATTCTTTTATTTTTCAAAGATTTACTACTTGTTTTGAAACATAATCAAATGAGTGCAAGTTACTAACACCAAGCGCGCCTTGGCCCAGTGGTATTATTTTGAGTGAGTGACCTAGAGGGCGTGGGTTCAAACCTTCCAAGGGCCAAAACTATTTTTTTTAACACCAATTTCTTTCATTTTTCTCACAAACTTCACATAATTATTTAACCTATCAAATTAATTTATTTTCACTTCATTTTTTACACACTTGTCATTTAACATATCTATTTTATGAATAATCAAAAAAATCATAAAAATGTCATTTATTTCATATATTTTTATTAGGTTTAAAATAGTATGTTTTAGGTGTTTTCTTAAATACTTTAAATACATATTTTACTTTGTTTTAACCTAATCATTTTTGTAAATAAAGTCCATGATAAAACCCTATTTGCTTAGGTCTTAATTGAGTAAAAATCTTATTTTTACTTTAATTAAGTTGACTTTTGTCAATTCTCAAAACTATTTTTCAATCTCTGATTAAATCAAATGATTAGGGTTTTCAAACAACAAAACCTTGCATCATTCCAAATCATTTTTCAAATTGCTTTTACACCAGTACTGTAAAGTACTGGGCCTCTAATAGAGTGTAAGTCCCAAAAATCTTCTCTTCTTAGCTTGTTTTCAAAACTGTATTTTCAAAATCTTCTTTCTGTTTTCAAAACATTCTTCTGGTATTTGAAGGGCATTATTCCCGGTGAAACTCTTCAGATACCTATGTGACCTCTGTCCATCTTCACTTCTTCTATTTTCAAAAACCATTAACTGTTTATCATATATATATTCAACTGTTATCAACAAAACAACAAAAATTACTGTTGAGGCTCTGTACATACTTCTTCAAAGGCCTCCACTCCATCCAGGTTAGGCTTTACAAGCTTTCAATTTACAGTCTTTATTTAAATTACTGTCAAATATAAACTGTGCATATATATTAGTTTAGAACTACGTTTGAGTATAAACCCTAGGACAGTTAAACTATATATATATATATATATTATAGGAATATGGCCTAGGATTGAGAATGTCTTCCCGGTGAAGGCTCTTTCCTAATTAGAGATCTGTAGTTCAAACCCCCAAGATGAATTATTCCCGGTGAAACATCTTGGCAAAACCTTAGAATCCAAAAATATAGGACACATCCACCCAAAGAGGAATTATTCCCGGTGAAACCTCTTACCCATTTGCTTAGAGCCAAAATAAGTTCAAAACTACATAGCTTTCTCTTGTGCTATAACAAGGACCCTCGATTAGCCTCCTCTTGGGCTTTGTACAAGGACCCACAGGCTTCTTAAAAGCATTTCCAGCTTCCTCTTGAGCTTGTATACAAGGACCCATCAGGTTTCTTATAAACATAGGAACAGGTCTTTAGTCACCTTTTAGCCTACCCTGGTGAGTTTCTTCCAATTTAAACCAGACTTTAAACAAGCTAAGTTTGTCTCAATTTTGCATTGAGTACACCTTTTGGAATGAGAGACATGGACAGTCTCTGTCACCCTTATCTTCATTAATCTTCCTTAGCAGAGTCTAGGATCTATGTTTATTTTCTCCTCAGCATGTGTCAGCCTTCATCTTGGGCTTTAAACAAGAAGTCTCCATTAGATAATCTTTCTGCCATCCGTTTCAATCATAAAATCCCTGGAAAGGGTTAGCTTCCACACATTCTTTCATTTTCAATAAATTTCCCTGGAAAGGGTTAGCCTCCAAAGTCAATTATTAAATGTCAAAAAAATAAAGATTCATTTCTCTTAGGAGATAATTTCCCCAAAAAAAAAGTCAAAACCCCTGGAAAGGGTCAGCCTCCAAAAAGCATGATAAAGTCAGTCTTTTACCAAATAATTTCACCAGCTGAGTCAAAATCCCTGGAAAGGGCTAGCTTCCAAAGAAAAACAGTCTTTCAATAAATAAAACCTCCTCAGTAGAGTCAAAACCAACAAAAATAGTTAGCCTCAACCTTGGGCTTCATACAAGGCACCCAAACAATAAAACTCCCCTGTCAAGAGTCAGCCTCAACCTTGGGCATTGTACAAGGCAGATAATAGAGTCTCCCCAGTGAGTTCTTCATCACTCAGTAGCCACAACCTTGGGCTTTGTACAAGGCAGATAAACCATACTTTCATGTGTCAAAGATTCCTAACACCTAGGATCTTTTCCCTATAGAGTTATCCATACTCAGTTTATTTAAAAGTCTGCCACAACCTTGGGCTTTATACAAGGCAGAAAATAATGTTTTTTTCCTAGCTAGAGTCAGCCACAACCTTGGGCTTTGTACAAGGCACATAAAATAGAGTCATTCATTCAATTATCCTCAGCAATCAGCCACAACCTTGGGCTTTGTACAAGGCACATAAATAGAGTCTCCCTAAGTAGAGTCAGCCTCAATTCTGGGCTTTGTACAGAACACTAAAATACCCTGTAATTAATCCCCAGTGGAGTCATCTCCCAGAGTCAATAATAATTAAGAAGTCAATCAAAAAGCCTCAAGCTTGGGCCTCATTCAAGCCAGCTAAAGTCAAATCTTTCATATAGTAAATAGACATAGCTTATCTCTATAGAGAGATATTTTTACTACTCTACCACATTCAAACAAACAAACATTTCAATTTCAATTTCATTCAAAGTCTCCCATTTAGGACTCTGAAAGACATGCTCTGGCACATCCCTAGACTTGTACACTTTCCCTAATTTGGATGAGCATCTTTCTTTCATTTTAGAGGCACGATGGCTGTCATACTTGATCAACCAAGTAGACTCCCCTCTTAATGAAACATCATTTTTTTAGCTTTTCTGTCACTTTTAAATGTTTGTGGTAGAATAGTACAAATACCTCTCTGTAAAGATGATTTCATGTCTCTTTACTGTAAACAGAGATTTAATTCCAAGCTTCAACCTTGAGCTTCAAGCAAGGCACCAAAAATAAGTAATTTCCCTAGTTAGTTCCCCGAACTACATTAAGCTCTGACTTCCACTAGGGATATGTAGGCATGAGGTTCACAAGGAATCTCAGCGAGCTAATAAAATACCAAAAATAGTCAGTCTGTCTATCTGTCTGTCTTTTTCAAATCAATTCAATTCCTTCTCCTAATACAAAGGAGAAACTTTCCCAATCATTAGAAGCAAACACAATCACAATGACACAGAGAAGGTTCCTGTAGAGTACTACAGATATGTAGGGTGTTTAAACACTTCCCTATGTATAACCGACCTCCCGGACTCCAGAATTTCTAGTCTAGGTGAAATCCCCACACTTAGCAAACTCCTAGGGTTTAGTTGAGATCTTTTTTCCCCTTTCCTACTCGTAGGACAAATAAGAAAGTTCGTGTGATATCGTAGGAAGAACTGAAATAAAATTCATCCCACCACGGGCGCATTCTCCTTCCAAATTTCGCGTGAAGGGTTTAGCGTGCCGTCCTCCCAAGTGAAACGGGGAGGTAAAGAAAACGACCACCACACATGGGCTCTTAATTGCTTCGCTCCTTGTTTTCAGAAATGTAGAAGAAAAGAATATGGACTTTAGCTCGTAAATGAGCGTAGCCATTTTGAAGGTTTATGAGAAAGAATATGAAAAAGGTTTTAGAGCAAGGCAAAACAATTAGGGGCAATTACCTGGTTAGATGAAAAATGTTCTTTTAGCCTTTCAGAGTTAAAAGGTCTATCCATGCCATAAGAGGGCAGGAAGCCTTTCATTTGGAGGTTGAAGGGTCATCGAGAGTTCGTTCGCCATAAGACTGTCCCATGCCATAGAGAGGCAGGTAGTCTAAGGGAAGAACCAGAATAGCCTTTCGTAGGCAACCAGAGGATACCTCAGCCTTTTCGTAGGCAACTTTCGAGGGTCGAGGTCATATTGGTGTATCGAAGGCAGCATCATTTAGGGACTTTATGACCTTTGTATTTACCGAGGAAACATGGCTGAGGTATCCTCGTATTCGAGGGACACGGCTATTCTGCAAAAAACACAAGGCAACAAGGCAACAGGCAGCAAAGAGGTTACCCCAAAATTGTGCGTGTGTGCACCAATCACGTGATAAGTTCAGAATATATCATCTTTTAATAATTAAGTGATTCTATTTTAATTTAGGGTTGCACTCCCTAAAATTACTAACCACATCAGTCAATAAACAAATATAATTAAAGCAATACGAGAAAGGGGAAAACGAAACCAGCGGAGGAAAGGGGAGATGAAACCAGCGGAGGATAATAAATAAATAGGTCTGAACAGGTAATAATTAAGACCAGGGTTTAGGTTACCGATTATTCGAAGCTTTGGCAATTGGCAAACCCTGAAAAGGTGGGAAAAATAAGAAACAAGAGCAGGGTGAGTGCATTATCAGTTCAGAGTCAATTAGGGTTAACCCTAATTTAATAAATAAAATCAAAATAAACAAATAAAAAAATAGAAAAGAATACTTAGCTTTTAATTTGATCTGATATGGTTGGCGGTCGGAGGAGGCCTCGGTGTTAACCCTGAAAAGGCAGAGAAAAGGAGTATTTTTAGTGTATGGAATGATCATCGTAAGCCCTGATTAAGGTGTTAAATAAAATTATTATGATTTTATTAAAGATATTTAATAAATAACTAATTTTAAATAATAATAAAAAGGATAATATAAAATTAAAATAAATAAATATGCTAAATAAGAAAATAATTTAAATAAAGGAAATTATTAATTATAAATAAGAAAATAATTAAAATAAAATAATTATTATTAATTATATATATAAAAAAAAGAGTTTTTAAAAATAGTATATAGTTTATATATAAAAAACAATTAAAAAACAATTAAAGACAATATATATATATATTAATATAGAAAAATAAAAACAAGTTAATATAATTAAAAGTAAAAAAAAGAAAACTTAGCGTAATTATCCAGTGCGGTGGATCCTGAGGACATATGGTGATCCTGCGCTTCTTAGTGCGTCGGATCTGCATCTAAAACGATCAAACGGTGGAGTATCGAGGGTACATGGCCACTCCGTGTGAAGCGCACGCATCTGATCCATGACTAACACCTAAAGGAAGCGCGCCCTTTTCATTCAAACTGGGCCTATAGAATTCTGCCACGCGATCATCTTCTCCATGGGAAAATACAGAAAACGCTTTTATAGCGCTTTTTATAACAATGCTATAAAAGGTTATGTTTATCACACCTGCAAAATCAAAGAAACTCCCAAACCAATGCAAAAATTTGGCGCGATCATGGCAAGACGATCGTCCAAGGTTCCTGAACATGAATATGATGCCAATTTGTTCTAATTTTGACTTATCTAAGAAACCCTAATTTGAGGTTTAAAATTCGTTAATGGTGAAACCGTGTACCTATGTCCAAACTTGACCAAATCATCCAGAAACGTTCCACACAGTATCACAATCACAAATATGCAATCAAAATTGACTAAATATGTATGTATTATGCAAATCGAGCGAAAGTTAGTGATGACAAACCGTGGCTATTAGGGACGCGTTCTGGGCTTGTTGTTCGTGCTTGAGGATTGGAATAGATTCAAAACAAACTCAGGAACGTGCTGCAATGTTTATAACTCTTTGAATCTCCCTTAAACTCGAAAACTCTTTTGCAATTTTGCTTGACTTTTGAATTCGGATTTGGGTTCTTTGAGGCAGTCAAATCGTGAACCCTTGCCTTTGGTTTGTTTGGGTACTTATAGGGACTGATTTAGGTCAATAAAATTGGATCAAATCTCTCTTGAATCAAGGATTGAATTGTTTGGAAGTTTGATTGAAATATGCCATGAAATCTTTCTAAAATTGTCCAAAATTTGATTCAGTTGTTCCAATTATCCAATGCACGAAATTTGATTGAGTTTTGGAGTAAATGTAGATTGGATTTGATGCCAAACAAATTTTCTTTCAAATCTTTTTGATTTTCTTTAACTTTATTGAATTTTAAATGAATAAAAAATTCTATAAAATTAATTTAAACCAAATAAATTCATGGCTAATGATTTATGGCCCCCTTATATCATGAGGAAGGAGTTTGGATCTTAAAAATATGGGCCCATTTGCAAAGAGTTTCAAGTTTCTTCACATTTTTCCCTCCAAAATAGCCCAACTTTGACAAGGTCTATCTCTCTCAATTTTTGAGTTATGGAAGTGTTCTAGGACTTTTTAGAAACCTTAGAGAGTCCTCTAACCAGTGTCTTTGGTCTCATATCAAAATTATTTTCCATGCTCCTTATATGTCCTTTTGAAAAAAGTGACTTTTTGTTGACTTTTGAAAAGGACCTATAATGTTTTGTCCATATCTCTCAAATAAAGCATTTTTGGACTTGGCATGTGAGAGACAAAATTGTAGAGAATCAAATTTCCTTCAAAATAAGCTTTGAATGGAAAATTTCAGATGTTCCATGTGCGATTTATGGCTGGTCAAAGTTCAGTTGACTTTCTCCTATACAAACCTTAATTTCGAAACTTTTTGATTTGTTGATTTTTGATCTTTCCTTGATGAACCATGATCAATTCTTGATCAAATGGTGAATGATACTTCAGTATGAGGATCTTGACAATCAAATCAGGAGTTTTGACTTTACTTTGACCCTAGTTGACTTTCTGAACATTTGAGTGACCAATCCTTTAAGTTGAGACTTGATACTTGTCATAGAGGTAATGTGAGGTACTTTGAGCCATATGGGATGCCTTGGAGCCATTGATTCATTGACTTTCCCTTGAACAAATCAAACCCTAGTTTCTGATCCTTGTTTAGGAGAGTTTGTCTTTGAGCTTTATATCTTGGTTTGAATTTGTATAAGAGAAATAGTATGGGTAAATTTTGGGGTATGACAGAATGCAATGAACTTGGACACTACAGGAATGATTGTCCAAAGCTTCGGAAAGAAAACAAGCCTAAGAAAATGTTCAAAGCCAAGAAGGGTCTCATGGCAACATGGGATGATTCTGACTTAGAAGATGAAGATTCTGATGAAGAAAAAGCTAAAATGGCACTAATATCTGGAACTATCACAAGTGAAGGCATATCAGAGAATGTACTAACAACTGATGATGTGTCAGACTCTGATGATAAAGAAGAATGGTTACTCACAATATACGACCAGAGAAAGGCATATGTTCCAACATTTGGAACTTAGGTCTGGAAACCTCGTTGGTTTCAGAGAAAATCAGAAAAGCAAGATTATTGACTCTGAAACCAAAGGCAATAAGTGTTTGTTTTTAAGGATGCTGTAGAAGCTAAAAAAGGCTACAGAATTTGAAACACAGAAACACAAACTATGGACGAATCTTTCTTAGCGGAATCTATTGCTGATCCTTCTGATCCTTCAGAATTAAGGAAAGAAAAATTAATATATATATATATATATATATACATATATATATATACATATATATAAATTATTTTTCGATAATCGTGTTTGAAGATCTTGTTCAAAAACCCAAAGGTTTTTTTAAATCAGTTGGGTGTTCAGAAACAAGCTAAAATGAAGAAGAAGAACTGAGTTTGAAATGTGTAAGATGGGAGAAGTGAAATTAATTATGGGATTTCAAGTTAAATGAATATCAGAAGCCATCTACATTTATCAGAAGCCAGCACAATCAGAATGCGTCACATGCATCAAAAGCCAGCTTATTAGAACACAAGGTAGCATATCAGAAACCTTTTGATAAGGATCACCATGCATTATGAAGAAAGAAAAGGTAAGTGAAAAGGTATGAAAGAAGTTACTTTACACTTTTAATATTCATATCTGTTGTGTTGATACTGTTGTCACTTTGTTTATAACCTCAGTTTATCAGAAGATGTTTTCGTTAGAAACATCTCTGCTTAGAAGGAAATTGTTTGATTTTCCAGACTCTGAGTATATCAAACGTGTCACTTAGCATGATTAATATGTGTAACGTCAGTTATATTTATTATTAATCATATCTAATGACACTCGAGCAGTGTGATTCTTTTTCTTGGAATAGATTAAAATAAAAATTATAATCTTAATTTACTACCCTTAATGATTGTACTGTTTTTGATTTCTCCTCTTCCAAATACTATATGCACACTCACACATAACAACACTTTTCACTTCCTCACATCTTTTGTTTAGAAAACCTAAATTCCTAAACCTCAGTTCTCTCAACTGTTCACTGAGTTCGTCCTTATTCTCAACATCGTCAACAACATCAACATCTTCTCAACAACATCATCATGAATCATCAACAAAGTGAAGTTGTTAAGTTCTCACAAGATTATGAACGAAGCTTAAGTCATCCTGGGTAATCATCTTCTGTTGCTCCTTTAACAACAACCATTTCTCCTAAGTCGATACCTTTAACGGTTCCTTAATGATCTACCTTTGGATCTAAGTCGATACCTTTGACGGTTCCTTAATGATCTACCTTTGGATCTAAGTCGATACCTTGGATGGTTCCTTAATGATCTACCTTCGCATCTAAGTCGATACCTTGGACGGTTCCTTAATGATCTACCTTTGGATCTAAGTCGATACCTTTGACGGTTCCTTAATGATCTACCTTTGGATCTAAGTCGATACCTTGGACGGTTCCTTAATGATCTACCTTCGGATCTAAGTCGATACCTTGGACGGTTCCTTAATGATCTACCTTTGGATCTAAGTCGATACCTTTGACGGTTCCTTAATGATCTACCTTTGGATCTAAGTCGATACCTTGGACGGTTCCTTAATGATCTACCTTCGGATCTAAGTCGATACCTTGGACGGTTCCTTAATGATCTACTTTCAGATTTAAAGTCGATACCTCAGACGGTTCCTTATACAATATACCCTCAGATTTAAGTCGATACCTCGGACGGTTCCTTATACAATCTACCCTCAGATTTAAGTCAATACCTCGGACGGTTCCTTAAACAATCTACCTTCAGATTTAAGTTGATACCTCAGACGGTTTCTTAAACACAACTTTCAAAATCTAAAAGTGGTAACCTCGGACGGTTCCGTAACGATTAACTCTCAAAGATCTAATTCAGTTACTACGAACGGTGCTGACACGATCAATCTCAAACAAACACTTCTCAACATACTAAGCCCAGATTCAGCCTAACGCACGGCTTTCCAGACATCTACGGATGCAATGTGGATTTAGTCTAACGCACGACTTATCCTTCGACCTAACGCACGGTTTTCCAGACATCTGCGGATGCAAATTGGATCTAATCCGATGTACGACACATCCTTCAGCCTAACGCACGGTTTTCAAGACATCTGCTGATGCAAACCAGAAACAGTCTAGCATACGACACATTCTGACTCTCAAGTATATCAAGTTGGATGGCATCTTCAAGCCCATCTCAATCATACATCTTCTATAAAAACTTGGGTGGCATCTTCAAGCCCATCTCCGACAAAAGTCCCTACTTCAGCTAGGGCAAATTCCTGGGTATTCTAGTGTTCAATCCTCTTCTACCTTCAGATTCCAACAGGCACACATGCCAAACTACATCTTCAGATATAAGAAAATTGAACAGGGGCAGCTGTCATACCCCAAAATTTGCCCATCACATTTTTCTACTCAAGCTCATTTGAATCTTAGAAGCTTAAGATTCGACTGAGTATACACTCTCCTAAACAACAGCCTTCCAACTAGGGTTTTCCCTCTCTCAAAGAAAAGTCAGGTTCTGATGCCTCCAATGGAACCCATGGCCTCCAACATGATTCAAAGTACCCTCATGCCAAGTTTCAAGCCTCGATTCAAAAGATTGCTCACTCAATGGCCCAAACGATCAATAATCGACTGGTTGACCTAAAAGTCAAACTACGGTCAAAGTACAGTCAAAACTTCTGATTTTTGGTCAACATCCTCATTATGGAGTGTAATTCATCATTTGATCAAGGATTGACCATGATTCATCAAGAAAAGCTCCAGAATCATCAAGAACCTGAGTTTCTAAATTAGGGTTTTTAAGGAAAAAGTCAACTGAACTTTGACCGACCATAACTCCCTCATGGAACATCATAAATTTCCCATCCAAATCTCAATTTGAAGGAAATTGAATTCTCTACAATTTTGTCAATCACATGCCAAGTCTAAAAATGCACCATTTGAGAGATATGAGCCAATACATTACAGGTCCTTCTAAAAGATCGCAAAAAGTTATTTTTTCTCAAAGCTCATAACTTGAGCATGGTAGATTCAATTGAGATTAAACCAAAAGGAGCTTTTAGAGGACTCTTTAAGCTTTCTAAAAAGTCCTAGAACATATTCATACCACAAAAATTGAGGGAGATACGGGGCTCAGAAGTTGGGTAATTCACAAGAAAAACACAAAACTCTAATTGCACAATTTGGTGTTTTTGGACTAATGGGCCTAAAGAATGAATCCCAAACGTGTCCATGGTCCATATAAGGATTCTTAGACCAATTATTTTATTTTATGACATTTATTTTTATTTATTTAGATATTTATTCACTTAAATATTAATAAATTAAATAAAATACAAAATAATTTGTTTTAAATCAAAGATTGGTTTTCAAATCAACTTTAATCATCCAATATATTCCAAATATTTGATCCAAGCGTGGCAAATGAATGAAATAGAGATTTGGTGCAAAAATAGAAAACTTAAATTTCAAGATTCATTCAAATTCCAATCTTCTCAATCAACAAGATTTGATTCATATTTTTTGACCTAATACACACTCCTATAAATACACAACAGATTCAGCCACAAAGGAGGACGAAAATTGGCTGTAAGAATAGGGTTCCAAAGTTTCCATAAAGATCCAAAATTTCTTTAAAGCTAGGGCATGAGTGAAAACAAGTTCCAGGGAGATTCAAGACCGTTCATTCATCTCAAATCATTCATGAGGTAGTATGTGAGAAAGTTTAAGCCCTTGGTGCGGAGCTTTAATGCCCAGAATACATTATGCCATTGTTAGGGCTCAAAGCTTTCAAAGCTTCGAAACCCTCATTCCAGGCCGTGTATGGATAAACAAATACCATCAAAGGATTCAGAGGAGGCCATTTAATATATCTGGGCAGCGTTTGCATGTGTGTTGTTTGATTTGTGCAGGTTATGAATTGGATCATGGGAGAAAAGAAAACCTGCGGAAAATCCGCAGGTAAATCCGCGACTGTACCCGCAAATAAATCCGTAGGTGAAAAGCTTGAAGACGATGACATGGATCTTTGGTCGTTTGACTCACACGCGTGGCATGATCCTTGGTCACCATTCGCTGGTCAAAATTCCCAGCTTCTCCCTTGCGTATCATTGGACGGTCAACTCTGATACTCTCCTCTCTCTTATTTTGATTTCTTTTTGTTTCGTCTTATTATATAACAGTTGCTTGGGGATTCGTTAACAAAGAGTTCATGCAGCACAGTTGGTTAAGGTCTTGCCATTCATAAGACCTGGGTTCGAAACCCAGTGTCTGTTTTATTTTAACCAATTTTCTTGCATAAGCATGTTTGAGATCCAGCGTTCGCAGCCTTATCACGCACATGCTGGGCCTTCAAGATCACACCACGGGATCAACACGAGTCCAAATCTAACGCTCACAATACGCATGCCCACCATGGACATCCACAAGCGTACCACATCTGATTACAAGCTGAGTTTTCTAAATTCTTATTTATTTATTTATTATTATTCATTTTTTTATTACATAAATATTTTAGTTATTTCTTTTTCTTAGTATTATTATTATTATAATTCTTTCTATTCATTTATTTATTTTCACTTATTCAGTAAATTAGTTTTTTGTTCATAATAATTTTACACCTATTTATTTTTATCGAAAACCTGATTTTTCTTCATAACATAAAAAAAATAATAATTGTTTTATAAAAAAATGTTTTTAATAGTTTAATGGTTAAAACCCCGATTGTTATTATTTCTTTTCATCATGATCTTTAATCACTGTAATGGGTATGTGTTATCCCCTTAACGCATTATTAGCCTTACAAACCTCTGTTGGGACACAATAAGTTTTCTTAAAAAACCTTTAGGATCCCTAAACCTTTAGGGTTTGTGGTCACTTAGGGTTTGGATCAGTAAATGCACTAACATTTCTCTTTTTTGTGTATATTTTCAGGGTTACCCCATATCCTCCGACTATGCGCTGTCAAATCAAAAGCTAAGTTTCTATTTCTTTTCTTGTTTCTATTTCTTTTCTTATTTAAATATCTTTTAATTTTATTTTCGCCTTTGCCTAAAATAGGTTTTTTTCAAATAGGTAATGAATCTGTAATACACTAACCCTTATTTATTCTCCTTTTAATTTTCAGGGTTCGAGGAAGATCAAGGCGCTTAAGGATTTTTTTTCTAATTATTGATCCTTCTTATTTGTTAATTTTCCCCCCCATCCCCGCAGGTGTTTATTGTAATAGCGTAGGAACTTTAATTTCTGCCTTTAATTTCTGCTCCTTTTAAACTGCGTGGTTAGTAATCCTAGGGAGTGCAACCTTTAATTGAATTAGGATAACTAATTATAAGATAAATACCACTGAATTGAACCACGTGATTGTGCACCCACACACCTTTAGGGTAACCTCACTTGTTGCCTTTGTTGCCTGTTGCCTTATAATTATGTTGCCTCTAATACTAAATAGTCAAAGTCCCTCGATTCCGAGGATACCTAAAGCAAATGTTGCCCTCAGTTCATTCATCATAACTTTTGTCCCTCGATGTTGCCTCGGTAAATGATGATTTGTCCCCATTGCTAAGGTATCCTCGCCTGTTGCCTAAAGGTTAAAATGACTATTCTATCCTTCCCCGAGACTACCAGCCCTCTCTATGGTAGGGACAGTCTTGTGGCGAACGATACCTCTCGATGACCCTTCGATGACCCGTACATCCAATTGAAAGACTTCCTGCCCTCTCATGGTATGGATAGATCCTTTCGCCCGAAAGACTTAAAGAACAAGAAAGACAACTTAGGGTAGGTAGTTCTTAATCGCTTGCTCATAATCAAATAAAAAATCTAATGCTTTTCACACCTCCTATTTCAAAACAAGGCTACGCTTATTTACAAGCTAAAGTCCTTCACGAAATCTTTTTACTATTCACACACGACACTTCAAACTTTTCAAACAATTCAAACAAACAAGTGAGCTAAGCAATTAAGAGCCCATGGATAACCATGGATGCAAAGGGTGCCTTACACCTTCCCTTTGTATAACTTACCCCCCGAACTCAAAATCTTTTCAAAAGGTCTTTCCTGTTCTTTTAGCCTTTCCTAAAATTGGATAAAATAAAAGTCGGTGGCGACTCATGCTTAACCGCAACATTTCGATTATAAAAGTCAGTTCACCGTATTACAGAACTGGCGAATCTACTGGGGATGCTTTCGAATAAAAGAGGGGTTACCTTAGAGCTAGGATCACTTTAAATTTGTTTGACTTATTTGCTTTATCTTTAAAGGTTGTTTTGGGTATTCTACTGTGTGAAAGATCCTACACCCGGATCTAGTGTACCTTAGGTATGTGGCATGAGACCAGGGAGGCTGTACGACATGTATCGTGATGGTTGAACTGGTGGCCACCGTTAGTGAGACGCTTTGGTTTGTCCTGATGGCCCTTGAATAGGATCGAGGAGACATTTGGCTACCGCGTGGTGTCACAAGCACTAATTCGCCCGTAGAACCTTAGTTAAACTTGACTTTGGCCTATAGGAAGTAGCGAGATAGCTGGCTTTGGATTCCTGACTGAAGCCGGTTGATACTCGATGCTACACTCATTGAGATTGGACTCTAGGGATGCTTTTGGATGGCCGATCGAGTGCCATGTTGAGACAATGCCTGCGAGAAAGATCAGGGATATGAGCACCATAGAACCCGGTTACTATTCTAGGACAGGTTGAAACAACTTAACTTCAGTGGGGAGGGTACTTACCTACGAACTTCACGCAAGCCTTTAAACCTAAGGACACTTGTGTGACTTGTCTGTGCTTGCTACTAACCCTTTGGTTTTCTTGCAGGTTTTTTCTTGTGGGACTCACTCGTCCTTATTACCCTACGTTTTTTATGATGCATTGCATTCACATGACATCATGACATCATACGCATAACATGATTTAACTAACCCTTTCAAGGATCTTAGGGATTTAGGGCGCACAATTTCAGGTGCTCTTATCAAGGACTGAATTCCTAATCAAGGGGCAAGAGGATTTATTTTCCTTTAGCCACATGTCTCCTAATTCAGAGACGTTGTACCTATTAAGGGGCAAGAGGATTTATTTTCCTCTAGCCATGTACCTTCAAAGTCAGAAGTTCCCGAATCAGAGGCTATGACCCACTGGATATGGTGAGCTTGATTCCCATAGAAGAACATCCAAAAATCAGAGTTCTTCAAACGAAGAAGCGACCAAATCATTTTTTACGTTGCTAACTAAATTTCCGGAGATCCTTGAAAATATTGCATTTGCATTCATAACATCGCATCACAGGTTTCCACCACAGGTTTCTCACCTCCTCGAGCAATCAGTCAAAAATCTTCAGGCTCAGAACAACCAATTCCGAGAGATGATCTTTAACTTGGCCAAGGGGCAAGAAGAATTAAAGGCACTCCTATTCTTGGGGTACAATTACAATGCGAGATGCGCTTATTATTCGAACAATCCTGGTTATGGTGTAAAGGTAGACCATTGAAGCATGCCATTAAAGATTTAATCATGACACTCAAATCAGAAAAGACCACGACAATGAAGTCACGACAACTGAGTCACGACAACAAAGTCACGACAACCGAGTCACGATAATGGAATCACGACAACTGAGTCACGATAATGGAATCACGACAACTGAGTCACGATAATGGAATCACGACAACTGAGTCACGATAATGGAATCACGACAACAAAGTCACGACAACTGAGTCACGATAATGGAATCACGACAACAAAGTCACGACAACTGAGTCACGATAATGGAATCACGGCAACAAAGTCACGACAACTGAGTCACGATAATGGAATCACGACAACTGAGTCACAACAATCAATTCACTCATATGATCCAGACGCTCATGGCAATCGAGCCAATGAATTCTAACACCTACTATAAACCCAATGCAAGGTGCGCATACCATTCCAACAGTCTTGGACATTACACAAACAATTGCTGGACATAAAAGAATAAGATTCAAGATCTGATCAATGACGGAGAAATCAAATCCAACCCTCCTGAAACCCCTGTGGTGATCACCGCTCCTATGCATAGTCATGACATGATTGATTGACGTCTCGACGGACGAACTTTTGGATCATTAGATCCACTTTCATTTGCAAGTTCTTTCCTGTTTGTTTAAACATTCGACTCATGATAGACATTATCTGTTTTAATAATCATCATCAGTGCATTGCATATGTTTGCCTTGAATAAATTATTTCGCTACCACTCATCTAAACTGCATATTTACTTTGCATATGTTTTATGATACTCAACTCCTGTTAAAGTTGTATACCTTTTGAGGGAGAATGACGAAAAAGATACCGCAACCTCACACAGTATGCTTTTGAGCGGACTATGCTGACGATGTACAGGCATTGTTTCAATTCCTAAACAGTGGAGATATAAGGATGTTAACCCCTCGTCAACCCCTTTGAGCCTAAGAAGTAGAAGTTTCTTTTTTGTACTAACTAAAACCCTTGATCATAACCTGGGGCAGGGTAGCTCTCAGTTAATTTGGCCGTGCAGTCTATTCTAAGAGAATCATTCAGTACACCTTTCAACAAAGGTTTCAATCACAAGCGTTCATCCGCACACATCAAAGAAGTGTTGGAGATGTCAATCAAAAGCCAATGATGGTTCATCAATCATTAAGTAAGGCAGTCAATATCTTTCAAAAAAAATGATGAAAAACGTACATACAAAGAAAAGCCTGCTAAGTCAAAAAATCAAAAAGAAGACTTAGGCAAAAATCAAGGCATCCCGCTGACTGTAAGCTCAAAATAGACAGTTCAGGCAAAAGTTAGGGATATCAAAAAGATGAAAAAAGAGAAGTCAATAAATTCCTGAACAACACAATGTTGTGACTACCAAAAGGAAGAAATGACTGCCATCTCAAAAGTTCTCTTTGCTTGTGAACCGTCATCATTATCAAAGGTGCAAATCCAAAAGTCTCTTGGAACCTGAATGCATAAGTTGAATTAATTGAGCTTAGGACTGAAGATCATCACGAAGAGGGGTGGGTACAAATAAACTTTGAGCCTTTATCCTTTGTTTCTTAAACCATGAACCAAGCCACGTTACAACCTTTGAAAGTCCTAATTGAAGCATGGTTAGTTCGAAAGCATACTGTCACCAAAAAGGTATCCCGACTCCTTAAGGTTTACTAAAATGCTGAGTCGATATTTCGCTTCTACAAAAATAGCCTGTTTTTTTACAAATATCACGCTTTTACATCTCTTGTTTTAATGTTTTTCAAAAACTCAAGACAAACGTATGCATTGCATCTCATGAATTCATTATTAAACATATTCTGCTACATAATTTCAAATGTTAGCATCAGAAAGAACCTGCACAGGGTACAACTAATGACTAAAAGTCATCCCGACAGACAATACTACTCCAGGAAGCCATGTCTCTTACGTATACAAAGGGCATGACACGTTTTGCCCAATCAATATGGGGCAATCAAGTCAAGATTTGAAGAATCTCTCAAATGCCAAAAAGTCAAAGGCATACATCACAAGTAGATTTCAAACTATTTCCCGATCAGTCAGGGGCATCATACTAATTACTAGGGGCATGTCGCCCATAGTGCACATCTCATAAAGTCCTCGCGAGGCGAATCTTTCCGAAAGTTCCTACTAACTGGGACAAATCTATGCAAGTCCAGTTTGACATCTTGATCAATAGTCAGTGGCGTGTCCTAATTAAATCCAAGAATGGTAGTTACTATAATACTGGGGGCAATGTTCAAGACATCCACGTCTTCCCACAAAGCTGATTTCACAAGATCATATCCCCACAGAGTAATCACTAAGAAGATACCTCCAAATACTCTCGTCCCGACAAAGACATGGCTCCCCAAGCAGAAATCATAAATCCCCAGCTGAGCATCTTCAAGATAAGATCAAACATCAAAATTAAGATGTGTCAAATAGCATAAATCATAGTCATACGTCATAAATCATAAACATATTCATACATCACATACGTTTCATACAAAGTTTCTCATTTATTCTGAGGGACTCATTACACCATACATCATACAATTGCATACATGTCCATACATAATACATAATACATCGCGACAAACGCATACATAACATGCAAGGTTCTCATTTATTTTGAGAGTCCCGTCACATAAACGCATTACATACATCATGACATAGCATAAAAAAACTAACTTTGCCTTTTTCAGGTTACTGCTGCAATCAAATAAACAACTTCAAAACCTTTCGGATCTAAGTCGATACCTTGGACGGTTCCTTAATGATCTACCTTTGGATCTAAGTCGATACCTTTGACGGTTCCTTAATGATCTACCTTTGGATCTAAGTCGATACCTTTGACGGTTCCTTAATGATCTACCTTTGGATCTAAGTCGATACCTTGGACGGTTCCTTAATGATCTACCTTCGGATCTAAGTCGATACCTTGGACGGTTCCTTAATGATCTACCTTTGGATCTAAGCCGATACCTTTGACGGTTCCTTAATGATCTACCTTTGGATCTAAGTCGTTACCTTGGACGGTTCCTTAATGATCTACCTTCGGATCTAAGTCGATACCTTGGACGGTTCCTTAATGATCTACCTTTGGACCTAAGTCGATACCTTTGACGGTTCCTTAATGATCTACCTTTGGATCTAAGTCGATACCTTGGACGGTTCCTTAATGATCTACCTTCGGATCTAAGTCGATACCTTGGACAGTTCCTTAATGATCTACTTTCAGATTTAAAGTCGATACCTCAGACGGTTCCTTATACAATCTACCCTCAGATTTAAGTCGATACCTCGGACGGTTCCTTATACAATCTACCCTCAGATTTAAGTCGATACCTCGGACGGTTCCTTAAACAATCTACCTTCAGATTTAAGTTGATACCTCAGACGGTTTCTTAAACACAACTTTCAAAATCTAAAAGTGGTAACCTCGGACAGTTCCGTAACGATCAACTCTCAAAGATCTAATTCAGTTACTACGAACGGTGCTGACACGATCAATCTCGAATAAACACTTCTCAACGTACTAAGCTCAGATTCAGCCTAACGCACGGCTTTCCAGACATCTACGGATGCAATGTGGATTTAGTCTAACGCACGACTTATCCTTCGACCTAACACACGGTTTTCCAGACATCTGCGGATGCAAATTGGATCTAATCCGACGTACGACACATCCTTCAGCCTAATGCACGGTTTTCAAGACATCTGCTGATGCAAACCAGAAACAGTCTAGCATACGACACATTCTGACTCTCAAGTATATCAAGTTGGATGGCATCTTCAAGCCCATCTCAATCATACATCTTCTATAAACACCTGGGTGGCATCTTCAAGCCCATCTCCGACAAAAGTCCCTACTTCAGCTAGGGCAAATTCCTGGGTATTCTAGTGTTCAATCATCTTCTACCTTCAGATTCCAACAGGCACACATGCCAATCTACATCTTCAGATATAAGAAAATTGAACAGGGGCAGTTGTCATACCCCAAAATTTGCCCATCACATTTTTATACTCAAGCTCATTTGAATCTTAGAAGCTTAAGATTCGACTGAGTATACACTCTCCTAAACAACAGCCTTCCAACTAGGGTTTTCCCTCTCTCAAAGAAAAGTCAGGTTCTGATGCCTCCAATGGAACCCATGGCCTCTCACATGATTCAAAGTACCCTCATGCCAAGTTTCAAGCCTCGATTCAAAAGATTGCTCACTCAATGGCCCAAACGATCAATAATCGACTAGTTGACCTAAAATTCAAACTACGATCAAAGTACAGTCAAAACTTCTGATTTTTGGTCAACATCCTCATTATGGAGTATAATTCATCATTTGATCAAGGATTGATCATGATTCATCAAGAAAAGCTCCAGAATCATCAAGAACCTGAGTTTCTAAATTAGGGTTTTTAAGGAAAAAGTCAACTGAACTTTGACCGGCCATAACTCCCTCATGGAACATCAGAAATTTCCCATCCAAATCTCAATTTGAAGGAAATTGAATTCTCTACAATTTTGTCTCTCACACGCCAAGTCTAAAAATGCACCATTTGAGAGATATGAGCCAATACATTACAGGTCCTTCTAAAAGATCGCAAAAAGTTATTTTTTCTCAAAGCTCATAACTTGATTATGGTAGATTCAATTGAGATGAAACCAAAAGGAGCTTTTAGAGGACTCTTTAAGCTTTCTAAAAAGTCCTAGAACATATTCATACCACAAAAATTGAGGGAGATACGGGGCTCAGAAGTTGGTTAATTCACAAGAAAAACACAAAACTCTAATTGCACAATTTGGTGTTTTTGGACTAATGGGCCTAAAGAATGAATCCCAAACGTGTCCATGGGCCATATAAGGATTCTTAGACCAATTATTTTATTTTATGACATTTATTTTTGTTTATTTGGATATTTATTCACTTAAATATTAATAAATTAAATAAAATACAAAATAATTTGTTTTAAATCAAAGATTGGTTTTCAAATCAACTTTAATCATCCAATATATTCCAAATATTTGATCCAAGCGTGGCAAATGAATGAAATAGAGATTTGGTGCAAAAATAGAAAACTTAAATTTCAAGATTCATTCAAATTCCAATCTTCTCAATCAACAAGATTTGATTCATATTTGTTGACCTAATACACACTCCTATAAATACACAACAGATTCAGCCACAAAGGAGGACGAAAATTGGCTGTAAGAATAGGGTTCCAAAGTTTCCATAAAGATCCAAAATTTCTTTAAAGCTAGGGCACGAGTGAAAACAAGTTCCAGGGAGATTCAAGACCGTTCATTCATCTCAAATCATTCATGAGGTAGTATGTGAGAAGGTTTAAGCCCTTGGTGCGGAGCTTTAATGCCCAGAATACATTATGCCATTGTTTGGGCTCAAAGCTTTCAAAGCTTCGAAACCCTCATTCCAGGTCGTTTATGGATAAACAAATACCATCAAAGGATTCAGAGGAGGCCATTTAATATATCTGGGCAGCGTTTGCATGTGTGTTGTTTGATTTGTGCAGGTTATGAATCGGATCATGGGAGAAAAGAAAACCTGCAGAAAATCCGCAGGTAAATCCGCGACTGTACCCGTAGAAAAATCCGTAGGTGAAAAGCTTGAAGACGATGACATGGATCTTTGGTCGTTTGACTCACACGCGTGGCATGATCCTTGGTCACCATTCGCTGGTCAAAATTCCCAGCTTCTCCCTTGCGTATCATTGGACGGTCAACTCTGATACTCTCCTCTCTCTTATTTTGATTTCTTTTTGTTTCGTCTTATTATATAAGATTTGCTTGGGGATTCGTTAACAAAGAGTTTATGCGGCACAGTTGGTTAAGGTCTTGCCAATCATAAGACCTGGGTTCGAAACCCAGTTGTTGCACCCCAATTTTGACCTCTGAGATCCCATCATTTTCTAAGTGTTATGATCATTACTGTTATACCCCAAAATTTGCCTGCGCTTTTTTTAAAAAAAAAGAGAAGTCAACAGACTTCTGTCTAAAAATTTGGAGTTTTATCTTTAAACTTTGTGGATACAGACCATCAATGGGCTGATATCTTTACAAAACCCCTTGCTGAAGATAGGTTTAAGTTCATTCTGAAGAATATCAGTATGGATTTATGCCCAGAATGAGAAGATCTTATGTATGAGTATCTTCTGAAATGAAATTGGATTTTTGTTTATAAGAAGTTCTGATTGAAATCAATTAGAAATTGTGATTCAGTTATTACTAACGTTTCATTGTCTAAGTTGATTTAGAATCTCTTTAAAAGCAAAACAGTTGTAACTGGCTATCCAGATGGTAAACACGTGTTCACTATTTCTGGACAAGCGTGCGTGCAGTTGAGGGGACGTCTACTTAGGTAACTGTGCGAATCTCGTCTTTTGTCATTATTATCTCTCCTCACGTCATGTTACATTAAATGCCATTCATCATTTCTTTTATTGTCTGTCTTTTCGTTTTTATATCCGTCAAACGTTTCCCTTCCCTAGAACGTTTTCCTTCCTCATATTCCCTCTATTTATTTCTCCATTTCTTTGCCTTCTTCAATCAATCTTTGTGCTCTCTCTCTCTTTCTCTCACTTTTCTATGAATATCTTTTGCGAAAACCCTAGTTCATTCTTCATCTTCAACCTAGCGTTCATCATGAATCTTTTCAACTCAATGAGAACGGATGGAAGGGTTAATCAGTTACAGGATGTGAAGCATATCTTGGGATGGCTCTCCAAGTCTCTTTCAAGACAGATCTCTTCTTCAATGCTGTTATCAACATTTATCCAAAGGAAGAAGATCTTCTTGAGTCACTGGAGCCCTTTGCAACATTAGCTCTCTATCTATGAACTGTCCCTCAATTCCTCTTTGGTCTCTTGGATCTCTCCTACAGTGGAGGTTCTAGTCTGGACAGGCATGAAGAGCTTTCAAGCTTCCATGGCTGAACAAACTGAAGACCAGAGGGTTCTTGAGTTGTTTGCGCAGTCTTTGCGTAGGATAGAGTCTAAGGCTAGGGTTGTAGTTTTTATGTCCTTGTAGTTTTCCTTGTTTGTTGCACTTGTGTATCTGCATACATCTTTTGTAATCCTTCTTGTTGAATTCAATGAAAAGTTATTTATGTTTCTTTCCTTTTGTCTCTTGCTTTACATCTGAATCTTTTATGCTTTTTGATGTTATGACAAAAAGGGGGAGAAAATATATGATAAATGATCTGATTAATATTATCAGTTACCGAGTAAAAAGGCTCCACATTTACTAACAGAACTTGCAAAGTTCTATGCTTTTAAGTTGTGTTGTTGCAGGAATCGAAGATTCAAGATCAACATAAGAAGCAACAATCAGAATCAAGCTCTTGGATTCTTGAAGCAAGCTGAGTGCTAGGAAGCTTCAGAATCAGAAGCAAGAAGGAAGAATAATCAGAAATAGCTCTTGGATTCTTGAAGCAAGCTGAGTGCTAGGAAACTTCAGAATCAGAAGCAAGAAGGAAGAATGATCAGAAATTCTGATAATAGAATATGATCCAAATCATTGTCTATTTGCTCTGATACATTGCCTATTGGATCTGATATATTCTATATGGCTTATATGGCTCTGATACATATTTTATGTTCTGATACACATTTTATGTTCTAACTCATTCATGCTGACTTTTGTCGTTTAGTTTTGTTCTGTAACATTTCAGGATGTAGAGATGCTCTGATGATGCTCTGGTACATTCAACAATGTTCTGATACAATCTAGCATGAAGTGTTGTAAGAAGAAATTCAAAGCTCTGAAGCTATCCGAGGGAAGCAGAAATCAGAAGCTGTGAATGTTCTAAAGATCCAGAAAACTCAAGTTCTGAAGCTGTCCTAAATGGAAGCATGAATCAGAAGCTGTGAATGTTCTGAAGATCTAAGAAATTCAAGTTCTGAAGCTGTCCTAAATGGAAGCAGGAATCAGAATCTGTGAATGTTCTGAAGATCAAAGAAATTCAAGTTCTGAAGCTGTCCTAAATGGAAGCAGGAATCAGAAGCTGTGAATGTTCTGAAGATCAAAGAAATTCAAGTTCTGAAGCTGTCCTAAATGGAAGCATGAATCAGAAGCTGTGAATGTTCTGAAGATCTAAGAAATTCAAGTTCTGAAGCTGTCCTAAATGGAAGCAGGAATCAGAAGCTGTGAATGTTCTGAAGATCAAAGAAATTCAAGTTCTGAAGCTGTCCTAAATGGAAGCAGGAATCAGAAGCTGTGAATGTTCTGAAGATCAAAGAAATTCAAGTTCTGAAGCTGTCCTAAATGGAAGCAGGAATCAAAAGCTGTGAGTGTTCTAGGGATCTAAAGAAATTCAAGTTCTGAAGCTGTCCAATGGAAGCAGAAGTCATAAGCTATGAATTTTCAAAAGACAGAAGCTTATGTGATCGTCTCTACCGAAATAATCAGGGAAGTCTTTTATTATTAAAGTTCTTCGAGTATTTATTTCAGGGGGGGATTATTCATCTCAGGGGGAGATTGTTAATCTCAGGGGGAGACATATTCACATGCTTATGCTATAGCTGTGTAATTTGTCTTTAGCCGTCTGCTCTTTCTGATCGCAAATTCATATCATTTATATATGTTTTTGTCATCATCAAAAAGGGGGAGATTCTTAGAACAAGATTTGTTCTGATCAATATTCTTAGTTTTGATGATAACAAGGATATGAATTTTGTGTGAGATAATGTGGTACTCTAATACATTGCAATTTCCCTTTCAGGAAATATATAAAGAGTATGCACAAATCAG
The DNA here is from genome assembly GCF_029867415.1 of Vicia villosa. Classification (NCBI taxonomy): domain Eukaryota; kingdom Viridiplantae; phylum Streptophyta; class Magnoliopsida; order Fabales; family Fabaceae; genus Vicia; species Vicia villosa. Next base: position 78,108 of record NW_026705480.1, read on the forward strand.
CGCTCAGAAGCTTTGTCTCAGAAGGTTCAGCATGCAACATCAGAACATGGTCTGGCAAGACATCAGAAGATGGTCAACGCAGAATCAGAACATGGGTCTATGGAAGCATCAGAAGAACTTGAGATCAGAAGCAGAAGCACTGAAGTTCTCATGGTATCACGCTCAGAAGCACTTCAAGGTCAGAAGACAAGAAGATGCTATGCACCAAGCTGTTTGACTCTGATGATATTCAAATATTTTATTCAAACATCAGATCAGAAGAAAGTACAGGTGGCAGGCTACGCTGACTGACAAAAGGAACGTTGGAAGCTATTAAAGGCAACGTCAGTAGACACAGCGTGAACAAGGCTCGAGGTAGTTGACAAAAGCGTGAAACATTAAATGCAAAGCTGTACGGAATACGCAAAGCATTAAATGCGCTCAACGGTCATCTTCTCAAACGCCTATAAATATGAAGTTCTGATGAGAAGCAAGGTTACGAATTCTTCAACAACTCTGAACCAAATTATGTGAATATTAGCTTGCTGAAACGCTAATCAAATTCAAAGCTCAGAAACTTCATCTTCATCAAAGCTCACTACATTGCTGTTGTAATATATTAGTGAGATTAAGCTTAAACGTTAAGAGAAATATCACTGTTGTGATTATAGCTTTTCAGAAGCATTTGTAATACTCTTAGATTTGATTACATTAATTTGTAAGTAACTAGAGTGATCAAGTGTTGATCAAGATACTCTAGGAAGTCTTAGCTTGTGTCTAAGCAGTTGTAATTAGAGTGATCACGTGGTGGTCAGGATACTCTAAGAAAGTCTTAGCTTGTGTCTAAGCAATTGTTCCTGGAGTGATCAGGTTGTGATCAGGATACTCTAGAAGACTTAGTCGCGGACTAAGTGGAAAACCATTGTAATCTGTTGCGATTAGTGGATTAAATCCTCAGGTGAGGTAAATCACTCCGTGGGGGTGGACTGGAGTAGTTTAGTTAACAACGAACCAGGATAAAAATAACTGTGCATTTTTTTTTATCATTCAAGTTTTTAGACTACACTTATTCAAACCCCCCCCCCCCCCTTTCTAAGTGTTTTTCTACCCTTCAGTGTCCTGTTTCCATCTCGTGGAAATCATATGCATTCATAATCATAAGCATTACATTGCATCTCAGGTTCAAAAATTGTGTTTTTATATATATTTAAGTCTCTTCAATCACGTCGAAACGAAGATTTACAATCATCGTGTCTCCGGATAGAAGAAACTTAAATAGGGGCATCTGTTGCACCCCAATTTTGACCTCTGAGATCCCATCATTTTCTAAGTGTTATGATCATTATTGTTATACCCCAAAATTTGCCTGCGTTTTTTTTAAAAAAAAAGAGAAGTCAACAGACTTCTGTCTAAAAATTTGGAGTTTTATACAATCTTGGATTTTTATTTCATAAATATCCTGATTTTATAAATACTCAATTTTTAGAATTTTTTATACAGTATTTTGGTTCGCTGCTAAATTTATTCTTACATAAACGCCAAATACTGTTTATCACTTCATACACTGTTTATTTCAGATTTATTTTCAGATAAATAATGCTGACGCAGTTGGTACAGAATTAAAATTTGCAGGCGCGGAGTCCGGGTTTCAGATTATACTGGTAACAATTAAATTATTATTGGTTTTATTTCCCACTAATTTTTATTTTTATACTATATTATTTTTTCAAAATCTCTTTCTTTCTTTTCAAATATCTTCCTTTCTTTTCAAATCTCTTTCTTTCAAATCAAATTATAGCTTTATTCTATACCCCTTTTCTTTTCAAAAACCTACCATACTTTTTTTCAAATCCTACTACTATTCAAACGGTAACACTCCATTCCCAACGTCTCTATCTCTCTCTTTTCACTCTATAAATACTCCTCATTTTTTCCATAAATTCTCACATCAAATTTCACTCATCTCCCAAATTTCTCAAACTTCTATCTCATAATTATTTTCTCTTCTTCCCCGGCAAAAATGGCAAAGTGGATGGATACACTTTTTCTTATAGTCATCACTATTTTTACGGTGATCATGTCCTTCTTCTGTATGCATAGTCCTGAAAAATGCGGACCTGCGATGGTTACACTTCCGATCATCTATTTTCTATTGTTCATAGCATGGATTATTAATCGTCATATGTAAAGTTTGTCGTATCTTCTGTTTTTTAGAATGTACCGTTCTTTATGTTTACCGTACTGTTCGCTACGTTTTGTTTAGGTAATATTTGTACTGTCAGTATTAAGTATTACACTATCTATTATACCGTCGTTTAACTAGTAAGATAATATTATGTGTGTTTATTGCTAGTTAAATATTTATTTTTCTATGCATTAAATCCCTTCCAATCTTATTATTCACAGTAATTTTGTTCGCGTACAGTGTATTTTAGTTATTTATTATAGGCTTAAATGTATTTTTGGTCCCTGTAAGTTAGTGAGTTTTTGATTTTCGTCCCTGTAAGTTATTTTTTTTGGTTTTAGTCCTTATATCTTACTTTTTGCTTGAGGTTTAGTCCCTAAAGTCAAAATCCGCAGGAAACTCTGCAGGTTACCTGCGGATTTTCCTGTGAAATTTCATGCGGATTTTGATTTTAGGGACTAAAACGAACGCGAAAGTGAAATATAGGGACTAAAACCAAAAAAAAAAACTTACAGGAACGAAAATCAAAAACTCGCTAACTTACAGGGACCAAAAGTGCATTTAAACCTTTATTATATTTGTGTTTTTCTAACAAATCATGTAAATAATTTCTCACCATTAACACAACAAAAACAAAAAGAAAAAAAATTAACTTTAACTGTTAAGTTTTCACTTTAACTGTTACGTTAATACCCGGAGAGCTAGTTACCAGTCAATCCCGCTATCAGCGCAATTCTCCGTGTTTGTACCATCAGTCAAATCAATTTTTCGCACTTCAAATTTCCAAGATTTTGTTCTAGAAGTCTTCTGATAATCACGTGATCAACAGAGACTCAACACTGCATAAAAATTAGGTACGCCTAACTGTCTCCTACACAAACAGTCCCTAACTAGGGTTTTTGTTTTTTTTTTCAGGAGAACGAGTTTTTGAGACCTCAAATGGATTTCATGGATCTCCATATATCTCAAAATACCACCAGGAAAATTTTCAAACTTTGATTCGCTCGGACGCACAGTCAACAGCCCAAACAGTCAACAGACGACCAGTTTGACCAAAAAGTCAACAGACAGTCAAAAATGCAATTTTTTGTCAACATCCATATTTTGTCAAAAGATTCATCATGTGATCAATGGTTGATCATAATTCATCAAGAAAAGTTCAGAAATCGACAAAACTCAAAATTGCAAAATTAGAGTTTTTTACCTAAAAGTCAATTGAACTTTGACCGACCATAACTCTCTCATAATTTATCAGAAAAATTCCAACCAAATCTCATTCTCAAGGAAATTCAATTCTCTACAACTTTGATGTTGGGACCAAGGTCAAGAAATGCTTCCGCCTAAGAGATATAAGCCAAAACATTACAGGTCATTTTCAAAGTCAACAAAAAGCAGTTTTTTGTCAAAGCCCATATCATCAAAATAACTTCTCCAAATGCAAAAACGCTTCCAAAGTGGCTTGTAGAGGACATCTTGGGATTTCCAAAAAGTAAAAGAACACTTTCATAGGATCAAAATTGAGGGAGATATGCCTTGATGAAGTTGACCTTTTTTGGGAAAATGCATAAAACAAGTAATGACCAAAACTTGATTCTTTTTCAAAAGGGCCAATTCTTTTGTGATTCAATCTTGATTCCCATATGTCTAAAGGGCATCCAAGACCTATCCATGATTCATGACACTTTTATTTCATTTTAATTAAATTTTATTCATTTAAAGTTTAATTAAAGTGAGATAATTCAAAGATATTATCCAAGATGCTCATGTGATGCAAGCAATGACCATTCAAGATGATTAAATATATTATTGCAAGATTGAAGAGAATAATACTTGAGTGTTTTAACCATGGTTAAGAAATGCACTCATTGAAAATATTCCATTATCATATTTTTTCCACAAAATCAATCATGAAAATTCCAACTTGCAAGGGTTCAAGATCAAATCATTTGCCTATAAATAGAGCTTCATTTTCTTCATTCAAGGGGAGGAAAAAAAAGGGGGAGGAACACAAAGAACAACAACAATCACCACAAAGTCATAGCTTAAGTTTATATTTTTGCAAAAGTTTCAAGAAACTTGTAAAAATCAAGGCTCATTCAAATAGCCACTTTCAATCAATTTCAATCACTCTATTCCACTCTTGGGACATCATAGAGTAAGTACAATGTAATTTTTAATATGTAGTAGTGTTAGGAGTTCATGAATTAAAAACTCCATATTTATGCATATTTTCAATTTCTCAAAAAAAATGTTTTAATTTTAGTTTTAAGTTGATAAAATGTTTATTTAATTTTTAACATAAAAATATTTTATTTCTTTTCATAATTAATTTATTTTGCTTAATTAATTAGTAATTATGTAAATATTTCTTTTTTTAATTATTTTCAACCAATCAAAAAACTCCAAAAATATTTTCCTTTTAGATTTAGGTTTATATTTTTTATAATCTAATTTTTGACATATAAAATAATATTTTTGTTGTTAAGTTTAATTATTTGTATAATTATTTGTTTAATTAGCTTGTTAATTAACTTAAAATCAATTCCAAAAAAATCACAAAAAGAATGAATTAAGTTTAATTTGTTTTATATTTATTTTTGTATATTATTTGATATTATTTCTTATCTTTTTCCTTTGTCCCGAATCAAAATAAAAGATCAAATATGGCAGAGATTGTATGCAGTTGATTTAAGACTTTTGGAAGTTTATCGTGTAGTCGCTATGATTCTATCAAGCTTCTGATAAATTTTCATTAACTTTAAATCCGAGATCATCATTCACTCACCATCGATCTTCACTAACATCGTGGATATACTTGACTAGCTTCAAGATGATTCGCGTGCTAACATACTAACAATTAACTTTAAATTCCGCATTTTATTATATTGTTCTTTATATTTCTTGCTTTATACTTTATTTTATCAATCATCATATTTATGTTTATATTATTTTCTCTTTGTCCATTTGGACATATTATTTATCTTTCTGTTACTTTTTCTTTGTCCACTTGGACATATTATTTATATTTCTGCTATTTTTTCTTTGTCCATTTGGACATATTATTTATATTTCTGCTATTTTTTCTTTGTCCAGTTGGACATATTATTTATATTTCTGTCATTTTTTCTTTGTCCATTTGGACATATTATTTATATTTCTGCTATTTTTTCTTTGTCCATTTGGACATATTATTTATATTTCTGCTATTTTTTCTTTGTCCATTTGGACGTATTATTTATGATTCCGCTATTTTTCTTTGTCCATTTGGACATATGATTTATATTTCTGCTATTTTTTCTTTGTCCATTTGGACATATTATTTATGTTTCTACTATTTTCTCTTTGTCCATTTGGACATATTATTTATGTTTCCGCTATTTTCTCTTTGTCCATTTGGATATATTATTTATGTTTCCGCTATTTTCTCTTTGTCCATTTGGACATATTATTTATGTTTCCGTTATTTTCTCTTTGTCCATTTGGATATATTATTTATGTGTCCGCTATTTTCTCTTTGACCATTTGGACATATTATTTATGCTTCCGCTATTTTTTTTCTTTGTCCATTTGGACGCATTGTTTATGTTTCCGTCATCTTCCTTTTGTCCACTTGGACCATATTTTTACCTTTGAGCTAAAACATTAATAATCAAGATAAAACTTTTAAAAAAAAGCACTTTGCACACTTGCACCTCTATGGTTTTCCCTCTTATTACTTTTTTTTAATCATACCATCATTTAAGAAAAGTATTAAATGCATAGGAAAGATCTTATAAATTGAGAGTAGATAACTCCTAATTGCTTGCTCAAACACTTTCATTTTCAAACAACGTATTTTCAAAACTTCTCATCTATTTTCAAAACTTTCATCTGGTATTTGAAGGGTATTATTCCCGGTAAAACTCTTCAGAGACCTATGTGACCTATTGTCCATCTTCACTTCTTCTATTTTCAAATCAACAAAGCATTTAAAAAAGTTAGCTAAGCAATTAAGAGCCCATGGATAACCATGGATACAAAGGGTGCTTAAAACCTTCCCTTTGTATAACCAACCCCCCGAACCCAAAATCTGTCAAAAGGTCTTTCCTGTTCTTTTATGCCTTTCCTAAATGTTGGATAAAATAAAAGTCGGTGGCGACTCTTGCAAAAATAAAAAAATAATATAAAAAAAAGGAGCAAGGAGTAAGTTCGCCTCAAAAAACCGAGTTTACAGAACTGGCGACTCTGCTGGGGACTTGTTTTTAAAAGAGAGGTTACCTTAGAGTTTTAGATCACTTTAATATTTGCTTATTGTAATACGGTGAACTGACTTTTTATTTGATCGAAATGTCGCGGTTAAGCATGAGTCGCCACCGACTTTTATTTTATCCAAACAATATTCGGAAAGGCAAAAAGAAACAGAAAAAAACCTTTTAAGAAATCTAAGTTCGGGGGGTAATTTATGCAAAGGGAAGGTGTAAGGCACCCTTTGCATCCATGGTTTTCCATGGGCTCTTAATTGCTTTGCTTGCTCGTTTTCAGAAAAAGTAGATGAAAAAGATAGGGACTTTAGCTTGTGAATAAGCGTTGCCCTTTTGAAAAATTATGAGAAAGAATATAATGAAAGTTTGAGCATTGCAAGGCAATTAGGGGCAATTACCTTAAACTCAGATAATAGGTCTCTTTTTATCCTTTCAGAATGAAAGGGTCTATCCTTGCCATAAGAGGGCTGGAAGCCTTTCGTTTGGAGGTTGAAGGGTCATCGAAGCATCCTTTGCCATAAGACTGTCCCATGCCATAGAAGGGCAGGTAGTCTAAGGCAAGGATCAGAATAAGCCATTTTTCGTAGGCAGCCAGAAGATACCTCAGCCTTTTTCCGTAGGCAACATCCGAGGGTCGAGGTCATTTGTGTATCGAAGGCAGCATCATTTAGGGTCGTGACCTTTTTATCGAGGCAACATGGCTGAGGTATCTTCGAATTCGAGGGACGTGGCTTATTCTGCAAAAACACAAAGGCAATAGGCAACAAGGCAACAGGCAACAGAGAGGGTTACCCAAAAAGCGTGCGTGTGTGCATCAATCACGTGATTCAATTCAAAATATATTATCTTGTAATTAATTATTCTAGTCAGTTTAAGGTTGCCACTCCCTATTTTACTAACCACGCAGTATATAAAGCAATAAAGGGAAGGGGGAAGATGAAACCAGCGGAGGAGAGGGGAATTGTAACCAGCGGATCCCTTAATAGGGTTTGGCATAAGTAATAATAAAATAAAAAAAAGAAGAAAAGATTTAGGGTTACCAACACTCGTAGCTTTGGCAGTCAACAAACCCTAAAAAGGCAAACAAAAATAGGGTGAGTGCATTATCAAATCAAATGATAACCAGGGTTAACCTTAATCAGTAACAATAACCATAAATAAATAAAAAAGGTAAAAGAAACTTAGCTTCGATTGAAGAAGGTTGATAAGCAAAGGTTTGCCCCAAACTTTAAGCATTGACCCTGACCGTTAAAGGATTGGCAAAAGAACAAAGAAGTAAGTGTAGGAGAAGTTCCATTAACAAGGGCACTAAACCCTGATTAAATAAAATACTAAATAAAAATAAAAAAATAAATAAATATTTAAATAAGAGAGGTTAGAACTTAGCTTTGCATTTGACGTGGCGCGCAGTCGGAAAGTATTTGTAAAGCCAAACCTGAAGAGAATACACAAAGAAATATTTTTTCAGTGTATGACAAATTCTCGCAAACCCTAATTAGGGTACAAGTTAACCATGGTTAATAGAATAAATAATATCAATTTAATCAGTTATTGGTATTCTACCTAATTAATTAAATCGGTAAAATACGTTTTTGATTATTTAATAAAAATATTAACTTGCTTAATCAATTAGACAAATTAAATTAAATAATAATTATTATTGAATCAAATTAATTATTAAAAAAAAGAAAGTTCAAGATAAATAGTTTTTATAAATAATAAAGAATTTAAAGAAAGTTCCTAAAGAATTTATGGAAGAACTATTTTTAAACAAAAGGAAAATAGAAATAAATCAATAAATATTTAAAATTTAGTTGAAATAGAAAAAAAAACAATAATAAAAGAAAGGGACTTAGCTGAGATAATCGAGTGTGAGGGACTTCTGAATTCCATGGTGCACCTCTAGCTTTGTATCCGTCAGATCCAAGACATTGGTGATCCAGTGGCTAGATGATGAGGGCTCATGATGGTAACAGGTGATGGTGTGAGTACCGGATCTTGTGGAGACAACCTCTCAAGAAAAAATAAAAATAACGGATGACCCCCACCAAGGATCGAACACAGGTCCTAGACCTCCAACGCCTTTTGCATGAACTTTCCTCCACTGGACCACGCTTGCTTTGCTGTTAAACTTACATACGTAATACATAATATTGGAAAACAAATGGTAAAAATGAACGAAACGCGCGTAATTTGAAATAAGCAAATGGGACGTTGACACATAATCATCTTCTTCATGGAAAACCTGTAATACCTTTTTTACAGCGCTTTTTACCAGTTAGCTATAGAAAATCTATATCTATTACACCTGCCAACGTAAAAACCTTGTACAAGCATCAAAACAAAAAAACAAAACCATATACGTGATCGTCGTGATCATACGAACCTTATGGCACCTGCATAAAGTCCTGATTCGCCCTAAATTAGGAACCCCCAAAACGCAACCCTAATTATCAATGATGGCATCTCGCGATATATGAACAGAAACCGAAAATCAAATGCCCAGAAACGTTCAGAACTCAATAATAATCATATATATGCAATCTAAACATGTGAATGAGACATTAATCATTGAAATCGAAAGCGAAAAAAAGATGCAAACCGTAGGGGCTTTTGAGCGTAATTCTTGACGTCTCAGGACTTGATGAAGATTGTCAATCACTCAGTGATGATCCAGGAGTGTATTAGTACCTTCAAAATTCCTTGAATTCCCTTCAATCGCCAAGAACAGATTTGAGTTTTTCTTCAATTTTGCACTCGGATTTGGAGCTTTTGGGACTGCAAACTTGTAACCCTAGGGGTCTGCTCTTGTTTAGTACTTATAGATGATGAATTAGGGCAACCATAGTGAATAAAATCCAATCAAATCTTCATAATTGTTGTTTGGAAAATTTGATTTAAATCTTTCTATTATGGGCCAATTTCAATCTTTCTCAACTCCATTCTTTGTCACTGATTTTTGCATTTGTTTATTTACCCTTTATGAGATTATATTTGATTGGAAATAAAACAAATATAATCTCCTTTTAATTTTATTGTTTTATATACTTAATTTTATTGATAAAATCATAAAAATAAATAATAAAACAAATAAAAATAAAAGGTAACTTGTTTTGGGGCGTGCATGGACTCAAAGTGAAGATTGGATTAGTAGATCATAGGCCCATTTGGAAGATTTTAGATTTTGGGACTTTTCTCTTCACATTTCCCTCACAAAATAACCCAACTTTGACAAGGTGTATCTCCCTCAATTCTTGAGGTATGGAAGTGTTCTTGGACTTTTTGGAAACCTTAGAGAGTCCTCTAACCAATGTCTTTGGTCTCATATCAAAATCATTTTTCATTCTCATTTTATGAGCTTTTTAAAAAAAGTGTCTTTTTGTTGACCTTTGAAAAGGACCTATAATGTATGAGGCCATAATTCTTAAACCATTGACCTGTGAGCTTTGATTCTTGGGCCATTGGATAGAGGAATGAATTCCCTTCAAAATGAGCTTTGGTGGGAATTTTTCTGATGAAGTATGAATATTTGGTGAATTTTCAAAGTTTGGTTGACTTTTTTAGTTCATGCCCAAAATAGTAACTCTTGGCTTTTGACTTCTCTGATCTTTCCTTGCATCATCATGATAAACCCTTGATCAAATGATGATTTTAGGGTTATGAGAATGTTGTTGACCAAATATCTTGAGTTTTGACTGTATAATGACTGTTTTGCCCTTGGGAGTCGACTGTTGACCTAATCAGGATTTGAGGGACTAAATTTGCTCTGTTTGACTTGAAACTTTATATGGAGATACTTTGGGATGTTAGTGACCCTATAGAACCACCTTGAGCCATTGATTCAATGATTTTCCTCTGAATTATTCAAACCCTAGTTCAGAGCCTTGTATAGGGGAGTGTGTTTTAGGAGCATTGTGTTTTGATTTGGTTTTGTGCAGGAGAAGAGTATGGGCAAATTTTGGGGTATGACAGCTGCCCCTGTTTAATTATCTTAAACCTGAAGATGTAGAGTGGTTTGTATGCCAGTCGGTATCTGAAGGTGGAAGGTGATTGAACACTAGAATACCAAGAAATTTGCCCTAGTTGAAGTAGGGACTTTTGTCGGAGATGGGCTTTAAAGATGCCATCCGGTAGTTTGAAGTTTGAGAAATTTCGTTTGCGCGTTGATCGTGTCATTACCGTTCGTAGTAAATGAATTAGATCTTTTGGAGAGATAATCGTGTCTACATCGTTCGTGATGATAGAATTAGACTCTCTTGTCGTGTCAGCACCGTTCGTAGTAACTGAATTAGACCGTGGACGTCAGTGATCGTGTCTACACCGTTCGTGATGATAGAATTAGACCTCTGAAATTTGATCGTGTCAGTACCGTTCGTAGTATCTGAATTAGATCTTCTGTCGTGTCAGTACCGTTCGTAGTAACTGAATTAGATTGAGAAGGTCAGTGACCGTGTCTACACCGTTCGTGATGATAGAATTAGATCTCTGAGAGTTGACCGTGTCAGTACCGTTCGTAGTAACCGAATTAGATCTTTTGTCGTGTCAGTACTGTTCGTAGTAGCTGAATTAGACTTTGAAAGTGATCGTGTCATTACCGTTCGTGGTAAATGAATTAGATCTTCGAGCGTTGATCGTGTCAGTACCATTCGTAGTAGCTGAATTAGATCTTGGAAAGTTGGAGATTTCGTTCATTTGTCGGTACCTGTATTCTGAAAAAGGTAAGGTTAATCTTTATGCAATGTCATGATGCATGGGTTATGTAATGAATCCCTCAAAATAAATGAGAGCTTTTGCATGTTATGTATGAGTTCATTATGAGGTAATGTATGCAATGTATGAATATGTTTATGACATATGATATGTGAATATGATTTATGTTGTCTTTGATTAAGGAAGTAGATCTTTATGTCCTTGTAATTGTACTGTCTGATCTTGTCTTGAAGATGCTCAGCTGGGAATTTATGATTTCTGCTTGGAGATGATCAGTGACTTGATGTTCCCTGATTGGTGATAAAGATATTGATAAATCATGTTAGAGGAGAGCGACAGTGTTGAAGATGTAAGCTCTGTTGGGGAGCCATGTCTTTGTCGGGACGAGTATGTTTGAAGATATCTTCTTCGGTGGGGATATGATCTTATGAACGTGGCTCTGTAGGGAGATGTGGGTGTCTTGAAAGTTGCCCCCAGTATCATAGTAACTTACTACTTGATTCAGGACACGCCACTGAGTATTGATCAAGATGTTGAACTGGACTTGCATAGATTTGCCCCAGTTAGCAGGAACTTTGGAAAGATTCGCCTCGCGAGGATTTTATGAGATGTTCACTATGGGCGATATGCCCCCAGTAATCATAGGCTCATGACAATGTCTCGCGTTGATTGGGGAGTAGCTTTAGATATACTTGGATGCATGCCCCTGATTGTTCGAGCATCCATGGGAGATTCTCGGAATCTTGACTTGATTGCCCCAGATTGATTGGACAAAACATGTCATGCCCCTTGTATACGTAAGAGACATGGCTTCTTGGAGTAATTTTGTTTGTCGGGATAACCTTCAGTCATTAGCCATACCCTGTGCAAGTTTATTCTGATGCTAACATTTTGAAATTATGTAGCAGAATATGTTTAATAATGAATTCATGAGATGCAATGCATACGTCTGTCTTGAGTTTTTTGAAAAACATTAAAACTGGAGATGTAAAAACATGACATTTGTAAGAACATGATATTTATAACAACGTGCCGTTTGTAAAAACGTGACATCAACTTGGCATTTATGGTAAACCTTAAGGAGTCAGGATACCCTTTTGGTGACAGTATGCTTCTGAACTAACCATGCTTCAATTAGGACTTTCAAGGGTTGTAACGTGGCTTGGTTCACGGTTTAAGAAACAAAGGATAAAGGCTCAAAATTTGATTGTACCCACCCCTCTTCGTGATGATTCTTCAATCCTAAGCTCAGTTGATTCAGCTTATGCATTCAGGTTCCAAGAGACTTTTGGATTTGCACCTTTGATAATGATGATGGTTCACAAGCGGAGAGAACTTTTGAGATGGCAGTCACTTCTTCCTTTTGGTAGTCACAACTTTGAGTTGTTCAAGAATTTATTGACTTCTTTTTTTCATCTTTTTGATGTCCCTAACTTTTGCCTGAACTGTCTCTTTTGAGCTTACAGTCAGCGGGACGCCTTGATTTTTGCCTAAGTCTTCTTTTTGATTTTTGACTTAGCAGGCTTTTCTTTGTATATATGTTTCTTCCATTTTTCCTTTTTGAAAGATATTGACTGCCTTGTATTGATGATTGATGAACCGTCATTGTCTTTTGATTGACATCTCCAACACTTCTTTGATGTGTGCGGATGAACGCTTGTGATTGAAACCTTTGTTGAAAGGTGTACTGAATGATTCTCTTAAAATAGAATGCACAACCAAATTAACTGAGAACTACCCTGCCCCAGGTTACGATCAAGGTTTTTAATTAGCACAAGAAAGAAACTTCTACTTCTTAGGCTCAAAGGGGTTAACGAGGGATTAACATCCTTATATCTCCACTGTTTAGGAATTGAAACAATGCCTGTACATCGTCAACATAGTCCGTTCAAAAGCATACTGTATAAGGTTGCGGTATCGTTTTCGTCATCCTCCCTCAAAAGGTATACAACTTTAGCAGGAGTTGAGTATCACAAAAACATATGCAGAATAAAGACATAATTTAAAATGAGTGATAACGAAATAATTTATTCAAGACAAATATATGCAATGCACTGATGATGATTATTAAAACAAATAATGTCTATCATAATTTGAATGTTTAAACAAACAGAATAGAAATTGCAAATGAAAGTAAATCTAATGATCGGAAGTTCATCCACTATGACATTAATCATTCTTGTCGTGATTGTGCCTGGGAGCAAGGATCACTATAGGAGTCTGGGGATGAGGGAATTCAATTTCACCAGCATCGATCATGTCTTGAATCTTGTTCTTCAATGGCCAACAATCATTTGTATCATGTCCAAGGCTATTGGAGTGGTATGCGCACCTCGCATTGGGCTTATAGCTGGGAGCGGAAGTGTTGGGCTTTACAGGAGGGCCCCTCACAGTGATCAAGTTCTTTCTCAACAAATGTTGTAATGCCTGAGCCAGTGACATGTTGATCTTTGTAAACTGGCGTTTAGATGTATTCGACTTGCGTCTTTGTTGCGGAGCTAATGTAGAGGTCAGAATTGTCCCCACAAATTGGTTGGGTTCATTGTGATCTTTCTGGTCGTACACAACGTGAGGTTCCTCAGGAGACTGGCAGTCAATGATTTTGTCATCGATTAAGTCTTGGATCTTATCCTTCAGTGTCCAACAGTTATTAGTGTCATGTCCAGGACTATCAGAGTGCACACCTTGCATTAGGATTATAACGAGAAGAGGAAGTACTAGGATTCCTCGGAGGGTCCTTCAAAGTGATTAGCCCTTTCTTCAGCAATTGTTGCAACGCTTCGGCCAGAGTCATATTGATCTTTGCGAATTGGCGCTTGGGTGTATCTGACTTGTGTCCTTGTTGTGGAACTGGTGTAAAGGTCAGAATTGTCCCCTCAGATTGGTTGGGTTCATTGTGACCTTTCCGATTGTACCCAGTATTGGCCATATGAGGTTTCTCAGGTGAAATGACGTCAATGATCTTGCAATCAATGAGGTCTTGGATCATGTGCTTCAATGGTCCACAATCCTCTGTATCGTGACCGGGACTGTTTGAATGATAAGCACATCTTGCATGGTACTTGTACCCAGGAGTGGGATTAGCAGGAAGTGAATATGGAGGCAATAGAGTTATCAAGTTCTGATTGAGCAGTTGTTGCAGAGCTTGAGACAGCGGCATGGGTAACGGAGTGAATGACCGCTTAGGCTTGGACTTCCATTTATCTTGCACACCTTGCCCCCTTTGTTGGTCCTTCTCCTTCTCGGACAGAAGTGCCTTTAATTCTTCTTGCCCCTTGGCCAAGTGAAAGATTATTTTCTGGAACTGGTTGTTCTGAGCTTGGAGATTCTTCAAAGATTGTTCGAGATTCATCTTTGTTACTGAAATAAACAGCACAAAGATGAGGCATTTGATTTTATGAAACCTGCGATGCGATGTTTATGAATGATATGATTATGCATATGCAATGTTTCGAGGACCTTTAGAATTCAAATTTGTTTAAAACAAAACAAAAGGAAATTTTATTAATAATAATTAAGAGAAAGTAATTGTAAATTGTTTTATTGTTGTCTTTTACAATAAGGAAAGTATAAAACTAGAAAATAAAATAAAACTTAGAAAAGATAAATTCTTCAGGTCTCCCATGGACGCTTCCTCTTTGAACCAATGAAGTTGTTGATGCCTTGCTCTGCTTGAAGTAATCTTGTGAGTTCTAACACTTTCTTTTCTTTGTCACGAAACTGAGCTTCGAAAGTGTCTCTTTCTTCCTTTAGTTGAACCCAGGATCTCTTTAATTCTTCGATGTCAGTTGGCATGTCTGGATGAGTAATAACTTGAGGAACTCTTTCCTCGCAATCAGGCTCTACTATCACAGGTAAGACATACGGATAAGGCATGATGAGACGTTGAGCACGAGTGCGTACCCATCTAAGGTAAGGCCCCAAAGGGATGGAGTTTCTTTGTCCCAAGCTTTTGTTATCAATTCTATTTACCATATCCCAAGCTCGTATAAACTTCCGGCGGTGATTTTGAGTATCATCTTCATAATCAAACACAATCCCTTGTATAAGCATATGGTGAGGACCATCTCTTCGAGCGTAACCAAATTGTCGTAAAGCCAAGCAAGGATTATAAGTGATACCCCCTCGTATGCCAAGTAAAGGCACATTAGGATATTGTCCACAACGGTCGATCATGGTGAAACTTTCCTTGGATAAAGACAGCCAACGGATATCAGAATGTGAAAGTGACATTATTCTCTTGTGCCATTTCAACCTTTGGTCGTTCCTCATTACTGATCGAGGCAAGTGCGAAATAAACCACTTAGATAACAAAGGTATGCAACACATAAGAGTCCCTCGCTTCTTCATAGTACGAGTGTGAAGAGAGTGTAGGATATCTCCAAGCAAGGTAGGAACTGGATTGTGTGTCAGAAATATCTTTATGGCGTGCACATCAATGAACTGATCAGGATTAGGGAACAACACCAAACCATAGATGAGTAATGCTAATATGTCTTCGAAGGCTTGATAACTCATGGACTTCAAAAACATGCGAGCTTTCCCAAGTAAGAACTTAGCGAGGAATCCCTTGACTCCACTTCTGGTTTCCCAATGACCATCAATATCAGACTTCTTAAGATGTAAAGCGGGAACAATAACTTCTAATTTTGGAATTTCTTCCAAACCAGTGAACGGAATCTGATCTCGGATGGGGAGTCCAAGTATGTCAGCAAACTCTTCCATAGTAGGTACCAACTGATAATCCGGGAAAGTAAAACAATGATGCTCGGGATCGAAGAATTGAAATAGTACACTCATCATTTCTTCGTCAAAACCTGAAGTAACTAAACTGGGCAAGAGACCATGTCTTTCAGAGAATCGGGAACCTCCAGGAATCTCTAATACCAATTCTTTCAGTTCGGAAGGTATCTTCACAAAGTTAACTCGAATGGTGTTTCTAGTCTCCATAACCTACAAAACAGAACAAAGATGAATTCCTTGGTCCTCGAATGGTTAGTCATGATGTTATGATGCTCATGATGTTTATGATGTCATGGATGCCAAGTAGATAACAAACACAAACAAGTCACACAATTTTGCCTTAAGGTTAGGCTTGCATGTGGTCTGGGGGTGCGTACCCTCCCCACTGAAGTTTAGTCGGTTCAAACCTGTCCTATATACAGATCAGGTTCTAAGGAGCTCATATCATTGACCTTTCTCGAAGGCGCTTATCTCAGTTTGGCAATCGAATCGCCAACCGAAAAGGTCCTGAAAGTCCAGTCCATATGAGTGTAGCTTCGAGTATCAACCAACTTCAGTCGGAACCAAAGCCAGCCATCTCGCTACTTTCTAAAAGGCCAAAGTCAAGTTCGACTAAGGTTCTAAGGGCGAATTAGTGCTTAATGACACCACGCGGCAGCCAAGCATTTCCTCAGGTCGGATCCCAAGGAACACCAGGACAAACCAATGTGTCACACTAACGATGGCCATCAGATCAACCACATCAGTATACGCTGTGCAGTCTCCTTGATCTCATGCCATATACCTAAGGTACTCAGATCCGGGTTAGGATCTTTCACACAACAGAATACCCAGAACAGCCCTGTAAAAATAAAGCAAACAAAACAAACAATAGAAAACATTTAAATGAATCCTAAGCTTTTAAGGTAACCCCTCTTAATCGAAATTTTCCCCAGCAGAGTCGCCAGTTCTGTAATACGGTGAACTGACTTTTTATTTGATCGAAATGTCGCGGTTAAGCATGAGTCGCCACCGACTTTTATTTTATCCAAACAATATTCGGAAAGGCAAAAAGAAACAGAAAAAAACCTTTTAAGAAATCTAAGTTCGGGGGGTAATTTATGCAAAGGGAAGGTGTAAGGCACCCTTTGCATCCATGGTTTTCCATGGGCTCTTAATTGCTTTGCTTGCTCGTTTTCAGAAAAAGTAGATGAAAAAGATAGGGACTTTAGCTTGTGAATAAGCGTTGCCCTTTTGAAAAATTATGAGAAAGAATATAATGAAAGTTTGAGCATTGCAAGGCAATTAGGGGCAATTACCTTAAACTCAGATAATAGGTCTCTTTTTATCCTTTCAGAATGAAAGGGTCTATCCTTGCCATAAGAGGGCTGGAAGCCTTTCGTTTGGAGGTTGAAGGGTCATCGAAGCATCCTTTGCCATAAGACTGTCCCATGCCATAGAAGGGCAGGTAGTCTAAGGCAAGGATCAGAATAAGCCATTTTTCGTAGGCAGCCAGAAGATACCTCAGCCTTTTTCCGTAGGCAACATCCGAGGGTCGAGGTCATTTGTGTATCGAAGGCAGCATCATTTAGGGTCGTGACCTTTTTATCGAGGCAACATGGCTGAGGTATCTTCGAATTCGAGGGACGTGGCTTATTCTGCAAAAACACAAAGGCAATAGGCAACAAGGCAACAGGCAACAGAGAGGGTTACCCAAAAAGCGTGCGTGTGTGCATCAATCACGTGATTCAATTCAAAATATATTATCTTGTAATTAATTATTCTAGTCAGTTTAAGGTTGCCACTCCCTATTTTACTAACCACGCAGTATATAAAGCAATAAAGGGAAGGGGGAAGATGAAACCAGCGGAGGAGAGGGGAATTGTAACCAGCGGATCCCTTAATAGGGTTTGGCATAAGTAATAATAAAATAAAAAAAAGAAGAAAAGATTTAGGGTTACCAACACTCGTAGCTTTGGCAGTCAACAAACCCTAAAAAGGCAAACAAAAATAGGGTGAGTGCATTATCAAATCAAATGATAACCAGGGTTAACCTTAATCAGTAACAATAACCATAAATAAATAAAAAAGGTAAAAGAAACTTAGCTTCGATTGAAGAAGGTTGATAAGCAAAGGTTTGCCCCAAACTTTAAGCATTGACCCTGACCGTTAAAGGATTGGCAAAAGAACAAAGAAGTAAGTGTAGGAGAAGTTCCATTAACAAGGGCACTAAACCCTGATTAAATAAAATACTAAATAAAAATAAAAAAATAAATAAATATTTAAATAAGAGAGGTTAGAACTTAGCTTTGCATTTGACGTGGCGCGCAGTCGGAAAGTATTTGTAAAGCCAAACCTGAAGAGAATACACAAAGAAATATTTTTTCAGTGTATGACAAATTCTCGCTGTCATACCCCAAATTTGTCCTACCCTTGATTTCCAACTGGCTTAGACTTCTCATCTC
Source organism: Vicia villosa (assembly GCF_029867415.1). Taxonomy (NCBI): domain Eukaryota; kingdom Viridiplantae; phylum Streptophyta; class Magnoliopsida; order Fabales; family Fabaceae; genus Vicia; species Vicia villosa. The sequence goes on from NW_026705480.1 coordinate 96,410, forward strand.
ATGTACATATCTCCCATTAAGTCATTAACATAACTCATGCATTCATATCATTTGTATTAATCAGAGACTAGCAAGGGATAGCTTTTATAGCAGAGAATCTCTTACCAAATGTGTGGATCTGAGGTGTAATCATGTGGCTCTTTGTTCATTGAAGTCCCCCTGGGTTGGGGCCCTCTCATTCTTAACTCAAGGCATTGGTTGAAAAGTACAAGCTTGATGTTCATCTGATTATCCTGAATTAGGGTTTCTTGACCAAAGTCAACGCAATTGACTTTTTGGTCAAATACATTGATCGAGAGATGATTTTATGGAGAGAAGTGGCATGGTGCTTGTGTGGAAGTGTTCAGTCGATTTCCATTGGTCAGAAGCAGATTAATCGGGAATTTCATCGAAATCGGAGAAAGATCAGAACAGTTGACTTTTGGGTCAAAATCAGAAGAATTATTCAAATATTGACTTTCGGTAGAAAATCGGTCGAGAAAAGTCAAAAAATGAATAAAATCGAGAGTTTGACAAAAGTTGCCAAAAATAGAAAAAAAAAATCAAAAATGGAAAGTTTTCATACTTAGAAAAATTTTGGCCTTCAAAAGCTTGATGATCAGCCTACTTCACAGCATAATTACACGTGGCAAACGACGTCTTCTGGAAAAATTCCCAACATCAAAGTTGTTCCTCTCATGGAGGAGAACAACTTTGTAGTTGGACACTTTTTCATTTGATTCCTGGTTGAAGAGTTATTGAAGTTCTAAGTGGAAGTTTTTCACTTGGATCAAGTTACAAAGTTGGGCAGACTTCAGGGCACACGTAAAGCATTTCATCAAACACGTGATGTGCCATATTTGAAGCCATTTTTAGGGCAATTAAAGAATCCTACAAATGGAAACTCGGTATGCGTCTACCTTTTGCCATGTCCTGTACACAATGAAGCAAGAATCAAGCCATTTGGATGAATATTGAATCAATTGTGAAGCTCCAAAGTAGCACTCTCGCACTGGATAAAACTACACATCTGGCTGGGCAGAATTATAGGTCACGCAAGGGAATTCTGTCAAACACTTGGCATGCTTAACTAAAACTCAAATTTAGAGAGGTACAAACATTATGGGGAGTCAAATCTAATATCATGCTATTCTTCTCCACGCCCGAAATCCAATGAACAAAGTATCATCGTTTTTGGTCACGCGGTTGCTGAGATACAAATGCCTGAAGTCACACCGTCACTAAGCTACGTGTCAACCAAGACACGGGCCAATTTACATCAAGCGCGCGTATGACTTTAACAGTGGTGACTCCATGAGTTCCCAACCATTTTTGTTACACTTCTAAGCATTTTCTCAAGATGTTTCCAACATCAATCTTGCTCCCTTACATGCCATCTTTGTAATGAAATCAGGAACTTATCATTTGGACAAGTGGCTGACATTTTAAAGAGGCGCAAAGTTCACTACTCGAAGTTGCTAGGAATTGCAAGTACGGCTCGGTTTTGCTACAGCGTTAAAGCAGGGTGCTCTTGGAGTTTAAAAGAAATTATGCAATGATTTAGTTCTCAATTATTAATCAACGCAAGAGGTATAGATGTTGCTCCAGGGTGTCCATTGATTTCAAGATCTTGCCGCAAAAATGTCTAGGTACCAAGTTATGATTCGGTAAGGATAGAGCAGCACAGGTACAGATTGGCATGCTTATCCTATGCGTTGCCTTATGAAGCCCAGCAATGCATGGAATCCATGCATGGTGTGAGGAGTATGCCATGAAGGTCACAGCTTGAGTTTTGGATGTACACACCACAACAGAGGATTCGGCAAGCATAGAAGAAAGAAGAGCTTGATCCAAATACATGTACTTGTCCACTAAGTTTTAGAGAAGAAAGGAACTAGCCGCATCTCACCACTGCCATGCAAACCATGCAAGAGTGAAAGAGCAATGCTACACTACTATACACCACACCATATGCACCATGAGAGCACAACAACTTGCATGCTAAGAGAGAAGAATGATCCGCTGCGGCAGTATCACACCTTAACTCACATACACCATACTCACTCTATATAACACAAATCCTTCACAACTCACAACAGACACATTCATTTTCTTTCACGCTCTCACACTTCATTCCCCTCACCTTCCTCTACTATCTCTCTCTCCCAAAATGTTTGTTACAAACCCTCAACAGATTCCATAACCGAAAAACTCTAACAAACTTCATCTCCACCTTTCACCTTCACCAAGTCTCAGCCACCTCCATCATCAACAACCACCATAACCACCACCTTCATCTTCCTCCATCATCAACCACCACCATCGGACTCACATCCATCATTCGAGGATCTCTTCTCCGTTTGAATCATCATCATCGTCGCTTCGCTAACCTCGTCTCGGATTTCTTGAAGCGACAAATTCTACATCAGGTTCAGAACACCTTTTGAGTTTATTTCTCAAAGGTTGATATCTTTCTCGTAGCTAGCAGCGAAGTCATCACGAAAGCGTAAAGGCGTGGAGTTTTCTAACGTTTCCGAGTCAAGAATTGTTTGAGGTAAGCCTTGAACTCCTCAGCATGTTAGTTACCATGTTTTAAGATCATTGTAGTGATTCTTGATTATGGTAGAATGCTTGTGGTGGCTCTGTGTTTAATTTCGCATGACTTTGATTTCTGAAAGTTTGTATCCCTGAGAAGAAGCATGTTTAGATGTTTGAATCGTGTATTGGCACCCTGTGAATGGTTATGAAGGTGGTGACGCACTCAGAGCATGTTTCGGTGAATTTTAGTTATACTAGGGTTCAGCAAATGGTTTCGGTTAGGATGATAGAGGCAAGATCAAAAGAATCTAAGAACAGATCCATAACCGGCATGAAATTCTGATTCGAAAGGCATAAGCTTTTTGATTTTCTGGGAAATTTCGTCCCTGTCCGCCGCCGTCGTGGCCGGAGAAGACGACCGGAGTCGGCACTCCGGCGTCCCTGTGTGTGCATGGGATTTCGTCCCTCTGTCCTACGTGGCACGATCTCATTCGGTGTCACTCCAAGCTTTTGGCTCCTTTTTCATTTACAATCATTTGAGTGAATGCGTGGCAAGTGGTGATTGGTCCGTGAGTCTTTTTTGTCCTATTATACTTAAGATACCATGACCAATTGATGCAATGTTTACATATTAATTGAATGCTTTTTAGTTCAATCATGGTCTAGAATAATGAAATGAATACCATAGGATAAAATCTGTTTGGACTAGAAAACTTGGATCAATGTTTTAAATGTTGAAAACTGATGAGACCTTGGGCCACACGTCATTCCTCCCCTAAGCCCAATCATAATTCCTTTTTTGTGTGCTAGTAGAAAAGATGATACAAAAAAGCTCTTCTGGGCTATTGTTTGGGCCCTGCGCCCAGGATTACTCATGCACCAGTATTTTCAATTTACACCCCTGCTGTCTAGATTTTAGATTCTCATGTTGATTTGGTTTCCTCAAACTTTTACTTCTTAATTCCAATTTTTAATTCAAATAAAAAATGCATAAAATCAATGTGTAGATAGTTTAGATATTTTAGGGTGTGTAAATAATTGTCACGATTTTTGTTATATTTTTTAATTGTTTTTAGTCCTTTTAATAAACTTTTTTCTTTACAATATGTTTGAGATTTCTTTGTTTTTAATACTTCCTTGTAAATAAATCTCTAATAGACTTAGGAATTATTTTTTAGTCTCAATTTTTTGTATAGAATTATGTGTGCTTGTGAGTATCATTTGTTTGCTATAATTCTCAATTTTATTTGTCGCATATTGATTTTCATTTACCTACTCCATGTATAGTTTTTTGTTGTTAATAAATTGTATAGTTTTTTCATTTTAATCCCCTTGTATAGACAACTTAGATTAGATTTAGAAATAGTTCCCTTCCTTCATTCTTTTCCCTTTCGACTTTTAAAATACTTAATAAATATCGATGAAGATCATACCGTTACTATATTTCATAGTAGGAAGGAAATGGTTGGGGTGTAGGCCCCGATGTATGTTCTTTCCTACTTAGCGGAGAAGAAATGATCGAAGTGTGAAGCTTCGATGTATTTCTTAACCGTTGTTTAGAGAAACGATCGTGGTGTAGGCCTCGATGTGCATTCTCTAAATATTCACAAAAAACTCTTTTTGTATCTCTTTTACTTAGCGGAGAAGAAATGATTGAGGTGTGAAGCCTCGATGTATTTCTTAACCGTTATTTAGAGAAACGATTGTGGCGTAGGCCTCGATGTGCGTTCTCTAAATATGCAAAACAAAACTCTTTTTGGTATGATCTAAGTCACAAGTTAAAATCCCTTAAAAAACACCAACCAAAAACACTTCAAAAAACCTAATAAATGTTCAGACTTAAAACAAAAGTGAGGAAGTGATGCGAGACCTTGTAGTGGGTTCTCGTCATCATGGAATTACCCTTAAAAGATACAAACCAATCTCTTTTTCTCCTTTCTAAGGGCAAGTTATCTCCGCTCCATTGCATCCTAGGCTGTCCCCTTATGCAAGAGCGCGAGCGTTAACGCCGCCCAACTAAAAAACACAAAAACAAACAGAAAATCTTTAGCCGAGCTACGGTAACTCTGATTCCTGAAAAGGATACGTAGGCAGCGGGGTAGGGCCCGTGCGAGTACAATTCTTTATTTTCCCTACATTTTGCATTCATTTCGCATTTAGACATAGACATAGTTATACACCCTTTAGATAGAAACAAACATAGGTGGATACCATCGAGTACGATGGGCGTGAGGGGTGCTAGCACCTTCCCCTTGTGTAACCGACTCCCGTACCTTGATTCTCTGGTCGCAAGACCATGTTCCTTCCTTTGTTAGGTTTTCTGATATTCCTTTCCCTTATGGGATAAATATATTGGTGGCGACTCTGTTCATTTTTCGCGAGCGTGCGACAGCTGGCGACTCTGCTGGGGATGTTGCTAGACCTGTTGCTGGTCCATCCTTAGCGAGTCAATCCTAGCCTGCGTTTGTTTGTTTATTTACTGGGTGTTTATTTGTTTTTATGTCTATACCTTGTATATATGTTTGCATGTTTATTTTTCTGCTTGCATATCATGTTTATTTCTGTCTGCACATCATGCATATGGATTATATTCTGTGTTCCTTGGGGTCTTCTGTTCTGTTTTGCAGGTTGGGTGGGATGTTCTATGAGGTAAAAGGCCCAATACCCAGGCTATGAGTGCACTTTAGGTACCCTAGGATAGAGTGGGAGCATGGTTTGTCTCGAGGTGTACGTCTCGGGATGGATCATGTGACTACGAGCAGAGTAGTGGTTTCAAACGGAGGTATTATCGTCACCCGCATCCGCGCTGTGATGATGCTTACCTTCGGGCGGACCGTATACTGCGTTTCATGACCTTACCCTGACCTAGATTCACCTGTGAGTGGGGAGGGATATACATGACAGGTACCGTTGGTGACTATTCTGTTCTGTTGGTGACTATTGTTCTTATGGCTGTGTGGCACCTATGCCGAACCTTTGACCTTATGACTTGTGATTCTGCTCAGAGACGACACAACAACTCTCTCATATTGGGAGAACCTCCATTGCATCATTTTCATCATGGCATATTTATTTTCCAAAGAAAAAGAAGAAAAGATGTAATAAAAAAAAGAAGAAAAAGAAAAAAAGAAAAAAGAAAATAGTATTATTTCTCATATGCATGCCATTTTTCAGGGTATCCGAGGTTATTACTTTTCACCCAGGATGGCTAACAACGTGACCGCTACCAGAGAAGCTACAAGGCGTACTCACACTTACAGTTTCCATCGCGAAGGCTTGATTCAGTTGGGGCAATTGGGTGGATTGATCACTGGTCATAATAAAACTGTGTTCACTGAGAATTATGGAAACATCTTGACTCTTTTGGACTCACACGTCGACGAATGGGGTTTATCTACTCTTCTCCAATTCTATGATCCTGACTTGCGTTGTTTCACCTTCTCAGGCTATCAGTTGGCTCCCACTCTCGAGGAGTACTCTCACTTCCTCAATATCAAGATCCAACACAAGGTTCCTTTCGTTTGCGTCCCAGAGAAACCTGATTTGGACCACATTGCCAATGCTCTTTATTTGAGCATAGGAGATGTTCATGGAAATTGGAAAAAGAATGGTAGCACTCAGGGTTTCTATATGAGTTTCTTGGTTGAGAAGGCCCAAGAGTTGGCTAACAAAAAGATGTGGGAGGCCTTCAACGCCCTTCTGGCCGTTTTGATTTATGGGATCGTGATGTTCCCTAACATTCACAAGTTCGTTGATCTGGCTGCTATATGTCTTTTTGTGGAGAAGAATCCGGTCCCTACTTTGCTAGCCGATACGTACTATTCTGTTCACTCTCGATATGGGAAAGGAGGAGCTATAAGAAATTGTTTGCCGTTGTTATACACCTGGTTTAAGTCCCACCTACCTACAAGTGGTCCTTTCGTTACTTCTACTCAGAAATGGCATCAAAGGATCATGGGGCTTACTGGAAATGACATTGTCTGGTGTCCTACTGGGATGGACGTAGAGAAAGTTATAACTAGCTGTGGTACTTTTGACAATGTTCCCCTCATAGGAACAAAAGGTGTTATCAATTACAATCCTAAGCTAGCGATGCGTCAATTGGGTTTTGCACTTGAAAACAAGCCTTTAGACAAAGAAATATTTGAATCCGTTTGCTTTGAGAAGGGAACCGATCTAAAAGGTTTAGAAAAAGTGATGAGGGCCTGGAATGACATCCATACAAGTGATCAGATTTCTCTAGGTGGAAAGAATGCCGTTGCCAAACAAGCCTACACAGATTGGGTTGAAAATAGAGTTAAAGATCGCCTGTTGCCTTTCCCGAAGGTTAACCCATTGTACAAGCAACCACCTAAGGTTCCAATTGCCACTATGCCTGCTGAGAATTGCATCCCAGTAAATATGGAAAGCACCCAATTGCACGAAAAGAAGTCGGATGTGCAACCGAAACATTGTCTTGTGGACCAGAAAAGAGTTGAGTTGACACACGAAGCCAAAATGCTGAAGGGAGGATCTTCCAGAGTTCAAAAGAGGGCTAGAACGGAAAAAGGTGAAAGAGATACTACTGTTATTGTCGAGGATCACCAGAAGATCCTAAAAAGGGCCATGAAAGAAGCAGAAGAGAAACTCAAGCAAGAGTACCGAGAAGACTTGAAAGCTTATAAGCTCAAGATAGAAAGGGATGCTAGAGTTGAAGTGAAGAATCTGAAAAAGAAACTGGAAGAAGAGACCACTAAAAGAATGGCAATTGAGACTCAACTGAAAGGAAGTCACCTTCGTAATACTCGACTAACAGAAGAAAATGCCAAGCTCAGAGATCGAATGATGGAGGACGTATCTGAGAAAGATTATCTCCCAGAATGCAAAGGATGTGACGAACTCAGGGAGTGCTGCAAGAAGCTGGATGGGCATTTGTTTCGCAAAGATGAGGTGATCCAAAGCCTTCTTAAAGGAAGAGATCGAGAAGCAACCAAGAAACTGTTTGATGAAACTAAGAAGTGGAGCGATGAGCACTTCAGACAAGGAGGACCTCTGTTTTATATTCAGATGGATTGATGTTTGAGTCTGTATGTTTCGACCACCACCAGACTTGTTGGATGGGGTCTTTTATTTCCCTTGTTGAACTATCTTGTTGATGTATGGCTTGCCCAAGTTTAAATTTCTGTTATGAATAAAAAAGAACTAGTTTCTCTTGATACTTACCTTTTGTCACGTTGTTAGCTATTCTGGATCAATATTAAATCTTGGATACTCTGAAAATGGCACATCACGTCATATGCACACATGCACTCATACATTCACATTATCACATTGCATTTTTCAGGTTGTTGTACAAGAAACTAATTGGGGTCCTTTACAGCAACAGATTTCTTTCCCGACGACGAAGCTGACTTTCTTACATCCTTACCGCACCAGGAGTAACGAGAGAATCATGGAACAATTTGAACAGAATCAAGCTGCCCTCCGTAGGGATATGGATGTTATGGGGGAAAGAATGGCCCAACTTATGGAGACTCTTCATGCCGTTGTTCAAGGACAGGATGAACTCAGAAAAAGTGTCGCTAGTTTGGTCAAAGATACTCCTACCAATTCTGCTGACGGAGGGGTGAAGACTAAAGAGACTCCTATTAATGAGACACTGAAAGTAGTGGACGACCACCATGAGGTTATTGATCTTGAACATGATCTCACTGCTGAGTTGACCGAGACTGCTAAGATGTACCAAGCTCTTGAAGAACGCCTTAAGGCTGTTGAGGTCGCTAAAACTTCGAGTTTTAACACTGCTGCTATGTGCTTGGTACCTGGGATTGTTATTCCCCCGAAGTTCAAGGTGCCAGATTTTGATAAGTACAAGGGAGTTACCTGCCCAGAGACTCACATTCGTTCCTACTGCCGTAAGATGGCCGCTCACGCTGAGAACGAACCTCTGCTCATGCACTTCTTCCAGGATAGTCTCACTGGAGCCCCGTTGGAGTGGTATATGAAACTCGAGAGGTCTAATGTCAGTACTTGGGGAGAACTTGTTGATGCCTTCCTGAAACAATACCACTACAATACTGCTATGGCTCCCAGCCGTGCCCAGCTACAAAATATGTCACAGAAATCTGAGGAGTCTTTTAAAGAATACGCCCAGAGGTGGCGTGAACTTGCGTCCCGTGTCCAACCTCCCCTTTTGGACCGCGAATTGATTGATCTGTTTATGGGGACTCTGAAAGGGCCGTATCTTCAGCACATGGTTAGTAATACTTCTCCTTCCTTTTCGGATGTGGTCATCATTGGTGAGAGGGTTGAGAACTGTGTCAAAGCTGGTACCATTCAAGGTGTTACTAATCCTAGCAACTCAAGTGGTAATGGTAAGAAGCCGTATTCTGGGTTTGTGAAGAAGAAGGAAGGTGAGACTAGCACTGCCTCTGTTGACCAAGGTCGAGCTCCTGCGTATTCTGCTGTTCCACCTCCTTATTATCCGATGCCTTATGCTGTTCCAGGTCCGTATGTCCCTCAAGCATATGCTGCTGCTCTTCCACAACCATGGATGGCATCCCATCAGCCTTTCGTGCCACAACAACAAGCTACTGTTTCTCAGAATCGCCAACAGAATCCTAGGCCTCAAGGTCAAAGAGGTCCACAGAGGCAAAGATACCCTGACAGGCGTATAGATCCGGTTCCAATGCCGTATGCTCAGCTTCTTCCCCAATTACTTGCTGGTCAATTAGTGCAACTCCGCGAGATGGGTCCTCCACCTGACCCTCTTCCTCCTGGGTATGATGCGAATGCTCATTGTGAATTTCATTCTGGGGCTCCCGGCCACACAATTGAGAAATGCAGGGCATTCAAGTGGAAAGTCCAGGATCTTCTCGATGGCAAGCTCATCTCGTTCACTCCTACTGGTCCTAATGTGCAGAATAATCCTATGCCTCCCCATGCCGGTGCGACCAATGCTATTGAGTTATGTGATGATCAGATCTTAGTAAGTGATGTTAATGAGGTAAGGATGCCGCTAGCAGTTGTCAGAGAGTATCTTGAGCAACAAAAGGTTTTGTGTGAACTACATGATTATTGTTTGCAATGTTCTTCTAACCCCGAGGAATGCACTAGGTTGAAAGAAGAAATTCAGAAACTAATGGATGAAGGTGTTCTTAGAGTGGAAAGGGTCGTTCCTGTCGAATATGTGGCCACTCTAGAGATACCTTACTATCCTGCTGAGGTGTCAAAGAATCAGAGTGCTCTTTGGTCATTCGTGCTCCGAGTACTCCCTTGGTCATTCAGGCTCCGAGGACTCCTTTGGTTATTCAGGTTCCAAGTGCTCCTTCGACTCCGCCAACTTCGTCTCTTGTTCCTTCTCCTGTGAATGATTCTAAGGCTGTCCCTTGGAGTTATAATGCCGTGTATATTCGAGGGAAGAAATATGATTGTCCTCCAGTGGGTAATTCAAGCATCACCAATGTTACTGGCACTAGTGGCATTACCCGTAGCGGTCGAATCTTTGCTGCCCCTCCCCCACTTCCTAAAGAGACCAATAAAGAGGCTAGTACACAAGCAAAAGGAAAGCAAGTTGCTGTTGATCCTCCTGTAACACGTAATGCACAAGATGCCGAGCAACTCTTGAAGATCATTAAGAAAAGTGATTACAAAGTGATTGACCAACTTGATCAGACCCAAGCCAAGATCTCCATCTTGTCTCTCTTGGTGCATTCCGAAGCTCATCGTGATGCTCTGATGAAAGTTCTGGCTTCCGCTCACGTAACTCAAGACATTACCGTGCCTCAGTTTGAAGAGGTTGTGACCAACATTGCTGCTGGCAATTGTCTGGGTTTTTCTGATGATGAGCTTCCACCTGAGGGTAGAGCACACAACAAAGCGTTGCATATCTCCGTCAAGTGTCTGGATGCTGTGTTGTCTCGAGTTCTGATTGATACCGGTTCTTCTCTTAATGTGATGCCCAAGACTACTTTGTTTAAGCTGAGTATGGATGGGATTATGATGAGACCATGCACTATGAGTGTCAGAGCGTTTGATGGCTCCAGAAGGTCCGTAGAAGGGGAAATTGATCTACCTGTTTTGATTGGCCCTCACATGTTCTATATTGCTTTCTATGTCATGGATATAAGTCCTTCATACACTTGCCTCTTGGGTCGTCCTTGGATCCATGCTGCTGGGGCTGTGACATCTACCCTCCATCAGTGTTTGAAATTTGTTGTGAATGACAAGATCGTTGTGATCACTGGTGAAGAGGATTTGATCGTCAATAATCTGGCGTCATACCGTTATGTTGAAGTGGAGGGAGAGATACAAGAGACACCTTTTCAGGCCTTAGAGATTGTGTCGGTTGATAAATTCCCCGTGGTCGAGAATAAGAAGGAACTCGGAGCGCCCCTCTCGTCTCTAAATGATGCTAAGGCCTTCTTAGAAGCTGGTACTCCCCATAGTGCTTGGGGTAAGCTGATTGATGTTCACGAGAAGCGAGACAAGTATGGTCTTGGGTATCAACCATCTTCCTCTACTCAGCTCAGCATAATTCCTGGAAAGAAGGTGATTCCCCCCATTTCTCAAGTGTTCGTCAGTGCAAGCACCAGTTCTGGAAGTCAGGTTCTCGCCGTGGATGATGATGATGAAGAAGATCTCTCCAAATTCATTTGCCATGCTGCGCCTGGACAGGAGCTCAACAATTGGACTATCTTGGACGTCCCCAGAGTCACTTTTATGGAGATGTAATTTTCTTTTTTCGATAAGTCATATGCTTCGCCCTAAGCATTTTGACCGCTTGTATAAAGAAGGGCCCCCATGTTGTTTCAATTTGTTTAATATTGAATGAAAATCATATCTTCGCATGCAATTACTGTTCCATTTCTTTCATTTTTGTTTTTACTTTGAAAAACTTTTTCAAAAAATGGCAAAGCTTTTTCTTTCTCTTTTATGTGTTGCATTCTAAGGCATAAATCATCCATCGTGCAGATCTGGCTCGAATTCCATCAAAAATGATAATGTTACAGTTCCACGTCTTGATATCTTTGAGAATCCAATTGACCAAGCTGATGAGGATAGTGGGGAAGATTGTGAAGTCCCCGAGGAATTGGCAAGACTTTTGAGACAAGAAGAGAAATCTATTCAGCCACATCAAGAAGCCATAGAAATCATCAACCTCGGTACAGAAGAGGCAAAGAGAGAAGTCAAGATAGGGGCCGCTTTGCAAAGTGATGTAAAGAGAAGGTTGATTGAGTTGCTTCGAGAGTATGTTGACATCTTCGCCTGGTCATATGAAGACATGCCTGGTTTAGACACGGATATAGTTATGCACAGGCTACCTCTCAAACCAGAATGTCCGCCTGTAAAGCAAAAACCACGAAGAACACGACCTGATATGGCTTTAAAAATCAAGGAAGAAGTTGAAAAACAGTTGAAGGCTGGTTTCTTATCTGTATGTGAATATCCTCCTTGGATTGCAAACATAGTACCCGTTCCTAAGAAGGACGGAAAGGTACGCATGTGTGTTGACTACCGAGATTTGAATAGGGCAAGTCCGAAGGATGATTTCCCTCTGCCTCATATTGATGTGCTAGTCGACAACACTGCTCAGTATTCGGTGTTCTCCTTCATGGATGGTTTTTCTGGCTATAATCAAATAAAGATGGCTCCTGAAGATATGACCAAGACTACCTTTACTACTCCGTGGGGTACGTATTGTTATAAGGTGATGCCTTTTGGTCTTAAGAATGCTGGTGCAACGTATCAACGTGCGATGGTGACCCTTTTCCATGATATGATCCATAAGGAGATTGAAGTATACGTTGATGATATGATTGCGAAATCCCAAACTGAGGAGGAACATTTGGTATATCTTGAGAAATTGTTTGCTCGTTTGCGAAAATTCAAGTTGAGGCTTAATCCGAACAAGTGCACTTTTGGAGTGCGATCTGGAAAGTTACTTGGGTTCATTGTGAGCCAACGAGGGATTGAGGTCGACCCTGATAAAGTAAGAGCAATACAGAACATGCCAGCACCGAAGAATGAAAAAGAAGTTTGAGGGTTCCTTGGGAGATTGAATTACATAGCCAGGTTCATTTCTCATCTCACTGACACTTGTGAACCCATCTTCAAACTGCTGCGCAAAAATCAAGATATCCGTTGGGATGATCATTGTCAGGAAGCTTTCGAAAAGATCAAGCAGTATCTCCAAGAGCCACCAATTCTCATGCCTCCGGTCCCTGGGAGGCCGCTTCTCATGTACTTAACTGTGCTTGAAGGATCTATGGGGTGTGTGTTGGGCCAGCATGACGAGTCTGGTCGAAAAGAGTGCGCCATTTATTACCTAAGCAAAAAGTTTACCGATTGTGAATCCCGCTACTCACTACTCGAGAAAACTTGCTGTGCTTTGGTATGGGCTGCTCGCCGACTGAGGCAGTATATGTTGACTCATACCACTCTATTGATCTCCAAAATGGACCCGATAAAGTACATCTTTGAAAAACCGGCTCTTACAGGAAGACTAGCCCGATGGCAAATGCTTTTATCAGAATACGACATCCAGTATGTCACACAGAAGGCCATCAAAGGAAGTGTCCTTGCAGATCATCTTGCTCATCAGCCATTAGAAGAGTATCAGTCAATGAAGTTTGACTTTCCTGATGAAGATATCATGAAACTGGATGATAATGAGGGACCCGAACCGGGAGAGCGATGGACTCTCACGTTCGACGGTGCATCAAATGCTATGGGCCATGGTATTGGGGCAGTTTTGACTTCTCCTCGTCAAACTCACATCCCTTTCACAGCTAGAATATGCTTTGATTGCACAAACAATGTCGCAGAATACGAAGCTTGCATAATGGGTCTCGAAGCGGCCATTGATATGAGAATCAAGATCCTTGAGGTCTATGGGGATTCTGCCCTGGTTATACATCAAGTAAGAGGTGATTGGGAAACACGACATCCCAATTTAGTTCCTTATAAGGACTATATCTTAGAGTTGTTGCCCGCTTTCGAGGAAATCACTTTCAATCACATCCCCCGAGAGGAAAATCAATTGGCAGATGCTTTGGCTACTTTGGCAGCTATGTTCAGAGTTAGCTCCCCTAAAGAAGTGCCAGACATAAGGATCCTCCGTTACAAAGAGCCTGCCCATGTGTTCCCTGCTCATTGTCTCACTACTGAAGATGTGTATGATGAAAAGCCATGGTACTACGACATCAAGAGGTATGTTGAGAAGCAAGAGTATCCCGAAGATGCTACGATTGGTGATAAGCGAACGCTTCGAAGGTTAGCATCCAAGTTCTTCTTGTCAGGAGACGTCCTGTACAAAAGAAACTATGATTCAGTTTTGCTCAGATGCGTGGATAGACACGAAGCAGAACTGATCATGCGGGAAATTCATGAAGGATCTTTCGGAACTCATTCCAGTGGACATTCTATGGCCAAAAAGATCTTGCGAGCAGGATATTACTGGATGACGATTGAAAGTGATTGTTATGTGTACGTAAAGAAATGTCACAAATGTCAAGTGTATGCCGACAGAATTCATGTTCCCCCGACTCCTCTGAATGTCCTGACATCACCTTGGCCCTTTGCTATGTGGGGCATAGACATGATTGGACGGATAGAGCCACAAGCTTCAAATGGACACAGATTTATTCTTGTTGCTATCGACTACTTCACCAAATGGGTTGAAGCTGCTTCTTACAAGAATGTGACCAAGCAAGTCGTTACTCGCTTCATCAAGAAAGAGATCATATGCCGATATGGGGTTCCAAACAAGATCATCACTGATAATGGGTCCAATCTTAATAACAAAATGATGGCAGAGTTGTGTGAAGAGTTCAAGATTGAACATCACAATTCATCACCCTATCGGCCAAAGATGAATGGCGCGGTCGAAGCTGCTAACAAGAATATAAAGAAGATTGTTCAGAAGATGGTTAGAACGTATAAAGATTGGCATGAGATGTTGCCATTTGCTTTGCATGGCTATAGAACTTCTGTTCGTACTTCAACTGGGGCAACTCCCTTCTCTCTTGTCTACGGCATGGAGGCCGTGCTACCTGTCGAAGTGGAAATTCCTTCGTTGAGAGTCTTGATGGACGCCAAACTCGATGAAACAGAATGGGTTCAAACGAGGCTTGATCATCTCAATCTAATTGAGGAAAAACGCCTATCTGCTATCTGCCATGGCCAGTTGTACCAAAAGAGGATCAAGAAAGCGTATGACAAGAAGATCCGGCCTCGAGAATTCCACACAGGTGACCTAGTTGTAAGGAAGATCTTGCCAATTCACACCGATCCAAGGGGCAAATGGACTCCCAACTATGAGGGACCATACATTGTGAAGAAAGCATTTTCAGGTGGTGCTTTAATCCTGACAAAGATGGATGGGGAAGACGTTCCACTCCCAGTCAATTCAGACTCAGTCAAAAAATACTACGCATAAAAGACCCGCTAGGTCGACGTACCTAGGCAAAAATAAGGGCATCCCGGCAAACCAAAAGGGTTTGGGCAAAAATTAGGGATAAAACAAAAAAGAGAATAACCCGCTAAGTTGAAAACCCGAAAGGGCGACTTAGGCAAAAAAGGGGTATCCCGCTGGATTGAAAACCCGAAAGGGCGATCCAGGCAAAAGTTAGGGATCAAAAGCGAGAGGCTGCAGTCTGAATATCCTTCACAAAGACCACTATACGCCTTTGGCAAAACGGACAGATCAATCCAACCGCTACCCTTCTGAAGCAAAGCATTGAGAGGATCAAGGATATGGGAACTGTAGCAATATCAGTTTTAATGGAAATCCGAGCATTTCTCTTTGCCATTTTGCTCTTTACATGTTGTATTTTCCTTTTCGCAACTACCTCATTTAGGAGTTGCTTCCTTGTACAGAAGCCTATTCACAGGCATCCCATCAATAAAATGATCTTTCGATGCAGAAGCTTTATTTCTTCCTCTTCATTTTTTTTGCGCATGCGGGGTGTGATTTAATTCGTTATTAAACATTGCATTGAAAGCATGGGGAATAATGATCACAAAATCAGACGAAACATGATGTTACATAAACATGAAAGTGCTCCGAGGGGCAACATTTGCGTCCAAACGTTGTCTTCTGTGCAGGTTGCAGGTTCTAGCCGTCATCTTGGCTCATAGTATGTCACAAAGGTCATCATCATCCCGCATGAAAGTTCGAAAGTATAATTCATCAGTACTGGCAAGCACGAAGCACACGAAAGGGTCCATATCCCTATTTCACATGGCAGACGAGGAATGGTCTCTCAAAACTCGTGATTCCCCGAGCAGCTTAGGATGTAAGGAAAGTCGAGCAAAATCACTTCACCCCCAGCAGGGCTATGTTCCAACCCTCAACGCTGTTACCAATAATCTTTGGTACTGTAGGGTTCCAATATCAATTCACGATGATGGTTCAAGATCACAGGGCAACGGACCCCAATGATCCTACTCTCCGGTTCCCTCACTAATGCCTTTATTTGGCACTCTTTGCATATAGAATCCATTGCATATAGCATTTGCATCCTCAGAAGCGTAGCATATCCATCAAAATGGAACATTACGCCATAGAGAAAGTCAAACATGCATACAAAGCATAAGCCAGATCATACAAATCACCCCTCTATCAGGACAATGATACATCCTTCCATAAAACGCCCTCACAAATTCCAATTGATATCTGCTACTACGTCGCAAACCTCCTCCACCCACAGTGCCGATACTTGGTTTTCACCAATCCCCAATCCCCAGTAAGCCCATCTACCAAGCTTCTCAAACGCTCGTCTGTGTCATCCCCCCGATGCTCGTCTGTATCTCTTTCTGATGCTCGTCTGTATCTCTCTTTGTACTCGTCTGTATCTCCTTTGATGCTCGTCTGTATCTCTCTTTGTACTCGTCTGTATCTCCTTTGATGCTCGTCTGTATCTCTCTTTGTACTCGTCTGTATCTCCTTTGATGCTCGTCTGTATCTCTCTTTGTACTCGTCTGTATCTCCTTTGATGCTCGTCTGTATCTCTCTTTGTACTCGTCTGTATCCCTTTTGACGCTCGTATGTGTCATTCTTTCGATGCTCGTCTGTATCTCTCTTTGTACTCGTCTGTATCCCTTTTGATGCTCGTATGTGTCATTCTTTTGATGCTCGTATGTGTCATTCTTTCGATGCTCGTCTGTATCTCTGTTGATGCTCGTTTGTATCTCTTTTGATGCTCGTATGTGTCATTCTTTTGTACTCGTCGGTACCTTCTTTTGATGCTCGTATGTATCTCCCTCAAAACAATTGTCTATGTCACTTTATCTTTCTGTCAAACCTACTCCTCTCCCAATCATTTCCATGTAAATATCAATCCCTTTGAGAACCCTGTGTTGGCACCGTTACCACGTTACAAGCTATCACCATTCAACCATTACTCACCGTAAACTTTTCCACCAGAAAAAAGAAAAACATTCCTCTTTCCCCAGCAGATATCAAACAAAAAATATAATAAAGATAACACTGACACCATCTTTTCTTCAGGACAAATTTCAGGTCTTGGTATTTAATCTTCTTCTACCTCGAATGTTCGAAAGGCTAACGCCAATCTCACCTTCAGGTGTAAGATGATTAAATAGGGGCAGCTGTCATACCCCAAATTTGTCCTACCCTTGATTTCCAACTGGCTTAGACTTCTCATCTCATGTACATATCTCCCATTAAGTCATTAACATAACTCATGCATTCATATCATTTGTATTAATCAGAGACTAGCAAGGGATAGCTTTTATAGCAGAGAATCTCTTACCAAATGTGTGGATCTGAGGTGTAATCATGTGGCTCTTTGTTCATTGAAGTCCCCCTGGGTTGGGGCCCTCTCATTCTCAACTCAAGGCATTGGTTGAAAAGTACAAGCTTGATGTTCATCTGATTATCCTGAATTAGGGTTTCTTGACCAAAGTCAACGCAATTGACTTTTTGGTCAAATACATTGATCGAGAGATGATTTTATGGAGAGAAGTGGCATGGTGCTTGTGTGGAAGTGTTCAGTCGATTTCCATTGGTCAGAAGCAGATTAATCGGGAATTTCATCGAAATCGGAGAAAGATCAGAACAGTTGACTTTTGGGTCAAAATCAGAAGAATTATTCAAATATTGACTTTCGGTAGAAAATCGGTCGAGAAAAGTCAAAAAATGAATAAAATCGAGAGTTTGACAAAAGTTGCCAAAAATAGAAAAAAAAAATCAAAAATGGAAAGTTTTCATACTTAGAAAAATTTTGGCCTTCAAAAGCTTGATGATCAGCCTACTTCACAGCATAATTACACGTGGCAAACGACGTCTTCTGGAAAAATTCCCAACATCAAAGTTGTTCCTCTCATGGAGGAGAACAACTTTGTAGTTGGACACTTTTTCATTTGATTCCTGGTTGAAGAGTTATTGAAGTTCTAAGTGGAAGTTTTTCACTTGGATCAAGTTACAAAGTTGGGCAGACTTCAGGGCACACGTAAAGCATTTCATCAAACACGTGATGTGCCATATTTGAAGCCATTTTTAGGGCAATTAAAGAATCCTACAAATGGAAACTCGGTATGCGTCTACCTTTTGCCATGTCCTGTACACAATGAAGCAAGAATCAAGCCATTTGGATGAATATTGAATCAATTGTGAAGCTCCAAAGTAGCACTCTCGCACTGGATAAAACTACACATCTGGCTGGGCAGAATTATAGGTCACGCAAGGGAATTCTGTCAAACACTTGGCATGCTTAACTAAAACTCAAATTTAGAGAGGTACAAACATTATGGGGAGTCAAATCTAATATCATGCTATTCTTCTCCACGCCCGAAATCCAATGAACAAAGTATCATCGTTTTTGGTCACGCGGTTGCTGAGATACAAATGCCTGAAGTCACACCGTCACTAAGCTACGTGTCAACCAAGACACGGGCCAATTTACATCAAGCGCGCGTATGACTTTAACAGTGGTGACTCCATGAGTTCCCAACCATTTTTGTTACACTTCTAAGCATTTTCTCAAGATGTTTCCAACATCAATCTTGCTCCCTTACATGCCATCTTTGTAATGAAATCAGGAACTTATCATTTGGACAAGTGGCTGACATTTTAAAGAGGCGCAAAGTTCACTACTCGAAGTTGCTAGGAATTGCAAGTACGGCTCGGTTTTGCTACAGCGTTAAAGCAGGGTGCTCTTGGAGTTTAAAAGAAATTATGCAATGATTTAGTTCTCAATTATTAATCAACGCAAGAGGTATAGATGTTGCTCCAAGGTGTCCATTGATTTCAAGATCTTGCCGCAAAAATGTCTAGGTACCAAGTTATGATTCGGTAAGGATAGAGCAGCACAGGTACAGATTGGCATGCTTATCCTATGCGTTGCCTTATGAAGCCCAGCAATGCATGGAATCCATGCATGGTGTGAGGAGTATGCCATGAAGGTCACAGCTTGAGTTTTGGATGTACACACCACAACAGAGGATTCGGCAAGCATAGAAGAAAGAAGAGCTTGATCCAAATACATGTACTTGTCCACTAAGTTTTAGAGAAGAAAGGAACTAGCCGCATCTCACCATTGCCATGCAAACCATGCAAGAGTGAAAGAGCAATGCTACACTACTATACACCACACCATATGCACCATGAGAGCACAACAACTTGCATGCTAAGAGAGAAGAATGATCCGCTGCGGCAGTATCACACCTTAACTCACATACACCATACTCACTCTATATAACACAAATCCTTCACAACTCACAACAGACACATTCATTTTCTTTCACGCTCTCACACTTCATTCCCCTCACCTTCCTCTACTATCTCTCTCTCCCAAAATGTTTGTTACAAACCCTCAACAGATTCCATAACCGAAAAACTCTAACAAACTTCATCTCCACCTTTCACCTTCACCAAGTCTCAGCCACCTCCATCATCAACAACCACCATAACCACCACCTTCATCTTCCTCCATCATCAACCACCACCATCGGACTCACATCCATCATTCGAGGATCTCTTCTCCGTTTGAATCATCATCATCGTCGCTTCGCTAACCTCATCTCGGATTTCTTGAAGCGACAAATTCTACATCAGGTTCAGAACACCTTTTGAGTTTATTTCTCAAAGGTTGATATCTTTCTCGTAGCTAGCAGCGAAGTCATCACGAAAGCGTAAAGGCGTGGAGTTTTCTAACGTTTCCGAGTCAAGAATTGTTTGAGGTAAGCCTTGAACTCCTCAGCATGTTAGTTACCATGTTTTAAGATCATTGTAGTGATTCTTGATTATGGTAGAATGCTTGTGGTGGCTCTGTGTTTAATTTCGCATGACTTTGATTTCTGAAAGTTTGTATCCCTGAGAAGAAGCATGTTTAGATGTTTGAATCGTGTATTGGCACCCTGTGAATGGTTATGAAGGTGGTGACGCACTCAGAGCATGTTTCGGTGAATTTTAGTTATACTAGGGTTCAGCAAATGGTTTCGGTTAGGATGATAGAGGCAAGATCAAAAGAATCTAAGAACAGATCCATAACCGGCATGAAATTCTGATTCGAAAGGCATAAGCTTTTTGATTTTCTGGGAAATTTCGTCCCTGTCCGCCGCCGTCGTGGCCGGAGAAGACGACCGGAGTCGGCACTTCGGCGTCCCTGTGTGTGCATGGGATTTCGTCCCTCTGTCCTACGTGGCACGATCTCATTCGGTGTCACTCCAAGCTTTTGGCTCCTTTTTCATTTACAATCATTTGAGTGAATGCGTGGCAAGTGGTGATTGGTCCGTGAGTCTTTTTTGTCCTATTATACTTAAGATACCATGACCAATTGATGCAATGTTTACATATTAATTGAATGCTTTTTAGTTCAATCATGGTCTAGAATAATGAAATGAATACCATAGGATAAAATCTGTTTGGACTAGAAAACTTGGATCAATGTTTTAAATGTTGAAAACTGATGAGACCTTGGGCCACACGTCATTCCTCCCCTAAGCCCAATCATAATTCCTTTTTTGTGTGCTAGTAGAAAAGATGATACAAAAAAGCTCTTCTGGGCTATTGTTTGGGCCCTGCGCCCAGGATTACTCATGCACCAGTATTTTCAATTTACACCCCTGCTGTCTAGATTTTAGATTCTCATGTTGATTTGGTTTCCTCAAACTTTTACTTCTTAATTCCAATTTTTAATTCAAATAAAAAATGCATAAAATCAATGTGTAGATAGTTTAGATATTTTAGGGTGTGTAAATAATTGTCACGATTTTTGTTATATTTTTTAATTGTTTTTAGTCCTTTTAATAAACTTTTTTCTTTACAATATGTTTGAGATTTCTTTGTTTTTAATACTTCCTTGTAAATAAATCTCTAATAGACTTAGGAATTATTTTTTAGTCTCAATTTTTTGTATAGAATTATGTGTGCTTGTGAGTATCATTTGTTTGCTATAATTCTCAATTTTATTTGTCGCATATTGATTTTCATTTACCTACTCCATGTATAGTTTTTTGTTGTTAATAAATTGTATAGTTTTTTCATTTTAATCCCCTTGTATAGACAACTTAGATTAGATTTAGAAATAGTTCCCTTCCTTCATTCTTTTCCCTTTCGACTTTTAAAATACTTAATAAATATCGATGAAGATCATACCGTTACTATATTTCATAGTAGGAAGGAAATGGTTGGGGTGTAGGCCCCGATGTATGTTCTTTCCTACTTAGCGGAGAAGAAATGATCGAAGTGTGAAGCTTCGATGTATTTCTTAACCGTTGTTTAGAGAAACGATCGTGGTGTAGGCCTCGATGTGCATTCTCTAAATATTCACAAAAAACTCTTTTTGTATCTCTTTTACTTAGCGGAGAAGAAATGATTGAGGTGTGAAGCCTCGATGTATTTCTTAACCGTTATTTAGAGAAACGATTGTGGCGTAGGCCTCGATGTGCGTTCTCTAAATATGCAAAACAAAACTCTTTTTGGTATGATCTAAGTCACAAGTTAAAATCCCTTAAAAAACACCAACCAAAAACACTTCAAAAAACCTAATAAATGTTCAGACTTAAAACAAAAGTGAGGAAGTGATGCGAGACCTTGTAGTGGGTTCTCGTCATCATGGAATTACCCTTAAAAGATACAAACCAATCTCTTTTTCTCCTTTCTAAGGGCAAGTTATCTCCGCTCCATTGCATCCTAGGCTGTCCCCTTATGCAAGAGCGCGAGCGTTAACGCCGCCCAACTAAAAAACACAAAAACAAACAGAAAATCTTTAGCCGAGCTACGGTAACTCTGATTCCTGAAAAGGATACGTAGGCAGCGGGGTAGGGCCCGTGCGAGTACAATTCTTTATTTTCCCTACATTTTGCATTCATTTCGCATTTAGACATAGACATAGTTATACACCCTTTAGATAGAAACAAACATAGGTGGATACCATCGAGTACGATGGGCGTGAGGGGTGCTAGCACCTTCCCCTTGTGTAACCGACTCCCGTACCTTGATTCTCTGGTCGCAAGACCATGTTCCTTCCTTTGTTAGGTTTTCTGATATTCCTTTCCCTTATGGGATAAATATATTGGTGGCGACTCTGTTCATTTTTCGCGAGCGTGCGACACTCGCAAACCCTAATTAGGGTACAAGTTAACCATGGTTAATAGAATAAATAATATCAATTTAATCAGTTATTGGTATTCTACCTAATTAATTAAATCGGTAAAATACGTTTTTGATTATTTAATAAAAATATTAACTTGCTTAATCAATTAGACAAATTAAATTAAATAATAATTATTATTGAATCAAATTAATTATTAAAAAAAAGAAAGTTCAAGATAAATAGTTTTTATAAATAATAAAGAATTTAAAGAAAGTTCCTAAAGAATTTATGGAAGAACTATTTTTAAACAAAAGGAAAATAGAAATAAATCAATAAATATTTAAAATTTAGTTGAAATAGAAAAAAAAACAATAATAAAAGAAAGGGACTTAGCTGAGATAATCGAGTGTGAGGGACTTCTGAATTCCATGGTGCACCTCTAGCTTTGTATCCGTCAGATCCAAGACATTGGTGATCCAGTGGCTAGATGATGAGGGCTCATGATGGTAACAGGTGATGGTGTGAGTACCGGATCTTGTGGAGACAACCTCTCAAGAAAAAATAAAAATAACGGATGACCCCCACCAAGGATCGAACACAGGTCCTAGACCTCCAACGCCTTTTGCATGAACTTTCCTCCACTGGACCACGCTTGCTTTGCTGTTAAACTTACATACGTAATACATAATATTGGAAAACAAATGGTAAAAATGAACGAAACGCGCGTAATTTGAAATAAGCAAATGGGACGTTGACACATAATCATCTTCTTCATGGAAAACCTGTAATACCTTTTTTACAGCGCTTTTTACCAGTTAGCTATAGAAAATCTATATCTATTACACCTGCCAACGTAAAAACCTTGTACAAGCATCAAAACAAAAAAACAAAACCATATACGTGATCGTCGTGATCATACGAACCTTATGGCACCTGCATAAAGTCCTGATTCGCCCTAAATTAGGAACCCCCAAAACGCAACCCTAATTATCAATGATGGCATCTCGCGATATATGAACAGAAACCGAAAATCAAATGCCCAGAAACGTTCAGAACTCAATAATAATCATATATATGCAATCTAAACATGTGAATGAGGCATTAATCATTGAAATCGAAAGCGAAAAAAAGATGCAAACCGTAGGGGCTTTTGAGCGTAATTCTTGACGTCTCAGGACTTGATGAAGATTGTCAATCACTCAGTGATGATCCAGGAGTGTATTAGTACCTTCAAAATTCCTTGAATTCCCTTCAATCGCCAAGAACAGATTTGAGTTTTTCTTCAATTTTGCACTCGGATTTGGAGCTTTTGGGACTGCAAACTTGTAACCCTAGGGGTCTGCTCTTGTTTAGTACTTATAGATGATGAATTAGGGCAACCATAGTGAATAAAATCCAATCAAATCTTCATAATTGTTGTTTGGAAAATTTGATTTAAATCTTTCTATTATGGGCCAATTTCAATCTTTCTCAACTCCATTCTTTGTCACTGATTTTTGCATTTGTTTATTTACCCTTTATGAGATTATATTTGATTGGAAATAAAACAAATATAATCTCCTTTTAATTTTATTGTTTTATATACTTAATTTTATTGATAAAATCATAAAAATAAATAATAAAACAAATAAAAATAAAAGGTAACTTGTTTTGGGGCGTGCATGGACTCAAAGTGAAGATTGGATTAGTAGATCATAGGCCCATTTGGAAGATTTTAGATTTTGGGACTTTTCTCTTCACATTTCCCTCACAAAATAACCCAACTTTGACAAGGTGTATCTCCCTCAATTCTTGAGGTATGGAAGTGTTCTTGGACTTTTTGGAAACCTTAGAGAGTCCTCTAACCAATGTCTTTGGTCTCATATCAAAATCATTTTTCATTCTCATTTTATGAGCTTTTTAAAAAAAGTGTCTTTTTGTTGACCTTTGAAAAGGACCTATAATGTATGAGGCCATAATTCTTAAACCATTGACCTGTGAGCTTTGATTCTTGGGCCATTGGATAGAGGAATGAATTCCCTTCAAAATGAGCTTTGGTGGGAATTTTTCTGATGAAGTATGAATATTTGGTGAATTTTCAAAGTTTGGTTGACTTTTTTAGTTCATGCCCAAAATAGTAACTCTTGGCTTTTGACTTCTCTGATCTTTCCTTGCATCATCATGATCAACCCTTGATCAAATGATGATTTTAGGGTTATGAGAATGTTGTTTACCAAATATCTTGAGTTTTGACTGTATAATGACTGTTTTGCCCTTGGGAGTCGACTGTTGACCTAATCAGGATTTGAGGGACTAAATTTGCTCTGTTTGACTTGAAACTTTATATGGAGATACTTTGGGATGTTAGTGACCCTATAGAACCACCTTGAGCCATTGATTCAATGATTTTCCTCTGAATTATTCAAACCCTAGTTCAGAGCCTTGTATAGGGGAGTGTGTTTTAGGAGCATTGTGTTTTGATTTGGTTTTGTGCAGGAGAAGAGTATGGGCAAATTTTGGGGTATGACACTTATACTTGGTTATTTTGTACATACTTGTTATTTCATGCTATTCTTGATATATGTGTGGTTCTGTCACTTGAGATACATTATGGACAAATCCTAACCCGGATTAAGTACACATAAGAATTAGGTGGGGGTAAAATCATGTATGGCATACAAGGAGTTCAGTCCTTAACAAGCTGTCATGAGAATCCTTCCGCTCAGTGGAGGTTCCTTGCTGGTAGTATATGTTTAGCAAGTTCAGTTGCGAAAACATTATTGCTTTCATTGAACTATAGAAGCTGAGTTGGCCGTAGAACCCATTATCCCATCTTGGCCTTTTTAGGTTGTGATGCAGAAACTATTCAGGTGTAGACTTGGATTAGTTGTCATGCGGAGAATCACACTCAGACGAGTTTTTCTTGAGAATATTATTGGCTCACAAGTTCAGTTGTGCAAGCCGGTAATATCCAAAAGAAGACTGTGGACTCTGACGTATCAGTAGAACATGTTATGCAGGTGATTAACCCTAGTACTATCCCATATTTGGTTCTTTGACCTCATGCTCGTGACGTTGAACTTTGGAACCTACCTTATGTGCACCATGTTTGTGTTACCATTTCTGTATATGTGGCATTCATGCATTCATACATTCATAAAAATCTTTTCCTTTGATTTCCAATGAACTCAGAGGTCTTTTTTTGTAAACATCGTAAGTTTCATCAAACTCAATGGATCATGGGTGTTGATGGGGTGAAAACTCTAATCCACCAAAATGGATGATTGATTTTGATGATAACTTGATCAATGCTTTAATCCAATGCTTGAATGTTTGCAAATTAATATCTTAAGTTCTTTGAAACTCAAATAATATAAACAACAATTGCATCATTTGCATACATACATCCAGGTTACCCATGAAACTTATCCTTGTCTGTCTCCATCCTCAGAGTTGTCTGTCTACTGTCAAGTTGATTCCCTCACACAAGTACGGAACTAGAGCCAACGTCAGATTAAGAATGGAGTATCAAGAGCAACATAACGTAGAGGTCAGAATGGAAATAGAGGATTTGAAGTCAAGTATGACCAAGCTCACTGAAATGCTGCAAGTTTTGATCGCTAGAGGGGAACCGCCTCAGAAGACTGTCATTGTTGAAGTCCCAAGTGCTGATGTTAACCCTCAACCCACTCAACAACCACCTTCTACATGGCCTGAGTTTGGTTTGCCACCTGATTTTACTCCTCCCTATGAGAAGACTCCTGGTATTGGTCAATCATCACGACCTGTGATGGGTGAAACTTCAAACCCAGTTATTCATGCTCCTATCATGACTGAATCTCAGCCCATTGTGCATACTGTTGCTCAACATGCTTATGAGAATCCTTTATTTGAATACCAAGCTGCCAATTCCCAGAATGGAAGCCAAGGGGATGCTGGAGATATTGAAGATGTCAAAGAACAATATCAGACTTTGGAAAAGCGATTGAGAGCCATGGAAGGCAATAATTACTTTGGGGTTGCTGCTAAGAATATGTGTTTGGTTTCTGATGTCGTCATGCCTGCAAAATTCAAGACTCCTGAATTTGATAAATACAAAGGAAACACCTGTCCAAAAAGCCATTTGATCATGTACTATCGCAAAATGGATGCTTACACTCAAAATGACAAACTGCTCATCCATTGTTTTCAAGATAGTTTGAGCGGAGTTTCGCTAAAATGGTATATGGGACTCGAGAGGAGTCGTATTCAATGTTTCCAAGACCTAACTGATGCTTTCATTAAGCAATATAAGTATAATTTGGACATGGCACCTGATCGCCGACAACTACAAAGCATGTCCCAGAAAGAGAAAGAGTCTTTCAAAGAATACGCTCAACGCTGGAGAGAGCTTGCTTCTCAAGTAGAGCCACCTTTAGTTGAAAAGGAACTAACAGGCATGTTTATGGATACTCTCTCACCTTTCTTCTGGGAGAAGATGATCGGTAGTGTATCTTCCAACTTCACAGACTTGGTAACCATTGGTCAGAGACTTGAACAAGGAATCAAGAATGGGAAAGTTACTCATGTTGTTGAATCCTCTAGTGGGGCCAGGAAGCCTTATGGAAACTTCCAGAAGAAAAATGAGACGAATGCTGTGTCGGAAGACAGAAGATCTCGTCATAGACCTCATAATGGTGATCAACCTTATGTGGCTGCTGTTGCTCTTGTGCGAGTTCAAGCTCCTCAACCTGAGGTTTGTAACCAAAATCAGATTCGTAATAGGGTTGACTTTGACCCCATCCCTATGACTTATACTGAATTGTATCCTGCATTGGTTCATAAAGGATTGATCACAACAAGAACTATGCCTCCTCCTCGGAATCCTCTTCCAGGTGGTTTTAGGTTTGATCTTCATTGTCCTTTCCATCAAGGGGCAGCGGGCCATGATTTAGAAAGATGTTTCCCTTTGAAGGCCAGAGTTCAAGAGTTGGTTAGATCAAAGTTGTTATCTTTTAAGAATGTTGGTCCCAATGTTGTCACTAATCCTTTGCCGAATCAGAATGGCTGAAAACGGGTCAGAGACAATTATCTCCCTAAAACCAATGTATCAAGACAGGACAGCTCATCCTCGTCATTGATTAGTCACTAGGCCATGTTTCCCTACTGTTTGCATTTCCTCAGTTGTATTGTTTGCTTTTAAACTTTATTTATTCATGAATGTTAGTTTTAATGAAATGAGCATCGTATGTTTGAATTCATTTTCATCTACTATGTCTATGTTTATGCTTCTTTTACAAAAAAAAAAATTCTATTTTGCTTTCTCTATCAAACTTGTGTTTTATGCAAATATTGGAGGGAGGATGATGAAAACGAAATATCCAAGTCGCATTAGTATGCTTTCAAATAAAACTTTGTTGACGATGTACAGGCATTCCTTCAATTCCTAAACACTGGAGATATAAGGATGATAATCCCTCGTCAACCCCTTTGAGCCTAGAAGTTGGTGTTTCTTTCTATACGAAATAACCCACATTTTAACCCGGGGCAGCATAGTTCCCAGTTAATTTGGTTGTGCATTCTATTTTAAGAGAGTCATTCAATACACCTTTCAACAAGTGTTTTAATCACAAGCTTTCCTCCGCATACATCAAAGAAATGTTGGAGACGCCAAGCAAAAGTCGATGATGGTTCATTATAATCATTAAGCAAGGTAGTCACTATCTTTCAAAAAAAAATTTATCAAAAAAGAAAATCAAAGAAAAGCCTGCTAAGTCAAAATCAAAAAATGTCTTAGGTAAAATTAAGGCATCCCGCGGACTGTGAGTTCAAAAACAAACAGTTCAGGAAAAAGTTAGGGATATCAAAAGAAGGAAAAAGGAGAGATAAGTCAATAAATTCTTGAACCACAAAGTGTTGTGACTATCAAAAGGAAGAAGTGACTGCCATCTCTAAGTTTTCTTGGCTTGTGAACTTTCATCATTACAACAGGTAAAATTCCAGAAGTCTCTTGGAACCTGAATGCATATTTTGAATTAACTGAGTTTAGGACTGAAGATCATCACGAAGACGGGGTGGGTTACAAAAATTTTGAGCCTTATATCTTTTGTTTTTTAAACCGTGAACCTGACCTTGTTACAACCTTCAAAAGCCCTAATTGAAGTAAGGTTTATTTTGAAAGCATACTACAACAAGGTTGCGTAAGCTGACTCCCAAGAGATTTACCAATCATTTAGTTGATACCATATCTTTGCTTTATCTTTTACTTTGATTGTCTTAACCTTTGTGTTTTGACCAGTGATTCCATTTGCTTTACACATATATAACATCGTTCTAAAAGTGACTTTAATTTCAAAAATATGTTTTGAGCATTGCATCAAAATTACCATTCTTGAATGAACACTTTATTTGCAAGTAAGCACTCATCTTCTAGGAAGTTCAAACAGTCGAGAAACTTGGTCAGTGATCCTATCAGGGGCACGTTACTTCAAGATCCTGTTGTTCATATGTTTAACGCACGCTCGCGAAAAAATGAACAGAGTCGCCACAAATATATTTATCCCATAAGGGAAAGGAATATCAGAAAACCTAACAAAGGAAGGAACAGGGTCTTGCGACCATAGAATCTAGGTACGGGAGTCGGTTACGCAAGGGGAAGGTATTAGCACCCCTCGCGCCCATCGTACTCGATGGTATCCACCTATGTTTGTTTCTATCTAAAGGGTGTGTACTATGTCTATGTCTATATGCGAATGAATGCAAAAGAAATACGGGGAAAAAAAGGAATTATTTACAAATGTGCTCGTTCAAACCCCGCGACTTGATGCCTACGTATCCCTTTCAGGAATCAGAGCGCCGTAGTTCGGCTCAAGATTTTCTGTTTGTTTTTGTGTTTTTTTAGTTGGGCGGAGTTAACGCTCGCGCTCTTGCATAAGGGGACAGCCTAGGATGCAATGGAGCGGAGATAACAATGCCCTTAAGAAAGGAGAGAGAAGAGAAAGAGTTTGAGCGTTTCGAGGAAATCCCTAAAGCAAGGGAAACTCGAGTTACTCTATGGTTTGTGTTTTTTAGAATTTGGGAACTTACGCCCGAATGGAACCCTAAAGCAAGGGAAATCCAGGCACTCGAATGATTCCCTAAAGCAAGGGAGATCCAAGCTTCCATTCCCTTTTTAATGATTTTCACTTTTTCATTAATGTTTTTTAAGTATTTTCTTTGTATTTTTTATGGGGATTTTTATTCAAGTATTTATTAGGTGTTTTGTGTTGTAAAAGAAAAGAATGGAAAAGAGGGAACTATTCCTAATTTCTAAGTCTATGTTATTGATTATTCTAAGAGAAAATGAGGAAGAAGAAACACTTAAGTTGATTAAAATCAACTTTAAGAACCAAGGGGTATTTCTGGTATTTCACAATATATGAAAATATTCACAAAAATAAAAGAAAAAATCTAAACTAATCATGAAAATTATTCACAAGTAAATCTTAATTTTTATTCATGTGAGAAACCAATTTGAATTAACAAAGGAAAGTATTTATTTTTTATCTTTATGAGTTATCAACCAATCACAAATCAAAGAAAAAAACTCAATAAAAAAATCAATTAAAAGAAACTAAAATTCTAAAAAGTCTAATTGAGTGAAAAATATTCTTGTCAATTTATTTAAGAAAAAAGAATTATTAATTGCAAAAGATTTACAAGCATAAAAAGAAAAAACAATTTTATTATTATTATTTTTTTATAACAGCAAGGGGGTGTAAAATCAATTAGCAATGAACTAAAATTATGCACAACCCAAACTGGGCCCAAGCAGGGGTGGGGATATCAAACGCAACTGGGCTTAGGTTCATTAAGCTGCGTGCACACTAGCAGTATAGGGGTATGATTCCAGGAATGAGCAAAGCCCAAGTGATCCACGGCCCAATGCTTCACAAACCATCTCTATGTCATTTTTATTATTTCCATTTTATTCTCTTTTTCATTAGTCAGCATGTGATATTTCATGGTAACGTGATGAGGACTTTGTATCAATTGGTCACATGGCATTTTAAATTGCTAAATGACAAAAGCTTGGCTAAACCAATCAGGCTCACACACGTCACACAGCAAATGATATGAATAAGACAAAAACGCAGAATAATGGGAAGAGAGCCAACACACTCGCGCCACGTATGCCAGATAGTACAGAAAAAGCCAAAACGAACACAGACGCCGGAGCGAAGCTCCGGTCGTCTTCTCCGGCCAGCCTACGGCGGAGATAAGCAAAAATTTCCAGAAATAAAAAAGTCTACCATCATTTCGCTCAGTTTTTCGTGTACATCACAGATCCGGTCTCCGTTTCTTTTGATTCTTTCTCTAACTCGATAACCGAACACATCTAAAAAATCCTAGCTACGAGTAACGTTGCCAAAATCAATTGCAAGCACATAAACAGGTTCCTTGAGGATTCTAGAGTTCATATCCACGCAACAAACACTGAAAATGCTGTGCTATCATTTTAACCGGATTAAAAGAAAAAGATCTTCGCATAACAAATAGCACGCATTCTCATCAAGCACAGAAACATTAAGCACGCAAACAGTATCATACAACATGCATGTAAATGCAGAGTGTGTGCTCACGAAGCTTACTTGACAAGATCTTAGATGTGGAGCTTCAACGAATTCTCGATGGATCTTGATGTAGCTATTTGAGCAGAACGAATACGATGCCTTGAGGAGGATGATGACGCTGCTTAGCACTGCATGGTGATGATGGAAGAAGGTTGCCGCGATTAGAAGCAGCGGGGGGAGTTTGTTGTGGTGGCCGGAGTCGGTTATCGCAGTTGGTTAGAGTGGCCGGCGAAGTTTGTTGCGGTGGTCGAAGGGTGGTGAAGGCGGCGAGGGTGGCTGCAATGTGAGGGAAGGGAGAGTGTGGAGAGAACAGATGGGAGTGAGAGGAAGAGAGAAGAGAGTGTGGAGAAGTATGAAAATGAGTGAGTCGTGGATCCCTGTTTGTGAATAGTGATGCTGTTTTTATAGGGCCAATGATTGGTTCATGATTACAATCCTTGAATGTGGGACTCTAGAGTAGCTTGCAACATGCCCTTTTTTATTTTTCCAATGTGGGACTTGAAATGTGTTGTATATTGTAGTTGTTGCTTTGTTTTCTTCATGTGCAAACTAGTAAGCTTTCTTTTGAACTTTATGCATGGCATTAGCATGGTCTATTATGGCTTGAAAGGAATGGTGTTTGCATGGTCTATCATGGCATATGGAGATAATATGTGAAGCAAACTCATGCATAATGCTGCAGCAAGTGCACTTTCTTAGGCATGCCCAATGTATCCACTTTATGCCCTCATATCTCATGCCATGGGTGGTTAAATGATGCAAGAATGGTGTCATATCAAAGAGGGCATGGGATAGAACAAGATTGGTGTTGAAAGTGTCTCAAAATAAGGCCTAGAAATATGGGAAAAATAGCCTTGAACTCATGCAATTACCACTGCACACGCCCAGCAAGATGCTGTCCCATGCGTATGGTCAGAACGTGACTTTGTGAGGGTGGTACTTTGAGCCTCTCTATCTTGCTCCTCACTTGCTCAATTATTGTGAACTTTGGTTCAATGTAAAGAGGGCATGGCAAGGAGTACCTCAATACCAAGCTTGTGCAAGATAATGACTTGTGGAGGAAGAAAGAGGCATTGACATTTGGCACACCATGCGTTTGCTGAAATGCCTTGCGTGCCCAGCATTTTGTGCCCTGGCTGCCCGCAGAGTTTGGTCAGGGTTGGGACACCACTTTGAAGGCTTGTATTTCATTCAATATTTATCCAATCATACCAATTCTTGTTTCAATGGATAGAGGAGATGGCAAAGAAGAGATTGATACCAAGTTTGCATTCATAGCACTTCTGTAGAGCTCTAAAAATGGCTGGAGATTTGGAATACCAGGTGTTTGTTAAAATGCCAGGTCATGACCTGACTTGTGACCTGGAATATGACTTGGTTCAAATGAGTTTTCAGCAACTTCACAACACTTTAGCTCTTCATACAAACTTCAAATGAAAAAGTGTCCAACTACAAAGTTGTTCTCCTCCCTGAGAGGAACAACTTTGATGTTGGCAATTTCTTCAAAAAAAACCATTTGCCACGTGTTATTCAGTGCTGAAGTGGACTGTTCAACAAGCTTCAAAGCATCCAAAAATTTCTAAGTGTTGGAAACTTGTCTTTTGCTATTTTGGCAACTTTTTGTCGAACTCCCGATTTTATCCATTCTTTGACTTTTCTTGATTAATTTTCCACCTAAAGTCAATATTTGAATAATTCTTCTGATTTTGACCCAAAAGTCAACTGTTCTGATTTTTCTGACTATTGGTGAAATTCCCGATTAAATCTACTCCGATCAAATCCAGTCAAACAAACACAACCACGTAGTCAGTATGAGAAGCTTTTCACACATGGAAACCACTCCTGATCAAATGTTGACCAGAAAGTCAACTGGTTGACTTTGGTCAAAGAAACCCTGATTTGGGAGACCAGATGATTTGCAAGCCAGTATCCTTCAACCAATGCCTTGAATTGAGATTGAGAAAACCCTAACCCAGGAGGGCTTTCTTGAACACAGAACCACATGATTACACCTCAGTCTCTTTACTCTCTGATCAAAATTCTTTGCAACAAAGCTTTTCTTGCTAGCCTCTGAATAGCACCAATGATATGAATGCATGAGTGTGAGTTATGACCTAAGTGATGTATGTACATGAATGTAAAAGCCTAAGCCAGTTAGAAGTTAAAGGGTAGGACAAATTCGGGGTATGACAGCTGCCCCTATTTAATCGCCTTATACTCGAAAATGAGATTGGCGCTAGCCTTTCGAATATTCGAGATAGAAGGAGATTAAATAACAAGACCTGAAATTTGTCCTGAAAAGATGGTATGATCTTTATTCTTCGTTTTTGTTTTGATATCTGCTGGGGAAAGAGAGGAATTTGTTTTGCTGGTGGATATATTTACAGTGAGTAATTGGAAGAAGGGTGATAGCTTGTAACATAGCCTGGGGTGCCAATACAAGGTTCTCAAAAGACGTGTTATATGAAACAATGACTGGAGGGGAATAGATCTCGTGCGATCTACGACTCAACATCGACTCGACTACAGGAGAAGATCTCGTACGATCTTCAGGACAGAAAGGAAAATATCTTTTGCAATCTACAACTCAACATCGACTCGACATCAGGAGAAGACCTAAGCATGATCTTCAGGACTGAAAGAATAAGATCTCGTACGATCTACGACTCAACATCGGGAGAAGATCTCGTACGACCTTCAGGGCAAAAGGGGATAGATCTCGTGCGACCTACGACTCAACATCGACTCGATGACCGGAGGAGGGAAACAGAAAGACATTGTGTTCAGACCTTTGTTGGGGATTGAGGACACCTCGTATCGGCACCGCAGCTTAACAGTGTTTATGATATGGTAGTAGATATCAGGTGAAGTTTGTAAGGGTAACAACTTTGGGAGGATGGGTCATTGTTCTGATTCACCATTGACTCCTATTATCCGGCTTACGCTCTGTATGCATGTTTGAGTTTACTGGAGTAATGATCCACTTGTAATGGATATGCCACGCTTTTGAGGATGCAATGCTGTATGCAATGGATTCTATATGCAAAGGGTGCCAGATAAATGCCCTGGTGGAACAGATGAGTAGGATCATTGGGGTCCGTTGCCTGTGATCTTGAGACGCCATTGTGGGTGGGCGTTGGAAACCTCATAGTGCCAAAGATTATTGGCGACTGTGTGGAGGATTAGAACATAACTCCGTTAGGGAGGAAATGACTTTGCTCGACTTTCCTTACATCCTATACTGCTTGGGGAATCATGAATTTTGGAGAGACCATTCTTCGTCTACCATATGGAAGAGGGATATGGACCTCTTCGAGTGCCACATGCTTTCCAGTACTGATGAATTATACTCTTGAACTTTCAAGCGGGATGATGACGACCTTCGTGACATATCATAAGCCAAGATGACGGCTAGAACCTGCAACCTGTACAGAAAACAACATTTGGATGCAAATGGTGCCCCTTAGAGCACTTTTATGTTTGTGTAACATCATGTTTCGCTTTGATTTGTGATTATCATTCCCCCATGTTTTCAATGCAATGTTTAATAACGAATTAAATCACACCTCGCATGCGAAAAGTGAAAAGCAAGAAGGAAAGCTTTTTATCAAAAGATCATTTTATTGATGGAATGCCTATGAATAGGCCTCTGTACAAGGAAGCAAACCCCTAAATGAGGTAGTTGCGAAAAAGAAAATAAAATGCAAAGAGCAAAATGGCAAAGAGAAATGCTCGACTTTCCATTAAAACTGGTATTGCTACAGTTCCCATATCCTCGATCTTCCCAATGCTTTGCTTCAGAAGCGTAATGGTTGGATCGATCTGTCCGCTTTGCCAAGGGTGTATAGAGATCTTCGTGAAGGAAATTCAGACTGCAGCCTCTCGCTTTAGATCCCTAACTTTTGCCTGGACCGCCCTTTCGGGTTTTCGATCCAGCGGGATACCCCTTTTTGCCTAAGTCGCCCTTTCGGGTTTTCAACTTAGCGGATTATACTCTTTTTGTTTTATCCCTAATTTTTGCCCAAACCCTTTTGGTTTGCCGGGATGCCCTTATTTTTGCCTAGGTACGTCGACCTAGCGGGTCTTTTATGCGTAGTACTTTTTGACTGAGTCTGAATTGACTGGAAGCGGAACGTCTTCCCCATCCATCTTTGTCAAAATTAAAGCACCACCTGAGAATTCTTTCTTCACAATGTATGGTCCCTCATAATTGGGAGTCCATTTGCCCCTTGGGTCGGTGTGAATTGGCAAGATCTTCCTTACGACCAGGCACCTGTGTGGAACTCTCGAGGCTGAATTTTCTTGTCATACGCTTTCTTGATCCTCTTTTGGTATAACTGGCCATGGCAGATGGCGGATAAGCGTTTCTCCTCAATTAGATTGAGATGGTTAAGCCTCGTTTGAACCCATTCTGTCTCATCGAGTTTGGCATCCATCAAGACTCTCAACGAAGGAATTTCCACTTCGACAGGTAGTACGGCCTCCATACCGTAAACAAGAGAGAAGGGGGTTGCCCCAGTTGAAGTACGAACCGAAGTTCTATAGCCATGCAAAGCAAATGGTAACATTTCATGCCAGTCTTTATACGTTCTGACCATCTTCTGGACGATCTTCTTTATATTCTTGTTAGCAGCTTCGACTGCGCCATTCATCTTTGGCCGATAGGGTGATGAATTGTGATGTTCAATCTTGAACTCTTCACACAACTCTGCCATCATCTTGTTATTAAGATTGGACCCATTATCAGTGATGATCTTGTTTGGAACCCCATATCGGCATATGATCTCTTTCTTGATGAAGCGAGTAACGACTTGCTTGGTTACGTTCTTGTAAGAAGCAGCTTCAACCCATTTGGTGAAGTAGTCGATAGCAACAAGAATAAATCTGTGTCCATTTGAAGCTTGTGGCTCTATCCGTCCAATCATGTCTATGCCCCACATAGCAAAGGGCCAAGGTGATGTCAGAACATTCAAAGGAGTTGGAGGAACATGAATCCTGTCGGCATACACTTGGCATTTGTGACATTTCTTCACGTATACATAACAATCACTTTCAACGGTCATCCAATAATATCCTGCTCGCAAGATCTTTTTGGCCATGGAGTGCCCATTGGAATGGGTTCCAAAAGATCCTTCATGAATTTCCCGCATGATCAATTCTGCTTCGTGTCTATCCACGCATCTGAGCAAAACTCAATCATAGTTTCTTTTGTACAGGACGTCTCCTGACAAGAAGAATTTGGATGCTAACCTTCGAAGCGTTCGCTTATCCCCAATTGTAGCATCTTCGGGATACTCTTGTTTCTCAACATACCTTTTGATGTCATAATACCATGGCTTTTCATCATACACATCTTCAGTAGTGAGACAGTGAGCAGGGAATACATGTGCAGGTTCTTTGTAACGGAGGATCCTTATGTCTGGCACTTCTTTAGGGGAGCTAACTCTGAACATAGCTGCCAAAGTAGCCAAAGCATCTGCCAATTGATTCTCCTCTCGTGGGATGTGGTCAAAAGTGATTTCCTCGAAAGCGGGCAACAACTCCAAGATATAATCCTTATAAGGAACTAAATTGGGGTGTCATGTTTCCCAATCACCTCTTACTTGATGTATGACCAAGGCAGAATCCCCATAAACCTCAAGGATCTTGATCCTCATATCAATGGCTGCTTCGAGGCCCATTATACAGGCTTCGTACTCTGCGACATTGTTTGTGCAATCAAAGCATATTCTAGCTGTGAAAGGGATGTGAGTTTGACGAGGAGAAGTCAAAACTGCCCCAATACCATGGCCCATAGCATTTGACGCACCATCGAACGTGAGAGTCCATCGCTCTCCTGGTTCGGGTCCTTCATTATCATCCAGTTTCATGATATCTTCATCAGGAAAGTCAAACTTCATTGACTGATACTCTTCTAATGGCTGATGAGCAAGATGATCTGCAAGGACACTTCCTTTGATGGCCTTCTGTGTGACATACTGGATATCATATTCTGATAAAAGCATTTGCCACCGGGCTAGTCTTCCTGTAAGGGCCGGTTTTTCAAAGATGTACTTTATCGGGTCCATTTTGGAGATCAATAGAGTGGTGTGAGTCAACATATACTGCCTCAGTCGGCGAGCAGCCCATACCAAAGCACAGCAAGTTTTCTCGAGTAGTGAGTAACGGGATTCACAATCGGTAAACTTTTTGCTCAGGTAATAAATGGCGCACTCTTTTCGACCAGACTCATCATGCTGGCCCAGCACACACCCCATAGATCCTTCAAGCACAGTTAAGTACATAACAAGCGGCCTACCGGGAACCGGAGGCACGAGAATTGGTGGCTCTTGGAGATACTGTTTGATCTTTTCGAAGGCTTCTTGACAATGATCATCCCAACGGATATCTTGATTCTTACGCAGCAACTTAAAGATGGGTTCACAAGTGTCAGTGAGATGAGAAATGAACCTGGCTATATAATTCAATCTCCCAAGGAACCCTCGAACTTCTTTTTCATTCTTTGGTGCCGGCATGTTCTGTATTGCTCTTACTTTATCAGGGTCGACTTCAATCCCTCGTTGGCTCACAATGAATCCAAGTAACTTTCCAGATCGTACTCCAAAAGTGCACTTATTTGGATTAAGCCTCAACTTGAATTTTCGCAAACGAGCAAACAATTTCTCAAGATATACCAAGTGTTCCTACTCAGTTTGGGATTTTGCAATCATATCATCGACGTATACTTCAATCTCCTTATGGATCATATCATGGAAAAGGGTCACCATCGCACGTTGATACGTTGCACCAGCATTCTTAAGACCAAAAGGCATCACCTTATAACAATACGTACCCCACGGAGTCGTAAAAGTAGTCTTGGTCATATCTTCGGGAGCCATCTTTATTTGATTATAGCCAGAAAAACCATCCATGAAGGAGAACACCGAATACTGAGCAGTGTTGTCGACTAGCACATCAATATGAGGCAGAGGGAAATCATCCTTCGGACTTGCCCTATTCAGATCTCGGTAGTCAACACACATGCGTACCTTTCCGTCCTTCTTAGGAACGGGTACTATGTTTGCAATCCAAGGAGGATACTCACACACAGATAAGAAACCAGCCTTCAACTGTTTTTCAACTTCTTCCTTGATTTTCAAAGCCATATCGGGTCGAGTTCTTCGTGGTTTTTGCTTTACAGGCGGACATTCTGGTTTGAGCGGTAGCCTGTGCATAACTATATCCGTGTCTAGACCAGGCATGTCTTCATATGACCAGGCGAAGATATCAACATATTCTCAGAGCAACTCGATCAACCT
Source organism: Vicia villosa (assembly GCF_029867415.1). Taxonomy (NCBI): domain Eukaryota; kingdom Viridiplantae; phylum Streptophyta; class Magnoliopsida; order Fabales; family Fabaceae; genus Vicia; species Vicia villosa. The sequence goes on from NW_026705480.1 coordinate 134,336, forward strand.
TCTCTTCACATCACTTTTTAAAGCGGCACCTATCTTGACCTCTCTCTTTGCTTCTTCTGTACCGAGGTTGATGATTTCTATGGCTTCCTGATGCGGCTGAATGGATTTCTCCTCTTGTCTCAAAAGTCTTGCCAATTCCTCAGGGACTTCACAATCTTCCCCACTATCCTCATCAGCTTGGTCAATTGGATTCTCAAGGATATTAAGACGTGGAACTGTAACATTATCATTTTTGATGGAATTCGAGCCGGATCTGCACGATGGATGATTTATGCCTTAGAATGCAACACATAAAAAGGAAAAAAGAAAAGCTTTGCCATTTTTTGAAAAAGTTTTTAAATTAAAAACAAAAATGAAAGAAATGGAACAGTAATTGCATGCGAAGATATGATTTCCATTCAATATTAAACAAATTGAAACAACATGGGGGCCCTTCTTTATACAAGTGGTCAAAATGCTTAGGGCGAAGCATATGACTTATCGAAACAAGAAAATTACATCTCCATAAAAGTGACTCTGGGGATGTCCAAGATAGTCCAATTGTTGAGTTCCTGTCCAGGCGCAGCATGGCAAATGAATCTGGAGAGATCTTCTTCATCATCATCATCCATGGCGAGAACCTGACTTCCAGAACTGGTGCTTGCACTGACGAACACTTGAGAAATGGGGGGAATCACCTTCTTTCCAGGAATTATGCTGAGCTGAGTAGAAGAAGATGGTTGATACCCAAGGCCATACTTATCTCGCTTCTCATGGACATCAATCAGCTTGCCCCAGGCACTATGGGGAGTACCAGCTTCTAAGAAGGCCTTAGCATCATTTAAAGACGAGAGGGGTGCTCCGAGTTCCTTCTTATTCTCAATCACGGGGAGTTTATCAACCGACACAATCTCTAAGGCTTGAAAAGGTGTCTCTTGTATCTCTCCCTCCACTTCAACATAACGGTATGATGCCAGATTATTGACTATCAAATCCTCTTCACCAGTGATCACAACAATCTTGTCATTTACAACAAATTTCAAACACTGATGGAGGGTAGATGTCACAGCCCCAGCAGCATGGATCCAAGGACGACCCAAGAGGCAAGTGTATGAAGGACATATATCCATAACATAGAAGGCGATATAGAACAGGTGAGGGCCAATCAAGACAGGCAGATCAATTTCCCCTTCTACGGACCTTCTAGAACCATCAAACGCTCTGACACTCATAGTGCATGGTCTCATCATAATCCCATCCATACTCAGCTTAAACAAAGTGGTCCTGGGCATCACATTAAGAGAAGAACCTGTATCAATCAAAACTCGAGACAACACAGCATCCAGACACTTGACGGATATATGCAACGCTTTGTTGTGTGCTCTACCCTCAGGTGGAAGTTCCACATCACAAAAACCCAAACAGTTACCAGCAGCATTGTTGGTCACAACCCCTTCAAACTGAGGCACGGTAATGTCTTGAGTCACATGAGCGGAAGCCAGAACTTTCATTAGAGCATCACGGTGAGCTTCCGAGTGCACCAAAAGGGACAAGATAGAAATCTTAGCTTGAGTCTGATCAAGTTGATCAATCACTTTGTAATCACTTTTCTTAATGATCCTTAAGAGTTGCTCGGCATCTTGTGCATTACGTGTTACAGGAGGGTCGACAGCAACTTGCTTTCCCTTTGCTTGTGCATTGGCGTCCTTATTGGTCTCTTTAGGAAGCGGAGGAGGGGCAGCAAAGATCCGACCACTACGGGTAATGCCACCAGTGCCAGCAATATTTGTGATGCTCGAATTACCCACTGTAGGACAGTCATACTTCTTCCCTCGAATATACACAGCATTATAACTCCAAGGAACAGCCATAGAATCATTCACAGGAGAGGAAACGAGAGATGAGGTTGAAGGAGTTGAAGGAGCCTTTGGAACCTGAATAACCATCGGAGTTCTCGTAGCTTGAATGGTCAATGGAGCACTCGGTGCATGAATAACCAGCGGGGTCCTTGGTGCTTGAATGGCCAAAGGCGTGCTCTGAGTTTTTGACGCCTCAGTGGGATGGTAAGGGATTTCTAGGATGGCCACATATTCAATAGGAACGACCCTTTCCACTCTAAGAACACCTTCGTCCATTAGTTTCTGGATTTCTTCTTTCAACCTAGCGCACTCCTCAGGATTAGAAGAACATTGCAAATAGTAGTCATGCAGCTTACACAAAACCCTTTGTTGCAAAAGATGTTCTCTGATAGTTGCTAGCGGCATCTTAACCTCACTAACATCATTCACCAGGATCTGATCATCACATAACTCAATAGCATTGGTCGCGCCAGCATGAGGAGGCATAGGGTTATTCTGCACGTTGGGACCAGTAGGAGTGAATGAGATAAGCTTGTCATCAAGAAGATCCTGAACCTTTAACTTGAATGCTCTACACTTTTCAATAGTATGGCTCGGGGCCCCTGAATGAAATTCACAACTAGCATTAACATCATAACCAGGAGGGAGAGGGCTAGGTGGAGGTCCAAGTTCACGGAGTTGTACCAATTGACCAGCAAGCAACTGAGGGAGAAGTTGGGCATATGACATCGGAACCGGATCAATACGCCTATCTTGGAATCTTGTTCTTTGTGGGCCCCTTTGACCTTGAGGCCTAGGGTTCTGTTGACGATTCTGAGGAGCAGCAGCTTGTTGTTGTGGTAAGAAAGGCTGTTGGGGTGCCATCCATGGTTGTGGGAGAGCAGCAGCATATGCTTGAGGGACATATGGACCAGGAATAGCATAAGGCATCGGATAATAAGGAGGTGGAACAGCAGAATATGCAGGAGCCCGGCCTTGGTCAACAGAAGCGGTGCTAGTCTCACCTTCCTTCTTCTTCACAAACCCAGAATACGGCTTCTTACCATTACCACTTGAGGTGCTAGGACTAGTAACACCTTGAATGGTACCAGCTTTGACACAGTTCTCAACCCTCTCACCAATGATGACCACATCCGAAAAGGAAGGAGAAGTATTACTAACCATGTGCTGAAGATACGGCCATTTCAGAGTCCCCATAAACAGATCAATCAACTCTCGGTCCAATAAAGGAGGTTGGACTCGAGCAGCAAGTTCACGCCACCTCTGGGCGTATTCCTTAAAAGACTCTTCAGATTTCTATGACATATTTTGCAGCTGTGCACGGCTAGGAGCCATAGCAGTATTGTAGTGGTATTGTTTCAAGAAGGCATCAACAAGTTCTCCCCAAGTACTAACATTAGACCTCTCGAGCTTCATATACCACTCTAACGGGGCTCCAGTGAGGCTATCCTGGAAGAAATGCATAAGCAGAGGTTCATTCTCAGCGTGAGCGGCCATCTTACGGCAGTAGGAACGAATGTGAGTCTCTGGGCAGGTAACTCCCTTGTACTTATCAAAATATGGCACCTTGAACTTCGGGGGAATAACAATCCCAGGTACCAAGCACATAGCCGCAGTGTCGAAACTCGAAGTTTTAGCAACCTCAACGGCCTTAAGGCGTTCTTCAAGAGCTTGGTACATCTTAGCAGTCTCAGTCAACTCAGCAGTAAGATCATGTTCAAGATCAATAACCTCATGGTGGTCATCCACTACTTTAAGTGTCTCATTGATAGGAGTCTCCTTAGTTTTCACCCCTCCATCCACAGAATTGGTAGGAGTATCTTTGATCAACCCAGCAACGCTCTTTCTGAGCTCTTCCTGTCCTTGGACAACGACATGGAGAGTCTCCATAAGTTGGTTCATTCTTTCCCCCATAACATCCATATCCCTACGGAGGGCAGCTTGATTCTGTTCAAATTGGTCCATGATTCTCTTCTCGTTGTTTCTGGTGCGGTAGGGATGTAAGAAAGTCAGCTTCGTCGTCGGAAAAGAAATCTGTTGTTGGAAGGGACCCCAATTAGAATCTGATAAAAACCTATAAATGCAATATGATATGAGTGCATGGGTGCATGTGTGCATGTTTTATTATTTTCAAGACTTTTTAGCTTCGTCTCAAACCAACAACACAAGATAACGGAGAAGATAGTGAAGCATAACCAAGATAAGCACAACCAGGATAAGCAAACATAATCGATTAATTCTGCAACCAAGTTCTTGAAGTACAAGATATTCTGCTCCCATGAGCCAACAAATACAGAAATAAAATCAGGAATCCCATCCAACAGGTCTGGTGGTGATTCTACAACAAAATCAGCATTAAGCAGGGTCCTCCATATTCACATGACGGAGGGGACTCTCTCCGATGTTCTTATCACTCCAAGTCTTCATTTCTTCAAAGAGCTTCTTGGTCTCAACACGGGTGGGCCTCTTAATGATCTCTTGAATCAGGAGGTCTTTTCTGAAATGCATTGTTTCCATGTGGCGATTCTTTACCTCCCAATACCTAGCTTCCTCTTGAACTTGGGCATTACTCTGGTCTTTTTCTCTTATCTGGCCCTTCAGCTTTCGGATCTCTTCATAACACTTCTCTATGGTATTCTGGCGATCCAACAAGAGTTTGTCTGCTTTCTTGCGACGAGATTTCTCTGAATTGGCATTTTCAGTCTGAATCTGGAGCTTTTTAGTCAACTCTGCCAACTGAGCCTCGTAATGTTCTCTTATTTTCTTCTCTTGGGTTTCAGTAGATTTAGAACTCACAGTCATTCTTGGCCTCTTCTGAGAAGTGCTCCCTCTAGCATATAATTCTTCAAGCTCTACTTCCCTTAATTTCAACTTATGAAGAGCAGAAAGCTTCTCTTGTCTAGCAGTGTTCATCTCAACATGCATCGTTTCCACTTGTTCAGTCAATTTTCGATTCTCTTCCACAGTTTCGTTGTAACGGGGCATGGAAACAATGTTGGGTTGTTTACCAGCAGGGGGTACAAAGGGTCTTGAGAGGAGAAAGGCATCCCTTGAGTATCAGCAACAGATTTGACCCAATTAGTATAATCCTCATAAGTAGCACAGTCTCTCTGACCAAAATGTTTCTTATCTCTCCAACAAATATTCTTCCAAGCTTGGGCGGCTTCTGCCATCTGCCCACTGTCAGTGGCTGAATGATAGAAAATATTCTCAGCAATCTCTGTTTGTTCAGGAGGACTTACAAAAGCGTATCCAAACGTTCTCCTAGCCAGGACGGGATTATAGTTGATTCCACCTCTAAGGCCCATAAGAGGTACGTTCTTGAACTTTCCGCAACTCATAACAACTTCCATGTCTTCCAAAGCTTTATTATACCAGACAATATCTTTAGCCCTCAGCCCCATAATCCTCTCAGCCCACTTAGATGTGTGCCTATTATCAACGAAAGCGCCGCGCTCAGGCAGATGTGACCTGAACCATCGGTATAACAACGGAGCACAAAATCTAACCAGACTTCCCTTCTGACTACTCTTGTGATGAATGGAGTGATAAACATCCCCCAAAAGTGTAGGAACCGGATTCTGTAAGATGAATATATGAATTGCATTCATGTCAACAAAGTTAGGAACGTTTGAGAACATCACGATGCCGTATATACTTAGAGCCAAGATAGCCCTAAATGTGTCCCATTCTTTTGCTTCAGCAGCATCACAACCCCTTTTGACCAGAAACTCCATGCAAAAACCAAGACCTCCTCCCTTCTTAGTGAGATTTGCTTCCACGACCGACTTGCTCAAATAAAGAGCTTTAGCAATTTCAATGGAATCAGGGGCCTTCATGGTGCCATAGTATGGTACTTCCTTCTTTATAGGAACGCCAAGAAATAAGGAATACTCTTCTAATGTCGGAACCAAGAGGTAGTCGGTGAACGTGAAGCAGCGAAGGGAAGGATTATAGAACTGAAGCAAAGTATGAACTCCCTCTTGCTCGTACTTGGTGAACAGCATCTTGAGAAGACTCAGAATGTACCCATATTTTTCTCGGAAATTGGTTGACTCATCTGGCGTAATCTTCTTTGCTAAACACCCAAGGGAATCCAGATTCGGATCCAGGAAAGAATAAGAGGGCTTGCGTCTACCAGTCTTCATTGGTGGGGCCATGTGTTGGTCGGAGACAAAGCCAAAAAGTTCCTGAAAATAAATGAACATGCATGTTAAATGATATGGTGGAGTGCATTTCATCGGGAGAATCCTAAAGTCTTTTCATTATTTCTTTTCTTTTTCTTTTCTCTTTTTTCTTTTTTTTTTTTTTTGCAAAAAGTGTACATTTTGTCACTATTTTTGGAAATAGACTTTAGGATTCTCCACAAACGAAGTGGGGTGGATGCAATAGCATGATGTGTCATGTGTGTGATGCGGTGAGAGACTGAATGTCCCTCGCAGCTCTGAATAACTGGGTAACACTGAATGTAGCAGGTTCAAAATTCAGGCTTCAGATTGCAAAATGGAAATCAGGGTATGATGAAGGCTAGTATCCTGTCCCACCCCAAACTCACAGGTATGAATTCTAGACACGGACAGGTGGTCCCTAATGGTCACTAGGGTCTACAGTTCCCATGGGGTACAAAGTGTTTGAGGCAACAAGCGTGCCAGACACAGTGTTCCATGAAAGAACCTCGCCCAGTTGTGGTACCCCATGTCAAGCTCGATCGTAGCAAGAGCCACGGGAGTCAACATGAGCATCCACGCTAATCCTATGTGTCACTGGCCTGGGTAGTGGGCCTTTTACCTCACAAAACCCCCCACCTGCAAAACAAAGCAGAAAAATATGTGGCCCCCACGGGGACCCATAATATAGTCCAGATGCATGATGTGCAAGCAGAAATAAACATGATATGCAAGCAGAAAATAAACATGCAAACATATATACAAGATATAGACATAAAAACAAATAAACACCCAATAAAATAAAACAAACAAAGGCTAGGATCGACTTGCTTAGGTAATCCCCAGCAGAGTCGCCAGCTAACGCACGCTCGCGAAAAAATGAACAGAGTCGCCACAAATATATTTATCCCATAAGGGAAAGGAATATCAGAAAACCTAACAAAGGAAGGAACAGGGTCTTGCGACCAGAGAATCTAGGTACGGGAGTCGGTTACGCAAGGGGAAGGTATTAGCACCCCTCGCGCCCATCGTACTCGATGGTATCCACCTATGTTTGTTTCTATCTAAAGGGTGTGTACTATGTCTATGTCTATATGCGAATGAATGCAAAAGAAATACGGGGAAAAAAAGGAATTATTTACAAATGTGCTCGTTCAAACCCCGCGACTTGATGCCTACGTATCCCTTTCAGGAATCAGAGCGCCGTAGTTCGGCTCAAGATTTTCTGTTTGTTTTTGTGTTTTTTAGTTGGGCGGAGTTAACGCTCGCGCTCTTGCATAAGGGGACAGCCTAGGATGCAATGGAGCGGAGATAACAATGCCCTTAAGAAAGGAGAGAGAAGAGAAAGAGTTTGAGCGTTTCGAGGAAATCCCTAAAGCAAGGGAAACTCGAGTTACTCTATGGTTTGTGTTTTTTAGAATTTGGGAACTTACGCCCGAATGGAACCCTAAAGCAAGGGAAATCCAGGCACTCGAATGATTCCCTAAAGCAAGGGAGATCCAAGCTTCCATTCCCTTTTTAATGATTTTCACTTTTTCATTAATATTTTTTAAGTATTTTCTTTGTATTTTTTATGGGGATTTTTATTCAAGTATTTATTAGGTGTTTTGTGTTGTAAAAGAAAAGAATGGAAAAGAGGGAACTATTCCTAATTTCTAAGTCTATGTTATTGATTATTCTAAGAGAAAATGAGGAAGAAGAAATACTTAAGTTGATTAAAATCAACTTTAAGAACCAAGGGGTATTTCTGGTATTTCACAATATATGAAAATATTCACAAAAATAAAAGAAAAAATCTAAACTAATCATGAAAATTATTCACAAGTAAATCTTTATTTTTATTCATGTGAGAAACCAATTTGAATTAACAAAGGAAACTATTTATTTTTTATCTTTATGAGTTATCAACCAATCACAAATCAAAGAAAAAAACTCAATAAAAAAATCAATTAAAAGAAACTAAAATTCTAAAAAGTCTAATTGAGTGAAAAATATTCTTGTCAATTTATTTAAGAAAAAAGAATTATTAATTGCAAAAGATTTACAAGCATAAAAAGAAAAAACAATTTTATTATTATTTTTTTTTTATAACAGCAAGGGGGTGTAAAATCAATTAGCAATGAACTAAAATTATGCACAACCCAAACTGGGCCCAAGCAGAGGTGGGGATATCAAACGCAACTGGGCTTAGGTTCATTAAGCTGCGTGCACACTAGCAGTATAGGGGTATGATTCCAGGAATGAGCGAAGCCCAAGTGATCCACGGCCCAATGCTTCACAAACCATCTCTATGTCATTTTTATTATTTCCATTTTATTCTCTTTTTCATTAGTCAGCATGTGATATTTCATGGTAACGTGATGAGGACTTTGTATCAATTGGTCACATGGCATTTTAAATTGCTAAATGACAAAAGCTTGGCTAAACCAATCAGGCTCACACACGTCACACAGCAAATGATATGAATAAGACAAAAACGCAGAATAATGGGAAGAGAGCCAACACACTCGCGCCACGTATGCCAGATAGTACAGAAAAAGCCAAAACGAACACAGACGCCGGAGCGAAGCTCCGGTCGTCTTCTCCGGCCAGCCTACGGCGGAGATAAGCGAAAATTTCCAGAAATAAAAAAGTCTACCATCATTTCGCTCAGTTTTTCGTGTACATCACAGATCCGGTCTCCGTTTCTTTTGATTCTTTCTCTAACTCGATAACCGAACACATCTAAAAAATCCTAGCTACGAGTAACGTTGCCAAAATCAATTGCAAGCACATAAACATGTTCCTTGAGGATTCTAGAGTTCATATCCACGCAACAAACACTGAAAATGCTGTGCTATCATTTTAACCGGATTAAAAGAAAAAGATCTTCGCATAACAAATAGCACGCATTCTCATCAAGCACAGAAACATTAAGCACGCAAACAGTATCATACAACATGCATGTAAATGCAGAGTGTGTGCTCACGAAGCTTACTTGACAAGATCTTAGATGTGGAGCTTCAACGAATTCCCGATGGATCTTGATGTAGCTATTTGAGCAGAACGAATACGATGCCTTGAGGAGGATGATGACGCTGCTTAGCACTGCATGGTGATGATGGAAGAAGGTTGCCGCGATTAGAAGCAGCGGGGGGAGTTTGTTGTGGTGGCCGGAGTCGGTTATCGCAGTTGGTTAGAGTGGCCGGCGAAGTTTGTTGCGGTGGTCGAAGGGTGGTGAAGGCGGCGAGGGTGGCTGCAATGTGAGGGAAGGGAGAGTGTGGAGAGAACAGATGGGAGTGAGAGGAAGAGAGAAGAGAGTGTGGAGAAGTATGAAAATGAGTGAGTCGTGGATCCCTGTTTGTGAATAGTGATGCTGTTTTTATAGGGCCAATGATTGGTTCATGATTACAATCCTTGAATGTGGGACTCTAGAGTAGCTTGCAACATGCCCTTTTTTATTTTTCCAATGTGGGACTTGAAATGTGTTGTATATTGTAGTTGTTGCTTTGTTTTCTTCATGTGCAAACTAGTAAGCTTTCTTTTGAACTTTATGCATGGCATTAGCATGGTCTATTATGGCTTGAAAGGAATGGTGTTTGCATGGTCTATCATGGCATATGGAGATAATATGTGAAGCAAACTCATGCATAATGCTGCAGCAAGTGCACTTTCTTAGGCATGCCCAATGTATCCACTTTATGCCCTCATATCTCATGCCATGGGTGGTTAAATGATGCAAGAATGGTGTCATATCAAAGAGGGCATGGGATAGAACAAGATTGGTGTTGAAAGTGTCTCAAAATAAGGCCTAGAAATATGGGAAAAATAGCCTTGAACTCATGCAATTCCACTGCACACGCCCAGCAAGATGCTGTCCCATGCGTATGGTCAGAACGTGACTTTGTGAGGGTGGTACTTTGAGCCTCTCTATCTTGCTCCTCACTTGCTCAATTATTGTGAACTTTGGTTCAATGTAAAGAGGGCATGGCAAGGAGTACCCCAATACCAAGCTTGTGCAAGATAATGACTTGTGGAGGAAGAAAGAGGCATTGACATTTGGCACACCATGCGTTTGCTGAAATGCCTTGCGTGCCCAGCATTTTGTGCCCTGGCTGCCCGCAGAGTTTGGTCAGGGTTGGGACACCACTTTGAAGGCTTGTATTTCATTCAATATTTATCCAATCATACCAATTCTTGTTTCAATGGATAGAGGAGATGGCAAAGAAGAGATTGATACCAAGTTTGCATTCATAGCACTTCTGTAGAGCTCTAAAAATGGCTGGAGATTTGGAATACCAGGTGTTTGTTAAAATGCCAGGTCATGACCTGACTTGTGACCTGGAATATGACTTGGTTCAAATGAGTTTTCAGCAACTTCACAACACTTTAGCTCTTCATACAAACTTCAAATGAAAAAGTGTCCAACTACAAAGTTGTTCTCCTCCCTGAGAGGAACAACTTTGTTGTTGGCAATTTCTTCAAAAAAAACCATTTGCCACGTGTTATTCAGTGCTGAAGTGGACTGTTCAACAAGCTTCAAAGCATCCAAAAATTTCTAAGTGTTGGAAACTTGTCTTTTGCTATTTTGGCAACTTTTTGTCGAACTCCCGATTTTATCCATTCTTTGACTTTTCTTGATTAATTTTCCACCTAAAGTCAATATTTGAATAATTCTTCTGATTTTGACCCAAAAGTCAACTGTTCTGATTTTTCTGACTATTGGTGAAATTCCCGATTAAATCTACTCCGATCAAATCCAGTCAAACAAACACAACCACGTAGTCAGTATGAGAAGCTTTTCACACATGGAAACCACTCCTGATCAAATGTTGACCAGAAAGTCAACTGGTTGACTTTGGTCAAAGAAACCCTGATTTGGGAGACCAGATGATTTGCAAGCCAGTATCCTTCAACCAATGCCTTGAATTGAGATTGAGAAAACCCTAACCCAGGAGGGCTTTCTTGAACACAGAACCACATGATTACACCTCAGTCTCTTTACTCTCTGATCAAAATTCTTTGCAACAAAGCTTTTCTTGCTAGCCTCTGAATAGCACCAATGATATGAATGCATGAGTGTGAGTTATGACCTAAGTGATGTATGTACATGAATGTCAAAGCCTAAGCCAGTTAGAAGTTAAAGGGTAGGACAAATTTGGGGTATGACAATGTTTAATCAAGATTTGTTGATCAGAATATCCTCTTCAAGATGTATACTGGGGAAAGTCTTCCTAACATTCATTTCAAGAGTTGAATCCGCGATCAGTTCATCCCCAACATAGTTCAACTGAAGCCATGATCAGTTAACTTGCAACAATTATTCAATCAGGGGCAATCTTCTTCAGCAATCCCCAAGCACAATTTATCAGTCCTTCTCAAAGGATCATTTGTTTGGTACAGTTATCAGTGTGACAAGAAGTTTGTTCAAGCATCTTCTTTCCAAGCAGAGTTTTCAGAGTTCCCGTGTTGAGGAATCAAAGCTCCAATCTTGCCTCACAAAAGAGTCAATCCCAGTTGTCATAAATAACTACATTGCATTGAGCATTCATCATGCATAGAAAAATTTAACGTCATGCATAGAAACAAACTCGTGCTCATTTATATTTTTCCAAGTCTTGTTGTTATCAACATCTTACCTTGAGATCAAAGTCCAACTTACTTGGCATTGACCTTTAATATTATTCAATCACGCTTTACTCTTGATTGATCTTTATTTATATTCAATCATGTTTTATTCTTGATGTTGTTTGATCGTGCTTTACTCTCGGTTGGTGTCTCAATCATGTTTTACTCTTGATGTTGTTTGATCGTGCTTTACTCTCGGTTGGTGTCTCAATCATGTTTTACCCTTGATGTTGTTCAATCATGTTTTACTCTTGATGACATTTGATGTTATCCAATCATGGTTTACTCTTGATTGCTTTTGATACTATTCAATCATGTTTTAGTCTTGATTGCCTATGATGTTATCCAATCATGGTTTACTCTTGATTGTCCGTTGATGATTATTCAATCATGTTTTAGTCTTGATTGCCTATGGTGATGTTCAATCATGTTTTACTCTTGAATGCCTCTGTCAATTTATACTCCTTTCCAAATTCATTCATGTTTTACTCTTGAATTATTTCTGATGTGGGTTCCAGAGATTTTTCTTTCTGAACGTCTCTATTGATTTCCTGTCCAGAGTTCCTTTCACGTTTTATTCCTGAAAGCTTCTGTCGACTGTTTCTTTCTTTTGTGAAGTCCGATTCTATTCCTGGATGACTTATACCTTTTCCCCAACGGAGTCTGTTTACTTCTCCCCTGTGGTGTCTGTTAGAACAAGATTTGTTCTGATCAATATTCTTAGTTTTGATGATAACAAGGATATGAATTTTGTGTGAGATAATGTGGTACTCTAATACATTGCAATTTCCCTTTCAGGAAATATATAAAAAGTATGCACAAATCAGCGCTCAGAAGCTTTGTCTCAGAAGGTTCAGCATGCAACATCAGAACATGGTCTGGCAAGACATCAGAAGATGGTCAAGGCAGAATCAGAACATGGGTCTATGGAAGCATCAGAAGAACTTGAGATCAGAAGCAGAAGCACTGAAGTTCTCATGGTATCACGCTCAGAAGCACTTCAAGGTCAGAAGACAAGAAGATGCTATGCACCAAGCTGTTTGACTCTGATGATATTCAAATATTTTATTCAAACATCAGATCACAAAAAAGTACAGGTGGCAGGCTACGCTGACTGACAAAAGGAACGTTGGAAGCTATTAAAGGCAACGTCAGTAGACACAGCGTGAACAAGGCTCGAGGTAGTTGACAAAAGCGTGAAACATTAAATGCAAAGCTGTACGGAATACGCAAAGCATTAAATGCGCTCAACGGTCATCTTCTCAAACGCCTATAAATATGAAGTTCTGATGAGAAGCAAGGTTACGAATTCTTCAACAACTCTGAACCAAATTCTGTGAATATTAGCTTGCTGAAACGCTAATCAAATTCAAAGCTCAGAAACTTCATCTTCATCAAAGCTCACTACATTGCTGTTGTAATATATTAGTGAGATTAAGCTTAAACGTTAAGAGAAATATCACTGTTGTGATTATAGCTTTTCAGAAGCATTTGTAATACTCTTAGATTTGATTACATTAATTTGTAAGTAACTAGAGTGATCAAGTGTTGATCAGGATACTCTAGGAAGTCTTAGCTTGTGTCTAAGAAGTTGTAATTAGAGCGATCACGTGGTGGTCAGGACACTCTAAGAAAGTCTTAGCTTGTGTCTAAGCAATTGTTCCTGGAGTGATCAGGTTGTGATCAGGATACTCTAGAAGACTTAGTCGCGGACTAAGTGGAAAACCATTGTAATCTATTGCGATTAGTGGATTAAATCCTCAGGTGAGGTAAATCACTCCGTGGGGGTGGACTGGAGTAGTTTAGTTAACAACGAACCAGGATAAAAATAACTGTGCATATTGTTTTTATCATTCAAGTTTTTAGACTACACTTATTCAAACCCCCCCCCCCTTTCTAAGTGTTTTTCTACCCTTCAATTGGCATCAGAGCGCCGGTTCTAAGGTGCAAGCACTTAACCGTGTTTAGAAGAGATTCAGGAAGAGAAAAACGCTTCAGTAAAAGATGGCTGGTGAAATTCCAACAAATCCAGCTGCTTCTACATCTGGCTCTGCTGAGCAATACAATGGTAACAATGGTTATACTAGACCACCAATATTCGATGGTGAAAACTTTGAATATTGGAAAGATAAACTGGAAAGTTACTTTCTTGGTCTGGATGCTGATCTATGGGATCTTCTGTTGGATGGTTACAAACATCCTGTTAAAGCTACTGGTGTAAGGCTCACGAGAAGCGAAATGAATGATGATCAAAAGAAAGATTTCAAGAATCATCACAAATGCAGGACTGTTTTGCTGAATGCTATCTCTCATGCTGAGTATGAGAAGATATCTAACAGGGAAACGGCCCATGACATATATGAGTCCTTGAAGATGACTCATGAAGGAAATGCTCAAGTCAAGGAGACTAAAGCTCTTGCTCTAATCCAGAAGTATGAAGCCTTCAAGATGGAGGATGATGAAGATATTGAGAAGATGTTCTCAAGATTTCAAACTCTGACTGCTGGATTGAGAGTTCTGGATAAAGGCTACACCAAGGCTGATCATGTAAAGAAGATTATCAGAAGCTTACCCAGAAGATGGGGCCCGATGGTGACTGCATTCAAGATTGCGAAGAATCTGAATGAAGTTTCTTTGGAAGAGCTTATCAGTGCCTTGAGAAGCCATGAAATTGAGCTGGACGCAAATGAGCCTCAGAAGAAAGGTAAGTCTATTGCATTAAAATCTAATATTAAAAAATGCATTAACGCTTTTCAGGCCAGAGAAGAAGATCCTGAAGAATCAGAATCTGAAGAAGAAGATGAACTGTCCATGATCTCCAGAAGGGTGAACCAACTCTGGAAGAGCAAGCAAAGGAAGTTCAGAGGCTTCAGAAGTTCAAAGAGATTTGAACGTGGAGAATCTTCTGGTGACGGAAGATCTGACAAGAAGAAGGTTGTCTGCTATGAGTGCAATGAGCCTGGACATTACAAGAATGAGTGTCCGAAACTTCAGAAGGAGAATCCCAAGAAGAAGTTTCATAAGAAGAAAGGTCTTATGGCAACATGGGATGATTCTGAATCAGAATCAGGATCAGACTCTGAAGGAGAGCAGGCAAACTTTGCGCTGATGGCGACAGAAGATGATGGATCAGAATCTACATCAGAATCAGATTCTGAAGAGGTATTTTCTGAACTATCTAGAGAAGAGTTAGTTTCCAGTCTAACAGAGCTTCTTGAATTAAAAGCTCATCTTAGTATCAAATACAAAAAGCTGAAAAGGCAATTTGAATTTGAAACTAAGAAGCTTGAGTTGGAAAATTCTGAATTAAAAGAAAAAGTTTTAAAATTATCCAATAATGTTGGATCTCCTTCTGATTCAGAAAAATCCACTCCCAGTCTGAATCATATTCTGAAAGAATATGATTTAAGTTTCAGGAAGTTCTTATCTAGAAGTATTGGCAGAAGTCAGCTAGCTTCTATGATATATGCTGTATCTGGAAACAAAAGAGTTGGCATTGGTTATGAGGGTGAAATCCCATACAAGCTTGAATCTGTGGATGATATGAAAATATCATACAAGCCTCTGTATAACCAATTTAAATTTGGCCACTCCCATGATATTAAGCACACATCACATGCACAAAGTTTTCACATAACACACACCAAGAAGCATGTGACACAACCTAAGAAATATCATGGAACTCAGAATAAGAAGTATCATACTGTTCCTCCTGTTAAATATTTTGCTAAACCCAAGTTCAATCAGAACTTGAGGAGAACTAACAAGAAAGGACCCAAGAAAATGTGGGTACCTAAGGAAAAGATTATTCCTATTGCAGATATCCTTGGCGGCAAAGAGGACAGAAAGCAAAATGTCATGGTACCTGGACTCTGGATGCTCGCGACACATGACGGGAAGAAGGTCTACATTCCAAGACCTGGTGCTTAAACCAGGTGGAGAAGTCAAGTTTGGAGGAGATCAGAAGGGCAAAATCATTGGCTCTGGAACCATAAGTCTTGGTAACTCTCCTTCCATAACTAATGTACTTCTTGTAGAAGGATTAACACATAACTTATTGTCCATAAGTCAATTAAGTGACAATGGTTATGATATAATCTTCAATCAAAAGTCTTGCAAGGCTGTAAGTCAGAAGGATGGCTCAATCCTATTTACAGGCAAGAGGAAGAACAACATTTATAAGATTGATCTTTCTGATCTTGAGAAGCAGAAGGTGACTTGTCTTATGTCTGTTTCTGAAGAGCAATGGGTCTGGCACAGAAGATTAGGTCATGCTAGTTTGAGAAAGATTTCTTAGATTAACAAACTAAATCTAGTCAGAGGACTCCCAAATCTGAAATACAAATCAGATGCTCTTTGTGAAGCATGTCAGAAGGGCAAGTTCTCCAGACCTGCATTCAAGTCTAAGAATGTTGTTTCTACCTCAAGGCATTTAGAACTCTTGCACATTGATTTGTTTGGCCCAGTCAAAACAGCATCTGTCAGAGGGAAGAAATATGGATTAGTCATCGTTGATGATTATAGCCGCTGGACATGGGTAAAGTTCTTGAAACACAAGGATGAGTCTCATTCAGTGTTCTTTGAATTCTGCACTCAGATCCAATCTGAGAAAGAGTGTAAAATCATAAAGGTCAGAAGTGATCATGGTGGCGAATTTGAGAACAGACTCTTTGAGGAGTTCTTCAAAGAAAATGGTATTGCCCATGATTTCTCTTGTCCTAGAACTCCACAGCAAAATGGAGTTGTAGAGCGAAAGAATAGGACTCTACAAGAAATGGCCAGAACCATGATCAATGAAACCAATATGGCTAAGCATTTCTGGGCAGAAGCAATAAACACTGCATGTTATATTCAGAATAGAATCTCTATCAGACCTATTCTAAATAAGACTCCTTATGAATTGTGGAAGAACAGAAAGCCCAACATTTCATATTTCCATCCTTTTGGATGTGTATGTTTTATTCTGAATACTAAAGATCATCTTGGTAAGTTTGATTCCAAAGCACAAAAATGTTTCCTTCTTGGATATTCTGAACGCTCTAAAGGCAACAGAGTATACAATACTGAAACATTGATTGTAGAAGAATCAATCAATATCAGGTTTGATGATAAGCTTGGTCTTGAAAAACCAAAGCAGTTTGAGAATTTTGCAGATTTTGATATTGATATATCAGAAGTTGAAGAACCAAGAAGCAAAGCTGCAGAAGATGGTAGTCTCAGAAGCAATGGATCAGAAGATCAAGTTGCTGCATCTTTAGAGAATCTGAGAATCTCTGAAGAACCAACAGTCAGAAGATCACCTAGACTTGCATCAGCTCATTCAGAAGATGTGATCCTTGGAAAGAAAGATGATCCCATCAGAACAAGGGCATTCCTTAAGAACAATGCAGAATGTCAATTAGATCTTGTTTCTTTGATCGATCCAACTTCTGTTGATCAAGCTCTAGAAGATCCAGACTGGATAATTGCCATGCAAGAAGAACTAAATCAGTTTACAAGGAATGATGTATGGGACTTGGTTCCTAGACCAAAAGGATTTAACATCATCGGTACAAAGTGGGTTTTCAGAAACAAGCTAAGTGAGAAAGGTGAAGTGGTAAGAAACAAAGCCAGACTGGTTGCTCAGGGTTATAGTCAGCAAGAAGGGATTGATTATACAGAAACCTTTGCACCAGTGGCCAGGAGTTTGCTGAGTCTATGCAGGCTGAATTCGAAATGAGCATGATGGGAGAACTCAAGTATTTCCTTGGGATTCAAATCAACCAAACTTCCGATGGAACCTATGTTCATCAAACGAAGTATGTGAAAGAACTTCTGAAGAAGTTTAATCTTTCTGAAAGCAAAGAAGCCAAAACTCCTATGCATCCAACTTGTGTACTGGGTAAGGATGAGGTATGTAAGAAGGTAGATCAGAAGTTGTACAGAGGTATGATTGGATCTCTTCTATATCTAACTGCTTCAAGACCTGACATTCTCTTTAGTGTTTGTTTGTGTGCTCGATTCCAATCAGATCCAAGAGAATCTCATTTAACTGCGGTTAAGAGAATTCTAAGGTATCTGAAAGGTACTACTAATGTTGGTTTAGTTTACAGAAAATCTAAAGATTACAACTTAGTAGGATTCTGTGATGCTGACTATGCTGGAGATAGAATAGAAAGAAAGAGCACTTCTGGAAGTTGTCAATTTCTTGGAAGTCATCTAATCTCATGGTACAGCAAGAAGCAAGCTACTATTGCCCTCTCAACAACAGAAGCAGAATATGTTGCTGCTGCTGGTTGTAGCACACAAATGCTCTGGATGAGAAGTCAGCTGGAAGATTATCAGACATATGAGAGTAACATTCCTATTTTTTGTGATAATACTTCTGCTATATGTTTATCTAAGAATCCTATTTTACATTCAAAAGCTAAACATATTGAGATTAAACATCATTTCATAAGGGACTATGTTCAGAAGGGTGTTATATCTTTAAACTTTGTGGATACAGACCATCAATGGGCTGATATCTTTACAAAACCCCTTGCTGAAGATAGGTTTAAGTTCATTCTGAAGAATATCAGTATGGATTTATGCCCAGAATGAGAAGATGAGAAGATCTTATGTATGAGTATCTTCTGAAATGAAATTGGATTTTTGTTTATAAGAAGTTCTGATTGAAATCAATTAGAAATTGTGATTAAGTTATTACTAACGTTTCATTGTCTAAGTTGATTTAGAATCTCTTTAAAAGCAAAACAGCTGTAACTGGCTATCCAGATGGTAAACACGTGTTCACTATTTCTGGACAAGCGTGCGTGCAGTTGAGGGGACGTCTACTTAGGTAACTGTGCGAATCTCGTCTTTTGTCATTATTATCTCTCCTCACGTCATGTTACATTAAATGCCATTCATCATTTCTTTTATTGTCCGTCTTTTCGTTTTTATATCCGTCAAACGTTTCCCTTCCCTAGAACGTTTTCCTTCCTCATATTCCCTCTATTTATTTCTCCATTTCTTTGCCTTCTTCAATCAATCTTTGTGCTCTCTCTCTCTTTCTCTCACTTTTCTATGAATATCTTTTGCGAAAACCCTAGTTCATTCTTCATCTTCAACCTAGCATTCATCATGAATCTTTTCAACTCAATGAGAACGGATGGAAGGGTTAATCAGTTACAGGATGTGAAGCATATCTTGGGATGGCTCTCCAAGTCTCTTTCAAGACAGATCTCTTCTTCAATGCTGTTATCAACATTTATCCAAAGGAAGAAGATCTTCTTGAGTCACTGGAGCCCGTTTGCAACATTAGCTCTCTGTCTATGAGCTGTCCCTCACTTCCTCTTTGGTCTCTTGGATCTCTCCTACAGTGGAGGTTCTAGTCTGGACAGGCATGAAGAGCTTTCAAGCTTCCATGGCTGAACAAACTGAAGACCAGAGGGTTCTTGAGTTGTTTGCGCAGTCTTTGCGTAGGATAGAGTCTTAGGCTAGGGTTGTAGTTTTTATGTCCTTGTAGTTTTCCTTGTTTGTTGCACTTGTGTATCTGCATACATCTTTTGTAATCCTTCTTGTTGAATTCAATGAAAAGTTATTTATGTTTCTTTCCTTTTGTCTCTTGCTTTACATCTGAATCTTTTATGCTTTTTGATGTTATGACAAAAAGGGGGAGAAAATATATGATAAATGATCTGATTAATATTATCAGTTACCGAGTAAAAAGGCTCCACATTTACTAACAGAACTTGCAAAGTTCTATGCTTTTAAGTTGTGTTGTTGCAGGAATCGAAGATTCAAGATCAACATAAGAAGCAATAATCGGAATCAAGCTCTTGGATTCTTGAAGCAAGCTGAGTGCTAGGAAGCTTCAGAATCAGAAGCAAGAAGGAAGAATAATCAGAAATAGCTCTTGGATTCTTGAAGCAAGCTGAGTGCTAGGAAACTTCAGAATCAGAAGCAAGAAGGAAGAATGATCAGAAATTCTGATAATAGAATATGATCCAAATCATTGTCTATTTGCTCTGATACATTGCCTATTGGATCTGATATATTCTATATGGCTTATATGGCTCTGATACATATTTTGTGTTCTGATACACATTTTATGTTCTAACTCATTCATGCTGACTTTTGTCGTTTAGTTTTGTTCTGTAACATTTCAGGATGTAGAGATGCTCTGATGATGCTCTGGTACATTCAACAATGTTCTGATACAATCTAGCATGAAGTATTGTAAGAAGAAATTCAAAGCTCTGAAGCTATCCGAGGGAAGCAGAAATCAGAAGCTGTGAATGTTCTAAAGATCCAGAAAACTCAAGTTCTGAAGCTGTCCTAAATGGAAGCATGAATCAGAAGCTGTGAATGTTCTGAAGATCTAAGAAATTCAAGTTCTGAAGCTGTCCTAAATGGAAGCAGGAATCAGAATCTGTGAATGTTCTGAAGATCAAAGAAATTCAAGTTCTGAAGCTGTCCTAAATGGGAGCAGGAATCAGAAGCTGTGAATGTTCTGAAGATCAAAGAAATTCAAGTTCTGAAGCTGTCCTAAATGGAAGCATGAATCAGAAGCTGTGAATGTTCTGAAGATCTAAGAAATTCAAGTTCTGAAGTTGTCCTAAATGGAAGCAGGAATCAGAAGCTGTGAATGTTCTGAAGATCAAAGAAATTCAAGTTCTGAAGCTGTCCTAAATGGAAGCATGAATCAGAAGCTGTGAATGTTCTGAAGATCTAAGAAATTCAAGTTCTGAAGCTGTCCTAAATGGAAGCAGGAATCAGAAGCTGTGAATGTTCTGAAGATCAAAGTAATTCAAGTTCTGAAGCTGTCCTAAATGGAAGCAGGAATCAGAAGCTGTGAATGTTCTGAAGATCTAAGAAATTCAAGTTCTGAAGCTGTCCTAAATGGAAGCATGAATCAGAAGCTGTGAATGTTCTGAAGATCTAAGAAATTCAAGTTCTCAAGCTGTCCTAAATGGAAGAAGGAATCAGAAGCTGTGAATGTTCTAAAGATCAAAGAAATTCAAGTTCTGAAGCTGTCCTAAATGGAAGCAGGAATCAGAAGCTGTGAATGTTCTGAAGATCAAAGAAATTCAAGTTCTGAAGCTGTCCTAAATGGAAGCAGGAATCAGAAGCTGTGAGTGTTCTAGGGATCTAAAGAAATTCAAGTTCTGAAGCTGTCCAATGGAAGCAGAAGTCAGAAGCTATGAATTTTCAAAAGACAGAAGCTTATGTGATCGTCTCTACTGAAATAATCAGGGAAGTCTTTTATTATTAAAGTTCTTCGAGTATTTATTTCAGGGGGAGATTATTCATCTCAGGGGGAGATTGTTAATCTCAGGGGGAGACATATTCACATGCTTATGCTATAGCTGTGTAATTTGTCTTTAGCCGTCTGCTCTTTCTGATCGCAAATTCATATCATTTATATATGTTTTTGTCATCATCAAAAAGGGGGAGATTGTTAGAACAAGATTTGTTCTGATCAATATTCTTAGTTTTGATGATAACAAGGATATGAATTTTGTGTGAGATAATGTGGTACTCTAATACATTGCAATTTCCCTTTCAGGAAATATATAAAGAGTATGCACAAATCAGCGCTCAGAAGCTTTGTCTCAGAAGGTTCAGCATGCAACATCAGAACATGGTCTGGAAAGACATCAGAAGATGGTCAAGGCAGAATCAGAACATGGGTCTATGGAAGCATCAGAAGAACTTGAGATCAGAAGCAGAAGCACTGAAGTTCTCATGGTATCACGCTTAGAAGCACTTCAAGGTCAGAAGACAAGAAGATGCTATGCACCAAGCTGTTTGACTCTGATGATATTCAAATATTTTATTCAAACATCAGATCAGAAGAAAGTACAGGTGGCAGGCTACGCTGACTGACAAAAGGAACGTTGGAAGCTATTAAAGGCAACGTCAGTAGACACAGCGTGAACCAGGCTCGAGGTAGTTGACAAAAGCGTGAAACATTAAATGCAAAGCTGTACGGAATACGCAAAGCATTAAATGCGCTCAACGGTCATCTTCTCAAACGCCTATAAATATGAAGTTCTGATGAGAAGCAAGGTTACGAATTCTTCAACAACTCTGAACCAAATTCTGTGAATATTAGCTTGCTGAAACGCTAATCAAATTCAAAGCTCAGAAACTTCATCTTCATCAAAGCTCACTACATTGCTGTTGTAATATATTAGTGAGATTAAGCTTAAACGTTAAGAGAAATATCACTGTTGTGATTATAGCTTTTCAGAAGCATTTGTAATACTCTTAGATTTGATTACATTAATTTGTAAGTAACTAGAGTGATCAAGTGTTGATTAGGATACTCTAGGAAGTCTTAGCTTGTGTCTAAGCAGTTGCAATTAGAGTGATCACGTGGTGGTCAGGATACTCTAAGAAAGTCTTAGCTTGTGTCTAAGCAATTGTTCCTTAAGTGATCAGGTTGTGATCAGGATACTCTAGAAGACTTAGTCGCGGACTAAGTGGAAAACCATTGTAATCTGTTGCGATTAGTGGATTAAATCCTCAGGTGAGGTAAATCACTCCGTGGGGGTGGACTGGAGTAGTTTAGTTAACAACGAACCAGGATAAAAATAACTGTGCATATTGTTTTTATCATTCAAGTTTTTAGACTACACTTATTCAAACCCCCCCTTTCTAAGTGTTTTTCTACCCTTCAGTGTCCTGTTTCCATCTCGTGGAAATCATATGCATTCATAATCATAAGCATTACATTGCATCTCAGGTTCAAAAATTGTGTTTTTATATATATTTAAGTCTCTTCAATCACGTCGAAACGAAGATTTACAATCATCGTGTCTCCGGATAGGAGAAACTTAAATAGGGGCATCTGTTGCACCCCAATTTTGACCTCTGAGATCCCATCATTTTCTAAGTGTTATGATCGTTATTGTTATACCCCAAAATTTGCCTGCGTTTTTTTAAAAAAAAAGAGAAGTCAACAGACTTCTGTCTAAAAATTTGGAGTTTTATACAATCTTGGATTTTTATTTCATAAATATCCTGATTTTATAAATACTCAATTTTTAGAATTTTTATACAGTATTTTGGTTCGCTGCTAAATTTATTCTTACATAAACGCCAAATACTGTTTATCACTTCATACACTGTTTATTTCAGATTTATTTTCAGATAAATAATGCTGACGCAGTTGGTACAGAATTAAAATTTGCAGGCGCGGAGTCCGGGTTTCAGATTATACTGGTAACAATTAAATTATTATTGGTTTTATTTCCCACTAATTTTTATTTTTATACTATATTATTTTTTCAAAATCTCTTTCTTTCTTTTCAAATATCTTCCTTTCTTTTCAAATCTCTTTCTTTCAAATCAAATTATAGCTTTATTCTATACCCCTTTTCTTTTCAAAAACCTACCATACTTTTTTTCAAATCCTACTACTATTCAAACGGTATCACTCCATTCCCAACGTCTCTATCTCTCTCTTTTCACTCTATAAATACTCCTCATTTTTTCCATAAATTCTCACATCAAATTTCACTCATCTCCCAAATTTCTCAAACTTCTATCTCATAATTATTTTCTCTTCTTCCCCGGCAAAAATGGCAAAGTGGATGGATACACTTTTTCTTATAGTCATCACTATTTTTACGGTGATCATGTCCTTCTTCTGTCTGCATAGTCCTGAAAAATGCGGACCTGCGATGGTTACACTTCCGATCATCTATTTTCTGTTGTTCATAGCATGGATTATTAATCGTCATATGTAAAGTTTGTCGTATCTTCTGTTTTTTAGAATGTACCGTTCTTTATGTTTACCGTACTGTTCGCTACGTTTTGTTTAGGTAATATTTGTACTGTCGGTATTAAGTATTACACTATCTATTATACCGTCGTTTAACTAGTAAGATAATATTATGTGTGTTTATTGCTAGTTAAATATTTATTTTTCTATGCATTAAATCCCTTCCAATCTTATTATTCACGGTAATTTTGTTCGCGTACAGTGTATTTTAGTTATTTATTATATTTGTGTTTTTCTAACAAATCATGTAAATAATTTCTCACCATTAACACAACAAAAACAAAAAGAAAAAAATTAACTTTAACTGTTAAGTTTTCACTTTAACTGTTACGTTAATACCCGGACAGCTAGTTACCATTCAAACCCGCTATCAGCGCAATTCTCCGTGTTTGTACCATCAGTCAAATCAATTTTTCGCACTTCAAATTTCCAAGATTTTGTTCTAGAAGTCTTATGATAATCACGTGATCAACAGAGACTCAACACTGCATAAAAATCAGGTACGCCTAACTGTCTCCTACACAAACAGTCCCTAACTAGGGTTTTTGTTTTTTTTTAGGAGAACGAGTTTTTGAGACCTCAAATGGATTTCATGGATCTCCATATATCTCAGAATACCACCAGGCAAATTTTCAAACTTCGATTCGCTCGGACGCACAGTCAACAGCCCAAACAGTCAACAGACGACCAGTTTGACCAAAAAGTCAACAGACAGTCAAAAATGCAATTTTTTGTCAACATCCATATTTTGTCAAAAGATTCATCATGTGATCAATGGTTGATCATAATTCATCAAGAAAAGTTCAGAAATCGACAAAACTCAAAATTGCAAAATTAGAGTTTTTTACCTAAAAGTCAACTGAAATTTGACCGACCATAAGTCTCTCATAATTTATCAGAAAAATTCCAACCAAATCTCATACTTAAGGAAATTCAATTCTCTACAACTTTGATGTTGGGACCAAGGTCAAGAAATGCTTCCGCCTAAGAGATATAAGCCAAAACATTACAGGTCATTTTCAAAGTCAACAAAAAGCAGTTTTTTGTCAAAGCCCATATCATCAAAATAACTTCTCCAAATGCAAAAACGCTTCCAAAGTGGATTGTAGAGGACATCTTGGGATTTCCAAAAATTAAAAGAACACTTTCATAGGATCAAAATTGAGGGAGATATGCCTTGATGAAGTTGACGTTTTTTTGGGAAAATGCATAAAACAAGTAATGACCAAAACTTGATTCTTTTTCAAAAGGGCCAATTCTTTTGTGATTCAATCTTGATTCCCATATGTCTAAAGGGCATCCACGACCTATCCATGATTCATGACACTTTTATTTCATTTTAATTAAATTTTATTCATTTAAAGTTTAATTAAAGTGAGATAATTCAAAGATATTATCCAAGATGCTCATGTGATGCAAGCAATGACCATTCAAGATGATTAAATATATTATTGCAAGATTGAAGAGAATAATACTTGAGTGTTTTAACCATGGTTAAGAAATGCACTCATTGAAAATATTCCATTATCATATTTTTTCCACAAAATCAATCATGAAAATTCCAACTTGCAAGGGTTCAAGATCAAATCATTTGCCTATAAATAGAGCTTCATTTTCTTCATTCAAGGGGAGGAAAAAAAAGGGGGAGGAACACAAAGAACAACTACAATCACCACAAAGTCATAGCTTAAGTTTATATTTTTGCAAAAGTTTCAAGAAACTTGTAAAAATCAAGGCTCATTCAAATAGCCACTTTCAATCAATTTCAATCACTCTATTCCACTCTTGGGACATCATAGAGTAAGTACAATGTAATTTTTAATATGTAGTAGTGTTAGGAGTTCATGAATTAAAAACTCCATATTTATGCATATTTTCAATTTCTCAAAAAAAATGTTTTAATTTTAGTTTTAAGTTGATAAAATGTTTATTTAATTTTTAACATAAAAATATTTTATTTCTTTTCATAATTAATTTATTTTGCTTAATTAATTAGTAATTATGTAAATATTGCTTTTTATAATTATTTTCAACCAATCAAAAAACTCCAAAAATATTTTCCTTTTAGATTTAGGTTTATATTTTTTATAATCTAATTTTTGACATATAAAATAATATTTTTCTTGTTAAGTTTAATTATTTGTATAATTATTTGTTTAATTAGCTTGTTAATTAACTTAAAATCAATTCCAAAAAAATCACAAAAAGAATGAATTAAGTTTAATTTGTTTTATATTTATTTTTGTATATTATTTGATATTATTTCATATCTTTTTCCTTTGTCCCGAATCAAAATAAAAGATCAAATATGGCAGAGATTGTATGCAGTTGATTTAAGACTTTTGAAAATTTATCGTGTAGTCGCTATGATTCTATCAAGCTTCTGATAAATTTTCATTAACTTTAAATCCGAGATCATCATTCACTCACCATCGATCTTCACTAACATCGTGGATATACTTGACTAGCTTCAAGATGATTCGCGTGCTAACATACTAACAATTAACTTTAAATTCCGCATTTTATTATATTGTTCTTTATATTTCTTGCTTTATACTTTATTTTATCAATCATCATATTTATGTTTATATTATTTTCTCTTTGTCCATTTGGACATATTATTTATCTTTCTGTTACTTTTTCTTTGTCCATTTGGACATATTATTTATATTTCTGCTATTTTTTCTTTGTCCATTTGGACATATTATTTATATTTCTGCTATTTTTTCTTTGTCCAGTTGGACATATTATTTATATTTCTGTCATTTTTTCTTTGTCCATTTGGACATATTATTTATATTTCTACTATTTTTTCTTTGTCCATTTGGACATATTATTTATATTTCTGCTATTTTTTCTTTGTCCATTTGGACGTATTATTTATGATTCCGCTATTTTTCTTTGTCCATTTGGACATATTATTTATATTTCTGCTATTTTTTCTTTGTCCATTTGGACATATTATTTATGTTTCTACTATTTTCTCTTTGTCCATTTGGACATATTATTTATGTTTCTGCTATTTTCTCGTTGTCCATTTGGATATATTATTTATGTTTCCGCTATTTTCTCTTTGTCCATTTGGACATATTATTTATGTTTCCGCTATTTTCTCTTTGTCCATTTGGATATATTATTTATGTGTCCGCTATTTTCTCTTTGACCATTTGGACATATTATTTATGCTTCCGCTATTTTTTTTCTTTGTCCATTTGGACGCATTGTTTATGTTTCCGTCATCTTCCTTTTGTCCACTTGGACCATATTTTTACCTTTGAGCTAAAACATTAATAATCAAGATAAAACTTAAAAAAAAAAGCACTTTGCACACTTGCACCTCTATGGTTTTCCCTCTTATTAATTTTTTTTTAATCATACCATCATTTAAGAAAAGTATTAAATGCATAGGAAAGATCTTATAAATTGAGAGTAGATAACTCCTAATTGCTTGCTCAAACACTTTCATTTTCAAACAACGTATTTTCAAAACTTCTCATCTATTTTCAAAACTTTCATCTGGTATTTGAAGGGTATTATTCCCGGTGAAACTCTTCAGACACCTATGTGACCTATTGTCCATCTTCACTTCTTCTATTTTCAAATCAACAAAGCATTTAAAAAAGTGAGCTAAGCAATTAAGAGCCCATGGATAACCATGGATACAAAGGGTGCTTAAAACCTTCCCTTTGTATAACCAACCCCCCGAACCCAAAATCTGTCAAAAGGTCTTTCCTGTTCTTTTATGCCTTTCCTAAATGTTGGATAAAATAAAAGTCGGTGGCGACTCTTGCAAAAATAAAAAAATAATATAAAAAAAGGAGAGGTTACCTTAGAGTTTTAGATCACTTTAATATTTGATTATACTTGGTTATTTTGTACATACTTGTTATTTCATGCTATTCTTGATATATGTGTGGTTCTGTCACTTGAGATACATTATGGACAAATCCTAACCCGGATTAAGTACACATAAGAATTAGGTGGGGGTAAAGTCATGTATGGCATACAAGGAGTTCAGCCCTTAACAAGCTGTCATGAGAATCCTTCCGCTCAGTGGAGGTTCCTTGCTAGTAGTATATGTTTAGCAAGTTCAGTTGCGAAAACATTATTGCTTTCATTGAACTGTAGAAGCTGAGTTGGCCGTAGAACCCATTATCCCATCTTGGCCTTTTTAGGTTGTGATGCAGAAACTATTCAGGTGTAGACTTGGATTAGTTGTCATGCGGAGAGTCACACTCAGACGAGTTTTTCTTGAGAATATTATAGGCTCACAAGATCAGTTGTGCAAGCCGGTAATATCCGAAAGAAGAATGTGGACTCTGACGTATCAGTAAAACATGTTATGCAGGTGATTAACCCTAGTACTATCCCATATTTGGTTCTTTGACCTCATGCTCGTGACGTTGAACTTTGGAACCTACCTTATGTGCACCATGTTTGTGTTACCATTTCTGTATATGTGGCATTCATGCATTCATACATTCATAAAAATCTTTTCCTTTGATTTCCAATGAACTCAGAGGTCTTTTTTTTGTAAACATCGTAAGTTTCATCAAACTCAATGGATCATGGGTGTTGATGGGGTGAAAACTCTAATCCACCAAAATGGATGATTGATTTTGATGATAACTTGATCAATGCTTTAATCCAATGCTTGAATGTTTGCAAATTAATATCTTAAGTTCTTTGAAACTCAAATAATATAAACAACAATTGCATCATTTGCATACATACATCCAGGTTACCCATGAAACTTATCCTTGTTTGTCTCCATCCCCAGAGTTGTCTATCTACCGTCAAGCTGATTCCCTCACACAAGTACGGAACTAGAGCCAACGTCAGATTAAGAATGGAGTATCAAGAGCAACATAACGTAGGGGTCAGAATGGAAATAGAGGATTTGAAGTCAAGTATGACCAAGCTCACTGAAATGCTGCAAGTTTTGATCGCTAGAGGGGAACCGCCTCAGAAGACTGTCATTGTTGAAGTCCCAAGTGCTGATGTTGACCCTCAACCCACTCAACAACCACCTTCTACATGGCCTGAGTTTGGTTTGCCACCTGATTTTACTCCTCCCTATGAGAAGACTCCTGGTATTGGTCAATCATCACGACCTGTGATGGGTCAAACTTCAAACCCAGTTATTCGTGCTCCTATCATGACTGAATCTCAGCCCATTATGCATATTGTTGCTCAACATGCTTATGAGAATCCTTTATTTGAATACCAAGCTGCCAATTCCCAGAATGGAAGCCAAGGGGATGCTAGAGATATTGAAGATGTCAAAGAACAATATCAGACTTTGGAAAAGCGATTGAGAGCCATGGAAGGCAATAATTACTTTGGGGTTGCTGCTAAGAATATGTGTTTGGTTTCTGATGTCGTCATGCCTGCAAAATTCAAGACTCCTGAATTTGATAAATACAAAGGAAACACCTGTCCAAAAAGCCATTTGATCATGTACTATCGCAAAATGGCTGCTTACACTCAAAATGACAAACTGCTCATCCATTGTTTTCAAGATAGTTTGAGCGGAGTTTCGCTAAAATGGTATATGGGACTCGAGAGGAGTCGTATTCAATGTTTCCAAGACCTAACTGATGCTTTCATTAAGCAATATAAGTATAATTTGGACATGGCACCTGATCACCGACAACTACAAAGCATGTCCCAGAAAGAGAAAGAGTCTTTCAAAGAATACGCTCAACGCTGGAGAGAGCTTGCTTCTCAAGTAGAGCCACCTTTAGTTGAAAAGGAACTAACAGGCATGTTTATGGATACTCTCTCACCTTTCTTCTGGGAGAAGATGATCGGTAGTGTATCTTCCAACTTCACAGACTTGGTAACCATTGGTCAGAGACTTGAACAAGGAATCAAGAATGGGAAAGTTACTCATGTTGTTGAATCCTCTAGTGGGGCGAGGAAGCCTTATGGAAACTTCCAGAAGAACAATGAGACGAATGCTGTGTCGGAAGACAGAAGATCTCGTCATAGACCTCATAATGGTGATCAACCTTATGTGGCTGCTGTTGCTCCATTGCGAGTTCAAGCTCCTCAACCTGAGGTTACTAACCAAAATCAGATTCGTAATAGGGTTGACTTTGACCCCATCCCTATGACTTATACTGAATTGTATCCTGCATTGGTTCATAAAGGATTGATCACAACAAGAACTATGCCTCCTCCTCGGAATCCTCTTCCAGATGGTTTTAGGTTTGATCTTCATTGTCCTTTCCATCAGGGGGCAGCGGGCCATGATTTAGAAAGATGTTTCCCTTTGAAGGCCAGAGTTCAGGAGTTGGTTAGATCAAAGTTGTTATCTTTTAAGAATGTTGGTCCCAATGTTGTCACTAATCCTTTGCCGAATCAGAATGGCTGAAAACGGGTCAGAGACAATTATCTCCCTAAAACCAGTGTATCAAGACAGGACAGCTCATCCTCGTCATTGATTAGTCACTAGGCCATGTTTCCCTACTGTTTGCATTTCCTCAGTTGTATTGTTTGCTTTTAAACTTTATTTATTCCTGAATGTTAGTTTTAATGAAATGAGCATCGTATGTTTGAATTCATTTTCATCTACTATGTCTATGTTTATGCTTCTTTTACAAAAAAAAAAAATATTTTGCTTTCTCTATCAAACTTGTGTTTTATGCAAAGATTGGAGGGAGGATGATGAAAACGAAATATCCAAGTCGCATTAGTATGCTTTCAAATAAAACTTTGTTGACGATGTACAGGCATTCCTTCAATTCCTAAACACTGGAGATATAAGGATGATAATCCCTCGTCAACCCCTTTGAGCCTAGAAGTTGGTGTTTCTTTCTATACGAAATAACCCACATTTTAACCCGGGGCAGGGTAGTTCCCAGTTAATTTGGTTGTGCATTCTATTTTAAGAGAATCATTCAATACACCTTTCAACAAGTGTTTTAATCACAAGCTTTCCTCCGCATACATCAAAGAAATGTTGGAGACGCCAAGCAAAAGTCGATGATGGTTCATTATAATCATTAAGCAAGGTAGTCACTATCTTTCAAAAAAAAAATTTACCAAAAAAGAAAATCAAAGAAAAGCCTGCTAAGTCAAAATCAAAAAATGTCTTAGGTAAAATTAAGGCATCCCGCGGACTGTGAGTTCAAAAATAAACAGTTCAGGCAAAAGTTAGGGATATCAAAAGAAGGAAAAAGGAGAGATAAGTCAATAAATTCTTGAACCACAAAATGTTGTGACTATCAAAAGGAAGAAGTGACTGCCATCTCTAAGTTTTCTTGGCTTGTGAACTTTCATCATTACAACAGGTAAAATTCCAGAAGTCTCTTGGAACCTGAATGCATATTTTGAATTAACTGAGTTTAGGACTGAAGATCATCACGAAGACGGGGTGGGTTACAAAAATTTTGAGCCTTATATCTTTTGTTTTTTAAACCGTGAACCTGACCTTGTTACAACCTTCAAAAGCCCTAATTGAAGTAAGGTTTATTTTGAAAGCATACTACAACAAGGTTGCGTAAGCTGACTCCCAAGAGATTTACCAATCATTTATGTTGATACCATATCTTTGCTTTATCTTTTACTTTGATTGTCTTAACCTTTGTGTTTTGACCAGTGATTCCATTTGCTTTACACATATATAACATCATTCTAAAAGTGACTTTAATTTCAAAAATATGTTTTGAGCATTGCATCAAAATTACCATTCTTGAATGAACACTTTATTTGCAAGTAAGCACTCATCTTCTAGGAAGTTCAAACAGTCGAGAAACTTGGTCAGTGATCCTATCAGGGGCACGTTACTTCAAGATCCTGTTGTTCATATGTTTAATCAAGATTTGTTGATCAGAATATCCTCTTCAAGATGTATACTGGGGAAAGTCTTCCTAACATTCATTTCAAGAGTTGAATCTGCGATCAGTTCATCCCCAACATAGTTCAACTGAAGCCATGATCAGTTAACTTGCAACAATTATTCAATCAGGGGCAATCTTCTTCAGCAATCCCCAAGCACAATTTATCAGTCCTTCTCAAAGGATCATTTGTTTGGTACAGTTATCAGTGTGACAAGAAGTTTGTTCAAGCATCTTCTTTCCAAGCAGAGTTTTCAGAGTTCCCGTGTTGAGGAATCAAAGCTCCAATCTTGCCTCACAAAAGAGTCAATCCCAGTTGTCATAAATAACTACATTGCATTGAGCATTCATCATGCATAGAAAAATTTAACATCATGCATAGAAACAAACTCGTGCTCATTTATATTTTTCCAAGTCTTGTTGTTATTAACATCTTACCTTGAGATCAAAGTCCAACTTACTTGGCATTGACCTTTAATATTATTCAATCACGCTTTACTCTTGATTGATCTTTATTTATATTCAATCATGTTTTATTCTTGATGTTGTTTGATCGTGCTTTACTCTCGGTTGGTGTCTCAATCATGTTTTACTCTTGATGTTGTTTGATCGTGCTTTACTCTCGGTTGGTGTCTCAATCATGTTTTACCCTTGATGTTGTTCAATCATGTTTTACTCTTGATGACATTTGATGTTATCCAATCATGGTTTACTCTTGATTGCTTTTGATACTATTCAATCATGTTTTAGTCTTGATTGCCTATGATGTTATCCAATCATGGTTTACTCTTGATTGTCCGTTGATGATTATTCAATCATGTTTTAGTCTTGATTGCCTATGGTGATGTTCAATCATGTTTTACTCTTGAATGCCTCTGTCAATTTATACTCCTTTCCAAATTCATTCATGTTTTACTCTTGAATTATTTCTGATGTGGGTTCCAGAGATTTTTCTTTCTGAACGTCTCTATTGATTTCCTGTCCAGAGTTCCTTTCACGTTTTATTCCTGAAAGCTTCTGTCGACTGTTTCTTTCTTTTGTGAAGTCCGATTCTATTCCTGGATGACTTATACCTTTTCCCCAACGGAGTCTGTTTACTTCTCCCCTTTGGTGTCCTGTTTCCATCTCGTGGAAATCATATGGATTCATAATCATAAGCATTATATTGCATCTCAGGTTCAAAAATTGTGTTTTTATATATATTTAAGTCTCTTCAATCACGTCGAAACGAAGATTTACAATCATCGTGTCTCCGGATAGAAGAAACTTAAATAGGGGCATCTGTTGCACCCCAATTTTGACCTCTGAGATCCCATCATTTTCTAAGTGTTATGATCGTTATTGTTATACCCCAAAATTTGCCTGCGTTTTTTTTTAAAAAAGAGAAGTCAACAGACTTCTGTCTAAAAATTTGAAGTTTTATACAATCTTGGATTTTTATTTCATAAATATCCTGATTTTATAAATACTCAATTTTTAGAATTTTTTATACAGTATTTTGGTTCGCTGCTAAATTTATTCTTACATAAACGCCAAATACTGTTTATCACTTCATACACTGTTTATTTCAGATTTATTTTCAGATAAATAATGCTGACGCAGTTGGTACAGAATTAAAATTTGCAGGCGCGGAGTCCGGGTTTCAGATTATACTGGTAACAATTAAATTATTATTGGTTTTATTTCCCACTAATTTTTATTTTTATACTATATTATTTTTTCAAAATCTCTTTCTTTCTTTTCAAATATCTTCCTTTCTTTTCAAATCTCTTTCTTTCAAATCAAATTATAGCTTTATTCTATACCCCTTTTCTTTTCAAAAACCTACCATACTTTTTTTCAAATCCTACTACTATTCAAACGGTACCACTCCATTCCCAACGTCTCTATCTCTCTCTTTTCACTCTATAAATACTCCTCATTTTTTCCATAAATTCTCACATCAAATTTCACTCATCTCCCAAATTTCTCAAACTTCTATCTCATAATTATTTTCTCTTCTTCCCCGGCAAAAATGGCAAAGTGGATGGATACACTTTTTCTTATAGTCATCACTATTTTTACGGTGATCATGTCCTTCTTCTTTCTGCATAGTCCTGAAAAATGCGGACCTGCGAT
Organism: Vicia villosa; assembly: GCF_029867415.1. Classification (NCBI taxonomy): domain Eukaryota; kingdom Viridiplantae; phylum Streptophyta; class Magnoliopsida; order Fabales; family Fabaceae; genus Vicia; species Vicia villosa. The sequence goes on from NW_026705480.1 coordinate 167,664, forward strand.
GGTTACACTTCCGATCATCTATTTTCTGTTGTTCATAGCATGGATTATTTATCGTCATATGTAAAGTTTGTCGTATCTTCTGTTTTTTAGAATGTACCGTTCTTTATGTTTACCGTACTGTTCGCTACGTTTTGTTTAGGTAATATTTGTACTGTCAGTATTAAGTATTACACTATCTATTATACCGTCGTTTAACTAGTAAGATAATATTATGTGTGTTTATTGCTAGTTAAATATTTATTTTTCTATGCATTAAATCCCTTCCAATCTTATTATTCACGGTAATTTTGTTCGCGTACAGTGTATTTTAGTTATTTATTATATTTGTGTTTTTCTAACAAATCATGTAAATAATTTCTCACCATTAACACAACAAAAACAAAAAGAAAAAAATTAACTTTAACTGTTAAGTTTTCACTTTAACTGTTACGTTAATACCCGGACAGCTAGTTACCAGTCAAACCCGCTATCAGCGCAATTCTCCGTGTTTGTACCATCAGTCAAATCAATTTTTCGCACTTCAAATTTCCAAGATTTTGTTCTAGAAGTCTTCTGATAATCACGTGATCAACAGAGACTCAACACTGCATAAAAATCAGGTACGCCTAACTGTCTCCTACACAAATAGTCCCTAACTAGGGTTTTTGTTTTTATTTCAGGAGAACGAGTTTTTGAGACCTCAAATGGATTTCATGGATCTCCATATATCTCAAAATTCCACCAGGCAAATTTTCAAACTTCGATTCGCTCGGACGCACAGTCAACAGCCCAAACAGTCAACAGACGACCAGTTTGACCAAAAAGTCAACAGACAGTCAAAAATGCAATTTTTTGTCAACATCCATATTTTGTCAAAAGATTCATCATGTGATCAATGGTTGATCATAATTCATCAAGAAAAGTTCAGAAATCGACAAAACTCAAAATTGCAAAATTAGAGTTTTTACCTAAAAGTCAACTGAACTTTGACCGACCATAACTCTCTCATAATTTATTAGAAAAATTCCAACCAAATCTCATTCTCAAGGAAATTCAATTCTCTACAACTTTGATGTTGGGACCAAGGTCAAGAAATGCTTCCGCCTAAGAGATATAAGCCAAAACATTACAGGTCATTTTTAAAGTCAACAAAAAGCAGTTTTTTGTCAAAGCCCATATCATCAAAATAACTTCTCCAAATGCAAAAACTCTTCCAAAGTGGCTTGTAGAGGACATCTTGGGATTTCCAAAAAGTAAAAGAACACTTTCATAGGATAAAAATTGAGGGAGATATGCCTTGATGAAGTTGACCTTTTTTGGGAAAATGCATAAAACAAGTAATGACCAAAACTTGATTCTTTTTCAAAAGGGCCAATTCTTTTGTGATTCAATCTTGATTCCCATATGTCTAAAGGGCATCCACGACCTATCCATGATTCATGACACTTTTATTTCATTTTAATTAAATTTTATTCATTTAAAGTTTAATTAAAGTGAGATAATTCAAAGATATTATCCAAGATGCTCATGTGATGCAAGCAATGACCATTCAAGATGATTAAATATATTATTGCAAGATTGAAGAGAATAATACTTGAGTGTTTTAACCATGGTTAAGAAATGCACTCATTGAAAATATTCCATTATCATATTTTTTTCCACAAAATCAATCATGAGAATTCCAACTTGCAAGGGTTCAAGATCAAATCAGTTGCCTATAAATAGAGCTTCATTTTCTTCATTCAAGGGGAGGAAAAAAAAGGGGGAGGAACACAAAGAACAACAACAATCACCACAAAGTCATAGCTTAAGTTTATATTTTTGCAAAAGTTTCAAGAAACTTGTAAAAATCAAGGCTCATTCAAATAGCCACTTTCAATCAATTTCAATCACTCTATTCCACTCTTGGGACATCATAGAGTAAGTACAATGTAATTTTTAATATGTAGTAGTGTTAGGAGTTCATGAATTAAAAACTTCATATTTATGCATATTTTCAATTTCTCAAAAAAAATGTTTTAATTTTAGTTTTAAGTTGATAAAATGTTTATTTAATTTTTAACATAAAAATATTTTATTTCTTTTCATAATTAATTTATTTTGCTTAATTAATTAGTAATTATGTAAATATTGCTTTTTTTAATTATTTTCAACCAATCAAAAAACTCCAAAAATATTTTCCTTTTAGATTTAGGTTTATATTTTTTATAATCTCATTTTTGACATATAAAATAATATTTTTCTTGTTAAGTTTAATTATTTGTATAATTATTTGTTTAATTAGCTTGTTAATTAACTTAAAATCAATTCCAAAAAAATCACAAAAAGAATGAATTAAGTTTAATTTGTTTTATATTTATTTTTTTATATTATTTGATATTATTTCTTATCTTTTTCCTTTGTCCCGAATCAAAATAAAAGATCAAATATGGCAGAGATTGTATGCAGTTGATTTAAGACTTTTGGAAATTTATCGTGTAGTCGCTATGATTCTATCAAGCTTCTGATAAATTTTCATTAACTTTAAATCCGAGATCATCATTCACTCACCATCGATCTTCACTAACATCGTGGATATACTTGACTAGCTTCAAGATGATTCGTGTGCTAACATACTAACAATTAACTTTAAATTCCGCATTTTATTATATTGTTCTTTATATTTCTTGCTTTATACTTTATTTTATCAATAATCATATTTATGTTTATATTATTTTCTCTTTGTCCATTTGGACATATTATTTATCTTTCTGTTACTTTTTCTTTGTCCATTTGGACATATTATTTATATTTCTGCTATTTTTTCTTTGTCTATTTGGACATATTATTTATATTTCTGCTATTTTTTCTTTGTCCAGTTGGACATATTATTTATATTTCTGTCATTTTTTCTTTGTCCATTTGGACATATTATTTATATTTCTGCTATTTTTTCTTTGTCCATTTGGACATATTATTTATATTTCTGCTATTTTTTCTTTGTCCATTTGGACGTATTATTTATGATTCCGCTATTTTTCTTTGTCCATTTGGACATATTATTTATATTTCTGCTATTTTTTCTTTGTCCATTTGGACATATTATTTATGTTTCTACTATTTTCTCTTTGTCCATTTGGACATATTATTTATGTTTCCGCTATTTTCTCTTTGTCCATTTGGATATATTATTTATGTTTCCGCTATTTTCTCTTTGTCCATTTGGACATATTATTTATGTTTCCGTTATTTTCTCTTTGTCCATTTGGATATATTATTTATGTGTCCGCTATTTTCTCTTTGACCATTTGGACATATTATTTATGTTTCCGCTATTTTTTTTCTTTGTCCATTTGGACGCATTGTTTATGTTTCCGTCATCTTCCTTTTGTCCACTTGGACCATATTTTTACCTTTGAGCTAAAACATTAATAATCAAGATAAAACTTTAAAAAAAAAGCACTTTGCACACTTGCACCTCTATGGTTTTCCCTCTTATTAATTTTTTTTAATCATACCATCATTTAAGAAAAGTATTAAATGCATAGGAAAGATCTTATAAATTGAGAGTAGATAACTCCTAATTGCTTGCTCAAACACTTTCATTTTCAAACAACGTATTTTCAAAACTTCTCATCTATTTTCAAAACTTTCATCTGGTATTTGAAGGGTATTATTCCCGGTGAAACTCTTCAGAGACCTATGTGACATATTGTCCATCTTCACTTCTTCTATTTTCAAATCAACAAAGCATTTAAAAAAGTGAGCTAAGCAATTAAGAGCCCATGGATAACCATGGATACAAAGGGTGCTTAAAACCTTCCCTTTGTATAACCAACCCCCCGAACCCAAAATCTGTCAAAAGGTCTTTCCTGTTCTTTTATGCCTTTCCTAAATGTTGGATAAAATAAATGTCGGTGGCGACTCTTGCAAAAATAAAAAAATAATATAAAAAAAAAGGAGCAAGGAGTCAGTTCGCCTCAAAAAACCGTGTTACACCAGTGTCTGTTTTATTTTAACCAATTTTCTTGCATAAGCATGTTTGAGATCCAGCGTTCGCAGCCTTATCACGCACATGCTGGGACTTCAAGATCACACCACGGGATCAACACGAGTCCAAATCTAACCCTCACAATACGCATGCCCACCATGGACATCCACAAGCGTACCACATCTGATTACAAGCTGAGTTTTCTAAATTCTTATTTTTTTTTATTATTATTTATTTTTTTATTACATAAATATTTTAGTTATTTCTTTTTCTTATTATTATTATTATTATTATAATTCTTTCTATTCATTTATTTATTTTCACTTATTCAGTAAATTAGTTTTTTGTTCATAATAATTTTACACTTATTTATTTATATCGAAAACCTGATTTTTCTTCATAACATAAAAAAATAATAATTGTTTTATAAAAAAATGTTTTTAATAGTTTAATGGTTAAAACCCCGATTGTTATTATTTCTTTTCATCATGATCTTTAATCACTGTAATGGGTATGTGTTATCCCCTTAACGCATTATTAGCCTTACAAACCTCTGTTGGGTCACAATAAGTTTTCTTAAAAAACCATTAGGATCCCTAAACCTTTAGTGTTTGTGGTCACTTAGGGTTTGGATCAGTAAATGCACTAACATTTCTCTTTTTTGTGTATATTTTCAGGGTTACCCCATATCCTCCGACTATGCGGTGTCAAATCAAAAGCTAAGTTTCTATTTCTTTTCTTGTTTCTATTTCTTTTCTTCTTTAAATATCTTTTAATTTTATTTTCGCCTTTGCCTAAAATAGGTTTTCTTCAAATAGGTAATGAACCTGTAATACACTAACCCTTATTTATTCTCCTTTTAATTTTCAGGGTTCGAGGAAGATCAAGGTGCTTAAGGATTTTTTTTCTAATTATTGATCCTTCTTATTTGTTAATTTTCCCCCCATCCCCGCAGGTGTTTATTGTAATAGCGTAGGAACTTTAATTTCTGCCTTTAATTTCTGCTCATTTTAAACTGCGTGGTTAGTAATCCTAGGGAGTGCAACCTTTAATTGAATTAGGATAACTAATTATAAGATAAATACCACTGAATTGAACCACGTGATTGTGCATCCACACACCTTTAGGGTAACCTCACTTGTTGCCTTTGTTGCCTGTTGCCTTATAATTATGTTGCCTCTAATACTAAATAGTCAAAGTCCCTCGATTCGGAGGATACCTAAAGCAAATGTTGCCCTCAGTTCATTCATCATAACTTTTGTCCCTCGATGTTGCCTCGGTAAATGATGATTTGTCCCCATTGCTAAGGTATCCTCGCCTGTTGCCTAAAGGTTAAAATGACTATTCTATCCTTCCCCGAGACTACCTGCCCTCTCTATGGTAGGGACAGTCTTGTGGCGAACGATACCTCTCGATGACCCTTCGATGACCCGTACATCCAATTGAAAGACTTACTGCCCTCTCATGGTATGGATAGATCCTTTCGCCCGAAAGACTTAAAGAACAAGAAAGAAAACTTAGGGTAGGTAGTTCTTAATCGCTTGCTCATAATCAAATCAAAAATCAAATGCTTTTCACACCTCCTATTTCAAAACAAGGCTACGCTTATTTACAAGCTAAAGTCCTTAACGAAATCTTTTTACTATTCACACACGACACTTCAAACTTTTCAAACAATTCAAACAAACAAGTGAGCTAAGCAATTAAGAGCCCATGGATAACCATGGATGCAAAGGGTGCCTTACACCTTCCCTTTGTATAACTTACCCCCCGAACTCAAAATCTTTTCAAAAGGTCTTTCCTGTTCTTTTAGCCTTTCCTAAAATTGGATAAAATAAAAGTCGGTGGCGACTCATGCTTAACCGCAACATTTCGATTATAAAAGTCAGTTCACCGTATTACACTCTAGAAGAAGAATTCCTATCAATAGGTTTCCCTCTTTCACTCAAAGGAATCAGTGTTATGAAACTTTGGTTCCTCCAATAAATCCTATTGATCATTCTAGAGGCAAAAGGAAACAAGTTTTAGAATACTATGAATGCGGAACAACGAAGAAGCATGACAAAGGTCAAACTACTAAAAGTTCTTCGTTGACTCCAGCACCTTCCATTGATGTTCTAAAAATGTTGTTGCTTCTTCATGTAAGTTTACTGTCTTTGTGAAGTCTTAGTCTTTTGATGAAACTATTAATGAAACATCTTTTTCTCATCTTAAAACTGTTCCTACCTTTTCAACAATTCCAATAACCCATTCTGAATAAACTACTATATCTATGTCTATGACTTATAATCCAGAAACAGTTTCAAATCCATCTTTAATTATTCCTTTCTTATCATCATCCCTTCAGACCTACACAACACCTGTGCTCTCTCCAATTTATGAAGCTTTTTACCCTTCCATCTCCCAAACCATGTTAGAATCTACATTCACACCTCAAGGTTCAATGAACAATTAGTCACTATTTCTTTCACATTATAATCTTTCATCTCCTCACCCTGAGAATATGCTTGACTCTGTCTATTCTGAACTCCTTACCAGAAATCCTTCTGAACAAATAACCACCTTTGAACCTTCATCTCTTGTAGCTAAAATCTAAACACCTAAAACAACCCTGCCTTTAATCACATATCCTCCCAAAATTCCTAAAACCTTGGATGAGTTCATTAGTATGTTTTCTAGAAAGTCTAAGAAAAGGATTGCAAAGTGTCGCGCAGGGAAACAACACCCTTTCAAAAGAGAAAGGAGTGGTCCCCGAGGGGTTTCCTTATGTTATAGAAAGAACGCGTAACACGAACTTTTAATCTACCCATACGAGGCGGAAGGGGGAAAAAGATCTTAATAAACCCTAATTTAGTTAGGTGTGGGGAGCACCTAGGAGAAATTCTAAGGATCGGGAGGTCGGTTATACAGAGGGAAGGTATTAGCATCCTAGGTATTCGTAATACTCTACGGGATCCCTTTTGTACTTTTTATTCTTCTTATCCATGGTTGGTTGTGCTTACTATTTATAGGGTAAGTTTCTCCTTTGTGATAGGAGAGAGAGTGAATTGATGAAAAGACAGGGAAACTGACTATTTTTGGTTTTTTGTTTGCTCGCAAAGATTCCTTGTGAATCTCATGCCTACATATCCCTAGTGGAAGTAAGATCTTTTTGTAGTTCGGGGAACTAATAAGGAAATGGATTGAATTTTGGTATCTTGTTTTTAAAGCCCAAGATTGAAGCTGAAAGTTGATCTCTGTTTTTAGAGAAAGAGACAAGTCGTCATCTTAACGGAGAGACACCTCAACTATTCCACCACAAACATTTTCATAAGTAACGGAAAAGGGTTATTTTCATAAGAGAGGGACCTTACTTGGATGAAGCAAGTATGCCAGTCAAAATATCTTGAATGAAAGAAATATATTTTCAACCATCAGGGAAGGACAACAACCTGGATAGAAATCAATAAAGTGTGCCTCTTACATTACCTAAATGGGAAAATGTTTTGATAATGCTTGTGTTTAGAATATGGTGTAATAGAAGAAATATCTCTTCCATGGAGATGAATCATGTCTCATCTCTGGAGAGAAGATTTGAATTTTTGAGTGTCTCGTACAAGGCCCAAGATTGAGGCTTTAAAGGGAATTGAGATTGACTCTATTTGGAGATGCCTCCATTAAAGATTATTTTAACTGGAAGATTTTCATGTGTTTTGTACGAAGCCCATAATTGAGTCTGGCTCAGAGGGGATACTCTGTTGAGTGGAAACTATTTCTGTCTTGTATGAAGCCCAATACTGAAGCTGACTCTTCTAAGGAGAGTAGAATAATTCCTATATAAATCCCAAGGTTAAAGCTAACTTAACTGAGGACTGAGTTTTGAAAATTGTATGTATTGACAGATTGTGTTTGGTGTCTTGTACAAAGCCCTAGATTGAGGCTGACATAATTGGGACACAACTTTGAAGATGAGTTATTACTGTCTTGTGTGAATACCAAGATTGAAGCTAACTTTGAGAGGAGAACACTTTACTGAGTTTGTTTTTTTACTGTCTTGTACAAAGCCAAGATTGATGCTGACTCACTGAGGAAAAAGTTATGAAAGGGTGAACTTTTGAAGTTTTAGAGACTGTGGATGACTCTATTTTCTATATTGTACAAAGCCCAAGATTGAGACTGAATCCACTAGGGATGACTAAGAGTTGAGACTTTCCATATCTCTTTTTCTACAGCGGAAGAAACTCAATACAAAGATTGAGAATACTTGAATGATTGTGATTGGATGATTTAAGAATTGGGTTATCACATGTGTTGGCTAAAGGGAGCTATGTTCCGTCCTATACTTTTAGGAAGCCTGAAGGGTCCTTGTATAAAATCTCAAGAGGAAGCTGAGGGAAATACTTTTAAGAAGCATGTGGGTCCTTTTATTGTGAGCCCAAGAGAAGGCTAATCGAGGGTCATCGAGGGTCCTTGTTATAGTACAAGAGAAAGCTATGTTGGTTTGACCTTATTTGGCTCTAAGCAAAAGGTAAGAGATTTCACCGGGAAATAATCCTCTTCAGGTGGATGTGTTCTATTGTTTTATCTAAGGGTTTCAAGATGTTTCACTGGAATAATTCATTTTGTGGGGTGAGAAACTATGTTGTCTAATTAGGAGAGGCTTCACCGGGAAGTAATCCTCAATCCTGTTCATAGTCCTTTAACATATATGTACAGTTTATTTGTCTTAGGTTTTTTCTCTAACGAAGATCTAAGCAGTATATATAGAGTTTATATTCGACAAATATATAACAAGTATAACAAGTATATAAAGTGAATTTGATGACAGATATAACAAGTATAAAAGGTATGGAAATTATAACAAGTTATAGGCAGTAGATATGAATGCAAATAAATGTTTTTTTAGATGTTTTGTGAATGTTTTTTTAGGTGTTTTTATAAGTTTTATAAAGGAAAAGAAAGTTGTTGGGTCTTACACTCTAATTGAAGCCCGAAAGATTTATTTATTGTATGAACAAGAGGTGTTGGGTCTTATACTGTAGTAGAGGCCCAAAAATTTGAGGTGATAAAGAATGGATGGGACTTATACTCAAGAAGAAGCCCATTGATTTGAATAAAAACATATGAGAAGTTTATTTGAAATCAGTTGAATGTTTTAATTGAAAACAATTGAAGTTTAAAAAATAATTTGAATGAAATAAAATAATAAAAAAAGGAAAAGGGGTTAGGACTTACACTCTATTACAAGCCAAGAAATATTTACAAATGTTGGGACTTATACTCAAGGAGATGCCCAAGAATTTTTGATGAAAGAAGTTTGGAGGGTTTTGTTGTTTTGAAAACCCTAATCGTCTGTTAAATTGGTATTTGTTGTATAGCAATTAAAAACAGGCCAAGTTCAAGGGAAAGGTATCATCCATACTTGTTTAAGACTTAGAGATGAAGTTCTATTCACATAGTTATTTAAACTTTGATTAGGTTTTGAAGAATCAAAAGAAAAACTTATTTTTTAAGTATTTAAAAATACTAAACAAGTAACACTTTTTAACCTAATTAAACTATATTAAATAATTAATATTTTTGTGATTTTTTTGTGTGATCATAAAATATATATGATAAGTGAGTAGTGTGCAAAAAAGTATTTAAAAATAATTAATTTTGATGGGTGAATTAATTGGATGAAGTTATGAAAAAAATGAAGGTAAAAAGAAGGTTTTGGCCCTCCAAGGAGTTGAGCCCACGCCCTTATACTCATTACTCAAAACTCTCACCAACTGAGCCACGCGTTTGGATTGTTTAACACGCGCGTTCAATTAACAATATATTAAAACTAATTATTTTCCCAGAATTTTGAAAACCTTCGCGCCACCTTCTTCATCTTCAACCTTAAGCTTTTTGAATTTTCAAATTTCTAACTCTCTCGTTTCTTAACCAAATGCAATGATGTAAATATGGATTTTGCTCATTTTTAACAAAGAATATGATGGTGGTCTTAGAATTCATTTATTTAAGTGTAGATTAAGAATTTTAGTAAGAACACGAAGAACCCTAATTCTGAGTTTTTGACATGAAATCGTGTGTGAGTTCATTTTGGTTCAATTGGTTGAGGGGTAATAATCTACACAGGTGCAGAAAGACGATGGAAACTTGTTTTAACATTTTCATGCATGGACATAGATTTTGAGTTTAGCTTACTATCCTTCAAAGTGAGAATTGGGTATCTTGATATGGATGTTCCAGTTGTAAGATTTTGATCTGGGAAGCTTCTATAATGATCATGGAAGGTGTTTGGATGCTCCAATTGGGCTGAGACCTTTTGAATTGCTCTGTAACACCCTTCTAAACCCCGTGACAATTAAATAAATATTTCAGAGTAACATGAAACAAGGGTGCCACAATTCAATTTAAAAACAAACATCATATGTCATTGTCATGCATTCACTGAGGAAATTCATCATAATTCATAATAACTCATGTTAACAAAACGGAAAATTTAATCATAAGGATAAGTTCAACATCTTTGAAAACTATATCCCTTAAACTCAAAATAAAACAAATAGAGTCATAAAAATATAAACTCAAAACTCACGTTCCCCAGTGTTACAATATCAGAGCATGACACCTGACGCTAAACTAAACACATTGAGTTATGAGCTAATCCTCACCAAGTCGAAAGCCGCTATCCTCAATCTGAAATGACAACATGTAAGGGTGAGTCTCATTCACAATTAACAAATATTATTGCATCATAAAAAATAACACATCATAGTTATATTATTCACCCAATTTCATCATATTCAGGTTATCAGAAAAAAACATCCATCAATTACACAAACACCAACAGAATACATCATTCAAACACACATCAAACTCTTCAATCAAGTCACAACAAATCATGCATATGTAATGAACTGACATTATGCATGTGGTACCAATCATCATCAATGGGATTAACCCACCGACTGATTCAACATCGTCAAGATACGGCCCTGTCAGCATAAATTCCACACAATGGGAGTTATGCCCTTCACTGATCCAACACATCATCTGGATACAGCCCTCGTCAATGATTTATGAATGAATGCACACATATAACATACTTATTACATCTTCGATCCGATGAAAAACATCGTCTCATACTCTTACCATCATCATCATCATCATCATCATCAAAAGCATGTATATGTATAAGCATCATTCAATATAATCAATCCTTATCATCATCCATAAAGAACATACATGTGTTCGCATCATTCAATACAATCAAATCATCATCATCATCCATAAAGAACATACATGTATTCACATCATCCAAAACAAATCAATCATCATTATACAATTCTCAACAATCATCACATAATCATGTTTTCAAACACATCTTATATTGTCACATTTCATCATATATGTCAACAATACATCATTCACGAAAACGAGCAAATCATGGTTTAAAAATAATTTCGAGCTACTGCTCATTTCATCCTTATAACACAGAATATTTCCTAAGCTTCATCCTGCTCGAAACGGCACTCAAAACAGGCAAACGAATCAAAAGTTACGCATCATTGAACTATCGAAAATCACAAAACTGAAAATTCTACACATACGTCTGCCCGTACGCGTACCATACGCGTACCACACTGCCCCATACGCGTATCAGCAGAGGGCTACAGTTTAGACAGGACAGGGCAACGTACCATACGCGTACGGCCCCCCTCATACGCGTATCATACACGTATCTACCTCTCATACGCGTACCATACGCGTATCATACGCAAACCACTAGAGACTTCCAGAAAACCTGCAATCGCACCAGTCCGTTTTCCACTCGTTTCCACCATTAACAGTCTATGATTTTAAGTCTAAAACAACAATTTTCACACTTTAACTTATAGGATTCATCCAACTTCATGAATCTACTATCCTACATCAATTTTACACATAAAAACCTAACCTTTTACTCAATTATTCATGAAACCCATATTCCCAAATCAGTTTTTATGGATGAATACAACAACCCAACAATAAACACCATATTTATACCATAACATCAATAAAAACACGGTTAAGCATAGAATTCATCATGAGTAACATCAATTACATAATTCTACTCAAAATCATCCTAAAACCCAATCTAACATATAATCAAATTGCCACAAATAATACATCTAATCAGCCATATTATCTATAACACTATAAGAAATGCTAACCGGAAGAGTCCCCCCTTACCTTAGCCAAACACTCTTGGATGGTCTCTTCTTCCTTATTCCTCTTCACGTATCAGGTTCCCAATCTCTCGTCTCCTCTGCTATGCTTTTCACTTTCCTTTTCCTTTCTCCCAATTTCCTTCTTTTTATTATTTTCCTTATTTTAATGAAAAGGGTAAAATATAACCTAAGTAAAAGGCCTACACTTAGCACCCCCTCTTTACTAACACCACACTTGGCCCAATGGCTTTAATTCTCAATTTAGTCCAATAAAATGCCAAATAATCCAAATAATTAATTTAAATTCTAATTAAATTAATAAATGGAAAAAATGGGGCGTTACAGCTCCACACGACTCCAACTACAGCAGCACCAAGTTGAAGATGGAGATGATGATTCTGGTGTTTGAGAACCTTGATGAGGACTTAGATCACTTCTACATCATCTGTAGGAAATATGGGTATGCTCACTTTCAAGGGAGTATCCCAGGTTTGAAGAATTCAATTCTTCACACCATGAAAAACTCGAAATATGTGAGAAAGAGGGAGAAGTGAGAAAGCAAGAATTGTAGTTGCTTTGGTGTGATTTTGAATGAGAATGAGCTCTCTATTTATAGGCAAATAAAATGAGATAGCCTTGAGAGCAATGAGCTTGAGTTTGAACAACTTGGTGTGTAAGTTATGGAATATTCCAATTATGTAATGACGAGCTTTTGGCCATGGTTTGATTCTAATCCTATAGCTTCTCATTTCTATAACTATGAGTTTGATTGAGATTATATGATTTAATCAAATTGATGATTTGGAGATAAGTTAGATGATTCATCATTTGCTAATGATTTCAAAAAAGTAATCATTACTTTTTCCACGGCAAGTGAAAAATATGGTACTTTGATATTCTCTCGTAATGATGCAAAACTATACAACTTTCCCTTGGTTGATGAAAATGCATTAACATGTGCATAATTGGTGAAGAACTTGTGAAAAATTGGTCATGGGCAAAACTAGTTATGCATAAAACTAGTTTTATGGTGTCTTCTTTGAAAAATCATAACTTCTTGCTCAAGTAAGATCCGATCATGTTATAAGACTTTTTGGAAAGCTTAGATGATGTACTTCAACTCTCTTGTTGATGGATTGAAAGAATTCTTCTTGGATCAATGTGAAAGGTGACTTGGAAGTTGGTGAAAAAGTTGATAAAAAGGACTTAGAAAATATTTCTAAGTGTTGGAAGAAACTTCATGAACCTATATCTCTTAAATGGTTGACTTTTTGAGGAAACGTTATATGTGACAAAGTTGTAGATCTTGATTTTCTATTCCAAATGAGCTTTTGTTGAGAAAATTTGATCAAGGGATGATAAAGTTATGACTTTTTAAAGTTTGAATGAAGAATATATAATTCTTCATTAAAAGTCAAAACCCTAAAATTTTGAATTTTGATTCTTGATTGATTTTCTTGATTTCTCTTGATCAAATGGCTTCAATAATCATATGTGAATGATTTTGATCCTTAGAAGTCAATAGTTGACCAAATTTCTCAAAAGTCAAAGGTGATCTTAAACAGTTGACTTTCCCCAAATGAACTGTAATCTTTTGAATTTCAACTAAGACAATTTCTCCTAACAGAATTAGTGATATGAGTGACTCACAATGGAGTATTAGAGATTGTTGAGCCGTAATTTGAGCCATGGGATCATGTCTTGATCAAGAGTCAACTTCCCAGGTGAATTAGGTCAAAAATCCCATGTGGACCAGATGAAATTGGGAGTTGTTGAACTGAATTGAAGTACATCTTGGCTTAGATATTGATATGGGAATCATTTGAAGATACTTGGGCTTTTTGAATCATGTTTTGAAGCTCAAGGGTCTTCCCAAGTGAAAGCCTTGATTTTAGTCCTCGATGAACTCAAAACCCTAATCTGGTGCCTTTGAGGGACTTGAGGCTTGATTCCCTAAGATTGGAGATCATACTAAAATTAATTCCAATCAACAAAATAGATAACTAACAATCTACCCCTTTGGAAAATTTTGGCTAAAATAAATAAACAAAACACAACCCAGAATTACAGCAATAAAAAGATTACAAACATTGGCAATCTTCAGAAGCTATGAATATAGAAACATAAATATGGAGGAATATCTCTTCACAATCATAATGATGTTAGGACATCATATTTTACATCTTCTTCACAGTAGTTCCATTGCATCACAAAAACTCAACACCAAAGAACATCAACCTCAGGATAAGGAGTAGAAAGTCCTAAAGTCATTTGGTGTACATGAGGAAGAAGATAGCTTGCACTCCCTCTCAACCCAAGAACCTTTTCTTGTCACAGAGGGATAAATATTCCTATAAATTGTAAGGTTTTAGAGATTCAACTTTATATGATGTTGCATGTGTATTTACCAATCGTTGCATGTTGCATGGAGAATAAATGGATGTAAAGGGTAAAAGAGTAGTCGTTGTTCCAGATGAAAGAGTTGGTGAAGACCTAATCGTTAATGTCGAAATGCATGCATCACATGATCAAGAAGGAAAAAAATATGTGTTAGATTGTAAGAAAAGGAAAAGGTCTCCGGTAATTGGCCCATCTCATATCTCTATTTCATCATACATTAACAGGTAAAGCCACTTTTATTATGATAAAATATCATAGTATAAGTTTTTGGAAAGAAAAGTTATTTTCTTTGTTAGGTTTTTATTTAGTTGAGTTAAACACTTAGATCTTGGCCACGCATGCATGTTAAATAATGTTTTAGCTGTTATTTGTATTGTGAATGCAGTTCTTCAGAATATAGTTTTCATGATGAGTCAAGTCAAGAATCTATGGAATTCCAAGCAAGGGACTGTATGTGGGAGAAGAGAATCAAATTGGGGAAGATAACAAAGAAAAATGTTCTTTTTAGTTTTATAGTATAGATTTACCATGCTCATTAGTTGTTTGTAAGTTGGGACATTTAATGATGAAGTTGTTAATATAAGCAACAAACACTACTACAAATAACATTTTTTACGACGAAGTTTTCACCTCGAACAATAGAAAATAGAGGGTATAGTATAGGTTCTGGGAGCTCCATGTTTTATTTAAAAAATAATAATAATTAATCTTTTCCCTCAGTTTTTTTATAAAAATCGACATAAATAGTTGCTCAAGTTTTGAGTTTCGATTCCCAGCTCCTGCAATATTATGTTTTACTTTGGTTGTTGTCCTTCGATTTTTAAATAAACCGAGAGAAAAATTCTCTAATTTTTTATTCCTTTTGGAACAAAATAGGCACCTTCATGTTTTATAGACTTCATATCGGATATCTTCCCTCGATTTTTAGCGAAACCAAGATAAAAAATCTTTAAATTATTTATTCAGTCAGAGTTAATGTTAAGTCTAGCTCATTCACTTTTTGAGCCTTGGCGAAAGAACATCATTTTCTCCCGCCAACGAAAGAACACCATTCTTCTCCAAGGAGGAATGAAGCCTCGAACACCATTCTTCTCCCATCCCATTTCCAGTATGTACAAGTTCTCCTTTATATTGTTATTGTCTTGTTGTTGTTGTTATTTTTAGTCTATTTTATTGACTATATTTTTATTTTATTTTTAGAAGCTTTATGTGATTATGGATCACAGTTGGATGAAAACCAATAGAATAAGTAAAGAGTATGAGAATGGAGTGATACAATTTCTTGATTTTGTTGGAAAAAACCTTCCTAAAAATAATGGATTACTTTGTTGTCCTTATAAAAATTGTCGAAATACGAAAAAATATCCAAAGAAAGATGTATTCAATCATTTAGGTTGTGATGAAATTATTCAAAATTACACGAAATGGGTATGACATGGTGAAGTGACAAAGAACATACCTCTGTCACATACAGTGGAAGATGAAGATGAAGAATTCAAGAAAGCTAATATGGTAGAGACTATGCAAAGAGACATGGAAGATTTGTTGTATCCGAGATGTCAAAGTTTAACAAGAATGTTAGTTGTGTTAACCTTATTTAATCTTAAGCCAAGAGGTGGGTGGACGGATGAAATTTTCACTGAATTGCTTGAATTATTGAAAGAAATTCTTCCCAAAGGTAACACGTTGTCAAGCATTAGTTATGAGGCTAAAAAGATATTGTGTCCAACGGGTTTGGACTATGTTAAAATACATTGACATCGTAATGATTGCATCTTATATAGGAAAGAGTTTGAAAACTTGAATGAGTGCCCGAGGTATGAGGAGTCAAACTACAAGTAAAAGGACAATGGTGTTGATGAAGATGATGGTGTAACTAGCAAGGGTGTTCCTTCCAAGGGGATGTGGTACCTACCGATAATTCCAAGGTTCAAGAGATTGTTATCAAATGTTAACGATGTAGAGAATACTAGATGGCATGAGGATGAAAGAGTGTGTGATGGAAAAATTCGCCATGTAGCTGATTCATTGCATTGGAAGAAAATTGATTTCGTGTTTCTATATTTTTCCCTTGAACTGAAAAACCTAAGGCTTGGACTTGCCACCGACGGAATAAACCCTTTTGGTAATTTAAGTACTAACCATATGTCATGGCTTGTTCTTCTCGTAATTTACAGTCTATCTCCATGGTTGTACATGAAGCGCAAGTATATGGTGCTATCAATGATAATTTCGGTTCCAAAACAACCAGGGAATGACATAGATGTTTATTTAACACTATTGATTGAATATTTAAGACTTTTGTGTGAGGAAGGTGTTGATGTTGATAAATCGTATATAGGTGATAACTTTAAGTTGCGTGCCATGTTGTTTTGCACAATTAATAACTTTCCTACATATGGTAATTTGTTTTGGTACATCGTCAAGGGACATATAATGTGTCCTATATGTGAATTTGATGCCTAATCATTCATAGCGTAAATTGAAAAAGGTTTTTAATGGAGAGCATGAGTTTGATATCGCTCCAAAGCCCTTAAATGGGAAGGAAGTTTATAAAAGACAACAACATATTAATGTTGACTTTGAAAAGAAACAAAAAAGCCAGCGAAGAAAAATATTTGGAAAAACAGGTCGGTATTCTTTGAACTTCCATGTTGGTCTAGTCTAGATGTAAGACATTGTCTTAATGTGATGCATGTAGAGAAAAATGTATGTGATAGTTTGATTGGAACAATTCTCAACATTAATGGCAAGACAAAATATACTAAGAAATTCCGCGAAGATATGGTTGTGATGGATATAATGAAAGAGTTAGCCCTAAAAGAAATAAGAAATAGAACCTATTTACCCCTAGCCTGTCACACTTTCACTAAAAAAGAAAAAAAGTTTTTGTGAATATTTGTAGGGTATCAAAGTTCCCTAAGAGTACTCATCAAATGTGAAGAAACTTGTGTCAATGAATGATCTTAGTTAGTTTACTTAAAATCTCATGATTGTCATGTCTTGTTGCAACAACTTCTATTAGTGGCTATCCGGCGATATTTTACCAAGAAATATAAGGGTAATTATAACTAGACTGTGCTTATTCTTCAATGCAATATGTTGTAAATTTATTGAGCGTGGAACATTAGACGACTTGGTTCATGAAGCTACAATTATCTTATGCCAATTATAGATATTTTCCTTCCATCATTATTTGACATCATGGATCACTTAGTTGTTCATCTAGTAAGGGAGATTAGAATTTATGGTCTGATTTATTTACGGTGGATGTATTTGGTAGAGCAATATATGAATATTTTTAAAGGCTATATTGTTAACCCACATTTTGGGAGTTAATACATGCCTTTAGATTTGCTTATTTAGTCTTTTTACTTGTTTAATGGTTATAAATTCTTACATTTTAGTTGTTTAGCTTGGAGCACAATAGGTGCTCCCTTTTTATCAATTACTTGTTTTTTTGTGTAAGCAAAGATTAGTAGGGTCGAGCTGAGGCAATACTGCAATGGTCTGATGCATGGAGCGCAGGCTGAAGGAATTTGAGAAACTCATGTCAAAGGGAAATAAATACCACAAGCAACTGGCTGACAAGGATAACGTATAAGGAAG
Organism: Vicia villosa; assembly: GCF_029867415.1. NCBI lineage: Eukaryota > Viridiplantae > Streptophyta > Magnoliopsida > Fabales > Fabaceae > Vicia > Vicia villosa. The sequence continues at coordinate 185,805 of NW_026705480.1, forward strand.
AACTAATTGGAGGGAAAATTTGGTTGTACTAAAAAAAGAAGAAAACTATTCAAATTCAAAGAAGAAGGTGGAGGCGCTAAAAGACAAAAATGGGTCCAATAGTAAACTGTGTCATTAGCAGAACGCACCGCCTGCACCTGCTGTGGTAGTCTGCCAACTACACCTTGTCTCCTACCATGGGTTCGCTGATGCCCACTTTAGAATCCAATCCAAAATTTAAATATGCACACAACTCATCAAACATTTTCATCAAACATGAATCGTCTAAGGGTGAAATAATTTCCTATATCCTACAAGAAACCAATACATCATAGTTAATAAAACTAAGTTAATCAAAGTATCATGTCTCTTAATATACTTGTCTAATTGTTTAATCTATATCAAAAACTTTAGACTTGCCTTAAAATGATTAGAATATAATACTTTCGAATAGGAGAGAGAAACAGAAGAGAGAAACAGGGGAGAGAAATCGGTTTGTGAGAAAGTCAATGGAGCAAATATGCCAAGTGAGGAGCACGAATGGAAACAGGTGACGAAACGTCATTGGAAACCGATTAGGAGGGTGGAAAATCGTTGGGATCTCCAGAGAGGGAAAGGGCATGCAGATGGGGAAGAAATCACGAGCTTTTTCTTTTCGGAATTTCCGGAGGGATATGGAGCTAAGGAAATGTTTAGCATTTTTGTTGAATTTGGGCTGGTATCAGAAGTAGTAATTCCACCAAAGAGAGACAAAAGGGGAAGGAGGTATGGTTTTGTGAGATTTAGAAAGGTGGTAAACACAAGAGTGTTGGAGGTGAAGTTGGACAATATTTTCATAAATGGCAAAAAGATTCATGAGAATATTCTGAGGTTCCAAAGAGGTGTTGAACAAGGAGGTGATGTGGAATGGCAGAAACGAGACTCGAAGAAGTATGGTCACGCAAGTACAATAAATCATAAGGTGACTACCAACCGAAACGCTAATATGGTTGCACAGAGGAAGAATGTCATGCAGTATAAAGCCATAATGGAGGATGTTACATACGCTCAGGCTTTGAAGAAAGGAGGAGGACTCTTGGATAGAAAGGAGGAAGAAGGGAATTGGAAACATAGAAGACCTAAGTTCGCTCATTTGCAGTTTGATGCGGCAGAAGACAACCTAAGGAGATTTAAAGCGGCTTATGTGGGGGTGGTGGAAGAACCGGGGATGACATACAATATTCAAGCGGCACTACATGCTGAGGGATTCTTTAGGATTAAAGCTACACCTTTGGGGGCCAATTTATGTTTACTAGAAGAAATAGAGGATGGGGAATTAAAGATGCTGATAAATGAAGAACCTGAATGGATAGCTAAATGGTTCTCTGAAATCCATCCATGGAGTCCTGCAGATGTTGACAATGAGAGATTAACCTGGTTACGTTGTTTTGGTCTACCTTGTCACATTTGGAATAAATTTTTTTTGATTCATATCAAAAACGGTGGGTGTGTTCGTTTGTATGGATAGGGAGACTAAGGAGCATACTAACTTGGACGTGGCTCGTTTCTTAATTAGAACTATGTATTCAATGGTCCTTAATGAAAGTGTCAATATCAGTGTGAATGGGAATGTATATAGCATCAAGATTATGGAGGATAATCATGGCCCTAAGAAAATATTGGTGCCAAAGGAATGGAGGGGAAATGAAGAGTTTGATAATGAAGATTTTGATAGTTCATTGGTGCCTGAGGAAGATGAAGGGGAGGATAGTGGTGGTGAAGACGAAGATGGCGACGGCGGTGTTCATCGGAGGCTGTCTAATCAGTTGTCCCTGGAATCGGAGACTAACAACAAAAGGGTTGATGGAACTTTTCAAAGCAGCATGGAAATACCTAGTTGTGGGATGAGAAGTAAACTGGTCCTAGAGAAAAAGTTGGGAAAACAAAAGAACGTCAACGTATGTGCAGAAAAAGTTAACTTAGGAAAGGTTGTTAGAACAAGATTTGTTCTGATCAATTATCTTAGTTTTGATGATAACAATAATATGAATTTTGCTTAAGATAATATGGTACTCTAATCCAATGCAATTTCCTTTTCAGGAAATATATAAAGAGTATGCATAATTCAGCGCTCAGAAGCTTTGTCTCAAAGGGTTCAGCATGCAACATCAGAACATGGTCTGGCAAGACATCAGAAGATGGTCGAAGCAGAATCAGAACATGGGTCTATGGAAGCATCAGAAGAACATGAGATCAGAAGCACTGAAGTTCTGATGGTATCACGCACAGAAGCACTTCAAGGTCAGAAGATCAGAAGATGCTTTGCACCAAGCTGTTTGACTCTGATGATATTCAAATGTTGTATTCACAAACATCAGATCAGAAGGAAGTACATGTGGCAGGCTATGCTGACTGACAAAAGGAACGTTAGAAGCTATTAAAGGCAACGTCAGTAGACACAACGTGAACAAGGCTCGAGGTAGTTGACAAAAGCGTATAACATTAAATGCGATGCTGTACGGAACACGCAAAGCATTAAATGCACTCAACGGTCATCTTCTCCAACGCCTATAAATATGAAGTTCTGATGAGAAGCAAGGTTAACGATTCTGAACAAAACAACTCATATTAACTTGCTGAAACTCTGTTCTATTCAAAGCTCAGAATCTTCATCTTCATCAAAGCTCACTACATTGATGTTGTAATATATTAGTGAGATTAAGCTTAAACGTTAAGAGAAATATCACAGTTTGTGATTATAGCTTTTAAGAAGCAATTGTAATACTCTTAGAATTGATTACATTAAGTTGTAAGGAACTAGAGTGATCGTGTGGATCAGAATACTCTAGGAAGTCTTAGAGGTTATCTAAGCAGGTTGTAACTAGAGTGATCGTGTGGATCAGAATACTCTAGAAAGTCTTAGAGGGTATCTAAGCAGTTGTTCCTGGAGTGATCAGTGTGTGATCAGAAGACTCTGGAAGACTTAGTTGCTGACTAAGTGGAGAACCATTGTAATCCGTGCGATTAGTGGATTAAATCCTCAGTTGAGGTAAATCATCTCTGCGGGGGTGGACTGGAGTAGTTTAGTTAACAACGAACCAGGATAAAAATAACTGTGCAATTTATTTTTATCGGTCAAGTTTTTAAAGCTACACTTATTCAAACCCCCCCTTTCTAAGTGTTTTTCTATCCTTCAATTGGCATCAGAGCGCCGGTTCTAAGCTGCAAGCACTTAACCGTGTTTAGAAAAGATTCAGGAAGAGAAAAACGCTTCAGTAAAAGATGGCTGATGAAACTGCAAAGTCTACATCTACATCTGGCTCTGCTGAGCAACACAACGGTAACAATGGTTATACTAGACCGCCGGTATTTGATGGTGAAAACTTTGAATACTGGAAAGATAAACTGGAAAGTTACTTTCTTGGTCTAGATGGTGATCTATGGGATCTTCTGGTGGATGGTTACAAACATCCGGTAAATGCCAGTGGCGTAAAGCTGACAAGGCAAGAAATGAGTGATGATCAGAAGAAGCTTTTCAAGAATCATCATAAATGCAGAACTGTTTTGCTGAATGCTATCTCTCATGTTGAGTATGAGAAGATATCTAACAGGGAAACGGCCTATGACATATATGAGTCCTTGAAAATGACTCATGAAGGAAATGCTCAAGTCAAGGAGACTAAAGCTCTTGCTCTAATCCAGAAATATGAAGCCTTCAAGATGGAGGATGATGAAGACATTGAAAAGATGTTTTCAAGATTTCAAACACTTACTGCTGGATTGAGAGTTCTTGACAAAGGATACACCAAGGCTGATCACGTAAAGAAGATCATCAGAAGCTTACCCAGAAGATGGGGTCCTATGGTGACTGCATTTAAGATTGCGAAGAATCTAAATGAAGTCTCTTTGGAAGAGCTAATCAGTGCCCTGAGGAGTCATGAAATTGAACTGGATGCAAACGAGCCTCAAAAGAAAGGTAAGTCTATTGCATTAAAATCCAATATCAAGAAATGCACTAACGCTTTTCAGGCTAGAGAAGAAGATCCTGAAGAATCAGAATCTGAAGAAGAAGATGAACTGTCCTTGATCTCCAGAAAGCTAAATCAACTCTGGAAGAACAAGCAAAGGAAGTTCAGAGGCGTCAGAAGTTCAAAGAAACTTGAACGTGGAGAATCTTCTGATGACAGAAGATTTGACAAGAAGAAGGTCATGTGCTATGAATGCAATGAGCCTGGACACTTCAAGAATGAATGTCCAAAACTTCTGAAGGAAAATCCCAAGAAGAAGTTTCATAAGAAGAAAGGTCTTATGGCAACCTGGGATGAGTCAGAAGATGATTCAGACTCTGAAGATGAGCAGGCTAACTGTGCGCTGATGGCGACAGAAGATGACGGATCAGAATCTATATCAGAATCAGATTCTGAAGAGGTATTTTCTGAACTTACTAGAGATGAGTTAGTTTCCAGTCTAACAGAACTTCTGGAATTCAAGTCTCAGATTTGTCTCAAATACAAAAAGCTGAAAAAGCTATTTGAATTTGAAACAAAGAAGCTTGAGTTGGAGAATTCTAAATTAAAAGAAAAACTTTTAAAATTATCCAATAATGTTGGATCTTCTTCTAATTCAGAAAAATCCACTCCTAGTCTAAACCATATTCTGAAAGAATATGATTTAAGTTTCAGGAAGTTCTTATCTAGAAGTATTGGCAGAAGTCAGCTAGCTTCTATGATATATGCTGTGTCTGGAAACAATAGAGTCGGCATTGGTTTTGAGGGTGAAACCCCATACAAACTTGAACCTGTTGATAAGATGAAAATCACATACAAGCCATTGTATGATCAGTTCAAGTATGGCCACTCACATGATATTAGGCACACTTCACATGCTCAAAGTTTTCACATTACACACACTAAGAAGCATGTGACACAACCTAGGAAATATCATGAAACTCACATTAAGAATTATCATGCTGTTCCTCCTATTGCTTACAATGTTAAACCCAAGTTCAATCAGAACTTAAGAAAATCTAACAAGAAAGGACCCAAAAAAAAATGTGGGTACCTAAGGATAAGATTATTCCTATTGCAGATATCCTTGGCTGCAAAAAGGACAAAGCACAACATGTCGTGGTACCTGGACTCTGGATGCTCACGACACATGATAGGAAGAAGGTCTATGTTCCAAGACCTGGTGCTTAAGTCTGGAGGAGAAGTCAAGTTTGGAGGAGATCAGAAGGGCAAGATAATTGGCTCTGGAACTATAAAGTCTGGTAACTCTCCTTCCATTTCTAATGTACTTCTTGTAGAAGGATTAACACATAACCTCTTATCTATCAGTCAATTGAGTGACAATGGTTATGATATAATCTTTAATCAAAAGTCTTGCAAGGCTGTAAATCAGAAGGATGGCTCAATCCTATTTACAGGCAAGAGGAAGAACAACATTTATAAGACAGATCTGCAAGATCTTATGAGTCAGAAGGTGACTTGTCTTATGTCTGTTTCTGAAGAGCAGTGGGTCTGGCACAGAAGATTAGGTCATGCTAGTTTGAGAAAGATTTCTCAGATTAACAAACTGGATCTTGTCAGAGGACTCCCTAATCTGAAATTCAAATCAGATGCTCTTTGTGAAGCATGTCAGAAGGGCAAGTTCTCCAAACCTGCATTCAAGTCCAAGAATGTTGTTTCTACCTCAAGGCCATTAGAACTCTTGCACATTGATCTGTTTGGCCCAGTCAAAACAGCATCTGTTAGAGGGAAGAAATATGGATTAGTCATCGTAGATGATTATAGCCGCTGGACATGGGTAAAATTCTTGAAACACAAGGATGAGTCTCATTCAGTGTTCTTTGATTTCTGCATTCAGATTCAATCTGAAAAAGAGTGTAAAATCATAAAGGTTAGAAGTGATCATGGTGGTGAATTTGAGAACAGATTCTTTGAAGAATTCTTCAAAGAAAATGGTATTGCCCATGATTTCTCTTGTCCTAGAACTCCACAGCAAAATGGAGTTGTAGAACGAAAGAATAGGACTCTGCAAGAAATGGCCAGAACCATGATCAATGAAACCAATATGGCTAAGCATTTCTGGGCAGAAGCAATAAACACTGCATGCTATATTCAGAATAGAATCTCTATCAGACCTATTCTAAATAAGACTCCTTATGAATTGTGGAAGAATATAAAGCCCAACATTTCATATTTCCATCCTTTTGGATGTGTATGCTTTATTCTGAACACTAAAGATCATCTTGGTAAGTTTGATTCCAAAGCACAAAAATGTTTCCTTCTTGGATATTCTGAACGCTCAAAAGGCTACAGAGTATACAATACTGAAACATTGATTGTAGAAGAATCAATCAATATCAGGTTTGATGATAAGCTTGGTTCTGAAAAACCAAAGCAGTTTGATAATTTTGCAGATTGTGATATTGATGTATCAGAAGTTGTTGAGCCAAGAAGCAACGCATTAGAAGCAGAGCTTTTCAGAAGCAAAGAATTTGAAGATCAAGTATCAGCTTCTCTGGAGAATCTAAGCATTTCTGAAGAACCATCTGTCAGAAGATCATCCAGACTCATCTCTGGTCATTCAGAAGATGTCATTCTTGGAAAGAAGGATGATCCAATCAGAACAAGAGCATTCCTTAAGAACAATGCAGACTGTCAATTAGGTCTTGAATCTTTGATCGAGCCAACTTCTGTTGATCATGCTCTAGAAGATCCAGACTGGATAATTGCTATGCAAGAAGAACTGAATCAGTTTACAAGGAATGATGTTTGGGATCTTGTTCCTAGACCAGATGGATTCAATATAATCGGTACAAAATGGGTCTTCAGAAACAAGCTCAGTGAGAAAGGTGAAGTGGTAAGGAACAAAGCCAGACTGGTGGCTCAGGGTTATAGTCAGCAAGAAGGGATTGACTATACAGAAACCTTTGCACCAGTGGCCAGGAGTTTGCTGAGTCTATGCAGGCTGAGTTTGAAATGAGCATGATGGGAGAACTCAAGTATTTCCTTGGAATACAAATAAATCAAACATCAGAAGGAACGTATGTTCACCAAACCAAGTATGTGAAGGAACTTCTGAAGAAGTTTAATCTTCTAGACTGCAAAGAAGCCAAAACTCCTATGCATCCAACATGCATCCTAGGTAAGGATGAGGTAAGTAAGAAGGTAGATCAGAAGTTATACAGAGGTATGATTGGATCTCTTCTATATTTGACTGCTTCTAGACCTGACATTCTGTTCAGTGTTTGTTTGTGTGCTAGATTCCAATCAGATCCTAGAGAATCTCATTTAACTGCTGTTAAGAGAATTCTAAGGTATCTGAAAGGTACTACTAATGTTGGCTTAGTTTACAGAAAATCTAAAGAATACAACTTAGTAGGATTCTGCGATGCTGACTATGCTGGAGACAGAATTGAAAGAAAGAGTACTTCAGGAAGTTGCCAATTTCTTGGAAGTCATTTGATCTCCTGGTATAGCAAGAAGCAAGCAACCATTGCTCTATCAACAACAGAAGCAGAATATGTCGCTGCTGCTGGTTGCAGTACACAGATGCTCTGGATGAAGAGTCAGCTAGAAGATTATCAGATATATGAGAGTAACATTCCTATATTCTGTGATAATACTTCTGCTATATGTTTATCTAAGAATCCTATTCTTCATTCAAAAGCTAAACATATTGAGATTAAACATCATTTCATAAGGGACTATGTTCAGAAGGGTGTTCTATCTTTAAACTTTGTGGATACAGACCATCAATGGGCTGATATCTTTACAAAACCCCTGGCTGAAGATAGGTTTAAGTTCATTCTGAAGAACATCAGTATGGATTTATGCCCAGAATGAGAAGATGAGAAGTTCTTATGTATGAGTATCTTCTGAAATGAAAGTGGATTATTTTTTTAATCAGAAGTTCTGATTGAAATCTTTTAGAAATTATGATTCGGTTATTACTAACGTTTCATTGTCTAAGTTGATTCAGAACCTCTTGTAAAGCAAAACAGCTGTAACATTTTATCTCGGATGGTAAACCTGTCTTTACTGTTCATGGATAAGCGCGCGTGCAGTTGAAGGGACGCCGACCATAGGTAACTGTGCTAGTCACCTCATTTGTCTTTATTATCTCTCCTCATGTCACGTAACATTAAATGCTATCCATCATTTGTTTCATTTTATTTTCTTTTAAATACTCTTCAAACGCTTCTCCTTCCCTCTTATATTTTCTCTATTACACTCTGTCTCTGTTTTCTTTCTCTATCTCTTTGCATTCCTCATCAAGTTTTCTCTCTCTCTCCTGTTTTTTCTCTTGCTCAAACAAAGTTTTTCTTTCTTTAAAAAAATCCTAGTTCAAACCTAGCGTTCATCTTGAATCCTTTGTCTGGATCTCTTAATCATGCTCTAAGCCTGTTGAAGATCTATGACTCAAAGGCGGCAGATCTCTGCATATCTCGGGATGGCTCTCCTAATACCTCTCAAGTCAGACCTCTTCTTTGATGTTGTTATCAACTTTCATCTAAAGGCAGAAGACTTTCTTGAGTTATGGGAAGAGGTTAAGAATGATATTCTTAACTTCTATGTTAAGAGAAAGCCCCGTTTGCAACAGCAGTTCTCTGTCTGTGAACTGTCCCTCTCTTCCTCTTTGGTCTCTTGGATCTCTCCTACAGTGGAGGTTCTAGTCTGGAAAGACAAGAAGACCACAGGGATTCTTGATGGGTTGACACAGAATGTGTCTTGCTAGGGTTTTGTTTTTAATTTTTGTAGTCATTTCCTCTTGGGATGACTTTTTATGTATTTGCTAGGAATGTTTCTCATCTTGTTAAACATAAGAACCTTTTGTAATATCTTTTGATTATCAATGAAAAGTTTCTTTGTTTTTACATTCCAGTGATTTTATTTGTCGTTTTATTCATCTGAATCTTTTGAAATATTCTTTTTGATGTGATGACAAAAAGGGGGAGAAGATAAAATGATAAATGATTTGATTAATCTATCAGTTGCTGGGTAAAGCTCCCACACATTTACTAACAAGAACTGCAAGTTCTATATGGTTTAAGTGTTTTGCAGGTATAAAGAAGTGAAGAAAATCTTCAAAGCAAACACAAGAAGCAAAACCATAAGAAGCGTTATTCTGTAAAAAGAATAAGCTTATGGAAACTGAAGCAAGCTGAGTGCTGTCAAGCTTCAGAATCAGAAGCACTGATAATAGAATTTGATCCATATTTGTCTATTTGCTCTGACAAAATTCTATTTGCTCTGATACATTATTTTAGCCTATATGGCTCTGATACATATCATGTGTTCTAATATACATTTTATGTTCTGACTCGTTCATGCTGACTTTTGTCGTTTAGTTTTTGTTCTGTAACATTTCAGGATGTAAGAGATGCTCTGATGATGCTCTGGTACATTCAACAATGTTCTGATACAAATCTAGCATGAAGTGATGTTGGTAGAAATTCAAAGCTCTGAAGCTATCCGAGGGAAGCAGAAATCAGAAGCTGTGAATGCTCTAAAAGATCCAGAAAACTCAAGCTCTGAAGCTGTCCTAAATGGAAGCAGAAATCAGAAGCTGTGAATGTTCTGAAGATCAAAGAAATTCAAGTTCTGAAGCTGTCCTAGATGGAAGCAGGAATCAGAAGTTGTGAATGTTCTGATGATCAAAGAAATTCAAGTTCTGAAGCTGTCCTAAACGGAAGCAGGAATCAGAAGCTGTGAGTGTTCTAAGGATCTAAAGAAATTCCAGTTCTGAAGCTGTCCAATGGAAGCAGAAGTCAGAAGCTATGAATTCTCTGAAGACAGAAGCTTATGTGATCGTCTCTACCGAAATAATCAGGGAAGTCTTTTATTAAAGTTCTTCGAGTATTTATTTCAGGGGGAGATTATTTATCTCAGGGGGAGATTGTTAATCTCAGGGGGAGACATATTCACATGCTTATGCTATAGCTGTGTAATTTGTCTTTTGCCGACTGCTCTTTCTGATCGCAAATTCATATCATTTATATATGTTTTTGTCATCATCAAAAAGGGGGAGATTGTTAGAACAAGATTTGTTCTGATCAATTATCTTAGTTTTGATGATAACAATAATATGAATTTTGCTTAAGATAATATGGTACTCTAATCCAATGCAATTTCCTTTTCAGGAAATATATAAAGAGTATGCATAATTCAGCGCTCAGAAGCTTTGTCTCAAAGGGTTCAGCATGCAACATCAGAACATGGTCTGGCAAGACATCAGAAGATGGTCGAAGCAGAATCAGAACATGGGTCTATGGAAGCATCAGAAGAACATGAGATCAGAAGCACTGAAGTTCTGATGGTATCACGCACAGAAGCACTTCAAGGTCAGAAGATCAGAAGATGCTTTGCACCAAGCTGTTTGACTCTGATGATATTCAAATGTTGTATTCACAAACATCAGATCAGAAGGAAGTACATGTGGCAGGCTACGCTGACTGACAAAAGGAACGTTAGAAGCTATTAAAGGCAACGTCAGTAGACACAGCGTGAACAAGGCTCGAGGTAGTTGACAAAAGCGTATAACATTAAATGCGATGCTGTACGGAACACGCAAAGCATTAAATGCACTCAACGGTCATCTTCTCCAACGCCTATAAATATGAAATTTTGATGAGAAGCAAGGTTAACGATTCTGAACAAAACAACTCATATTAACTTGCTGAAACTCTGTTCTATTCAAAGCTCAGAATCTTCATCTTCATCAAAGCTCACTACATTGATGTTGTAATATATTAGTGAGATTAAGCTTAAACGTTAAGAGAAATATCACAGTTTGTGATTATAGCTTTTAAGAAGCAATTGTAATACTCTTAGAATTGATTACATTAAGTTGTAAGGAACTAGAGTGATCGTGTGGATCAGAATACTCTAGGAAGTCTTAGAGGTTATCTAAGCAGGTTGTAACTAGAGTGATCGTGTGGATCAGAATACTCTAGAAAGTCTTAGAGGGTATCTAAGCAGTTGTTCCTGGAGTGATCAGTGTGTGATCAGAAGACTCTGGAAGACTTAGTTGCTGACTAAGTGGAGAACCATTGTAATCCGTGCGATTAGTGGATTAAATCCTCAGTTGAGGTAAATCATCTCTGCGGGGGTGGACTGGAGTAGTTTAGTTAACAACGAACCAGGATAAAAATAACTGTGCAATTTATTTTTATCGGTCAAGTTTTTAAAGCTACACTTATTCAAACCCCCCCCCCTTCTAAGTGTTTTTCTATCCTTCAAAGGTGTCATTTAATGCTGATGGTAAGAGAGCATGAGGAACAAAAAAGTGGAAAAACAAAAGTTGATATTGACCCTTTAGCCGAAGCGGGTACGGAAGAAGATTCAATTTCACCGTTGAAGTCTTTGTTCCAAGAATGTGGGACCAATCGTGTGGGCCAGTTTGATGAAGAAGCTAGTGGGGTGAAACAGATTCAGTTGGGCTCGGATACAGTTGTGAAATCCTCTATTGGGCCAAGGGCAGCAAGCAGGCCCAAGAAGTCTAAATCGGTTGCTGAGATTTATGATAGTCTCAAAATCCCCTTTGCGCCTTCTTATTTTTCAGCGCTTTTACAATCTCAGGACAACCCTAATTTCCAACTAACCATGAATATTTCACCAGTGCGTAGCGATAGGGAAGGTAGTCATTTAGGAAGTTCAATTGGGTCTCTGCTCTGTGAAGATTCTGTTGCTAACTCAGGAGTAAACCAAGGAAATCAACGAATCATGAGGTCCATTGAGGGGATGCCGGCAAAAGTGTGGAAATCCATTCGAGATTTGGGAATAGAAGGGGAAGAAGATGACGAGGTGTTCGAAGGAATCGTTAGAGATATAGAAGCACGGGAAAGATCTTGCTTTGAAATGGAGTTGGCAAATTCAAAGATTAACCAATGAATCTTGGTATATTCAACATAAGAGGGGGTGGAAACTCAGTAAAGAGAAGAAGAATTCGTCAAATTCTAACAACGGCAAAAGTGGAGTTTATGTTTTTCCAGGAAACAAAAATTAAAGTAATGGATGATAAAATTGCAAATGGCCTGTGGGGTTTGGAGGAGTGCGAGTGGTCTGCGGTTGGCTCTGAAGGACAATCTGGTGAATTGCTATCTATTTGGAGAAAAGGAGTTATTGTTCCATATTTTAGTTTCAAATCAAAAGGTTTTTTGGGCATCAATGCGTCGTGGAAAGATATCAATTGTTACTTTGTCAATGTTTATTCTTCTTGTAGTCTAATAGAAAAGAGAGTTCTATGGAATGATCTTCTGGAGTGGAAGAGAAAACTGCCTAGGGGGGAGTGGATAGTAGGGGGAGATTTCAACTCTATTAGAGTAGCTGAAGAAAGAAAAGGTTGTGGTCAATCAAATAGGGTTGACTTGGAGGAATTTGCGAAATTTATAGAACTGATGGAAGTGGTTGATTTACCGGTAATTGGAAACATGTTCACTTGGGTAAACTCAAATGGCAAAGCAAGAAGTATATTAGACAGGATACTATTGTCAGAGGGGATTATCAACCAGTGGAATGCGGTGGCATAATTGACAGGAAATAGAGATATATCGGATCACAGACCGGTATGGGTGAAGACAAGTAAACTTGACTGGGGACCAAAACCTTTCAAAGTATTCCATTGTTGGTATGAGCACGAGGACTTTCTAAAGTTTGTGAAACAAGAATGGGAGGCTTTTTCTGTAACTGGAAGTAGTGCATTTGTCTTGAAAGAAAAACTAAAGTTGCTGAGAAATAGATTGAGATGGTGGCATAAGCATGTTTTCGGTTGGCTGGATTTGAAAGATGAGGAAGAGGTAGATGAACTTAATGGTTTAGAGGAAGAAGCTGTGGATTCCACAACACAACTCAGTCACGAAATTCAGGCTAGGAGAAGAGAAGTCCAGGCAAATATTTGGAGGGACCTAAGGTTTAAGGAAAGTATGATCAAACAGAAAGCGAGGCTGATATGGGTAAAGGAAGGGGATAATAATACAAGATACTTTCATTCATAATTGAGAGCAAGAAATAGGAAAAACAGTATAGTGTCCTTACAATCTGATCATGGAATTCTAGAAGAGGTGGGAGAAATTAGAAAGGAGGTTAAGGAGTACTTTGAGAAGAGATTCAACAAGGATGATTCACCTAGACCAAGGCTGGTGGGAATAGAGTTTAATAGGTTATCAGTAATAGAAAGTGCAGAATTGGAAGAAGAATTCTCAATGGAAGAGATTCGAGAGGTGGTGTTCAGTTGTGAAGGAGACAGAAGCCCTGGCCCTGATGGTTTCAATTTGGAGTTCATTAAAAGAAGTTGGTAAATTGTGGGGGATGAGGTTGTGGAATGTATTCAAGATTTTCATCGGAATGCAAGTTTTCCTCGAGCAATGTCAGCTTCCTTCATTGCTCTTATCCCTAAGGTGGAAAATCCTCAAGGCTTAGCTGAGTATAGACCAATATGTTTAATTGGTTGTGTATACAAAATCATATCAAGACTGCTCGCTTCAAGATTGAGGAAAGTGATAGGGAAATTGGTGTCTAAGTCACAAACAACATTCATTCCTGGTAGACAGATACTAGATGGTGTCGTGGTTACTAAGGAGATAATAGACATGGCAAAAAGAAGAAAGCAAAGTTGTGTATTGCTAAAGGTGGATTTTGCACAAGCCTACGATTGTGTTGATTGGAAGTTCTTAACCGATATGCTTCTAAAAATGGGATTTGGCTCAAGATGGATGAGGTGGATGAAAGCGGGGGTTTTTAACAGCAATATGTCGATTCTGGTGAATGGAAGTCCCACTAATGAAATTCAGGTTCATAGAGGCCTACGTCAAGGGGATCCACTGTCCCCTTTTTTATTTCCAATTGTGGCAGAAGGGCTAGCTGGAATAGTGCGAACAGCGGTGTCGTTAGGGGCTTTTAAAGGGTTTCAAATAAATGAAGGCGTGGCTTACGAGTTACTACAGTTTGCTGACGATACAATTCTGATGGGAGAAGGTAGTTGGGACAATTTGCGGAGTATCAAAGCAATATTACGTGGATTTGAGATGGCTTCCGGTCTAAGGGTGAATATGTTCAAGAGTAAGTTGTATGGAGTGGGGATTGAAGACTACTTTCTCCAGGCTGCAAGTCAGTTTTTAAGCTGCAAGATCGATAGCATTCCTTTCAAGTTCCTTGGAATACTGGTTGGGGGAAATCCTAGACGGGTTAGCTTCTGGAATCCGATAGTTGATAGGTTGAAAGCTAAATTGTCACCTTGGATTGGTAGGTCACTCTCTATAGGAGGTAGGGTAACACTTATTAATTTTGTTCTCACGAGTCTTCCGATTTACTACCTTTCTTTTTTCAAGATTCCTACAAAGGTGAGTAAAGCTTTTATTAAAATACAACGTAATTTCTTATGGCATAATTCAGAGGAGAATAGGGGTGTCGACTGGATAAGTTGGAGTACGGTTTGTAAGCCAAAAGAAGGAGGTGGTCTAGGAGTAAAAGATTGGAAGACTTTCAACAGGGCTTTATTATCCAAGTGGCTATGGAGGTTCCTTCATGAAGAGGATGCTATTTGGAGTGGCTTATTAGAGGAGAGGTACGGGAACTTACGAGAAAGTGTCATCCTTAAAAAACAGAAAGTTAATAAATCACTCATGTCCATATGGTGGAGAGATCTTATGATTATAGGAGATTGTGAGGAGGAATACGGTTTTTTTAATTCATTATCCTGCAAGTTAGGGGATGGTAGTAAAATTTCTTTTTGGAAGAGTAAGTGGCTGGGCCACAGACCTTTGTGCAGTCTCTTCCCTTCCATTTTTCAGGCTTTTGGTTCTGCATCCACAAGTGTAAACGACATGGGCTGCTGGATAGAAGATGTGTGGCGATGGGGGCTGGAGGGACTAAGTATAGATAATAATGCAGAAACTGACTTGGAATTGGAGGACCTATCGCAAATTTTGTTGGCAGTGGAACCGATCAGGTATACACATGACGGATTTTCATGGACGGGAGGGGATATGGGGGAGCTCTCAGTGACTTTCTACTACAAACAGCTGACGTTGGCTTCGAATGAGGAAGAGGTTGACCCAAGCCACAAGGAAGCTTTGAAACATGTATGGCGGTCGTGGTTACCTTCGAAAGTCAAAATCTTCGGGTGGAGATTACTGAAGGATAAACTTGCAACAAGAGCACAACTTGTTAAAAGAGGTATTTTAGAAAACAATGCTGCTGGTTTTTGTGTTTTTGGTTGTTCTCAAATTGAGGATACTGCCCATCTTTTCATTAATTGCGAAACTTCAAGACGAGCGTGGGAAAATATCGCAGTTTGGTTGGGGATCGAACCTTTAGGTGGGGATGATTGCTGCAGCCATTTTCGGGAATTCTTGGTAAGGTTGCGGAACAAGGGTTCATTAAGGAGAATCGTCGGAATATGGATGGGGATCTATTGGAGTATTTGGCAGCAGCGTAACACGATTATCTTCATGGATGGCGTGCGAGACTGTGAGGAAATTCTGTATAATGCCAAACGATGCTCATGGTTTTGGTTGGCTATTGGAAACAAATTAAATCGTCAGTGTACCTTCTATGAATGGTTTCACTATCCCCTAGACTTTATTTAATTTTTCTGTTTGTTCAAGGCTGTTATGTATATTCTGTTGGTGGATTGTTGGATGTTCTGATGTAATTATTTCGAGTACTATTTGTACTCAGCAGTAGTAATATAATGATTCATTGCTTATTAAAAAAAAAATGTCTTATTAGAACTACTGGACCATCCATTCCTTTAATTTCTGCATCTCTGATAGGTCACTAGTGCATGTTTTTCGGTTCTTTTTTAAATCCACATTCATTATTCACATATCTGCTTTAACTTTAAACATCTAAATTAAGCAACCTACCATAGTGTCTCCTCGTCTCATATATCTCAATCTTTCCACGCGTATTTCCTTCCACTTTACAAAAAGAAAGTTAAATATATAAATTAAAACCACTTTGATCATAACAATAATTATTAGTTGATGAGATACAAAAGAAGAAGAAGATAAAAAAAGCAGATCCATTATTTAACACAAAAAGCAATCCCACTGTCCACTACCACCATTTCACATACCTTTCTTGTCTTGCAAATCTTTGTCTTTTTTTCTCACCAAGTTTAGCATATCTTTTTCCTCCTTAACGACCAAGGAACTCATCCTCTACTTATTATAACAAACTTCCACACATATATATTACTCTTATCATTAGTTTTGTTAGTTTGAAACACAAGAAAATAACTAAGAAGAGAAGTGAAGTTAGAAATTGAAGACATGGGAGCTGATTGGGGACCAGTGATTGTTGCAGTTGCTTTGTTCATTTTCTTGTCACCAGGGTTGCTGTTCCAGTTTCCAGCAAGGTTTAGGGTTGTGGAATTTGGTAACATGAGTACTAGTGGAATTTCTATTTTGATTCATGCTATCATATATTTTTGTATACTAACTATCTTGATTATTGCTATTGGTATTCATGTACACTTTAACTGAATCCAAATTTACCTTGTTAGGGTTTTTGGAGTATTACTTCTTGGGGTACAACTTTTTTAATTTGCAAGTTGGTTTTTTTTTTTTTTTTTTTAAATTTTATATCCGACCTTATGACCTTATGACAGATTAATCCAAGAGGATCAATTCTACCGTTTAAAGTTAGAGCAAAGTTCGTATAGTGTTGTCTCGCTATCTTATTGCAAGTTTATAAAATTATTGTAAGTTTAGAAGATAAATGTTAATAGTAAAACTTTGTATAATTGCAAATCTCTCTAGCTTTTTCATCCTTATTTGTTACAAACTTTCTTTGTGTTTTATTCAAGTCCTAGATCCTCCTTATATAAATACTGAACGACGAGCTTTTAGGTCGAAAAAGGTAAGAAAATATGATCCATTATATACTAAGACACATTATTGACCCTAGTGCGCTAGAAAGTATTCATGCACTGGCTTTTTCTTGTTGGGAGACGAGGATAGTTGTTACCAGCGTTTACAATGTGGTGCCAAATCCTCATGTGGTGGAATCTAAATTTATGTTCAAATATTTTGTTTTTAGTGAGTTTTTCTTACTTGTATTGCTACTTAGTAACTTCTTAAATACTTGTTCGGTCTCCAATGGACAATTTAGGTTATAAGATTAAAAATAGAATAAATACTACAAGAATTTATGTGATTAGTGAAGAAAATACAAAAGTAATGAATTAACAATATATTTTGAATTTTAATAAAAAAAAATATTGTGTGTTGTGACATGATATTCACGTGAAAAGTCACATCATTACATGTAATTAGTGATGTGAATTTTCACGCGACAGGAGCTCGTGTGGCAACTCCGTTATCATGTGAATTTTACGTCGCAAGTTTGCCACATGATATTCACGTCGCAACAGTTGTGACGTGATATTCATGACTCAACCTACTGAAATGATTGTTTTCTTTTGTCTGCTGCATGTCAGGTAAAGCAAAAAATGACAGAGTTGTGACGTGAAATTTACGTCACTTATTTGACAGAATTTTCTTTTAATAAAAAAAAAAATTTACTAATTAATTAAAATATAAAAAAACTAATAAAAATATCATGTTTTAATAAATTTATATATATTGTTTTAATAACACAAATATTAAAAAAAAAAAACTTCATAAAACCTAATATATTATAGGGTTAAATATATAAAACCCCTCTAATGTTAGCGAGATTCAATTTACCCCTGTAAAAAGCGAGATTCGGTTTATCCTTATAAAAAAATTGGATTCTCCCTTGTAATGTTAAGATTCCATATCCTTAGCCCTCAATTGACAAGTGGCATGAAATAGGATGTGTTGATGTGCATAAGATATATCCTTATGCACGGTGTATAAATACTCAAATATTATTTATATTACTCAAAATATTATATATATTACTCAAAATAATATATAGATTATTCAAAATAGTATAAATATTACTCAGAACAATGAATATATTACTCAAAATAGTTAAAATTCGATATTACTCAAAATGGTGTAAATATTACTCAGAATAGTGTAATCATTACTCACAATTAATAATTACTCATAATTAATAGATGTGTACAAATAATTACTCATATATATATATATATATATATATATATATATATATATATATATATATATATATATATATATATATATTATTCATGGATTATGATATTATTACTCGTTTCTAACTAAAATGTTACTCGGAACAATTTAAATATTACTCGTACGAGACTTATGCACCGTGCATAAGGATATACCTTATGCACATCAACCTGACCCGCATGAAATCTTCAATTTTGCTTACATGGCATGTCCACGTGAATTTTCTTTTGATTTGTCGTGGGTAAAATACATTTTTTGTTTGATAATTTTTACTATTTTTTTGTCCACGTGATTTCTTACTAATTTTTTTATATAATCTCAATTAAAAATGATGCTTCCATTTAACTTAAATGCCATGCTAATAATAGTGCTTCCTTTTATATAACTATAACATTTTATCACTACAAAAAAAAATGGTTCCCGGCGACGTGTTTTAGTGACGTGATAAACATGTGGCAAAAAAAAGCATGCTGCGGCGTGTTTATCATGTCACTAATTTTTTTAAATATTAAAATAATAAATGTAACTTTATCACATGGGAAATCAGATATTTTTTCTAAGAAAAAAGTTGTGACATGTTTATCACGTCGCAACATTTAAATTAAAATAAAAAAATTAAAATGGTCAGGCTTTTCTGAGGGGGAAATTTGAAATTTTCAAAAGTTATATTGTGACGTGTAAATCACGTCGCAACGGTTTTAGAGGGAAAATGTTCTGACTTTGAACTGATGGGGTACAGGTTGATTGACAGACCTTTTTGAGCGTTTGGGGTTGCGACGTGATATTCACGTCGCTGATTGGTCATCAATTTATTACCAATAAATAATATCCGTGTATAAATAATATCTCCAATTAATTATCAATAAATAATATCTGCAATTTATTACGTTGGGGTTGCGACGTGAATATCATGTGGCAAGGTTGCGACGTGATATTCACGTCACTGATTGGCCTACATAAATGCAATTTTTCTCTTCCCAGAACCTAACCTTTCACGTGAAAATCCAAAACACTTAATTTAATAATTAACTGAGAAATATAAAAACTCTAATATTAATGTCATGTATAATAACATTTAGGGTTAAATATGTTTGTGGTCTCTATAAATAATCCAAAATCTAATTTTAGTTCCTGTAAAATTTTTGTTTAAAAAATTGTCCTCATAAATTTTTTCGTCTCCTATTTTGATCTTTGCCGTCAACTTTCATTAACGAAAGTTGTCGTGGCATGCCACGTGGAAGATAGTTTAGCAAACATTTTAAAACGTAATAGATTAAGGGGTTTTAAACCTCCTCTAAATAAACCCCAAAAAATTAATAAAGCATTAAAACGTAAGACATCATTGGTCGAGTGCTTTTCCACTTTTTCCAGCACTCAACCTTGTCGTGTGTCTCCCTATAGTATCTATTTTAGATAATCAAAAGTGAAATTAGTTTTAATTGCTACATGCAGTTTAAAATATGAAACAATTAGTTATGATAAACAGTTTATTAGAAGATTGTGTTACCAAACCTAAATGATAAACGTGTGAGCTGATAGAAGAGTATTATCGAATTTATATTAATAGTTATTAGTATTGTTATTGGATTCTAGTAGTATTTGGGCCTTTAATTATTTATTGGACTTTTAGTTACTATCCACTTCTACTACTATATATGTACTCATTGAGAGGTGAGAAAAATTATCAAAGAAATCAACAAAGTTATTTTTTTCTCTATTTTCTTAGTTTATTTTAATGTCTTTCTCTTTTTATTGTAGAAACCCTAATCCTATTGACTTGGTAGGAATTTCTTCCTATCAATTGGTGCTTTCATCCATGTACTCTAATCCTCCAATGGATTATCCTTATCACACACCTTCATTTCCATACTACTCCACCATTGACACCACTCCTACCACACCATCCTTTCCATCATTTCCATGGGAACATTTTACACCTTGTTACATTCATGGATCATCATCACCAAGTTTGTATCCAAACCATGGGTATTCACCACATCCACCTAATCATAACCCATATTTATCCTATTCATCATCTCCTTATTCATATAGCTACAATAATTATCATCAACAATTCCAGCCAACAAACACCTCTTCCACAATTTATCATCAATATCAAACTCATTATAAAAATAGAAGACATTTTGATAGGTCTCTCCAAGTGAATCATCCCTCTTTTAAGAAAAACTCCAAAAAAAATGTTTATCCTTGTTTTGCAAAAACGAAATTGGCGACATTTTCACTGATTCAGCGTGCACGAACCACAAAACCTTCTTTTTTTACCTTCAAGCTACAAACCATCCATGGCGACCAAACCTTGAGTACCTCTGCCCGCAACTCACCCTTTCAACCTTCTCAAAACCCCAATTTTCAACCACCCAGTCGTCCCAATCGATGGAACAATCAAAATCATTTGAACCCCTATAATGGGCATCCTAACCCTAATCCCAGTCAATCTAAATCATCCGTTTCAGCGGAACCAGAGAATCTCCAGACCTCCGAAGCCATTCTCCACACCACTCTCAATCCTCTTGCTCTCGCCGCTAACGAATCCCTAAATTCCGACAACCACGGCCAATACTCTGTTTTTCATAACGAAATCTCCCTCGATGTCGCTGGAGTTTCGCTACTGCAAGGTTCAAAGGTGTCTTTTACAAGAAATTCAGGATTTCTGTCTATTGGCAGTCTCCCGTTATACACAGAGGACATCTCAGAGGATGAAAGCGAGGATGAAAACGAAGGGATTGATGTTGTGTTAAACGGTGAATCTCAACGTGAAATCCCTTCTATTGTGTGTTTTGAGTATAAGCAAGATTTCATTGGTAGTGCTGGTGCTGCTTCAACTAGGATGAAACCTAAGAATTCAATTTCTCATATTAAGAGGCTTATTGGGAAGTAGTTTTTGGATGTTGATTTGCAGTGTAATCTTAAGTCTCTGCCTTATAATGTTACTGAAGGACCGGATAGATGTCCGTTGATTCAGGTTAGAGCTGGAGTAGAGATGGTAGTAATCGACGCCGTTGCGAGTAGTCTTCGAGTGCCTTTGTGGAGGTTTATTGGTGGTGCTTCAAATACCATAACCACTGATATAACAATCCCGATTGTTTCTTCAGCTGAAGCAGCTGAATTAGCTTCTAAGTACTATAAACAAGGATTCAAGACTTTAAAGCTGAAAGTAGGAAAGAATCTGAATGCAGATATAGAAGTGCTTCAAGCCATACGTGTTGCTCACCCCGAGTGTTAGTTTATTCTTGATGCTAATGAAGGGTATAACTCTGACGAAGCAGTGGAAGTTCTCGAGAAATTACACGAAATGGGGTTGACCCCTATTCTATTTGAGCAACTAGTTCACAGAGATGATTGGGATGGTCTTGGATATATGAGTAACATAGCAAGAGAAAAATATGAAGTATTTGTTGCAGCTGATGAGAGTAACACTATTAAAGATAGAAATGAATTGATGGAAATTCACATACCATTTTACTTAAGCTCCATTAGCAAGGGTGTGGCAACTGTTATGGTATCTTACTCAAGTTGGAATGGTATGAACATGCATATTCATAATGATCTTATTACTGGGTACCTCAAAAATACTCTCCATTTCCAAGGCTTTGTCATTTCAGATTATGAGGGTTCAAAGTCTGCTGATTCTGCTGCGGTGACAATTGCCACCAATATGGTTGGTCGTGGGACGGATATAATCCTTGGCAGAAATGCGGAGTTTATGGAATGACTGAAGCTTCGTGAGATACTGATGCCAATAGTTGTTAAGCTAGTAGTTGAAGGAGATTTTGTATCAGTGAAGAAACCTCCTCCCAGCAAGACATGGAAGGTGAATGAGAAGTTGTTTCCATGCCAACTATCAAATCAAAATACTGAGTTGACTGAAAAGGCCATGCTATTAGCTATTAAAACATGGGGCAAAAGATCATTAACTGAGATGGGAAAAGTTGAAAGTTTCATGACATTGGAACAATTTGTGAAGAAGAGCTTTTGCGAATTAAGTGAGAAGCTCAAGTCTTTGATAAAAACCTTATATACTCACTTTCCAAAATCTTTCATTTCACTTACAACTGTAAAAGAATTGTTTCAGGCTCTTGTATTATTGAGGTCTACTGGAATTTCATTGTATCAAGCAAAATTTAAGAAAACTCTTGATGCTAGTGTAAAAGAAAGAATTCCTTCTTGTTTTCTACCATCAAGCTCTGAAATAGACGAGAGTTTGAAAACACTCAGTTTGCTTTCAAGTTCTATTCTGCTTCCTGAACTCAAGGGGAGAAATCAAATAGAAATATTTTGCTTATCCAATGCATGTCTAATTTTGTGTACAATTTCTAGTTCAATTAAACTGTGCACTGAAGGTATGACGAAGCGGCTAGTAATTGACAAAGCGGCTCAGTTGAAATAGTGTGAATCAACAACAATCCTCTTATAAATACAGGGTCTTCAGCATTGCATTCTTATAGGTGATGAGAATCAACTGCCAGCACTGGTGAAGAGCAAGATTGCTGATAGCACATTCTTGCGTTGGCTGGAACAAATGGGAACACAACTCTTGTACGGTATTTTCGGTGCATTTTGTTTGCTAGCTGTAGTTTTTGTGAAGAAATATATTCTGGAAACAAAAGGGAAATCACTGCAGAAAATTGAGGTTACACTTCTGGCTGTAGTTTTTGAATTCAAGAGAAAAAAAGTTGTTTTAAATGCTGAGAATGCATTGAAGTGCATCTATAAAGATGATTGCTGGAAATTTGGAAATTTGAACAGATTTCAAAGTCTTCCAAATTCAAGCAATGGGATCCAGGAAAGAGTAATGAAGCCACAACAACTATGCAGTTTAGGTGTTATTTTACAACCTTGGGGACAAGATTGTTTTGAAGGGGTTGACTATGATAGAAGAATATTATAGAATTTATATTAATAGTTATTAGTATTGTTATTGGATTCTAGTAGTATTTGGGCCTTTAATTAGTTATTGGACTTTTAGTTACTATCCACTTCTACTGCTATATATGTACTCATTGAGAGGAGAGAAAAATTATCCAAGAAATCAACAAAGTTATTTTTATCTCTATTTTCTAGTTTATTTTAATGTCTTTCTCTTTTTATTGTTGAAACCCTAATCCTATTGCCTTGGTAGGAATTTCTTCTTATCATGAGCATACAGGAAAATAATTCGATATTTATTTTAAGAAAAACAACTCACTTATTGTGTATATTTGTTGTTCTGACTAGCTAGCATTAGACTCTCTCTTGTGTCTACTAAAAATAATTCAAAATCAGGAAGTATGAAAAATCAAGATAAATGGAAGAAACTGAGCCAACAGAATTTCACACCTGCTTCTAATTTTGCAAACTCTTTGGCTTTATTGTAACTGTACTTGTTTTGGTTGACTTCATTGGAGCTAAGTATTTGTTTCTCTTTAGCTTGTGAATTGCTACTTTTTCAAACTGCACTCGACCTTTTGCGCCTCAAAATGGTGTCAATTATACATAATCCAAAGTCAAATTATTTTTTAATTTCTGCAAGCAGTTTATAAGAAGAAGAAAAAGCTAAAACTTATAAACAATTGATTACAATGATAGTCAAATAGTGTAAACTTCGCCTAAATGATACACAAGTAAAAACATATCGGAAAATAAAAACAAATGATCACTTTTTACTACCGTATATGTATAGTTATTTGCATTAGTTAGCAAAAATATCATGAACTAATTTATCTATGTCATGATCAAACCTCTGCTCTACTTGATATGTAGTTTCAGAATTTTGATAGACCCATTATGAGAAAACGAGGTAAGGTGGCTGGCTATAAAGGAGGTGAAGGGGGAAGGTGAGGGGCATGTGTGAACTCTATTGAGAGGTTTGCCAGTGGCTTTAACTGGAATTTCTATTAAAAAGGACTTGTTTATAATAATTCTTTATTTACTCGACCATTGTTGTCTTACATTTAATGCTTTATTAATTTTTTTTTTGGGTTTATTTTGAGAAGGTTTAACCCCACCCCCCCCCCCCCCCCCCCCCCCCCCCGCAATCTATTGTGTTTTAAAATGTTTGCCAAGCTGTATTACACATGGTGTGCCACGTCAGCTTCCATTAATGAAGATTGACGGCAAAGACCAAAATTGGAGACGGAAAATTTTATGAGGACCATTCTTTGAACAAAAATTTTATAGGGACTAAAACTAGATTTTTGGTTATTTATAGGGATCACAAACATATCTAACCCTAACATTAATATAAAAAATGAATATTAATATAAATACTCAATAAAAAATTAATAAAAAGGAGTTTAAGTCATGACATTCTTATTTATTAGTATGTAATTAAGTTACAATGTAACTAATTATCATTTTTTCAAGCCAATATCCTCATAATTCAAGAAAGAGAAAAACAAAGAAAACGACATAACACAACCTGACCCTCTCAATGGTTAACAAATCTAAAATTTGACATTCCTAACTTGTTGTAAATGAGTAAAGGGGCAAGGAAAGAGAGGGGAATTTTTCAAATAATAAAGTTAGAAAAAAGGAATTGTAGTCCACCAACTCAGCAAAACCATAGAAAAATCTTCTTTGAAGTCCATGATTTATCCATAGAAGAAGCCAACTGCTTCGAGAGAGAGTCGTCAGTGTTGCATTTAAGTAAATCACGTAAAGGTTCCCACAAAACCTATTTAATTTAGGGAGAATTAGGATGCTGGATTTTGACATTGAAGTTCTTGATGATGGTGAAGTCATTGATGGAAGAGTTAAAAAAAACTTTTAGTAATGTTTCCTACAAATGAGACCTTAACAACAACCGAATTTAAAACTTTCTTCCAATAAAACAAGTGCTTATTTAATTTGGCTTAGGTACGAGAGTACCACATAATGTTGATAATGGAGACAATTGCAAGTTGAATAACCACCTTACATTGAGGGCTCCAATTCATGTCACATAGATTTGATATGTCAATGATATATAAGCAATATGCACCCTTAACAAGTATTTTGTTGTTTCTTGATGGAACATGACAAACTGCACATGGAAGGAATACTGCAGCCTCTCAATCTTAGGTTATCATCACTAGATATTTTATTATCATTAGGTATTTTAGATAATTGAGATTATATAAAAAAACTAGTAAAAAACTCACGTGATAAAAAAATTAGTACAATTTTTTTTTTTTAAATTTACCCCCTACAATGTTAGCGAATTTTGATTTACTCTCATCATAATAAATAAAATAAAATAATTTCAAAACAAAATTAAAAATTAAAAGAAAATTCACGTAGACATGCCATGTAAGCAATATTGAAGATTTCATGTCACTTTATCAACTGAGGGGTTAAAGACATGAAATCTTAACATTAAAAGGGGGAATCCAAATATTTGTTTTTTACCGGGGATAAACAAAATCTCGCTAACATTTTAGGGAGTTTTGTATATTTAACCATATATTATATCATTAAAATATATTTTCGTATAAATAATTTTTTATAATAAATTAAAAATTAAAAACAACTACTGCAAAATTAATTTACGATAACAACAACCAACAACCCAATATATTTAAATCTGAAAAAATAAGTAAAATAAATTTTTTAAATACCTCAATAAAAATAAAATAAATAGCTTCAATTTTGAAACTTGAAGCTTTAGTCCAAATTTCTTTCATTCACATTATCAACTTGAAATTCTTCATCACTAGTCTCAATTTCCTTATAACACCCCATATTTTCCATTATTTAATTTAATTAGATTTTAAATTATTTAATTGGATTAATTGTCATTTTGGTAAATTATTGAGAAATATGGTAGAAATAAACAATTGGGCTTAGTGTAGTGGTTAGCAAAAGGGAGGTGTTAACTATGTAAGCCTTATTGAGACATTTTCTATTTTTCATAAAATAAGGGAAATTGGAAAAGAAGGAAGTTAGAAGCAAAAGAGCAAGTCTGAGAAACAGAGAAGATACGTAAAAAGGAGAAGAAGAGGAAGAAGAGGACCTTCGAAGTTTCGACTAAAGAGGTAAGGGGGGACTCTTCGGGTTAGTGAATATTATATAATCAGGGGTAGTGAACTAATTAGGATTGTTGTTTGGTTCGATTGCATGTTTTGGTTTTTGGGTTTTTTTTGGGGATTTAGGGTGTTAGTGTTGAATTGATGCAGTTGATGAATTTGATGAATGGTTTGGTGTTAAATGACTTCTAAAACGTGTTATATTGGTATTATAATATGTTATCTGATGATGTTTTTGGTATGAGACTGTTTTGGTGCGATTTGGATGAAATTAGGAGAAGAAATATGTTAAAATCGCAGAAAAATTCTGCATCTGCGAAGAATGCGTCGACCTAAGCGTCAGATGCGTCAACCTAAGTATCAGTTTGCGTCGACTTGAGTGACAGCATGCGTCGACCTATAGGGTCAGCGTGCGCATACCAGAGGGGGACAGGAAATCCAATGCGTCGACTTGAAGGGGTTTGCATCGACGCACAGCAACCAATTTTTGACAAATTTTCTGAGGGGCATAACCTTCAAACCGTACATCCGTTTTGAGCGTTGCGAAGCTAATTTAAAGCTTTATGTTTTGAATTGATGAAATGGGCAGTGGCCCTAGTTTATTTTAAATGGTGATTTAATTTAATTTAATTAATGGAATACATTGTGTACATATATGTGTGAATGTAACAATGTGTTGTACAGGTGGTGTAGCCACTTGGATTTCATTTTCATTTGGGTGTTGTTTTGACATGATTATATGTGATATAAACGAATGATTGTTAATACATGTGCATGCTTATTGGTGATGACGCGGTGAGTTGTAATGAGACGATGCGAAGCATCGGATCGGTGACGTTATAAGTATGACATATGTGTACATTCATTCATTTGCATTTTGGTGATGGATCCCGGTGATGTTGTGGATCAAATGGTGGGCATAATTCCCATTGTGTGGAATTTGTGCCGGTTGGACTATATCTAGATGATGAAAGATCAGTTGGATGGGTTTAGCCCATGTATGGTACCACATGCATAGTGTCAGTCGTTCATGTGCATGATAATATAGTATGATCAAATGGTTGTATATTATACTTGGTGATGTGTTTGATTTTGGGTGTGTGATTCGTTGTTATAAAATCTGAATACATGTTGAGATTGGGTGAATGATAATGCTATGATGTTTTATTACTTATGACTGTATAATACTTATTAATTTCGAATGAGACTCACCCTTACATGTTGATATTTTCAGATTAAGGAGCAGCGGCATCTTGTTTTGGTGAGGATAGCTCATAGGCTAGTCCGTAGTCCGTGTCGAGTCATGCTCTGATTTGTAACACTAGGGAACGATAGACTTAAGAGTTACTTATGATTCTCTAATTTGTTGTTTTGGATTATGTATCGCTTGGTTTATGTTTTTGTGATGTCTTACGATACCGTTGAATGAAATTCAGCTGTGTTGATGATGTATTTTGATAATTTATTGAATCGTTCCTAATAAAGCATGACGAACGACTTATGGTTTTCATTATTTTTATTAATTGTGACACCCTTGCTTTATGTTTACTCTGATTTTTATTTTAATTGCCGCGGGGGTTTAGAAGGGTGTTACATTCCTCACTTTCTTCACCATCATCAAATTCATCTTCATCATCATCATTATCATATTCTTACAACCCCCATCACCAACAATATCTTCACTTTGTTCCTCATTTTAAACATCAATGTCGTCAATCTCATCAACATCACCATCAACATTACCATTATCAACATTTTCTACTTGTTCAACACAAGCCTCATAAAATTTCTTATTAAAAAATTCCAATCCCTCTTGATCTCCTTCCTCATCAGTGTCAATGCAAATAACATCATTAGCATCACCATCAACATTTTCTACTTGTTCAACACAAGCCTCGGAAAATTAGAAAATTTCTGCCGCTCTTGGGTTCCACTCCTGCTGTTGCATCCTGTTTTTTAAAGAATGGTAAATAATTAATACACTAGTATATCCCAAATAACCAAATGCAAGAGAGATAGAAGGAGAGATTTTAGAGTAAATCGAAACCATCTGAGCTATATCAATTTTAAAATGCATAGACCATATTGGATATATTATATAAAACACGTGGTATATTGCTGAGCATTTTTGGGCTGTGTTTTTTCTCTTATAACTCAAACCATTTTTATCAATGGATTGCTTCTTAATGTCATGATCACAGTTAGAGGATGAACTTCACATATTTTCCTACACATCTGCATATTATCCTATGACTGGAACTATTTTCTTCAATGGATTACACTTCTCGCCACTACGGATGTTAGCTTTAATTTTAAAATACCTTCCCTTGCTCTCCATCATCTTCTTCTGTTTTTGTTTAGTTGAATCACGTTCTTCCCTAACACGTAAACCTCGAACAGATTGTACATCATCATCATCATCACGGCTATCATCACTATCAAAAACTTCATTCACGTTATCAACTTGAAATTCTTCATCACTAGTCTCAATTTCCTCACTTTCTTCACCATCATCAAATTCATCTTCATCATCATCATCATCATTATCATATTCTTACAACCCCCATCACCAACAATATCTCCATTTTTTTCCTCATTTTTAACATCAATGTTGTCAATCTCATCAGCATCACCATCAGCATCACCATTATCAACATTTTCTACTTGTTCAACACAAGCCTCAGAAAATTTCTTATTAGAAAATTTCAATCCCTCTTGATCTCCTTTCTCGTCAGTGTCAATGCAAATAACATCATCAGCATCACCATCAACATTTTCTACTTGTTCAATACAAGCGTCAGAAGATTAGAAAATTTCAAACACTCTTGGGTTCCCCTCCTATTGTTGCATCCTGTTTTTTAAGGATTGGTAAATAATTAATACACTAGTATATCCCAAATAACAAAAAGCAAGAGAGATAGAAAGAGAGATTTCATAGTAAATCTAAATCAACTGTCTTGTATATATATATATATATATATATATATATATATATATATATATATATATATATATATATATATATATATATATATATATATATATATGTATGTATGAAGTTAGTTACATGGTTCAAGGCATCCAATATTACTTGAACTGAGCTATATAAATTTTAAAATGCATAGAACATATTGGTATATTTTTGAGCATTTTTGGGCTGTGTTTTTTCTCCTATGACTCAAACCATTTTCATCAATGGATTCCTTCTTAATGTTGTAACACCCGTATAATTTTAATATTGATTTAATTGGAATATTGAATTAATAATTAGAATTATTAGGGATTTTGGTGAAAATAATGAATAAATAATGGTTTATGGCATTTGGGCCATATGAGTAATTAGTAAAAGAAGGAGGGTGATTTTATAATCCTTTTTACTAAAATATTATTATTTTCATAAAACATTTGGAAATTGGGAAAAGAAGAAAGAACGTGAAAGAGCAAAGGGTTGAGAACACGAAGAACTGAAGGAGATCTGTAGAGGGAGAGACCAAAGATCAAGAACAATTATCTGAGGTAAGGGGGGACTCTCCGTTTAATCTCTATTATCGTGTTATGAGTAGTAATGTGGATTAGGAATATTATTTGGTTGATTGATTCCAAATTCTGAAACATTCATCTGTGTTCATCATTTGGGTTTGAACTGTAATCCCTAATAATTGATAGATTAGGATATGATGAATAGAATTGGTTAGAGAATCATATGCTATTGTTTGTGGATGAATTCGTACACTGTTAGATGCATTTTTCTGGTTTTTGGACTCAATTTCGTAGACTGGTATGAGTGGGAACGAATGGGTTTTTGGACTGTGTCGAATTCTGCAGGTTACTGGGCATTTCTGGCATTTCGCGTATGAAACAGTGCCATACGCGTATAGAATGAGGCTGATACGCGTATGGGGGACACTCCCAAGGGGCTATACGCGTATGATACGCAGTTGCCCTGTCCCAAGAGCCATGTACTGGTGTTTTGCGTATGAGAGCGTATGGGGATGCTCATACGCGTATGGAATTTTGGAAGGAGGAAAATGATTCTGGTGATACGCGTATGGTGAGGCTGATAAGCGTATGAGTTGGTTCTAGGCCATTTTGAATTCTGGTGAAACGCGTATGATATGCGTATGAGGCAAGGTGATACGCGTATGGACGCGTATGGATCATATGATACGCGTATGGCGTGCTGTGTGTGAAATTTCTGTTTTGTGATTTTTCTGGATAGTTCGATGATGTGTAACTTTCGGTTGGTATACCTATTTGTGTACTGTTTCGGACTGTGTAAACCTTGTGATGTGATTCTGTGGTTACTGATGATTGATTATGTTGAATGATGTGATATATATATGAACATGCTTGTTATTGATGATGATGATGATGAAATGAGTATAGTTGATGCTACTCATAGATTGGTAATGATGAAAGTATGTTATATATATGTTACATGCATTCATAAACATGAGTTGAATCCTATATGATGAGAGGATTCATCGAGGGGCAGAATTCCCATTGTGTGGAATTGGTGCTGGCAGGACCGTTTCTGAATTGATGATAGATCGGTCGGTGGATGACTCCACTGGTGATGATTGGTACCACATGCATAGTGTCAGTTTCATACATGTGCATGATTTGCTATAACATGATTTTATATGTTATGTGTTGATTGTTTGTTTGTCTGTGGGCATATGATTGGTGATTGTCTGAATATGAAACGATTGGGTGAATGATATAACTATGACATGTTATTATTTGTGATGTGATAACATTGGTTAACTGTGATGAGACTCACCCTTACTTGTTGTCATTTTCAGATTGAGGATAGCGGCGTGACTTGGTGAGGATTAGCTCATAAGTCTGTTTTTGGTTATAGTGTCGGTGTCATGCTCTGGTAGATGTAACACTGGGAACACGTTTGTCCTTGAGTTGGTTATAACTCTATTTGGTTGTTGATTGAGTCAGATACATTATGAGGAATGTTGACTCTGTGTGTTTTCAATTCCGCTGTGTAAAACATGATTTATTTAATGAGTTATAAATTCAGTTGTTTTCAGTGAATGCATGATTACACTGACGTGGTGTTTTTATCATTTATGAATTGTGATACCCCTTGCATGCTTACTCTGATTTATTAATTGTTTAATTGCCGCGGGTTATTAGAGGGGTGTTACAATAGTGGTATCAGAGCATAGTCGGTCGTTGTGACTAGAGTCTTGTGTCAGTCCTTTTGTGTATGCGACCAATACGAGTTATTGTCGATACTTTTGTTCTGACTGGGTTATTTGTGATTAAGCAGAACAATGGCTGGAAGAGGAGGAAGAAACGATGATGCTCTCGCAGAGGCCCTGGGTATGATTGCTGGTGTGCTTGGAGGAGGGACTGTAGGAGCAGGGATCGGTGCTGATAGGCAACTGGGGAATTTTCAGAGGAACAATCCTCCAATGTTCAAAGGCACGCATGATCCAGAGGGTGCTCAGAAATGGCTCAAGGAGGTCGAGAGGATTTTCCGAGTCATTGACTGCGCTGAGAACCTTAAGGTGAGGTTTGGCACTCACATGTTATCTGAAGAAGCTGATGACTGGTGGTTGTCAACTAAAGCTGAGCTGGATGCTGGTAATACAGCAATTACCTGGGCTGTATTCAGGAGGGAATTTCTGAGGAGGTATTTTCCTGAGGATGTCAGGGGAAGAAAGGAAGTTGAATTTCTGGCACTGGTTCAAGGCAATATGTCAGTATCGGAGTATGCTGCCAAGTTTGTGGAACTGGCAAGGTACTATGTGCACTACAATGATGATGAAGCCAGTGAGTTCTCGAAATGTGTCAAATTTGAGAATGGTCTTCGTGATGAGATCAAGCAGGGTATCAGGTACCAGAGGATCCGGAGGTTTGTTGACCTGGTAGATTGTAGCAGGATTTTTGAGGAAGATAGCATCAAGCTGAAGTCGTCTCACTCTCGCGAGTTGGTTGACAGAAAGGGTAAGAGGCCTATGGATAGAGGTAAGCCATATGGTAGAGGTAAACCTGTTGATTGGAAGAAACCCAGTGGGGGAGATTCCAGTGCTCGTATCAGGTGTTATAATTGTGGTGAGATGGGACATCGTAGGAATGAATGCAAGGTTGATCAGAGGAAGTGTTACAAGTGTGACCAAGTGGGTCATATTGCTGCTGACTGCAAGAAAAGGATTGTGACTTGTTTCAACTGTGGAGAAGAAGGTCACATCAGTCCTAATTGTCCTAAGCCAAAGAAGAACCAGTCAGGAGGAAAGGTTTTTACTTTGACCGGGTCAGAGACTACTCCAGAGGACAGGTTGATTAAAGGTACGTGTTTCATTCATGGCACACCATTAGTTGCAATTATTGATACTGGAGCAACTCATTCTTTTATTTCCTTGGATTGTGCTATGAGGTTGAATCTTGAGATATCTGATATAAATGGAAGTATGGTTATTGACACTCCTGCGTCGGGTTCAGTAACTACTTCGTCTGCATGCCTGAATTGTCCGGTTGACATTTTTGGTAGAGAATTCGGAATGGACTTAGTGTGCCTTCCGTTGAAAGAACTTGATGTGATCCTGGGAATGAACTGGTTGGAGTTCAACCGTGTTCATATCAACTGTTTTACAAAGACGGTAATCTTTCCTGAAGAGGTTAGTAATGATAATCTGGAGATGACGGCTAGACAGGTGAATGAGGCTATCGGAGATGGTGCAGCAGTGTTCATGTTGTTTGCATTGATGAATGTGAAAGAGAAAGTGGCGAGAGGCGAATTGCCTGTGGTGTGTGAGTTTCCAGAAGTTTTTCCAGAAGATGTGAATGAATTACCACCGGAAAGAGAAGTGGAGTTTTCGATTGAATTGGTTCCGGGAACTAGTCCAGTGTCGATGGCACCGTACCGTATGTCACCGTCTGAATTGGCTGAACTAAAGAAGCAGTTAGAGGAATTGCTTGAGAAGAAATTTATTCGTCCTAGTGTTTCGCCATGGGGTGCGCCTGTGTTACTGGTAAAGAAGAAAGAGGGTTCAATGAGGCTGTGTGTAGATTACAGACAATTGAACAAGGTTACCATCAAGAATCGGTATCCATTGCCGAGGATTGATGATCTGATGGATCAGTTGGTTGGAGCATGTGTATTTAGTAAGATTGATCTGAGGTCTGGGTATCATCAGATACGTGTGAAAGATGACGATATTCAGAAGACTGCTTTTAGAACGAGGTATGGACATTATGAGTATTCTGTAATGCCGTTTGGGGTTACTAATGCACCTGGTGTTTTTATGGAATATATGAACAGGATTTTTCATCCTTATCTCGATAAGTTCGTGGTGGTATTTATAGATGATATTCTGGTATATTCTAAGAATGAGAAAGAACACGCAGAGCATCTCAGAACTGTGTTAGGATTGTTGAAAGAAAATCAACTTTTTGCCAAACTGTCGAAGTGTGAATTCTGGTTGGAAGAAGTCAGTTTTCTTGGGCATGTGATTTCTAAGAATGGTATTGCTGTGGATCCTACAAAAATTGAAGCTGTGTCTCAGTGGGAAGCTCCGAAGTCAATATCAGAGATTCGTAGTTTTCTTGGTCTTGCAGGTTATTACAGAAAGTTCATTGAGGGATTTTCAAAGTTAGCATTGCCGTTAACTAAACTGACCAGGAAGGGACAAGCCTTTATTTGGGATGCAAAGTGTGAAGAAGGATTCCAAGAGCTTAAGAGGAGATTGACTAGTGCTCCTATTTTAATTTTGCCGAATCCGACAGAATCATTTGTGGTTTATTGTGACGCATCACTGATGGGTTTAGGTGGTGTATTGATGCAGAATCAACAAGTGGTCGCTTATGCGTCGAGACAACTCAAAGTGCATGAAAGGAATTATCCGACTCATGATTTGGAGTTGGCAGCCGTGGTCTTTGTTTTGAAGTTGTGGCGACACTATTTGTATGGTTCGAGATTTGAGGTGTTCAGTGATCATAAGAGCTTGAAGTATCTCTTTGATCAGAAAGAGCTGAATATGAGACAGAGAAGGTGGTTAGAATTTCTGAAGGATTACGATTTTGGTTTGAATTACCATCCGGGTAAGGCAAACGTTGTGGCTGATGCATTGAGTAGGAAGACTTTGCATATGTCTAAGTTAATGGTGAAGGAATTGGATTTGATCGAACAATTCAGAGACTTGAGTTTAGTGTGTGAAGGTACTCCTACTAGTGTTAAATTGGGTATGCTGAAGCTGACTAGTGGTATTCTTGAAGAAATCAGAGAAGGTCAGAAAGCTGATGTTGGATTGATTGATAAGTTGACTTTGGTTAATCAAGGCAAGACTGGTGAATTCAGGGTCGACGAGAATGGTATACTAAGGTTTGGTGATAGAGTTTGTGTTCCTGATGTTGATGAACTCCGGAAGCGCATTTTGGAAGAAGGACACCGTAGTGGGTTGAGTATTCATCCTGGTGCTACTAAGATGTATCATGATTTGAAAAAGTTGTTTTGGTGGCCTGGAATGAAGAAGGAGATTGCTGAATTTGTGTATTCTTGTTTGACTTGCCAGAAGTCAAAGATTGAGCATCAGAAACCATCTGGGTTTATGCAACCGATGTTTATTCCTGAGTGGAAGTGGGATAGCATATCAATGGATTTTGTTTCGGGTTTGCCGAGAACTGTCAGAAATTGTGAAGCTATCTGGGTTGTGGTAGACAGGTTGACGAAGTCTGCACATTTTATACCGGTGAGAATGGATTATCCGATGGAGAAGCTAGCTCAGTTATATATTGAGAAGATAGTTAGTCTTCATGGTATTCCTTCGAGTATTGTGTCGGACAGAGATCCGAGGTTTACATCTAAATTCTGGGAAGGTTTGCAGAAAGCTTTGGGTACTAAGCTGAGATTGAGTTCTGCTTATCATCCGCAGACTGATGGACAGACCGAGAGGACGATTCAGTCGTTAGAGGATTTGTTACGTGCTTGTGTGTTGGAAAAAGGAGGTACTTGGGATAGTTATCTGCCTTTGATTGAGTTTACCTACAACAACAGTTATCATTCGAGTATCGGTATGGCTCCGTTTGAGGCTTTGTATGGTAGGAGATGTAGGACGCCGTTGTGTTGGTACGAATCTGGTGAGAGTGCTGTGATTGGTCCTGAAATTGTACAACAGACTACAGAGAAGATTAAGATGATTCAGGAGAAAATGAAGGCTTCTCAGAGTCGTCAGAAGAGTTATCATGACAAAAGGAGGAAAACACTTGAGTTTCAAGAGGGAGATCATGTGTTTATGAGAGTTACTCCTATGACAGGGATTGGTCGGGCATTGAAGTCGAAGAAGTTGACTCCGCGTTTTATTGGACCATTCCAAATTTCTGAAAGAGTGGGAGAAGTGGCTTATCGTATCGCTTTACCGCCGATGCTTGCGAATTTGCATGATGTATTTCATGTGTCTCAGTTGAGGAAATACATTTCAGATCCGTCCCATGTGATCCAAGTAGATGATATACAGGTGAAAGATAACTTGACGGTTGAGACTTTACCTGTGAGAATTGAGGATCGAAGGCTGAAGCAATTGCGTGGCAAGGAAATAGCTTTGGTCAAAGTGGCTTGGGGAGGACCAGCTGAAGGCAATGTTACCTGGGAGTTAGAGAGTCAGATGAAGGATTCTTATCCAGAGCTCTTTACCTGAGGTATGTTTTCGAGGACGAAAACTCTTTTAGTGGGGGAGAGTTGTAACACCCGTATAATTTTAATATTGATTTAATTGGAATATTGAATTAATAATTAGAATTATTAGGGATTTTGGTGAAAATAATGAATAAATAATGGTTTATGGCATTTGGGCCATATGAGTAATTAGTAAAAGAAGGAGGGTGATTTTATAATCCTTTTTACTAAAATATTATTATTTTCATAAAACATTTGGAAATTGGGAAAAGAAGAAAGAACGTGAAAGAGCAAAGGGTTGAGAACACGAAGAACTGAAGGAGATCTGTAGAGGGAGAGACCAAAGATCAAGAACAATTATCTGAGGTAAGGGGGGACTCTCCGTTTAATCTCTATTATCGTGTTATGAGTAGTAATGTGGATTAGGAATATTATTTGGTTGATTGATTCCAAATTCTGAAACATTCATCTGTGTTCATCATTTGGGTTTGAACTGTAATCCCTAATAATTGATAGATTAGGATATGATGAATAGAATTGGTTAGAGAATCATATGCTATTGTTTGTGGATGAATTCGTACACTGTTAGATGCATTTTTCTGGTTTTTGGACTCAATTTCGTAGACTGGTATGAGTGGGAACGAATGGGTTTTTGGACTGTGTCGAATTCTGCAGGTTACTGGGCATTTCTGGCATTTCGCGTATGAAACAGTGCCATACGCGTATAGAATGAGGCTGATACGCGTATGGGGGACACTCCCAAGGGGCTATACGCGTATGATACGCAGTTGCCCTGTCCCAAGAGCCATGTACTGGTGTTTTGCGTATGAGAGCGTATGGGGATGCTCATACGCGTATGGAATTTTGGAAGGAGGAAAATGATTCTGGTGATACGCGTATGGTGAGGCTGATAAGCGTATGAGTTGGTTCTAGGCCATTTTGAATTCTGGTGAAACGCGTATGATATGCGTATGAGGCAAGGTGATACGCGTATGGACGCGTATGGATCATATGATACGCGTATGGCGTGCTGTGTGTGAAATTTCTGTTTTGTGATTTTTCTGGATAGTTCGATGATGTGTAACTTTCGGTTGGTATACCTGTTTGTGTACTGTTTCGGACTGTGTAAACCTTGTGATGTGATTCTGTGGTTACTGATGATTGATTATGTTGAATGATGTGATATATATATGAACATGCTTGTTATTGATGATGATGATGATGAAATGAGTATAGTTGATGCTACTCATAGATTGGTAATGATGAAAGTATGTTATATATATGTTACATGCATTCATAAACATGAGTTGAATCCTATATGATGAGAGGATTCATCGAGGGGCAGAATTCCCATTGTGTGGAATTGGTGCTGGCAGGACCGTTTCTGAATTGATGATAGATCGGTCGGTGGATGATGTAACACCCCCCTAAATAACCCGCGGTAATTAAACAAATTATTAAATCAGAGTAACATGTAGAGAGGTATCACAATTCATAAATAACAAAAATACACGTCACATAAGTCATGCATCATTGGAACACCTGAAAATCATAACTCATTATCCAAACCATGTTCTACGCAGCGGAAAAATACCACATCAAGTCTACATTATTACTAAATGTATCAGACTTCAACCAAAACAGATAAATATAGAGTTACAATCAAAACTACAAACAAACGTTCCCAGTGTTACAACTACCAGAGCATGACACCTGACGCTAACTAAGAACACTGACTCATGAGCTAATCCTCACCGAGTCGAACAGCCGCTATCCTCAGTCTGAAAATGACAACATGTAAGGGTGAGTCTCGTCATAATTAACAAATATTATAAGGTTATAAAGCAATAACACGTCACAGTTGCATCATTCACCCAATTGTTTCATAAACAGACAATCAAAACAAAACAAATAACAACCAACGCATCATCAGCATTTACAACACCGGAATACCTCCAATCATGTCATGAATCATGCATATGAATGAACTGACACTATGCATGTGGTACCAACGTCATCCAATGGGAATAACCCATGACCGATCTATCATCATCCAGATACGGCCCTGCCAGCACAGATTCCACACAATGGGAATCATGCCCTTCACTGATCCAACACTTCCCTTATGGATACAGTATCAACAATGCACATGAATGAATGCAACATATATAACATACTTATATCAATATCATCATCATCATCCTCAATAATCATCATCATTCAAGTATGTTCATATATATTAACATCATTCAACCACAATTCTATCATCATCATGTCGAAAACATGCACATATTTGCTACAATCATCATCATCATCGAGGAATAGCAACATATATTATCATCATTCTAAAACCAGTCAAATCATCATCACATAGATCGTTTAATAAGGTTCATTTAGCCCAAAACGGCGCATCAAATGAACCAACGGTTAGAAAGTTATGCCTCTTTGAACTTTCTTAAAATATCACAAAACATCAACAGCACGCGGCGCCATCACACATTCGCGGCGCGGAACGAAT
Organism: Vicia villosa; assembly: GCF_029867415.1. Taxonomy (NCBI): domain Eukaryota; kingdom Viridiplantae; phylum Streptophyta; class Magnoliopsida; order Fabales; family Fabaceae; genus Vicia; species Vicia villosa. The sequence continues at coordinate 224,009 of NW_026705480.1, forward strand.
CGAAACAACGCCTTCGCGGCGCGGCCACATGTTCGCGGCGCGGAGCGAATCGGAACAACGCCTTCGCGGCGCGGTCACCTGTTCGCGGCGCGTACTGAACGCAACAAGACTTCCTGACCTTACGCCTTCAGGTTCGCGGCGCCTCCTCTATGTACGCGGCGCGAACCGCGATTCTAAAAACCCCAATCTGCAGAAAAACAGCATTCCATGTATCCCAAACACCCCAACACATACTAGTCCGAACATGGAGAATTAGAATGCACAAACAACACAAATTACGTCTCGTAATGCACCAAATATACATCAATTGAGATTATAACAACACATACATCATAGATTCAAACACAGGGGTCAAATATCATACAAATGACACAATCCCTAAACCTATCATATGACTCAATTGATCCGAATTCTACATCTATTCAGCATTACCAACCCTTAACCCGATAATAGATGATAATCAGACAAGTCCCCCCTTACCTTAGATAATTCTGGATTCTTGGTCTCTCCCTCTATCGTTCTCCTTCACGTTCTTCGTTCTTCAGACTTCTTTCTTTTACGCTCTTTCTTTTTCCCAATTCCAATGTTTATGAAATACTAAAATTAGAAAAAGGTTTTTCAGAATTACCCCTCCTTCTTCCTCTATTTCCACATATGGCCCAAAAGCCAAAACCTCATTTATTCATTATTTCCACAATTTCTTTAATAATTCTAATTATTAATTCAATAATAAAATTAAATTAATATTAAAATTATACGGGCGTTACAACTCTCCCCCACTAAAAGAGTTTTCATCCTCGAAAAACATACCTCAAGCAAAGAGCTCCGGATAGGAATCTTTCATCTGGCTCTCTAGCTCCCAGGTAACATTCCCTTCAGCTGGTCCTCCCCAAGCTACTCTGACTAAAGCTATTTCCTTGCCACGCAATTGCTTCAGTCTTCTATCTTCAATCCTCACAGGCAATGTTTCAACCGTTAAGTTGTCTTTTACCTGTACATCGTCTACTTGGATCACATGGGACGGATCTGAAATGTACTTCCTCAATTGAGACACATGAAACACGTCGTGCAAGTTTGCAAGCATCGGCGGCAAAGCGACACGATATGCCAATTCTCCCACTTTTTCAGAAATTTGGAACGGTCCAATAAAACGCGGAGTCAACTTCCTTGACTTCAATGCCCGACCAATTCCTGTCATAGGAGTAACTCTCATAAACACATGATCTCCCTCTTGAAACTCAAGTGTCTTCTTTCTTTTATCATAGTAACTCTTCTGACGACTCTGAGAAGCTCTCATCTTCTCCTGAATCATCTTAATCTTCTCCGTAGTCTGTTGTACAATTTCTGGCCCAATCACAGCACTCTCACCAGATTCATACCAACACAACGGCGTCCTACATCTCCTACCATACAAAGCCTCAAACGGAGCCATACCAATGCTCGAATGATAACTATTGTTGTAAGTAAACTCGATCAAAGGCAGATAGCTATCCCAAGTACCTCCTTTTTCCAGCACACAAGCACGTAACAAATCTTCTAACGACTGTATTGTCCTCTCCGTCTGTCCATCCGTCTGCGGATGATAAGCAGAACTCAACCTCAGTTTAGTACCTAAAGCCTTCTGTAAACCTTCCCAGAACTTAGACGTAAACCTCGGATCTCTGTCTGACACGATACTTGAAGGAATACCATGAAGACTAACTATCTTCTCGATATACAACTGAGCTAGCTTCTCCATCGGATAATCCATTCTCACCGGTATAAAATGTGCAGACTTCGTCAACCTGTCTACCACAACCCAGATAGCTTCACAATTTCTGACAGTTCTCGGCAAACCCGAAACAAAATCCATTGATATGCTATCCCACTTCCACTCAGGGATAAACATCGGTTGCATAAACCCAAACGGTTTCTGATGCTCAATCTTTGACTTCTGGCAAATTAAACAAGAGTACACAAACTCTGCAATTTCTTTCTTCATTCTCGGCCACCAAAACAACTTTTTCAAATCATGATACATCTTGGTAGCACCAGGATGAATACTCAACCCACTACGGTGTCCTTCTTCTAAAATACGTTTCCGGAGTTCAACAATATCAGGGACACACACTCGATCACCAAACCTCAGTATACCATTTTCATCAATTCTAAATTCACCACCCTTGCCTTGATTAATCAAAGTCAACTTATCTATTAACTCCACATCATCTTTCTGACCCTCTCTGATCTCTTCAAGAATGCCACTAGTCAACTTCAACATACCCAATTTGACACTAGTAGGAGTACCTTCACATACCAAACTCAAGTCTCTGAATTGTTCAATCAAATCCAATTCCTTCACCATTAGCATAGACATATGCAAGGTTTTCCTACTCAATGCATCAGCAACAACGTTTGCCTTACCCGGATGGTAATTCAAACCAAAATCATAATCTTTCAGGAATTCTAACCATCTTCTCTGCCTCATATTCAACTCTTTCTGGTCAAAGAGATACTTCAGGCTCTTATGATCACTGAATACCTCAAATCTTGAACCATACAAATAGTGTCGCCACAACTTCAAAACGAACACTACAGCTGCCAACTCCAAATCATGAGTCGGATAATTCCTCTCATGCACTTTAAGTTGTCTCGACGCATAAGCAACTACTTGCTGATTTTGCATTAACACACCACCTAAACCCATTAGTGATGCGTCACAATAAACCACAAATGATTCTGTCGGACTTGGCAAAATCAAGATAGGAGCACTAGTCAATCTCCTCTTGAGCTCTTGGAATCCTTCTTCACACTTTGCATCCCAAATAAAGGCTTGTCCCTTCCTGGTCAGTTTAGTTAACGGCAATGCTAACTTTGCAAATCCTTCAATAAACTTCCTGTAATAACCTGCAAGGCCAAGAAAACTACGAATCTCTGATACTGACTTCGGAGCTTCCCACTGAGACACGGCTTCTATTTTTGTAGGATCAACAGCAATACCATTCTTAGAAATCACATGTCCAAGAAAACTAACTTCTTCTAACCAGAATTCACACTTCGACAGTTTGGCAAAAAGTTGCTTCTCCTTCAACAGTTCTAACACAGTTCTGAGGTGTTCGGCATGTTCTTCCTCATTCTTAGAATATATCAGGATATCGTCGATAAATACCACCACAAACTTGTCGAGATAAGGATGGAATATTCTGTTCATATACTCCATAAAAACACCAGGTGCATTAGTAACTCCAAACGGCATTACAGAATACTCATAATGTCCATACCTTGTTCTAAAAGCAGTCTTCTGAATGTTATCATCTTTCACACGTATCTGGTGATACCCAGACCTCAAATCAATTTTACTAAATACCCGCGCTCCAACCAACTGATCCATCAAATCATCAATCCTCGGCAATGGATACCGATTCTTGATAGTAACCTTGTTCAATTGTCTGTAATCTACACACAGCCTCATCGAACCCTCTTTCTTCTTTACTAGTAACACAGGCGCACCCCACGGAGAAACACTAGGACGAATAAATTTCTTCTCCAGCAATTCTTCTAACTGCTTCTTCAGTTCGGCTAGCTCAGACGGCGACATACGGTACGGTGCCATTGACACTGGACTGGTTCCCGGAATCAAATCAATAGAAAACTCCACTTCTCTTTCCGGTGGTAATTCATTTACATCTTCAGGGAAAACTTCTGGAAATTCACACACCACAGGTAATTCACTACTAGCCACCTTTTCTTTCACATTCATCATTGCGAACAACATAAATACTTTTGCACCCTCTCCGATAGCCTCATTCACCTGCCTAGCTGTCATTTCCAGATTATCAGCACAACCCTCTTCTGGAAAAATTACCGTCTTCTCGAAACAGTTGATATGAACACGGTTGAACTCCAACCAGTTCATTCCCAGGATTACATCAAGTTCTTTCAACGGAAGGCACACTAAGTCCATTCCGAATTCTCTACCAAAAATATCAATCGGACAATTCAAGCATGCAGACGAAGTAGTTACTGAACCCGACGCAGGAGTGTCAATAATCATACTTCCATTTATGTCAGATATCTCAAGATTTAACCTCGTAGCACAGTCCAAAGAAATAAAAGAATGAGTTGCTCCAATATCAATAATCGCAACTAAAGGTGTGCCATGAATGAAACACGTACCTTTAATCAATCTGTCCTCTGGAGTAGTCTCTGACCCGGTCAAAGCAAAAACTTTTCCTCCCGATTGGTTCTTCTTTGGCTTAGGACAATTAGGACTGATGTGACCCTCTTCACCACAGTTGTAACAAGTCACAACCCTCTTCTTACAATCAGCCGCGACATGACCCACTTCCTCACACTTGAAGCACTTCTTCTGGTTCAGCTTACACTCATTCCTACGATGTCCCATCTCACCACAATTGTAGCATCTGATACGAGCACTGGAATCTCCCCCACTGGGTTTCTTCCAATCAACAGGTTTACCTCTACCATATGGTTTACCTCTGTCCATAGGCTTCTTCCCTTTTCTGTCAACCAACTCGCGAGAGTGAGATGACTTCAGCTTGACGCTATCTTCCTCAAAAATCCTGCTACAATCCACCAGATCAACAAATCTCCGGATCCTCTGGTACCTGATACCCTGTTTGATCTCATCACGAAGGCCATTCTCAAACTTGACACATTTCGAGAATTCACTGGCTTCGTCGTTGTTGTAGTGCACATAGTACTTTGCCAGTTCCACAAACTTGGCAGCATACTCTGGTACAGTCATGTTACCTTGAACCAACTCCAAAAATTCCACTTCTTTTCTGCCCCTGACATCCTCAGGAAAATACCTCCTTAGAAACTCCCTTTTGAATATAGCCCAAGTAACCGCTGTACCGCCGGCATCCAGTTCAGCTTTTGTTGTCAGCCACCAGTCATCAGCCTCCTCAGACAACATGTGGGTACTAAACCTCACCTTGAGATTCTCAGCACAATCTATGACTCGGAAAATCCTCTCGATCTCTTTGAGCCATTTCTGAGCACCCTCAGGATCGTGCGTGCCTTTGAACAATGGAGGATTGTTCCTCTGAAAATTCCCCAGTTGCCTATCCGCACCAATCCCTGCTCCTACAGTCCCTCCTCCAAGCACACCAGCAATCATGCCCAGAGCCTCAGCAAGAGCATCATCGTTTCTTCCTCCTCTTCCAGCCATTTGTTCTGCTTAAATACAACAATCCAGTCAGAACAAAGTATCGACAAATAACTCGTATTAGTCGTATACACAGGAAAACTGACACTGACACTAAGACTCTGGTCACAACGACCGACTATGCTCTGATACCACTATTGTAACACCCCCCTAAATAACCCGCGGCAATTAAACAAATTATTAAATCAGAGTAACATGTAGAGAGGTATCACAATTCATAAATAACAAAAATACACGTCACATAAGTCATGCATCATTGGAACACCTGAAAATCATAACTCATTATCCAAACCATGTTCTACGCAGCGGAAAAATACCACATCAAGTCTACATTATTACTAAATGTATCAGACTTCAACCAAAACAGATAAATATAGAGTTACAATCAAAACTACAAACAAACGTTCCCAGTGTTACAACTACCAGAGCATGACACCTGACGCTAACTAAGAACACTGACTCATGAGCTAATCCTCACCGAGTCGAACAGCCGCTATCCTCAGTCTGAAAATGACAACATGTAAGGGTGAGTCTCGTCATAATTAACAAATATTATAAGGTTATAAAGCAATAACACGTCACAGTTGCATCATTCACCCAATTGTTTCATAAACAGACAATCAAAACAAAACAAATAACAACCAACGCATCATCAGCATTTACAACACCGGAATACCTCCAATCATGTCATGAATCATGCATATGAATGAACTGACACTATGCATGTGGTACCAACGTCATCCAATGGGAATAACCCATGACCGATCTATCATCATCCAGATACGGCCCTGCCAGCACAGATTCCACACAATGGGAATCATGCCCTTCACTGATCCAACACTTCCCTTATGGATACAGTATCAACAATGCACATGAATGAATGCAACATATATAACATACTTATATCAATATCATCATCATCATCCTCAATAATCATCATCATTCAAGTATGTTCATATATATTAACATCATTCAACCACAATTCTATCATCATCATGTCGAAAACATGCACATATTTGCTACAATCATCATCATCATCGAGGAATAGCAACATATATTATCATCATTCTAAAACCAGTCAAATCATCATCACATAGATCGTTTAATAAGGTTCATTTAGCCCAAAACGGCGCATCAAATGAACCAACGGTTAGAAAGTTATGCCTCTTTGAACTTTCTTAAAATATCACAAAACATCAACAGCACGCGGCGCCATCACACATTCGCGGCGCGGAACGAATCGAAACAACGCCTTCGCGGCGCGGCCACATGTTCGCGGCGCGGAGCGAATCGGAACAACGCCTTCGCGGCGCGGTCACCTGTTCGCGGCGCGTACTGAACGCAACAAGACTTCCTGACCTTACGCCTTCAGGTTCGCGGCGCCTCCTCTATGTACGCGGCGCGAACCGCGATTCTAAAAACCCCAATCTGCAGAAAAACAGCATTCCATGTATCCCAAACACCCCAACACATACTAGTCCGAACATGGAGAATTAGAATGCACAAACAACACAAATTACGTCTCGTAATGCACCAAATATACATCAATTGAGATTATAACAACACATACATCATAGATTCAAACACAGGGGTCAAATATCATACAAATGACACAATCCCTAAACCTATCATATGACTCAATTGATCCGAATTCTACATCTATTCAGCATTACCAACCCTTAACCCGATAATAGATGATAATCAGACAAGTCCCCCCTTACCTTAGATAATTCTGGATTCTTGGTCTCTCCCTCTATCGTTCTCCTTCACGTTCTTCGTTCTTCAGACTTCTTTCTTTTACGCTCTTTCTTTTTCCCAATTCCAATGTTTATGAAATAATAAAATTAGAAAAAGGTTTTTCAGAATTACCCCTCCTTCTTCCTCTATTTCCACATATGGCCCAAAAGCCAAAACCTCATTTATTCATTATTTCCACAATTTCTTTAATAATTCTAATTATTAATTCAATAATAAAATTAAATTAATATTAAAATTATACGGGCGTTACAGATGACTCCACTGGTGATGATTGGTACCACATGCATAGTGTCAGTTTCATACATGTGCATGATTTGCTATAACATGATTTTATATGTTATGTGTTGATTGTTTGTTTGTCTGTGGGCATATGATTGGTGATTGTCTGAATATGAAACGATTGGGTGAATGATATAACTATGACATGTTATTATTTGTGATGTGATAACATTGGTTAACTGTGATGAGACTCACCCTTACTTGTTGTCATTTTCAGATTGAGGATAGCGGCGTGACTTGGTGAGGATTAGCTCATAAGTCTGTTTTTGGTTATAGTGTCGGTGTCATGCTCTGGTAGATGTAACACTGGGAACACGTTTGTCCTTGAGTTGGTTATAACTCTATTTGGTTGTTGATTGAGTCAGATACATTATGAGGAATGTTGACTCTGTGTGTTTTCAATTCCGCTGTGTAAAACATGATTTATTTAATGAGTTATAAATTCAGTTGTTTTCAGTGAATGCATGACTACACTGACGTGGTGTTTTTATCATTTATGAATTGTGATACCCCTTGCATGCTTACTCTGATTTATTAATTGTTTAATTGCCGCGGGTTATTAGAGGGGTGTTACAAATGTCATGATCACAGTTAGAGGATGAACTTCCCATGTTTTCCTGCACAACTCCATTGGTCCTTAAATTTTCCCCCAGTAGTATTCAAAAAGGAGTTCAACTAAACGTAACTCCTTCGGCAAAAAAATCGTGTTTTTTCTCCTATGACTCAAACAATTTTCATCAATGGATTACACTTCTCGCCACTACGGATGTTAACTTTACTTTTAAAATCCCTTCCCTTCCTCTCCATCATCTTCTTCTGTTTTGGTTTAATATAATCACTTTCATCCCCAATACGTAAACCTCGAACAGATTATACATCATCATCACCACCACCACAACTATCAGCACTGTCATAAAATTCATTCACATTATCAACTTGAAATTCTACAAAAAGCCACCTTGTTAAAAACATCACTCATGTCGAGATGCAGCTCCGTCATGAAAAAGGGTTGTGCTATTACTTCGATGAAAGATTTTCTATCACTCATAAATGTCCCAATCGTCATTACTTCTTATTCCAGACTGAAGAGGATAAGCCTTATTTGGACACAACACCACAACCCACAACCAACCTTGAACCACTTCCTATTGATTCTTCAGATATTGTGTTTAGTGCACAAATTTGAGTTTGTTGGTGCCAAAATTAAAGGGTTTTTTTTGTTTAAAAATAATACTGTTTTTCAAAAGATAAATATTCAAATATTAGAATCGCAACAAAATTAGCACATAAAAGAAAATTCTATAAATTCCCAAGACGTATTACTACCGCTAGCGATAGTGTTAAACATGTATAGAATCGTACGTCGACATTTTCCATCTCAACTTAAAAGCTTTTGTTATCATGTGATCCTCCAGAATCTAAAAACATGATTGTTGACCTCTGACCATCAATGAGAATCCAACATTTAATATTAGCTTCTGGTACAAAAAGAAATTGATAGAGGCCTCCTTCGACACGAAGTTCATTCTTTTTAATAACCCTGTCAGCATTTTTAATAACCGTCTTTTGTGCATGCCCAAAAATTCACCAGCCTTATGTGTGTTGATGACATATCATATTTTCTTCATTTAGCAACACATTATTATCACATCTTAAATCAACCACACAATATCATCACATCTTCTTCATTCAACCGCACAATATCATCTTATCTTCTTCGTTCAACCACCTCATTATTACCACATCCTTTTCCATGCTACACTCATCTCTCATTATTCTAACAAATATTTCTCATACTCTATTGTTCTTCTTTTTTTTTTTTTATCCTGGCAGCAATATATTTGATATGGGTAAGGGATAATCATAAAAAAAATATGACAAAATATAAAAAAAATTATAAGTTTTAATAATCATGTATTTATTTATTTATTCATAAGACTATTATTTTCATCCACTTATTTATTTATAGTATTTGTCAATTTATTTTATTATTGTAAATTTAATTATAATATTATCATTTTTAATAACTTATTTAATTATATTATTATCAGTTTATTTATTGTAAAGTAATGCATGAAGAGTAGTTTAACGTGTTGTTTAATACATATTACAGATATTTAAATTTAGTGTAAACTCAAACAAAATGTAAAGAAGAGTATGTTGCAAATAGATGTAAATTATTAAATACAATGTTTATAAAATATTCCAATCTTTTATATCATTTTTAAAATTTTAGTAAATCAAATATTTTTATATATTTCAGAACATTTCGTTAAACAAAAAAAAAAAAAAAAAAAAAGCATATCAAACTAAAATTCACAAATCTTCATGTAATTTGTACAAATAAATCATACATTAATCAAAACATTTATGTGTAAGTTTTCTCATTCTATTTTGTTTTGTCATCTTTTCTTCTTCATTCACTTATAATTTTTTTCTTCAACCATTGAAGTTTGGTGTTTTTATAAAATCTTCCTTCAATTATTTGCATACAGAATTAAGCTTTGGTGTTCTTATTAAATCTTCCTTCAATTATTTGCATACAAAATTAAGCTTAAAGTTATCGAATATTATCAATTAACTCTTTTTTATATGATAAATTGTCTTTAAATATCTAAAAGCTTTACCGCATAATAAATCATGTGTTTGTTACACACATATATATATATATATATATATATATATATATATATATATATATATATATATATATATATATATATATATATATATATATATATATATATATATATATATTAATTTGTAAAATTCTAAGTATACAAATTTTTTTGAAAAATTAGTGGAATGAAAAAGAACTATGTCGTTCAAATCTTTAAGAAAAAGTTCAATGAAATGAAGAATTTTTTTTTTATTGGTAAAAGATGATAGCTTACTAATTCTTCTGGCTGCATCTACAGCTTTTTACCATATAATACTTTTTTTAATAGGCAATGATATAAGAAATCGCACTAGGGGTGCAACCCTTACAACCGAGAAACTCTAATTATATTTGGTACTAATTATAGGTAGTTTATACCAATCATAAAAAATAAACCTAGAGTTGGGAACACTATTACACAACCATCTCCAAGAGTAAAACATAGTGTTGGATACAACCACTTCAAAGCTAAAAGGAACATTATCAAAAATAATGGCATTTCTCATTAGTCAAATGCTCCAAATTAGAGCCAACCAAATTAAATTGAGTTTAACTCTATTCTTAGCATTTTTCACCTTCTCTTGAATGCAACCAAAATTTTTGAATTCTTCAAAAGATAAGTCCAAGTTATTTCCCAACCAAAGAAAAATTCTTTCCCAAACTGCCTTCGTAACTAGACAATGGAAGAAGAGGTGTTCCAAAGTTTCCGTATGGTTAGAGCAAAATAAGCAATCGAGGGAAATGGTGTTGGACAAACCTCTATGAGCCAATAGATCTTTAAGAGGAAGTCTATTTATAAAAAATCTCCACGAGAAAATCTTGATCTTTTTCGGAATATTGACCTTCCAAATGACATCCAACAATTTGCAAGTAGAAAGTGGCAAAGACATTTCCTTTGCATAAGACACCAAATTTGACACACTACCTACGAAAACCAACCATTAGTGGTTAATTTCCAATGAAAATCATCAATATCCGAGTTAACCGGAGCAATGCCGTTCAATAACTCCATTAAACCCCTCAATTGGGAATAAAAAATCGGACCCCTCCCATGAGTTGCCGAGGGAGAAAAATTCGAGTCCGTAAGAACCAAACTATCATTTCCAACAATATAATCAATATTCCAAGAATAAGCTCAATTGTTCCAAGAAATCGCATCACTAACCGCGCATAATTTATTGGTTGAGAGATCGAACAAGTGCGGAAAAGATGCACTAAGAGATTGATCACCCAACCAACAACTATGCCAAAAAAGAATATTGTTACCTTTCTTGAAGTCACATTTTACCATATAATATACTACTGATATGATTTATTATAATTTATGACTTGTCAAGTTAACTTGATCTCTTGAAAAATATTTTTGTATCATTACTAAGAATAATCGAAAATATGTGTGGTTGATAAGCATATACAAAAATAAATGTTAATGTGATTTAAATATCCTTTTAATATGTAAATGTTATAATATAATTTTTAATAAAATAATAGTCTAACTTTCAGTTTTTTCAGTAAAATATTATTGTTAAATTCCTTTCAACAAATTTCTTAACACACTTAAAAACATTTTTCATAAAATCAATGAAATCCGATGTTAATTGGTTCAAACAACATATTTCAAAAAATTTACCCACGAACTCGTCTATCCAAACCAACCATATTAATTCATATAATTTATAACATTGCTAACGTGGAAACTAGTATAAGATATTCAATTTCTAAAAGAAAAAAAATTGAAATGTCATTTGTGATATTAACATCCTATATGGAGAAGCGAAAAAAATTAAGAATTTTTTATTATTATAAAAAATTAGTTGATGTAAATTAGATATGTTTTAAAATATTTTGCACATTTGTTTCTAATGTATCCGATCAATTCAACTTAAACCAACCCGATATTTCTTGGTTTGGTTCGGATTGGATTTTATCAAAAAAAATATATGAAAATCTGATTCAAACTGTTCCATATATTTTTTGATCGGTTTAGATATCAAATTCTCTAAAAAGTAAACCAAACCAGCTCGCAAACACCCCTAAATATGAGAACTCTCATCTTAATGATTATCAAGGATCTCAACTGCAAGTGTATCTGGCAACTCTTTGCAATTCAATTCTAACAAATAGCGAGTTTATTATTCCCTATTTACTATAAATTAAGATGGCGCCAAATTCAGGTTACAAGTTTCAAATTCAATTTCAATTTCAATTCACTTTTCTCACTCGCATACTTACTTGAGCGTTGGAGGGCTAACATTGGAGGTCACCCCTTTCTCTACCGCGTATGAAGCTTTGATTCGCCATTACCACCACTCCTTAATCCATTTCTGGTAGCCGTATGTAGGAAACCAATTCCGATTCCTACGATTTCCATGATTTCATGTTCGCTCTCTAATTCACCAGTTCGTAAACTCCTCAAGTCGTCGAATCAAGAGCATTTAGAATCAAACACGAAGATGATCGCGTTCGATCAAATCAGGCATCATTACAACTTCGAATCTTTGAATTTCGAGATCTCTAGTTCATACAATTCCAAGTTATGGTTGAATCCAAAGTTAACTTGATCAGCTGTCGCGCCTTAAGTTGTTACTGCTGCTCTGGAAGAGATCAATGAACCACTACCTCCTTCACAAGGCATCGAAAATCCTGAAACGACGATTCTATCACATCTAGATGTGGTTCATACTCCTCTGATAGTCGAATCCTTTTAAGAAACTCTGATTAAACTTTCTGTTTTACTTCCACTCTTGCAACCAGAAGCCTTACTTGGATTTCAAATGTTACAAGCAACCCTCTAATTGCAAGGTTCTAACGAACTGTTGAACAGTATATACAAATTAGTTTAATAGCAAAATTTGCATGCACTTGAAGAAAGCCTAAAACTCCTTGAAGAAAGCCTCCATAATGCTCCCTTTCACAAAAATACTGTCGAAGAAGGTGCATCAATAAAGACTTATACTACCGTTTCAGAGTTGACCGAGGAAAAGAAAGACAAAGCTCCTAAGTTAAAAAGTCAACATAGGAGCAGGAAGTATCAGAGTTCTCTTGAAAGCCCTAGGAAGAGCGAGGAAGTCACATTCCTTCCTCAGCTCAAGCAAAGAATCAACTGGAAAAAGTGTAATCGAAGCATCCACTGTCTATCAGGATTTTGGAAAGAAGGATACCTAAATCCATGGAGAAGCCGCCTAAGATGAGCAAGTATGACGGAAAGGGAGACCCCGACGAGCACATGAAACTCATCAAGGATCGGCTGAATTACTTGAGCGCTGATGAAGCATCCAATTCTAAATTTTTTGCATTAACTCTTATTGGAATGACTAGGAAGTGGTTTAGTGGCTTGCCAAATAGGAGCATTGTATCTTAGAAGGATTTATGCGATCTATTTTCTGCACACTTCACAACACAAAAGAGGCGGCCTGTGATTAAAGCCGCTTTGAGAAGGATTATCAAGGGAAAGAAGGAAAACTTGTTGTCTTACATCGGCCAATTTATGCTAGTTGCAGTTGATTTTGAAGGAGTTGTTGAAGCGGTAATGCGGCAAGTAACAAAAGATTTAGAAATATTTATCCGGGAATTATCGTGTCCACAGAGATGGTTGTTAAAATGTCATTCAACGGTTTTGATGTTTTCGTGCTTGGGTTTAAATGGACTGAAAGTAAATGCGGAAAATAAAAAGATATAAATAGAAAATAAGTACATTTTTCGGATAAAATTAGCTTATGAAGCATGCAGACATACTCTTTCCTCACAGACTTAAACTTATCGACTAGTTATACTCTACCTACAACACTCATCAATGTCATCCAGCATCGCTCACACCATAAGTCATTTCTAACCCAAAGTAGAGATAACTACTATATCATCTCGACAATGATCACTCAGCCAACCTCAACAACATAACAGACATCCATATCAACTGTATCGATGATATCTCAACCGACACAATAGACACAGAAGCATTAAGCTTCGATAACCATAAAGATTGTTAGCTCCAAATCAATTTCTAGAGTTCAGAAACTAACACATAATCATCCTAGATAAGGATTCGAGCAGTATATGTATATAACAACTCAACCATAGCAGAAAGCAAAAATCCAAGACAACAATCAACACAGATTTATAAAGAAGATTAAATATAGCACCATGGGCGACAAATATACATGAGTGCAAAGTAAATACATAAACAAAACCCAACTAAAAGAGAATACATAAACAAAAAGAAAAATAAATCGAAAATCTCCCGGTTTGTCAGCTTCGATCGACAATCAACCCACCTCCAATCATCCAAATGCAAGCTCCATAGTTATTTTCTAACCTAATCTAACCTAAGAATGAGATTGATGGAGTTTTTGGGTCAAAAATCCCCCAAAAACTATAACCGATAAATGTTACAAATGAAAGAATATAAAGAAAAGAATTCACAGGCTCGCTAAGCGAGCTAATCTGGCTAGGCGATATTCCAAAAGATGAATTTGATGATGGTGAAAAAAGTGAGAAAATTGAGACTAGTGATGAAAAATTTCTAGCTGATAATGTGAATGAAGTTTTTGATTGTGATGATAGCCGTGGTGATAATGATGATGATGATAATAATGTACAATCTGTCCGAGGTTTACGTGTTGGAGATGAAAGTGATTATATTAAACCAAAACAAAAAAAGATGATGGAGGGGAAGGGAAGGGATTTTAAAAGTAAAGCTAACATCCGTAGTGGCGTAAAGTGTAATCCCTTGATGAAAATAGTTCCATTCATAGGATAAAAAACACAGCTTTTTTGCCGAAGGAGTTGCGTTTAATCAAACTCCTTACTAAATACTACTGGGAGAAATTTATGGACCAATGGAGCTGTTCACGAAAATATGGGAAGTTCATCCTCTAACTGTGATCATGAATTTAAGAAGGAATCCATTGATAAAAATGGTTTGAGTCATAGGAGAAAAAACACAGCCCAAAACTGCTCAGAAATATATCACATGTTTTATATAATATACCCAATATGTTCTATGCATTTTAAAATTGATATAGCTCAGTTCATGTAATATTGGGAACCCTGAACCATGCAACTAACTTTATATATATATATATATATATATATATATATATATATATATATATATATATATATATATATATATATATATATATATATATATATATATATATAAAAAACAAGACATTTGGTTCCGGTTTACAATGAAATCTCTCCTTCTATCTCTCTTGCATTTGGTTATTTGGGTTATAGTAGTGTATTAATTATTTACCATTCTTGGTTATTTGGGATATACTAGTGAATTAATTGTTTATCATTCTTTAAAAAACAGGATGCAACAACAGGAGGGGAACCTAAGAGTGGTCGTAATTTTCTAATTTTCGGAGGCTTGTGTTGAATAAGTAGAAAATGTTGATGGTGATGATGATGATGTTATTTGCATTGATGGTGACGAGGAAGGAGATCAAGAGCGTTTGAAATTTTCTATTAAGAAATTTTCTGAGGCTTGTGTTGAACAAGTAGAAAATGTTGAGGCTTGTGTAGAACAAGTAGAAAATGTTGATAATGGTGATGGTGATGGTGATGCTGATAAGATTGACGACATTGATGTTAAAAATGAGGAACAAAGTGGAGATATTGTTGGTGAAGGAGGGTTGTAAGAATATGATAATGATGATGATGATGAAGATGAATTTGATGATGGTGAAGAAAGTGAGGAAATTTAGACTAGTGATGAAGAATTTCAAGTTGCTAGTGTGAATGAAGTATTTGACAGTGATGATAGCCATGGTGATGATGATGGTGTACAATATGTTCGAGGGTTACGTGTTAGGGATGAACGTCATTCTATTAAACCAATATAGAAGAAGACAATGGAGAGGAAGGGAAGGGATTTTAAAAGTAAAGCTAACATCTGTAGTAGCGAGAAGTGTAGTCCATTGATGAAAATGGTTTGAGTCATAGGTGAAAAAACACAGTTGTGTTTAGTCGAAATCTTTGTTGAATAATACTAAGACTTATTATAATTGCAACAAAATTAGTGCCAAAAAGAAAATTCTATAAATTACCAAGAATTATTACTACCGCTAGTGATAGTGTTAAACATGTATAGAATCGTACGCTGATATTTTCCATCTCAACTTAAAAGCTTTTGTTATCATGTGATCCCCAGACTCTAAAAACGTGATTGTTGACCTTTGAACATCAATGAGAATCTAACATTTAATATTAGCTTCCGGTACAAAAAGAAATTGATAGAGGCCTCCTTCGGCATGGAGTTCATTTTTTTAAATAACTCTGTTTGCATTTTTAGTAACCCTATATATAAATTTCTTCATTTTTAAAGATCAGTTTAAAAAAAATAGTGAAACAAAGATTAGTGATCTTAACAAGTTTTTTGATAATCAGATGTTCTTGATAGATCTTGAATATTGAAGTAAAAATTAACAATGTTATACAATCAAAAATCAATATAATATTTAAAAGATAAAAAAACGAAAAAAATGAAACTGAAAAATTAAACTTAATACCTTTTTATTTGAAGATGAAAATTGAATGCTGAATGATTTAATATAAGGAAGAAGAGGAAAAATGTTGGAGGAGGAAGGAAGTGAAGAGGAGAAATGGTAGAGGAAAAAGGAAGAAGAGCAAAAATGGAACACTCGTCTGAGCGTGAGAGAAATTTTTTTTGAAATATATATAGAGAAACTTGCGACGTGAATTTCACGTTGCAACTAGCGAAATGAAATTCACGTCGCAACTCCTCAATGGTTATATTTTTGTTCAAATCTTGTTGCAGTCTTAAACAAATTTACAGTATTTCTCTCTTGATTTTATTTGGGAAAGCCTTACATGCTTCGACATCTTTTTGAGTTCCAGTCAAGTGATGTTATAGCCTGTAGACACCTATATTTACCTTTTTTTTACAATACTTATTTTTTTTGTCCAAGAACAAAAAATAAAGGCGGTTGGAGATATAATAATCTTGAATGTGGCTCCAATGTCCTTTACGGTGGCGTGGGGTGGACTTGTATGATTAACACGCCAACATCCAAGTCAATTCAAAATTCAAGATGATTAAAGTGAAAATGGAGATTAGAGATTGTATATTGCTCTTAGCGTGTGAAATATTTTTATACATTCGATCAAGTAGAATGAAATTGAGATGTTTTACCTCATATTTTCGACACAAAGACAAATGTGAGGATTAATTATAATCCTATAGTCATGTGATGAATTGACTTGGGTTTTTGTCCCAATTGGAAAGTTCAATTATAATCCTATAGTCTTGTGAAGCATATTATCTGAAAAGCTACGTTTAGTCGAGGGACGCTTGGAACCTTTGTCAAAATGAGAGTATCAACAAGAGGGGAGTAAAAGACAAGATAGTTTCAAGTTTTTGGACTTTGTGAAATTCGGAAAACTTTCGGTTTTACTACTACTAGTACTATATATATACAAACTTTTGTCGAAGCGAGATGTAAGGGGATAAGATTAAACAACTATTGAAGAACACGTGTAGACTTGTCAAAGGCAAAAGATGCATGGAAATTGAGACATGTTAAATTTTAGTGAGTCGGCTATTGCTGACGGTTATATTAGAATTGGTATATAAGGAGTTCATGTTGTGGAATAAGGGGTCCACAATTTTACACAAATTATGTATACTCAAAGTATCCAAGTGTTGGTGAGAAATGAGTGATTGTAATCAATGTATGCATTTATGTTCCGTTTATAAATTCAAGTGGTAGGATAACCAAAAACACGTTAACAAAAAAACTAGAAAGTTCATTAGATCTGTTCATCAAGAAATAAAAATAGCAATGAAAACAACCATTTATTACTATGGATAGAGGCACGATGGTTGGGACTTGAACTGAAGTAAAATATTATAATATATATATATATATATATATATATATATATATATATATATATATATATATATATATATATATATATATATATATATATATATATATATATATATAATTTTTGAGTAAAGTATTATAATATTATAATATGAAAATAGGATAATAAGATAAAATAGTATGTCAATTATAAATAATAAATAAAGATATTAGATAAAAAAAGTTATATTAAATACCTTTATATCTAGCATAACTATTTTTTAAAATATAGGACCGTTTCATTTTGTGTGGTATAGAGAGTACTTAAGCAAAGTATTCGAAATTTGATACATCAATCATCACGGTGTGACCGTTAACCTCTTGAAGGTAATTATAATTCATATAGATGTTTTTTAGTTTAGTACACTTAGATATTAATTTACAATTATATATAGAGGAGGGATATATTTGCTCCAAGAGTAAGTGTTGAAGAATTACTCCAAATTTTAACCATTAATTTTCAATAATCTAACTTAATATAGATTATTGATTATGACTGTTAGATAAAGGTAACTTAGTATAGATTATTGATTATGACGGTTAGAGTAAGTGTTGAAAACTTACTCCAAATTTTAACCATTGATTTTCAATAATCTAACCGTTAGATAAAGCCGAGCCGTCAAAATGGGCCGAAGCCCATGGGCCGGCCCGCGGGGCCCGAAAAATGTTAGGGTTTGGGCCTAATTTTTTGAGCCCATTTTGTTTCGGGCCTTTTTTAGCCCGGCCCGAAAAAGCCCGGCCTTAAATGGGCCAGCCCGTATGGGCTCCGGGTAGCCCATGGGCCCGATAAATAGTAAAATTTAATATTTAATTAATAAAATTTAATATTTAATACTAATTAAAAAATTCAAATTTTTGTATTTCTTTAAAATATATTTTATAATAGTGAAATATAAAAATAAATTTTAATATTTTTTTAAAAATTAAGCTTAATATAATTTATTTTTTTAAATTAAAGAGAATATTTAATATATTTTTTGGAAATGGGCTTTTTGGGCCCGGCCGGAAAAAGCCCGAGGCCCGAACAGGGCTGGGCCTGGATAGTAAAAAAGGAGCCCATATAAAAATGGGCTTTTTAGGCCCGGCCCGAAAAAGCCCGAGGCCCGCTAGGGCCGGCCTGTTTAGGGTCGGGTAGCCCGTTTGGACAGCTATAGATAAACGTAATAATATTGATTATGACTGTTGTGTATAAATAACAGTTACATCAAATTAATTATTAATTTAAGAATGAAGAGACATTGTACGGTTATTAACATGGAGAATTTATGTATAAAATTTATGTTATTAATTGGTTAATAAGAAAAATCCAAAAGTAACTATATTTTTGTTATAAGATTGGCGTTTGTAAGATACAAATTTAATTTATCCAACAATGTCATGCAGTGTTTTAAAAACCAGATCGGACCGGTCGGTCGGACCGGGAACCGGCCAGATAACTGGTCTGGTTCAATTGCTGGATCGGATATGTCATTGAACCGGTGTGAACCGGTCAAAACCGATGTAAACCGATAAAACTGGAAAAACCGGCGGTTTTCCAAAACCGGTTGTTTAAATGGATGTGAAAAACCGGGAAAAACCGGTCAAATAGAGTTATACGGTAAAATTGATGAAGATGTGAAAAAAAAAAAACTAATTGGATTATGCTCCTAAAACTCCTAATAGGATGATAATAAAATCAATATTTAATAGGATAATTGAAAGTCACATTAAAAGATTAAAACAAATAGTTGTAAACTAAATAAATTAGATATGAATGATATAAAGAAAATAGTAGAATTCTTGTGGATTAAAGTTGAGAGGTGAGAGATGCCACATTATTAAATGTTGACATAACAAAAATTAATTTATGTGACAAAATTTAAATGATGTGGGAAATGTGTTAGGTGTCTGATTTAAGATATAAAATAGATAAGAATGAATAATAGAAATGTGTTTTTATTGTGCTAAGTGTATTTGGAAATATGACGTTTTGTTAAGTATAATGCTTTTCTCGAAAAAAAAATTAAATAATCATATTTAAAAAAAATACATAAAAAACTATTTTTTAAAAATATTTAACAAAGTGTCTAGCAGACCCCTAGGAGTATGCGCCAAACCATTTGGCGCATAGGAATAAAGTTTGGGAAATTAAGCCATTCAAAATGGCGTATACATTGCTAGGGCAAGGTATGTTAGCCATTCAAAATGGCGTAAACATGGACTTTCCCTTTTTTTTTTCTTAAGTAATAATTGGGGACTCATTTGGACTATCGGAACCAGCTATTGCAACAAGGATTAAAATTAATAAACCTCGAAATAATTTTTTTATTAATTAATAAAATAAATTATTTTGGAGTTTATTAATTTCAATCCTTGAAACAATAGCTGGTTCCGTAGTCCAAATGGGTCACCAATTATTAATTAAAAAAATGAAGAAATTTTTTTTTTAAAAAGTTAGGCCGATGTTTACGCCATTTTGAATGGCTAGCATATACATGTATGCACCAATTCAATTGACTTGCCCTATCTCTCATGCATTTATGCGCTATTTTGAATGGCTTAATCTCCCAAACTTTATTGCTATGCGCCAAATGGTTTGACGCATACTCCTAGGGAGTCTGTCTAGACATTTTTGTAAATATTTTTTAAAAATGGTTTTTTATGTATTTTTTTTAAATATGGTTATTTAAATTTTTTTTCTGCTTTTCTCTATTAACATGTAATTTTTTTAATTTTTTTCTTTTATATCAGATAGTTATATACTCCACTTTTGTATTTAATTTTCTTTTATAATATAGTTTGGATTATTTTTTTTAAACTCATTTTTAAATTAATTATAAAATTGACATTTTTTTAAGTTAGTATATTATTTATAATTTAAATAAATTGTATTTTTTTAATTATAAACTCAATTTATAAAATTAGAACATAAGTTGTGAATTATTTGAGAAGGTTCTAAATCGTCATCCTTGACACACAACACCTTTACCTTACGTGTCTATGATAGGTCATGCTTTCCATTCTTTTCTAAATTCACATTCACATAGTATCTGCTTTAGCTTTTAACGTATGAATTAAGGAACCTACTATATTGTCTCGAGAGTCGAGTCATTTATCTCAAATCTTTTCACACGTATTTGTTTCCACTTTGCAAAAATTAAGAGATAAATTACAACAACTTTGATCGAACAGTAAAGCTATCGGCAAAAGGAAGGAACATTATCTCTAGACTCGTAATGCAACAACGTAGTCCTTATATTTTATTAAAAAGTTTCAAAAACTTGCCTCCTTCAAGTATTTAATAATCAAAATTAATGACGTGACAGACTTAGTTGGAATTTAAAGCTAAAATTTTTGTGTTTCATGGGTATTGAACCCATAACCTAGTAATTTCAAGAGGGCACCACCAACCACTAGGCTATTTTACTTTTGTTGTTCAATTCTTGCATTAAGTTGTATTTATCTACTTTACTATTGTCAAATATTAGTTACTTTTGTTGTTCTATTTTATTTTGGTCAAATATTAACGTTAATATATTTATCTACTTAAATATTTTTTAATAAAATATTTAATATATTAGTTAATTAAATTATAAAATATATCAGTTAAAATATAATAATTATATTATAGTTATTAGTTAATGTTAGTTAACATTATTATTAATTAATACTGTTACAATTAATATTTATTTTACTGTTAAAATTAATTAAATTATAAAATATAAATTAATTTAGTTTTAATTTAAATTAGTTTAATTTGGTTTATTTTTAATTATATAAACAAATTTAATTTAGTCATGTTTTATAGGCTATGTTTTATAAACTAATTTAAAAAATATTGAACCAAATTAATTTAGTCATATTTTACAAGCTATGTTTTAAAATATACTGTTAGTCATGTTTCATAGGCTATGTTTTAAAAATAATAATGTAGCTTTTAAACTAATGTAATAAACTAATTTAATAAATTAATTTAAACTAATTTATTAGCGTTATTTTTAATTAATAATTTAAATATTTAAAGTTATTTAAATATTAACGTTTTTAAATATCAATGATATTTAATATTTTTTAAATATTTATGTACAATATGTTAAATATTAACGGTAAATATGCAATTCATATAATATATTAATGTTAATATATTAGTTAATAAAACATTATTAGTTAATAATAATAAAACATATATTAAAAAATCATAACCTAAATAAATATATTAACGTTAATATATTGGTTAATAAAACATTATCATTGATTAACAATAATATTAAAACATAAGGACCTAAATAAATATTTAATAAACATGTTTTCAGAAATTATTATAATATATATACTTAATGCAATAATAGAACAACAAAAATAAAATAGCTTAGTGGTTGGTGGTGCCCCCATGCGATTACTAGGTCGTGGGTTCAACACCCATGGAAGACAAAATTTTAGCTTTAAGGTTTGACATTTTAAAACCTCGCCCATATGGCAGGGGGCAAAATAGCTATTATCCCTTTAAAGTATTATGAAAGAATCATTTGACATCTACCATGCATTGAAATCAAATCTCATAGTTTGTTCTTGTTTCGAAAGGATTCACTAGTTAATGATAAATAAGCAATAACAAAGAAAGCTTTTCAAATATGTAGCCCATATATTTTAGACCTTTTAAATATAATTACTCTACCATGTGAAATCTTCAATATTTTATTTTCAAATCTAGTGCAATAATAAATTAGATAATCAAACATGTTTATAGATAACAACTTTTCCTGAGTTCTAGAACATACCTCGCAATTTTTGATCTACATCTTGCAAGTATAATTATTCGTAGTCAATATGAGTGGGAGATGATCCTGGTGATTTTGATGCTGACAACACCCAATGTCAAGAGATGTTCGATGTAGTCCTAAGGATCTCTGATCAAGCAACCTTTGATGGTGGCTTCAATCAAATAGTTTATATCAAGCCCTATCAGACTTAATGTTAATGGTCATTTTAAAGTATTCTGAAAGAACCATTTGACATCTACCATGCATTGACCTAAAATCTCATAACTTGTTATTGTCATAAGGATTCACTAGTTAATGATAAATAAGCAATAACACAGGGAAGCTTCTCAAATATGTAGCCCAAGTGTTGAATCAATTATGTAGCCTACATTTTTTAGACCTTGAAGTGTTGAATCAATTATCAATTATGTACCCACATTTTTATGCATTAACCATTTTAAAGGATTCACTAGCTAATGATAAATAAGCAATAACACAGGAAGCTTCTCAAATATGTAGCCCACATATTTTAGATCTTGAAGTGTTGAATAAATTATGAATCAAAGAAGGGATCTTGAAGCTTTAAGGTTGTGAAAGGGAGGAAGGGTGAATGTTCGTCTGATTTTATGTCTAAGTGATTAGTGTATTGTAAAAGTAAAAGAGTATCTACTTAAATACTAAGGAACTCCCTCATACACACTAAATATATTTTTGATGCCTCTATGATTTTACAAAATAACATAAAAATGTTTTACGAAAGTATCTAGTTGATTACTAGCTTAGTAAACTTTTAGGAGTGTTGTTTAAACTAATAATCATATAAGAGAGCTTCTAATCTATTAGTGATAGTGACTTTGAAAATCTTTCATATTTAGCTTACATAATCAATTAAACATAACTTATATTTGATTATGAGCATTAAAAATTACATGATATGCTTACATAATCGATTAAACATAACTTATAATTGATTATGAGCATTAAAAAGCCCATGGATCATTTTCCTTTTTGAACTACAATTTTTCCTATATGAAGGAGGATTCTCCTTATTTCAAAACACAATAGAATTCAAACTTTTACTATCCTTAAATTATTTTCAACCCCCTCTCATATTTATATTCTTTCAATACACTTTTCTTAGTGCCTTGCGAGTGAAAAATACTTTTAAGAAAGTCTTTGTTTTGTTTATGAGGGATCAACCTGTAAAAAACCTCTCATCTGTTGTGATAAAGTTCGTGGACATATCCTTAAAATCTTAATATATCATTTTTGTGGAATTCTCAAGAAAAAAATTCTTGAATAGATAAGAAATTCTTTGGATCTCACATTTGTTTGGATATCATCCAAAGTAATAGTACATTCATTACCATAAAGAAGAGCATCATTGATGTGCTTAAAAGATTTGGGTAATGAGTTCAACAATAGTAGAGCATTGCCCCATCTTTAATATTCACCTTAATATTCTTCGGATCATCAAAGATCTTGCCTCCATCTTTGTTAACTGGTTCACTATGTCTTTGCTATTTACCTTCTGAATTGTTGTTTCATACACAACCTATTATCCAAAGACTTGGTTATATGAAATTATTCAATATTCATCCACATCAAATCAAAAGTATTATCTTGACGACTTTCCATAGAAATGTATCCTCAAGACACAAGATAAATGATACTTTTTGCCTTATACAACATCTCAGTCTTATTTGCTTATATTATGCATGCATGCATCAATGTCCGTATTTCAATGCTTTAACATACTTTTATCGCTTGCATCTTCAATTTTCAAAATCCAAAATCATTGTCTCTTGGAAAATTCTAAATGTCCCATATAATTCCCATGTTGCTCATTTATAAACTTAACCTTCTTGGGCCATAGTAGGTGTCACTTGTAGTGCAATTTAAAGGTCCAATCACACTAAACTATCGTTGAAATATAATAATAATATTAATTTTGTTGATAGTGAATGTGTGGGACAAAGAACAATGAGAGCCAAAATAAATGGCCTCATGAAATAAAATAACCTACAATTAGTGTAAACAAATTCACAACAAGTAAGAGGAAAATTAAATACAAGAACACGAAGAACATATTTATCCAGTTTGATCAAACTAATCTAATCATGGGGAGAATGGCTCTCTGATTCACTATATTGCCACAAATTGTCACGAGAGATTACAAAAGAGTTACAAGAAAATAGTCACTTAAGTTCTCAAGAACAAGCCCAATTTTCTACCCAATTGTTTCACGATCTCCAACTTTCAAGGGGTTAAGAAGTGTTTTTGAATTCAATTAGATTCCTCCAAATGTTTTTCAAAATTCCAAGAACTGAAAGGAATTTCTACCTTTTGTCTCTCTAAGTTTCCGTACTAGGATTACCACATGTTTCTTCTAACTTCAAATCTTAAATATAAAGTAATTGATATACATACTTATAATTGCTAAAATCCATCATATTTTACGATTGAATCCGTGAACTGAAATGAAAAGATTGAGTCTTACTACACCAGCCTAACTGTCGTCCTTCGCCACCAGTCTTCGCCAATAGACCGCCGCCACCTTCACCAACTGCTTTGCCATTGATTTGGTTTACGTAATTTTATACATTATTTTTTAATAGTTTTAATGCGAGAAGTTTTCTTGATACATGTGGTATATAATGTGATAAAAGATGGCTTGGTAATTTGAACTAATTAGATTAAAGAAAGTGAATTGACAATTAGATTAAGAATTCTAATAGTACTATAACTTTTGTTGTTTAATAACATAAAGTTTGTATAGTAACAAGGTGTGTATAATATTACTGTTAAAAATCTCATGTTGCCTAATGTTAAACAATGGGGTGTGCAACTGATAAGAGATCTTTTTGATAATACAACTACGGAAAGTTGAAGGATAGAAAAACACTTAGAAATGGGGGGGGGTTTGAATAAGTGTAGTTTCAAAACTCGTAAGATAAAAATAATTTGCACAAGTATTTTTATCCTGGTTCGTTGTAAACTAAACTACTCCAGTCCACCCTATACAAGGTGATTTACCTCAACTGAGGATTTAATCCACTAATCACACGAGATTACAATGGTTTTCCACTTAGACAACTTCTAAGTCTTCTAGAGTCTTCTGATCACAACTTGATCACTCTAGGAACAACTGCTTAGAGACCTTCTAAGACTTCTCTAGAGTATACTGATCACAACCCGATCACTCTAGTCCTTTACAAATTAATGTAAACAAATTCTAAGAGTATTACAATTGCTTCTTAAAAGCGATAATCACAAATTGTGATATTTCTCTTACAGATTTAAGCTTAGACTCACTAAAGTATTACAACAGTAATGTAGTGAGGTTGAAGATGAAGTTTCTGAGCTTTGAATTGAACAACGTTTCAGCAAGTTAATATTCACAGAAATTGTTAAGAATTGGTAACCTTGCTTCTCATCAGAACTTCATTTATATAGGCGTTTGAGAAGATGACCGTTGGGAGCATTTAATGCTTTGCGTATTCCGTACAGCATTGCATTTAATGTTTCACTGTTTTGTCAAGTACCTCGAGCCTTGCTTTTGCTGTGACTACTGACATTGCCTTTAGTAGCTTCTAACGTTCCTTTTGTCAGTCGGCGTAGCCTGCCATCTAGTACTTGATTCTGATTTGTTCTTTGTAAATACTACGTTGAAAATCATCAAAGTACAAACAGCTTGGTGCAGAGCATCTTCTGATCTTCTGATCTTGATATGCTTCTGAGCGTGATTCCATGACTTCAGTGCTTCTGCTTCTGAACTCAAGTTCTTCTGATGCTTCTAATAGACCATGTTCTGATTCTGCTTGACCATCTTCTGATGTCTTGCCAGACCATGTGCTGAAGTTGCATACTGAACCTTCTGAGTCAAAGCTTCTTAGCGCTGATTTATGCATACTCTTTATATATATTTCCTGAAAAGGAAATTGCATAGGATTAGAGTACCACATTATCTTGAGCAAAATTCATATACATTGTTATCATCAAAACTAAGATTATTGATCAGAACAATTCTTGTTCTAACAATCTCCCCCTTTTTGATGATGACAAAAACATATATAAATGATATGAATTTGCAATCAGAATAACAGACGGCAAAAGACAATTACACAGTTATAGCATAAGCATATAAACATAATGTGAATGTGTCTCCCCCTGAGATTAACAATCTCCCCCTGAGATGAGTAATCTCCCCCTGAAATTAATACTAGAAGAATTTTATAAATAAAAGACTTCCCTGAGTATTTCAGTAGAGACGTTCACATATGCTTGAATTTCAGAACATTCACTGCTTCTGATTTCTGCTTCCATAGGACAACTTCAGAACATTGAATTTCTTTGATCCTCAGAACATTCACAGCTTCTGATTCCTGCTTCCATAGGACAACTTCAGAACTTGAATTTCTTTGATCCTCAGAATATTCACAGCTTCTGATTTCTACTTCCATCGGACAGCTTCAGAGCTTGAATTTCTTCTTACATCACTTCATGCTAGATTGTATCAGAACATTGTTGAATGTACCAGAGCATCATCAGAGCATCTCTACATCCTGAAATGTTACAGAACAAAACTAAACGACAAAAGTCAGCATGAATGAATCAGAACATAAAATATGTTTCAGAACACATAATATGTATTAGAGCCATATAAGCCATATAGAATGTATCAGAACCATATTCTATCATCAGAATATCTGAACATTCTTCCTTCTTGCTTCTGATTCTGAAGCTTCATAGCACTCAGCTTGCTTCAAGAATCCAAGAACTTGATTCATCTTGTTGCTTATTTGATCTTGAATCTTCAATTCCTGCAACAACACAACTTAGAAACATATGAAGCTTGCAGCTTCTGTTAGTAATGTGGGGACTTTCTTCCCGGCAACTGCTAATATAAATCAAATCATTTATCACTATTTCTCCCCCTTTTTGTCATAACATCAAAAAGAATGTAAAAGATTCAGATGTAAGCACAAGACAAATGGAAAGAGAAACAAATAGTCATTGATAAAACAAGCAGAAGTACAAGAGTTATGTAGAAAAAGCTTTTCATTGATTAACCAAATAGAGTTACAGAAGATGTATGCTGATACACAAGTGCAACAAGCAAAGAAAACTACACGGACACAAAGACTACAACCCTAGCCTAGTGATCGGAAAATAGCAAGTGTACTATTTTTACCGATGTAGTAATAATAGGATTTATCCCAAATATCGATCTCGTGGACTGCGTAGGAAATATAAGTTATTTTAATGATTCAATTGAACAAAAGATCATGGGGGTTTTGTTGTTTGACTAGAAATACTGATAAATGACAACAAATCAATAAGAGACGTAAATGTGACTTTAAAACAATATGAGAGAATATGCTAGGGTGAGTGTATGAATTGCCTTGCAATGACCCTTAATCCTTAGTTATAAAATATCAATGTACATGAACTATTACCGAATCTCAAGAGTTATCTTCCCTAATTCCTCAGAGGAAAACCTTTTGATACTTTCTTGTATCCTAATTCCTTAGCAATTCAAGAAGTAATCAAGCGCAATATAATTTATCAAGATTATTATGGTTACTACGAAGCATCCTCATTCCTAAGCAATAGCAATCGTAATATAATTTTGCAAACAGCGATAAGGTGGTTTGTCCGACCTAAACCTTAACCGTAAATCAAAAATCTATTTGTCAGATAGATAGAGCAATAAGCACTTTGCACAATCAAATAATTTCACACACATAAATATTCTCTAACATAAAGGAAATTAGGTTCAATGACAATAGCAATTCAGGGACACCCCCTAGCATTGGGGGGTTTAGCCGCTCATAATATTCAAAGAAAATGCAATAGGAAGATTAGACATTACAAGAAAATAGGATTGCTTTGATCTTCAATCGCAATTGCTCTTGAAGATCTCTGTTCTCCAAAACCCTTGAGAGCTCTCCTCTTTCTTCTGCAATTCTTTCGTACCTCAAAAAGTCCCCTTCTCTTTGCCCTAAGGTTGTTCTTATAACTCACTTCCATTCAGGTTGAAACTTAAGTACCAAAAATACCCTTACTGGTCCCCTTCAGGTGAGAAAAATAATGAAAATAAAATCAGCACGCTTCAACAACACGGGCCGTGTTGCTGCACACGGGCGCCCGTGTTGTTTCTCTGCTCCTGGGCCAAAAACACATGTTCCCTGCATCTTTTCACACGGACCGTGTGCCTGCACACGGGTGCCCGTGTGAAACCTCTGTCTTTGCATCAAACTTGCTTTTCTAGCCACTTTTTGACACGGACCGTGTGCATGCACACGGGTGCCCGTGTGGCCCTCAGCTTTGGCTTTTTCGGCTTCTTTTTCCATTCGTGCGCGCCATAAGTCTCTATCTCTCCCGTGCATCAACCTGGCAAAAAACAAACAAACAACCAGCGCATAAAACGACACTTTTATAATACTCAAAACACATTAAAATGCAACAAAGCCATACAACCGAAAAACAAGAAACTTACTTTAAAAACATATGCCAATGCCACTTAGTATTACCAAGATTACGAATTTCGGTCGGAAAAAGGTGCGGAAACTTACTAGAAATGGTGACCGATCACAACCCCACACTTATCTCATTGCTTGTCCTCAAGTGATGTATCGAGGCAAAACAGAGGTCACCTGACGAGATTCTTTTCTCCATAACACAATCAGGTTTTTCGCAAGATTCCTTCACTTAGCAATCGAGTTTCTGGTTTCCTTCTTCAAACTATCAACTGCATTATCACTTTCGAGCACGTTTTCACCTGCACGCTTTTCACACTCTCACAAAATCTCTCCGGGTTAAAGTGTCTACACTCACAGTACCAAGGCATGCATATTACTTTTAACTTTGAATATATTCTCTAATCACTACACACACAGATTACACACACTTCATGAGGTCTTAGGGTTGTAACGTGGCTTGGGTTTGGTAGGGTAACAAGGAATGGGATAACAAATGGTTTTGGTGCTCGGCATTTATGTTGGGTTCACATTTCTACTCTTAGTGGTTTGAATCGTAAGAATGGGGTTAAGACCTTCGACATCTTGTTTTTAGCTTTTTAGAGTCATTCACATGGTCTTTCATATACGTGGGCAAGGGTTAAGGATTTTTTCTTCCTTTTGTTTTTCAAACTTTCTCTTTGGATTTTCACAAGTTCAACATTCATCTTTTTTTTCTTTCTATTTTTTCTTGCCCTTTTCTCAATGGTTTACAACCCCACACTTAGATTCTTTCGTGTCTTTCAAGAGAATAACATTAATGCCGAGCGATAACATGAATAGTAAATATGTGGGTGGTAACGAGAATAACAACAATGAACAAAACAAACATTACGGCTCAAAGGGGTTGACGATGGATATCATGCATACAGGATGGCTAGAAAGGCTCGGGGTTACGAAAAAAAAACTTGCCTCAGTGTGCGCTCTCGTAGTGTGCTTGTGTTATGAGAACATACACAAAATCAAAGTGAATAGTGCCATACCTGACTGGACTCTCATGTGGAGTTATGAATTTGGCTCTAAAATCTCACCGGGTCGGTTAAGCTTGCATGCTTCGAGGTGCTCTTGGTGTCCTGCAGTTTCCTTTCATCTAAAGTACACCATACTCCTCTCTTGGTTCAGTGTTGACTTTTTGCGTCCTACCTTCTTCTCTTTGATTGTGTCAACTTCCGTGGTGCCTGTAGAGATCAAGTGTGAGATGTGTTGTTCAACCACTATCTATTCATTTGCCCCCTTCCGACTTGTATCCAATCTGGTAACACCATGGCAGCACTACAAACTTGAAATAAACACAATAACAGAAAGACAAAAGAAAATGGTTCAAATTAAACAAACGAAACTATGAATTCAAAACGGAAAGCAAAGCAATAAAGCAAATAAAATAAGAACCTCCCCACACTTGAACTAAACATTGTCCTCAATGTTTTAGAACCAGCCTTGGAGAGGTTGCTTACAGAGGTATTGCATTCCAATGATCACTTCCTAGCTTCCACTAGAGATGCTCTCTTTTATTTCCTGAAAATAAAACAAACAAACAGAAAAATTAATTATTAAAACCGTGGGTTGCCTCCCACGAAGCGCTTCGTTTAACGTCGCATGGCTCGACGGTCCATTACCCTTTATTATGGAGGGTATTTCCTTTTCCAAACCTTGTTGCTTGCCACTTCCGCAACCGCGAACTCATGAAGATGAAAAGCCTGGATAACTTTTCTCTTCAATTTGCTTCCCACATTTTTCTCTACTTCTTTAGCTTTCTTAGGACTTTTGACAGCTACATAAGTTGGTTCCATCATAGAGGCTATGCTAGAAACTTTTTCTTGGAGATTTTTAAGATTTTTGTCTTCTTGTTCACCTTCCGTCATACCAGTTGAGGTTTTCTCATTCACATCTGACCTATGTTTCCTGATTCCTAACATCTTCAAGGTTACTTCTTCATCAAATGATTTCAGCGTTAGCGTCCCTTTTTCAATGTCAAAATTACAGCGGCCTGTTGACAAAAAGGGTCTCCCAAGAAGGATAGGAGTTTCTTCATCTTCCGGAATGTCCATGATGTGGAAGTCAACAGGGAAAACAAACTTATCAACTTCCACTAGTACATCTTCAGCTACCCCATAGGATTTCTTAACGGTGTGATCGGCGAACCTTAACTGTGTCTTACTTTCACTAATCTTTTCTAATTCAAGCTTTTTGAAAATGGATAAAGGCATTAAACTCACACTAGAACCAGAATCGAGGAGTACCTTTTTAAATGCTATATTCTTGATAGTGCATGGTATCGCCACCGCCCCAGGGTCTTTCCTCTTAATTGGGATCTTTCTTGCTGAAGAGACTATACCACACTTCTCGATTACAATTTTTGGTTCTCCTCCTAGTGATCTCTTTTTCGCCAACACCTCCTTCATAAATTTCTTATACAAAGGCATGTGTTCAAGTGCTTCAAAAAAAGGTAGATTCACCTCTAACCTTTTGAACAATTTAGTGAACTTCTTAAAGTCTTTCTCTTTTGAATTCTTCTTTGTTACTCTTGAAGGGAAGGGTAGTTTAATTACCGGTTCAGCATCTTTTTTAATTTTTTCTTCAGCTGGTTTAACCGGTGGTATCACCACTTCTGGCTCTCTTGGGTTCTCTCCTATTTCCAAATCTACCTCTATCACCATAGGGTCATCTATCTCTTCTTTTTCTTTTTCCGATTCTAACACCTTTTTACTCCTTGTTGTAACAGCATTGATCTTCTCTAGATTTTTCTGATCTTTCACAGTTTCGTTCGGAAAGTTTCCTTGTGCCTGTAGAGTGAGATGTTGTGCTATTTGACCCATTTGAACTTCAAGATTTTTAATTGAAGCTGTGGTGTTCTTGAGGTTGGCTCTTGTCTCTTCTTGAAACTGAGAGTTTTGGGTTGCCACTTTTTCAAGAGCGATCTCCCAATCTTCTTTCTTTGGTACCTGTTGTTGAAATTGTTGAGGATGATGTTGGAATTGTTGTTGATATGGAGGTTGTTGTGGAGGTATGTATTGATGTGGCTGAGCTTGAGATTGATATTGGTTGGGTCCCTGCTTTTGAATATTCCCTTGTTGGTCTTTCCATGCGAAATTAGGATGATTTTTCCATCCTGGATTATATGTGTTGGCGTATGGATTATTCTGCCTCAACATATGAATCTGTTCCACTTGTTCTTGCGTTGCCACACAATGCATAGCAAAATGCGGTCCACTACATATTTCACATACAACTGAGGCGACTGGATCAACTTGTGCTACTTTCTGTTCACCAATATTCATCTTCTTCATTCTTCTTTCTACTTCAACCGCAATTTGTTCTTCCATTTTAACCACCTGATCAACAAGCTTCAAATCAATTTTACCTTCCGGTTGGCTCATTGCACGGTCATATAACTCAATGTGCTCGTTAGCGGCAATAGCTTCTATGATTCTCTTGATACCAGTGGCTGTTGAAAAATTAGTTGAGCCACCGGCTGCAGTGTCTATCAGCTGTTTTGTCTTGACTCGTAGACCATTAACAAAAGTCTGCATTTGCTCTGTTGGGTCCATGTTATGAGTAGGACAAGCAACCAAACACCTCTTGAACCTTTTATATGCATCTCCCAGCGATTCCCCTTCTTTCTGCTTAAAATTCACGATATCATATCTTTTTCGAATGAAGACTGAAGCGGGGAAATACTCATTCAAGAAGGCGGTTTCCATCTGTTGCCATGTTGTGATGCTTCCAGCTGGAAGTGAGTAAAACCATTCTTCTGCATCTTCG
Organism: Vicia villosa; assembly: GCF_029867415.1. Taxonomy (NCBI): domain Eukaryota; kingdom Viridiplantae; phylum Streptophyta; class Magnoliopsida; order Fabales; family Fabaceae; genus Vicia; species Vicia villosa. Next base: position 256,792 of record NW_026705480.1, read on the forward strand.
GATAAAGTAAATGGGAACATCACGAGTCTCTTGGCTTCTTCAGAATGGCCTTCAATCTTCAATGATGTTGTTGTGGTGAGGAATCTTTGTAGATGCTTATTTGCATCTTCATTGATTCTTCCCGCAAACGGTTTGCTCTCCAACTGTCGGATAGTTGAAGGATGGAGTTGGAAGTGTGCCACATTGACCGGTTGGTTTACGATGGTCATTCTTCCAAGCGGGGCATTAGCCCTTCCATAGTCTCCTAAAAGTCTCTCTGGAGGAGGTGGATCCGCTGCCATAGGTTCTGATTCAGACTCTGAATGCTCGGACGGAATAGATAGTCCTTCTTCGTCTTCCGATTCTGAAACTATAGGTGATCCCTCTTTCGATGCCATTCTTTTCCGCTTAACTTCTCGTAGTTGTGCTCGCAATGTTCTTTCTGGTTCTGCGTCAAAAAGAAGTTCAGCTGAGGCCTTACCTCGCATACAAGGTTAGACAATGCTTAATTGGAAGCACAAATAATAACAAAAATAAAATCAAAATAAAAATTGCAGAAAAATAGAATTTTAGTTGCAGAGCAACAAAATTTCAATTGACTTATTAATCACTTATATTATGGCAATCCCCGGCAACGGCGCCAAAAACTTGATCGGAAAATAGCAAGTGTACTATTTTTACCGATGTAGTAATAATAGGATTTATCCCAAATATCGATCTCGTGGACTGTGTAGGAAATATAAGTTATTTTAATGATTCAATTGAACAAAAGATCATGGGGGTTTTGTTGTTTGACTAGAAATAATGATAAATGACAACAAATCAATAAGAGACGTAAATGTGACTTTAAAACAATATGAGAGAATATGCTAGGGTGAGTGTATGAATTGCCTTGCAATGACCCTTAATCCTTAGTTATAAAATATCAATGTACATGAACTATTACCGAATCTCAAGAGTTATCTTCCCTAATTCCTCAGAGGAAAACCTTTTGATACTTTCTTGTATCCTAATTCCTTAGCAATTCAAGAAGTAATCAAGCGCAATATAATTTATCAAGATTATTATGGTTACTACGAAGCATCCTCATTCCTAAGCAATAGCAATCGTAATATAATTTTGCAAACAGCGATAAGGTGGTTTGTCCGACCTAAACCTTAACCGTAAATCAAAAATCTATTTGTCAGATAGATAGAGCAATAAGCACTTTGCACAATCAAATAATTTCACACACATAAATATTCTCTAACATAAAGGAAATTAGGTTCAATGACAATAGCAATTCAGGGACACCCCCTAGCATTGGGGGGTTTAGCCGCTCATATATTCAAAGAAAATACAATAGGAAGATTAGACATTACAAGAAAATAGGATTGCTTTGATCTTCAATCGCAATTGCTCTTGAAGATCTCTGTTCTCCAAAACCCTTGAGAGCTCTCCTCTTTCTTCTGCAATTCTTTCGTACCTCAAAAAGTCCCCTTCTCTTTGCCCTAAGGTTGTTCTTATAACTCACTTCCATTCAGGTTGAAACTTAAGTACCAAAAATACCCTTACTGGTCCCCTTCAGGTGAGAAAAATAATGAAAATAAAATCAGCATGCTTCAACAACACGGGCCGTGTTGCTGCACACGGGCGCCCGTGTTGTTTCTCTGCTCCTGGGCCAAAAACACACGTTCCTTGCATCTTTTCACACGGACCGTGTGCCTGCACACGGGTGCCCGTGTGAAACCTCTGTCTTTGCATCAAACTTGCTTTTCTAGCCACTTTTTGACACGGACTGTGTGCATGCACACGGGTGCCCGTGTGGCCCTCAGCTTTGGCTTTTTCGGCTTCTTTTTCCATTCGTGCGCGCCATAAGTCTCTATCTCTCCCGTGCATCAACCTGGCTAAAAACAAACAAACAACCAGCGCATAAAACGACACTTTTATAATACTCAAAACACATTAAAATGCAACAAAGCCATACAACCGAAAAACAAGAAACTTACTTTAAAAACATATGCCAATGCCACTTAGTATTACCAAGATTACGAATTTCGGTCGGAAAAAGGTGCGGAAACTTACTAGAAATGGTGACCGATCACCTAGTCCTAATCTAAGCCAGTATATCATGAATCCCAGCGTTGTTCTTGCCCTTGCTTGGTCATCAAATCTTGAAACTCTACATGCCTGAGCAGCTCCTAGAGAAAGAAGTAAATGAATACAAAAGAGGAACTAAGAACAGTTCACCAGGAGAGAGCGTATTCTTAGATGGGCTTTCCCTTAACATAGAAGTTAAGTCCTTATGGAACCTAACTTCATCCAATATCTCAAGAAAGTCTTCTTCCTTTGGACAAATGTTGATAACAGCATCAAAGAAGAGATCTGACTTGAGAAAAACTTGGAATGCCATCCCGAGATATGTTTCTCATCCTGTAACCTATTAACCCTTCCATCCGTTCTATTCAAATAGATCAGCCACTATTGAGACTTTGTTTCTTCAACTGGTTTAAAGTTTTGATGAAGATAACTAGGCGAAGGATTCATGACGAACGCTAGATCGATGAAGAATGAACTAGGGTTTATGCAAAAGATATTTGAAACGCCCGGAAAATAAGTATATGCTTAATTTGAACGTTTGTGACATCTATTGGAATTTTACCGTTTTTGGAGTTGTTTCAGTCGGTATTAGTTCGGGATGGCGGACTAATATTTAATTGAAGGTTTTCATATTTTTGGTACCGGAAATATTATTAATTTAATATTCCGCGTTTTGGGGCGTTTGAACGATATTTGAGCGTAGGGGCATTTTGGTCATTTTCGCGAGGAAGATATTTTCTTTATAAAGAAAACAAAGATAGAAAGAAGAGAAAGAAAGGAAAGAAAGAAAGAGAAGAGAGAAAGAAGAAGAGGAAAAGAAGGAAAAAGTGTATATTGGTGGATTCTCGACCGATTCGAGTTCCGATCGTTGCTATAGCAAGGTAAGGGGGTGAATCTAATTTATCTTGGATGTATGATTCTTATAGTCTTGTTCTTGTTCTTGTTCTTCTTGTTCCAATTTCCACAATTTTCTGGTGTGATCTTTGTTTGATCTAAGTTTGTTTGAGAATGATTGTATGATGAATAAATGATATCCTTGTTGTGTTGTGGTGATTGATCATGCTTTCTTTTCCATTTCTATGGCTTGATTGAGTTTGGGTAAAATGTTAGGTTTTGAGATAGATTGATGAATTAACCATGAAAAGTTTGATGTTAGGTTGTTTCTATGGTTTGTATGTGTTGTATTGGTGTTATAATGATGTTTAGGAGTGGTTTTGGTGGGTATAAGGGGCCTGGAACCGTTCTGGTTCGTTCTGGTTTTTTCTGGGTTTACGCAGGTCCGCTGAGCGGAGGAAGGTCCGCTGAGCGGAGGTTCTGTTGCAGAAAATTCTCTGCGAAGGTCCGCTGAGCGGAGCTGAAGCGGATGACAGCTTTTTCTGTTTTTCCAAAACTTTGAAACTTCATAACTCTTGAACCGTAACCCCGATTTTGTCGCCGTTCGAAGCGTAGGAAAGCTAACGCAATAACCTATATTATTATTTAATGAAATTATTCATAGGATGTAGTATCCCATTATTTTATTAGGATCAAGTGATGAGTTGTGTAGTATGTTCAATTATCCAAACTTTGAAACCTTGTAACTTTTGATCCTTAGCTCCGTTTCGTACGCCGTTTGAAGTGTTAGGAAGCTAGTTGGATGTTCTATATGATAGTATAGGCTTGGTTAGCTTGTTATTAATTGGTTATGAGGAGTTGTTGATGAAAACACATCATTGTTTATATGCGCGATATGATTGGTAAATAATCATAGTGCTTGGTTGTAATTGATAATGATGTGTTGTGTGAATGTTATCGTAATGGTACGAGGTATGTGATTAGTTGTCGATAACATGAGATCATGTTCATATGTGTTATGTATTTATGAAGTTGTGGGCCGATGGCCAATATTAATTTGATGTGTATAAGTGTGTTATACGTTCATCTATGCCGATGTGGCCAGTATGTTTGAACGGTGAATGTGTGTTGTGTGCTTATTAATGCCTGTGTGGTAATTATAGTGTGATGTAATTGATAACGATGTTATTAATTGGTGATGTATCCTTTTGGATAGAATATAAACGGTGTAACGTGGGTATGTGACCGTGTTATATTGTTGATGATGTTGTTGTCGTGTAATAGAGTCATATATTTGCACATCATAACATTTCATTACGTTAATGGCGGAATGCTATTAGCAGGTGGCCTGAATTGGCAATTATTACCAGTGGGGGCTTAATGCTCGGTAAAAAGGTGTATTTGCCCGAGTGGCAAGAGGTCATCAGTGGGGGCTAAATGCTCGATGACGTTTAGTCGTAGCTTGATGCTCGACAAAGGTGTATTTTCCTGAGGGAAAGAAGTCCCAGCATAATGCTCGGCAAAGGTGTATTTGTCATAATGACAAGGGGAGTTTTACTCCGAATTTGGTACCACATGCATATGCATAGTCGAGTCTCATTCATCATTGTCTGTCTGTATAATTTATGTTAGCATTCATGTGTCACATTACTTATATATTGATTGTGGTTGAATGAGTGGATTACTTTGTTGTATGATTCTTGATGATACTTGTTGGCATTACTATAATTGTCATGCTTTCATTATGAATTATATTCTCACCCTTCTGCTGATTTGATGCTTGAGTGGCATCCTGCAGATTAGCCGCTTTGGAAGTCTTTTGGAAGAGGTAGTTCTCCAGTTGGTCTTGTCGGTCGCTCTGATATGTAACACTGGGTAGTCAGGAGTCTGTTGTTATTTATTTGTATATGACTCTTTTGAACATGTATATGTGATAACGTGCCATTGTATATTGTAAACACTTTATTTTGGAAAACTCCTCTTTGAGAGTGAGAGCTATACGTATATATATATATATATATATATATATATATATATATATATATATATATATATATATATATATATATATATATATATGTTCATATCTTCCGTGTGTTATGTATCATGTTATTGGCAGGTGTGTATGCTTTTGACATCGGTGATGTCCGTTTGTTTTCAAGGTGTTTGTTTGGTTACTTAGTGTAACATCCTAATTGTGTTGTATGAAATTTTAAATACTCTGATATTTTCTTGCCTAAATGCTTTGGGTAGAATTGGGGTGTTACATTAGTGGTATCAGAGCAGGTCGGTCTGTCCGACCAGTGTTGTCTAATGTGTTTAATTCCTCAGTACGTGATAAGTGTGTGGAGCACTGTCAGTACTTGTTGTGCCTCTAGTCGGTTGTGTGCAGGAGTGGTTTGCAGCTAAGTGGGGGAGAATATATGCTTCTCGGATATGTTTCAGTTGCAAGATGTTAGTATGCTATTGAGGGCAGCAGTACTAGTGTTGTTGGACTTTGTTGTTTTCTGAAGTGAAGGCGACTTGGACTTAAGACTTTGGTTGTTAATCAAGTTGGAGTGTCACGGAGTAGATGTTGGTTAATTCTAAGGAATGGAATTTAGAAAGTTGTGATGCTCTAACGCTACTGATGGACTATGAAGTTGTTGTTTGAGTAGCCTTGTGTGAGGTGTCGTTGTTGGATCAATGACTAAGGAAATTATTGTGGTAGGCTTTGTTGTAGGAGTTATTGAGGTTGTTGGAAACATTTTGGAACTCGAGTAAGAATTAGGAGTACGAAGAGATGAGTAGGATCTCAGGTATTTTGTTTTGAGATATTGGTTAGAAGTGTTTTGGTACGTAGCTATCGGACGTCGGTGTTAGCTGGTTCAGATGATCTTGAGAGATTTGTGAATTATGGAATCATAGTGCTTCTGTGCTATGAGAAAAAGTTGGAAAAGAATATTATTAATGTTAGTACTGATAGTTTATACTCTATTATGATTGTCGGCTACCTATTGACAAATTGAGGACTTGATCACCCTTAATCTCTTGTTGATAGTAGACGGAATCGTATTGGATGTGATAGGCTTATCTGGCTAGTTTGATAATATTGGAAGTGAATGAGTCGGTGCAAGGTGGTACAACGTTGTTTATGTTGTCGACGACTTTGGATATCCTTGAGAAAGAGTAATTGTGGGAATTGAGGATAGTTGTGCATTTGTATAAGTATTTCTTGAAGGTTTCATTGATTCATCGTCGTAAAGAGGAATTTCGTCTTGGAGTTCTATTTTGACGGATTTAGTTCCTAGAACTATTGTTGTGTCGAGGGTTCCGTATCGGATGCCAACTTCTGAGTTGAAAGAGTTGAGGAGTCAACTTAAGGATTTTCTTGAGAAGAGGTTTGTTCGTTCAAGTGTGTCGCCGTAGGGTGCATGTGTTTTGTTGGTTAAGAAGGAAGGTTCTATCAGGCTTCGTGTCAATTTTAGACAATTGAGAAAAGTGACAATTAAGGAAAAGTATCCACTTTCGAGGATTGATATTTTGACGGATCAAGTTGGTTGGAGCTTGTTTGTTTTGCAAGTTTGATTTGAGGTATGGGTATCATCAGTGTGAAGATGATCATGCTAAGTATTTGAGAATTGTTTTGTCCGTGTTGGGAAGAAGAAGTTGTTTGCTAAGTTTCCTTATGTGAGTTTTTGGTTGAATGAAGTGAATGTTCAAGGGGTAAGTGGAGGTTTATGCTTTTATGCAAGTTAAGATTTTTGAAAGGATTTACCTGTCACAAGATTTAGAGTTGGAAGTTGTTATTTCTGTTTGGGAAATTTGAAGGCACTAATTATTCGGATCGAGATTTGTGTGTGTAAGTGACTACAAGAGTTTGAAGCATTCGTTTGATCAGAACGAGTTGAATATGAGAACCATTGCATACGTCTATGTGGATGATTCGAGTATTGTGATTGTTGAAACAGTTGTGAGATTTGAGTTGGGTGTGTAAAGAGACTTCTTCAAGTGTTGAGCTTTTTATGTGGAAGCTTACTTATGGTATTCTTGATGAGATTAGAAAAGGTCGGAAATCGGATTTGAATGGGTTGATAAGATGACATTTATTAGTCAAAGGTAAAGATGGTGATCTTCGGATTGATAAGAGCAATGTCATGGGATGTCATGATCAAGTTTGTATTCCTAAGGTTCGGATTTGAAAAGAGGACTTTGGATGAAGTGCGTCGTAGTGATTTGAGTATTCATCCTGATGCTACTAAGAGATATCAAGATTTGAGAAGGTCATTTTTAGTGGCAAGGTAATGAAGAAGGATATGAAGGGATTTGTTTATTTGTGTTTGACTTGTCAGGAGTCGTCTGGTTTCATGTAACTGTTATCCATTCCTGAGTAGAAGTGGAATAGCGTTTCTATGGATTTTGTTTCTGGTTTGCCGAGGACGTTGAGTAATTGTGAGGCGATTTGGGTCATTGTGGATATATTGACGAAATCGGCTCATGTTATTTCGATAAGAATGGATTAACCGATGGGAGTACTGGCGAGTGGTATGTTGATAAAGATGTTTGTTGGTTTGTTTGTTTGCATGGTGTTTCGAAATGTATTGTTCAGATTGAGATCCGAGGTTTATTTTTGAAATTTTGAGAGGGTTCACAAGGTACTTTGGGTACGAAGTTGCGTTTGAATTTGGCGTATCATCCTCAAACGGATGGTCGGACTGAGAAGACGGTTTGGTCACTTAAGGATCTATGAGGGCTTGTGTTGTGAAACAAGGATGTGTTTGGATTAGCTTTTTGCCTTTGATTGGATAATACAAAGACTTTTGCCTGGTGTGCGAGCTGACACGGCAGATTAAGAGGTTGAGTATGTTACGAGAGAACAATGAGTTTCTGGTGAATACTAGAAGGAGCTGGAAGATGGTTATGGAATTGGTAAATCTGTTTGTTGTGGGAAATCAGAGTGCGCATCGGAAGTGTGAAATGACGCGGTTCGTATGTGTATGAATTGTTAGAGTTCAAGTTATGGACAGCGGATGTGGTAGGAATTATAAGACCACTAGATGTTTTGGTTACATGTTTGACTGCTATGTCTTGGCATGGTTATTTGGATGTTGTGCGACCGGGTTGTTGGTATTCTAGTTTTGCAGAAGATGTTCAGAAGCTGTATATGTCATGGAACTTTATGTCCTTATCTAAGATGATGTCTCGTTTCCATGGTGATGGTTCGAGTACATGTAGCTAATTCCTTGGATGGGGGATTAGAGGTGTGTTGCCTTTAATGACGGTAACGTTATGGTTGCGGTTTGGTTGACAAGTGCATTGTGTGGGCATTGCATCTTGTTCTTGTTGGTTGTGTCTTGGTTATTTCTTGTGTTTTGGTGTTAGTCGATGAGTGCATTGTATGGGCATTGCATCTCGTTGTCGTTGTTGTGTTTTGGTTGTTTGGCTTTTAGCTAGAGTGATTCTTTGTTGGTGCTGATTGTGTCGTTGCTTCCGTAGCTTGATAGTTGGTTAGTCGGATGCGAGAGCGTATCCAGGTTTGTTTGCGTTTGGGATATTTCCGAGGACGGAAATCTTCTAAGTGGGGGAGAGTTGTAACGCCCGGAAAATAAGTATATGCTTAATTTGAACGTTTGTGACATCTATTGGAATTTTACCGTTTTTGGAGTTGTTTCAGTCGGTATTAGTTCGGGATGGCGGACTAATATTTAATTGAAGGTTTTCATATTTTTGGTACCGGAAATATTATTAATTTAATATTCCGCGTTTTGGGGCGTTTGAACGATATTTGAGCGTAGGGGCATTTTGGTCATTTTCGCGAGGAAGATATTTTCTTTATAAAGAAAACAAAGATAGAAAGAAGAGAAAGAAAGGAAAGAAAGAAAGAGAAGAGAGAAAGAAGAAGAGGAAAAGAAGGAAAAAGTGTAGATTGGTGGATTCTCGACGGATTCGAGTTCCGATCGTTGCTATAGCAAGGTAAGGGGGTGAATCTAATTTATCTTGGATGTATGATTCTTATAGTCTTGTTCTTGTTCTTGTTCTTCTTGTTCCAATTTCCACAATTTTCTGGTGTGATCTTTGTTTGATCTAAGTTTGTTTGAGAATGATTGTATGATGAATAAATGATATCCTTGTTGTGTTGTGGTGATTGATCATGCTTTCTTTTCCATTTCTATGGCTTGATTGAGTTTGGGTAAAATGTTAGGTTTTGAGATAGATTGATGAATTAACCATGAAAAGTTTGATGTTAGGTTGTTTCTATGGTTTGTATGTGTTGTATTGGTGTTATAATGATGTTTAGGAGTGGTTTTGGTGGGTATAAGGGGCCTGGAACCGTTCTGGTTCGTTCTGGTTTTTTCTGGGTTTACGCAGGTCCGCTGAGCGGAGGAAGGTCCGCTGAGCGGAGGTTCTGTTGCAGAAAATTCTCTGCGAAGGTCCGCTGAGCGGAGCTGAAGCGGATGACAGCTTTTTCTGTTTTTCCAAAACTTTGAAACTTCATAACTCTTGAACCGTAACCCCGATTTTGTCGCCGTTCGAAGCGTAGGAAAGCTAACGCAATAACCTATATTATTATTTAATGAAATTATTCATAGGATGTAGTATCCCATTATTTTATTAGGATCAAGTGATGAGTTGTGTAGTATGTTCAATTATCCAAACTTTGAAACCTTGTAACTTTTGATCCTTAGCTCCGTTTCGTACGCCGTTTGAAGTGTTAGGAAGCTAGTTGGATGTTCTATATGATAGTATAGGCTTGGTTAGCTTGTTATTAATTGGTTATGAGGAGTTGTTGATGAAAACACATCATTGTTTATATGCGCGATATGATTGGTAAATAATCATAGTGCTTGGTTGTAATTGATAATGATGTGTTGTGTGAATGTTATCGTAATGGTACGAGGTATGTGATTAGTTGTAGATAACATGAGATCATGTTCATATGTGTTATGTATTTATGAAGTTGTGGGCCGATGGCCAATATTAATTTGATGTGTATAAGTGTGTTATACGTTCATCTATGCCGATGTGGCCAGTATGTTTGAACGGTGAATGTGTGCTGTGTGCTTATTAATGCCTATGTGGTAATTATAGTGTGATGTAATTGATAACGATGTTATTAATTGGTGATGTATCCTTTTGGATAGAATATAAACGGTGTAACGTGGGTATGTGACCGTGTTATATTGTTGATGATGTTGTTGTCGTGTAATAGAGTCATATATTTGCACAGCATAACATTTCATTACGTTAATGGCGGAATGCTATTAGCAGGTGGCCTGAATTGGCAATTATTACCAGTGGGGGCTTAATGCTCGGTAAAAAGGTGTATTTGCCCGAGTGGCAAGAGGTCATCAGTGGGGGCTAAATGCTCGATGACGTTTAGTCGTAGCTTGATGCTCGACAAAGGTGTATTTTCCTGAGGGAAAGAAGTCCCAGCATAATGCTCGGCAAAGGTGTATTTGTCATAATGACAAGGGGAGTTTTACTCCGGATTTGGTACCACATGCATATGCATAGTCGAGTCTCATTCATCATTGTCTGTCTGTATAATTTATGTTAGCATTCATGTGTCACATTACTTATATATTGATTGTGGTTGAATGAGTGGATTACTTTGTTGTATGATTCTTGATGATACTTGTTGGCATTACTATAATTGTCATGCTTTCATTATGAATTATATTCTCACCCTTCTGCTGATTTGATGCTTGAGTGGCATCCTGCAGATTAGCCGCTTTGGAAGTCTTTTGGAAGAGGTAGTTCTCCAGTTGGTCTTGTCGGTCGCTCTGATATGTAACACTGGGTAGTCGGGAGTCTGTTGTTATTTATTTGTATATGACTCTTTTGAACATGTATATGTGATAACGTGCCATTGTATATTGTAAACACTTTATTTTGGAAAACTCCTCTTTGAGAGTGAGAGCTATACGTATATATATATATATGTTCATATCTTCCATGTGTTATGTATCATGTTATTGGCAGGTGTGTATGCTTTTGACATCGGTGATGTCCGTTTGTTTTCAAGGTGTTTGTTTGGTTACTTAGTGTAACATCCTAATTGTGTTGTATGAAATTTTAAATACTCTGATATTTTCTTGCCTAAATGCTTTGGGTAGAATTGGGGTGTTACAATATCCATAGAAAGGTGAGAGAAAGAGAGAGAGAGAGAGCGCAAAGATTGATTGAAGAATGCAAAGAAATGGAGAAATAAATAGAGAGAATGTGGGGAAGGAAACGTTCTAAGGAAGGGAAACGTTTGACGGATATAAAAACGAAAAAGAAAATAAAGAAAATGATGAATGGCATTTAATGTTACGTGACAAGAGGAGAGAGAGACTATGACTAATGAAGTGATAGAACAATTACCTAGGAAAGGCGCCTCCTCAACTGCACGCACGCTTGTCCAAATAGGGTAGACACGTGTTACCATCTGGAAAGCTAGATACAGCTGTAATTACTTTAAAAGATATTCTGAATCAACTTAGACAATGAAACGTTAGAAATAAACGAGTCACTACTTCTAATTGATTGAAGATCAGAACTTCTTATAAAACATTAATCCAATCTCATTTCAGAAGATAGCCATACATAAGATTTTCTCATCTTCTCATTCTGGGCATAAATCCATACTGATATTCTTCAGAATGAACTTAAACCTATCTTCAGCAAGGGGTTTTGTAAAGATATCAGCCCATTGATGGTCTGTATCCACAAAGTTTAAAGATATAACACCCTTCTGAACATAGTCCCTTATGAAATGATGTTTAATCTCAATATGTTTAGCTTTTGAATGTAAGATAGGATTCTTAGATAAACATATAGCAGAAGTATTATCACAGAAAATAGGAATGTTACTCTCATATATCTGATAATCTTCTAGCTGACTTCTCATCCAGAGCATTTGTATGCTACATCCAGCAGCAGCAACATATTCTGCTTCTGTTGTTGAGAGGGCAATAGTAGCTTGCTTCTTGCTGTACCATGAGATCAGATGACTTCCAAGAAGTTGACAACTTCCAGAAGTGCTCTTTCTTTCTATTCTATCTCCAGCATAGTCAGCATCACAGATTCCTACTAAGTTGTAATCTTTGGATCTTCTGTAAACTAAACCAACATTAGTAGTACCTTTCAGATACCTCAGAATTCTCTTAACCACAGTTAAATGAGATTCTCTTGGATCTGATTGGAATCTAGCGCACAAACAAACACTGAAGAGAATGTCAGGTCTAGAAGCAATTAGGTATATAAGAGATCCAATCATACCTCTGTACAACTTCTGATCTAACTTCTTACTTACCTCATCCTTACCTAGGACACATGTTGGATGCATAGGAGTTTTGGCTTCTTTGCTCTCAGAAAGATTAAACTTCTTCAGAAGTTCTTTCACATACTTCGTTTGATGAACATAGGTTCCGTCAGAAGTTTGGTTGATTTGAATCCCAAGGAAATACTTGAGTTCTCCCATCATGCTCATTTCAAATTCAGCCTGCATAGACTCAGCAAACTCCTTTCCAAGTGTCGCATTAGATGTTCCCAAGATAATATCATCAACATATATTTGACAAATTAAAATATCCTTTTTAAATGTTTTACAGAAGAGAGTAGTGTCCACTTTTCCTCTAGTGAAACCATTTTCCAGAAGGAAAGAACTCAAACGTTCATACCAAGCTCTAGGAGCTTGTTTCAATCCGTATAATGATTTCTTTAATTTAAAAACATGATTTGGAGACATGGAGTCTTCAAAACCAGGAGGTTGATGGACATAAACTTCTTCATCTATGTAACCATTTAAGAAGGCACTCTTAACATCCATCTGATAAAGAGTGATGTTGTGTTGAGTGGAAAAAGAAATTAATAGACGAATAGATTCTAACCTGGCCACTGGTGCAAAGGTTTCTGTATAGTCAATCCCTTCTTGCTGACTATAGCCCTGAGCCACCAGTCTGGCTTTGTTTCTTACTACTTCACCTTTCTCACTCAGCTTGTTTCTGAATACCCACTTAGTGCCGATGATGTTAAATCCTTTTGGTCTAGGAACCAAGTCCCATACATCATTCCTTGTAAACTGATTGAGTTCTTCTTGCATGGCAATTATCCAGTCTGGATCTTCTAGAGCTTGATCAACAGAAGTTGGCTCGATCAAAGAAACAAGACCTAATTGACATTCTGCATTGTTCTTAAGGAATGCCCTTGTTCTGATGGGATCATCTTTCTTTCCAAGGATGACATCTTCTGAGTGAGCTGAAGCAAGTCTAGGTGATCTTCTGATTGTTGGCTCTTCAGAAATTCTCAGATTTTCCAAGGATGCAGCAACTTGATCTTCTGATTCTTTGCTGCTTTGGTTTTCAGCTTCTGAAACTTTTCTTCTTGGTTCTTCAACTTCTGAGATATCAATATCAATATCTGCAAAATTCTCAAACTGCTTTGGCTTTTCAAGACCAAGCTTATCATCAAACCTGATATTGATTGATTCTTCTACAATCAATGTTTCAGTATTGTATACTCTGTAGCCTTTAGAGCGTTCAGAATATCCAAGAAGGAAACATTTTTGTGCCTTAGAATCAAACTTACCAAGATGATCTTTAGTGTTCAGAATAAAACAAACACATCCAAAAGGATGAAAATATGAAATGTTGGGCTTTTTGTTCTTCCACAATTCATAAGGAGTCTTATTTAGAATAGGTCTTATAGAGATTCTATTCTGAATATAACATGCAGTGTTTATTGCTTCTGCCCAGAAGTGCTTAGCCATATTGGTTTCGTTGATCATGGTTCTGGCCATTTCTTGTAGAGTCCTATTCTTTTGTTCTACAACTCCATTTTGTTGTGGAGTTCTAGGACAAGAGAAATCATGGGCAATACCATTTTCTTTGAAGAACTCCTCAAAGAATTTGTTCTCAAATTCCCCACCATGATCACTTCTGACCTTTATGATTTTACACTCCTTTTCTGTTTGAATCTGAGTGCAGAATTCAAAGAACACTGAATGAGACTCATCCTTGTGTTTTAAGAACTTTACCCATGTCCAGCGGCTATAATCATCAACGATGACTAATCCATATTTCTTCCCTTTGACAGATGTTGTTTTGACTGGGCCAAACAGATCAATGTGCAAAAGTTCTAACGGCCTTGAGGAAGAGACAACATTCTTAGACTTGAATGCAGGTTTGGAGAACTTGCCCTTCTGACATGCTTCACAAAGAGCATCTGATTTGTATTTCAGATTAGGGAGTCCTCTGACAAGATTTAGTTTGTTAATCTGAGAAATCTTTCTCAAACTAGCATGTCCTAATCTCCTGTGCCAGACCCATTGCTCTTCAGAAACATACATAAGATAAGTCACCTTCTGATTCTTAAGATCCTGAAGATCTGTCTTATAAATGTTGTTCTTTCTCTTGCCTGTAAATAGGATTGAGCCATCCTTCTGACTTACAGCCTTGCAAGACTTTTGATTAAAGATTATGTCATAACCATTGTCACTTAATTGACTTATGGACAATAAGTTATGAGCTAATCCATCTACTAGAAGAACATTAGAAATAGAAGGAGAGTTACCAGACTTTATAGTTCCTGAGCCAATAATTTTGCCCTTCTGATCTCCTCCAAACTTCACTTCTCCAGCAGATTTAAGCACCAGGTCTTGGAACATAGACCTTCTTCCTGTCATGTGTCGCGAGCATCCAAAGTCCAGGTACCATGACATGTTGTGCTTTTCCTTCTTTGCAGCCAAGGATATCTGCAATAGAAATAATCTTTTCCTTAGGTACCCACAATTTCTTGGGTCCTTTCTTGTTAGTTCTCCTCAAGTTCTGATTGAACTTGGGTTTAGCAAAATATTTAACAGGAGGAACAACATGATATTCTTTAGGTTTGTCAGCATGATATTTCTTAGGATGTGTCACATGCTTCTTGGTGTGAACAGTGTTAAACTTCTGTGCATGTGAAGTGAGCCTAATATCATGTGCATGGCCATATTTGAACTGATCATACAATGGCTTGTATGTGATCTTTAGATCATCAATAGGTTCAAATTTATGTGAGGTATCACCCTCATAGCCAAAACCAAACCTTCTGTTTCCAGAAACACCATATATCATAGAAGCAAGATGACTTCTGCCAATACTTCTAGATAAGAACTTTCTGAAGCTCGAGTCATAGTCTTTCAGAATATGATTCATGCTAGGAATGGATTTTTCTGTTTCAGAAGGAGATCCACTATCTTTGGATAGATTTAAAACTTTTTCCTTCAGTTCAGAATTTTCCACTTCCAGCTTCTTAGTTTCAAATTCAAACTGCTTCTTCAGCTTTTTGTATTTGATACTAAGATGAGCCTTGAGTTCCAGAAGTTCTGTTAAATTGGAAACTAACTCTTCTCTAGATAGTTCAGAAAATACCTCTTCAGAATCTGATTCTGATGTAGATTCTGATCCGTCATCCATTGTGGCCATTAATGCCAGATTTGCCTGCTCATCTTCAGAGTCTGATTCTGATTCTGAATCATCCCATGTTGCCATAAGACCTTTCTTCTTATGAAATTTCTTCTTGGGATTTTCCTTCTGAAGTTTTGGGCACTCACTTTTGAAGTGTCCTGGCTCATTGCACTCATAGCACACAACCTTTTTCTTGTCATATCTTCTGCCTCCAGAAGATTCTCCTCTTTCAGGCTTCTTTGAGCTTTTGAAGCTCCTGAACTTCCTTTGCTTGCTTTTCCAGAGTTGATTGACTCTTCTGGAAATCATGGACAGTTCATCTTCTTCTTCTTCTGATTCTGATTCTTCAGAATCTTCTTCTTCAGCCTGAAAAGCGTTAGTGCATTTTTTAAAATTAGATTTTAATGCAACAGACTTACCTTTCTTCTGAGGTTCGTTTGCATCCAGCTCTATTTCATGGCTTCTCAAGGCACTGATAAGCTCTTCCAACGAAACTTCATTCAGATTCTTCGCGATCTTGAATGCAGTCACCATTGGGCCCCATCTTCTGGGCAAGCTTCTGATGATCTTCTTTACATGATCATCCTTGGTGTAGCCTTTGTCCAGAACTCTTAATCCAGCAGTCAGAGTTTGAAATCTTGAAAACATCTTCTCAATGTCTTCATCATCCTCCATCTTGAACGCTTCGTACTTCTGGATTAGTGGAAGAGCTTTGGTCTCCTTGACTTGAGCATTTCCTTCATGAGTCATTTTCAAGGACTCATATATGTCATGAGCCGTTTCCCTGTTAGATATCTTCTCATACTCAGCATGAGAGATAGCATTCAGCAAAACAGTCCTGCATTTGTGATGATTTTTGAAATCTTTCTTTTGATCATCAGTCATTTCGCTTCTCGTGAGCCGTACACCAGTAGTTTTAACAGGATGTTTGTAACCATCCAACAGAAGATCCCATAGATCAGCATCCAGACCAAGAAAGTAACTTTCCAATTTACCTTTCCAATATTCAAAGTTTTCACCATCGAATATTGGTGGTCTAGTGTAACCATTGTTACCATTACCATTGTATTGCTCAGCTGAGCCAGATGTGGATGTAGATGTATTTGTTGAAACTTCACCAGCCATCTTTTACTGAAGCTTTTTTCTCTTCCTGAATCTTTCCTAAACACGGTTAAGTGCTTGCACCTTAGAACCGGCGCTCTGATACCAATTGAAGGATAGAAAAACACTTAGAAAGGGGGGGTTGAATAAGTGTAGTTTCAAAACTCGTAAGATAAAAATAATTTGCACAAGTATTTTTATCCTGGTTCGTTGTTAACTAAACTACTCCAGTCCACCCTATAAAAGGTGATTTACCTCAACTGAGGATTTAATCCACTAATCACACGAGATTACAATGGTTTTCCACTTAGACAACTTCTAAGTCTTCTAGAGTCTTCTGATCACAACTTGATCACTCTAGGAACAACTGCTTAGAGACCTTCTAAGACTTCTCTAGAGTATACTGATCACAACCCGATCACTCTAGTCCTTTACAAATTAATGTAAACAAATTCTAAGAGTATTACAATTGCTTCTTAAAAGCGATAATCACAAACTGTGATATTTCTCTTACAGATTTAAGCTTAGACTCACTAAAGTATTACAACAGTAATGTAGTGAGGTTGAAGATGAAGTTTCTGAGCTTTGAATTGAACAGCGTTTCAGCAAGTTAATATTCACAGAAATTGTTAAGAATTGGTAACCTTGCTTCTCATCAGAACTTCATTTATATAGGCGTTTGAGAAGATGACCGTTGGGAGCATTTAATGCTTTGCGTATTCCGTACAGCATTGCATTTAATGTTTCACTGTTTTGTCAACTACCTCGAGCCTTGCTTTTGCTGTGACTACTGACATTGCCTTTAGTAACTTCTAACGTTCCTTTTGTCAGTCAGCGTAGCCTGCCATCTAGTACTTGATTCTGATTTGTTCTTTGTAAATACTACATTGAAAATCATCAGAGTACAAACAGCTTGGTGCAGAGCATCTTCTGATCTTCTGATCTTGATATGCTTCTGAGCGTGATTCCATGACTTCAGTGCTTCTGCTTCTGAACTCAAGTTCTTCTGATGCTTCTAATAGACCATGTTCTGATTCTGCTTGACCATCTTCTGATGTCTTGCCAGACCATGTGCTGAAGTTGCATACTGAACCTTCTGAGTCAAAGCTTCTTAGCGCTGATTTGTGCATACTCTTTATATATATTTCCTGAAAAGGAAATTGCATAGGATTAGAGTACCACATTATCTTGAGCAAAATTCATATACATTGTTATCATCAAAACTAAGATTATTGATCAGAACAATTCTTGTTCTAACAAAAGTATCTTACAAGTCCCTTTGGTTGAGGATGTGATAGAGGACAAGTTGATTTGGAAGGAGGAGAAAAATGGAATATATAGTGTGCGATCTGGGTATAGACTGTGGAGGAAAGACCAGGTAAAACATATGAGGGGGGAGAAGAGGAGAGTTGGTGTAACCTTTGGAACATCAAGGCAGCCCCACGGATTAAGCACTTTTTGTGGAGGATTTGTAGGGGTTGTTTACCGACCCGACTAAGACTCCAACAATATCATGTTTAGTGCCTGATATGCTGCCAGTTTTGTGATGCTAATATTGTAGATGATTGACATGTTCTGTTTTGGTGTAACACTACTATCAAATGTTGGAGGGTAGCAGGTTTGTACTCCATAATTGAACCCCGGTTAATTTCCTTTGATGATGCTAAAGCTCTTATATTTGATATCTGTAGTAGGGAGGATAGGAAGATTGTCGGGAGAGTGGCTGTTATGCTAGATGTGATATGGAGAAATAGAAATAATAAATTATGGAATAATGAGCAGGAGGATGCTACAACTCTTGGTTTAATAGCGCTTAGTAATTGACAGGCTTGGTTGGCGGTGTAGAAGGACCAGACTACAGATAACCATCCCCAACACCCTACGAAATGTGAACCACCGCATGTTGGATAGTTCAAGTGTAATCTTGACGCAGGTTTCAATTCTCAGAAAAGAATCATGAATAGAGGGTGGTGTGTTCGTGATAATCTTGAGTCGCTTTATATTTACAGGTGTTGCTTGGGATATTGGTACTCATTCTATCTTGGAAGCGGAAGTTATTGCCCTTAAAGAAGCAATTCAGGGAGCTATAACCTTGAATCTCCGACAAGTTATTTTTGAAAGTGATTCCCAAATGGTAGTTCAAGCTCTTCGAACGAAGCCCACAGGTAGATCCGAGTTTAGTCTTATTGTTTCTTCTTTACAAACCGTATTGCTTTCTTATCCTAACTTTGAGGTGAAGTTTATTAAACGTCAAGCGAGTTCGATTGTCTACTCGTTAGGGAAGGCGGTCAATTCTTGGTCAAGGCGTAGTAGTTTTCATTTGATACCTCCTTGTATTGACCATCTTTTGATTAATGATATGAGTTAAGTTTGTTTTTGTCAAAAAACTAATAGATAAATTTTGTTGATTGACTCATTTAATTTGGGGATCATTGTTATTTGAAAGTTTTTGCTTATTTAGTAGTCTAATTAATTAGACAAATTTCAATTCTCAAAGTTAAAATGTTCTTACACATCTAAATTAACTTAACATTACTTTTATTATTTGAAAATTTATTATGAAATACAAAAAAGAAAGAAAAAGAAAAGCAGTTCCTTAGGCTGGCACACAAAAGCAATCTCACTTGCCACTACAATATAACATAACATAACATACCTTTCTTCTCATGTAAACCTGTCTTTTTTTCTCTCCACGTTTAGCATATCCTTTACCTCCTTAACGACCAAGCAATTCATCATCTACTTATTACCAAACTTCACAACAAAACTTAAAAATTAAATTTCAAAGAATCATGGGAGCTGATTGGGGACCAGTTATTGTTGCTGTTGCTTTGTTCATTGTCTTGTCACCAGGGTTGCTCTTCCAGTTTCCAGCAAGGAGTAGAGTTGTGGAATTTGGTAACATGAGTACTAGTGGAATTTCTATTCTGATTCATGCTATTATATATTTTTGTATACTTACTATCTTAATTGTTGCAATTGGTATTCATGTACACTTTAACTGAATCCAGATTTTCATGCAAAGAAAAATAATTGAATTAAATTTTGTTTGTTAGACATGACAAACATGCCATAAGTATGTTTGTGTTTACATTATTATTATTTTTTTTTGTTGTGTTTTTGGTTTCATTTTAAGGTTTCTTACATCGGTTTGTTCAACGATGATGTAATAATATTGAGTTATTGTTCAGAAAGAAAAAAAGATATGTAACTATAGGAATTATATATTTTGTTACTATATAATTTTTTATTTTATTTTTTGTCTCAATTTTTTAATTCTTAAGAGAATGAGTCCATATTAATTTGTAATTTAATGTGAGGTGAATAAGATATGGCCCCTCCTAGAAAAGAAAAGTTAGAAAGAGTAAAGTGTTGGATACAATAATTAATCTGAGAGGATGCGAATTTGCAGCTATGTCTTGGTGTAAAGCATGATGCAGGGATTACAAAAGCAAACTTGTAACTTTCCATGGTGAGTCAGAGGTGTTTTCCTTTTGCGGAAATGAGATAGGTGTGTTTGATATGCATATTTAAAGATATATAGATATAAAAAATAGATAGTGGATCTCACTATTAAGTAGATTAATTGGATTCTACCTTTGTTTTAAAAATCTGACCAAATCAGTCCGTCAAATTGATCGAATCGGGAATCGAAAGGATCATCGGCCTAGTTCAATTGTTGGATTGAATATATTATTGAACCAATGAAAATCGACTAAAATCGAATAAAATCGATAAATCAACAGGTTAAATCTATATTTTTTCTAATAAAACAACTTCGTTTTGATAGCTTAAAAAAATAAAATTAAAATATAAGTAGATTTTGTTCAACACTTATTTAAAACAATTTTTCATTGTTCGCAATTAAACATTCTTAAAATTTATTTGGATTAATATTTTATATTTTATATTATTTTGTTGTGTGTGATGATTATGTTTAAAATTTAAGTTTAAGGAATCAATGTGTGAAGTTAGGGTATTAGAAAATTGTGTAGATATAGTAATATTTTTTAGAGACAAAGTCATCCGGTTCGACCGATTTAATAAATATATAATTTATCATACATATTAGTTTATTTAACCAAATTTTTTGATTTTTTAATCGGTTTTAGTTTGGGTGGCAAAAAGGGTCGTGGCCCGCCGGCCCGGCCCGCCCACCCGCCAAAAAATGGCGGGTTGGGTTGGGATTTTAGGCCCGCCACTCACTAAAGCCCGCCCCGCCAAAAAATGGCGGGTTGAAATGGGATTTTAGTTCCGCCGCTCGCTAAAGGCCGCCCCGCCAAAACCCGCCATACCCGCCCCGCCAAAGTCCGCCGTCCGCCAAAGCCCGCCCACCTCCAAAACTCACTCTTTTTTAGTTAATTCTATTAATTGCAATTCTTGATGGTTTATTTTATAGATTTATTTATAAATATATGTAATATTTTTTCAAGTAAATTTGTTTAAAAGTTGCTTTTATGAAAAATTGTTTTAAAAAATAAGTGAAAAGTTTAATTAAAAGATAAAAAAGCCTATTAATCTATTAAAAAATATAAATAAAAATAGGCGGGTAAGCCAGCCGCCCTCCAACCCGCCATCTTGGCGGGGCGAACATGACTTTTATGCCCATTTTACTTGGCGGGCATGCCCGTTTTGCCACCCCTAGTTTTAGTCACGCGATTAAACTAATGACTCAATAATTCGACCAAAAAATAATAATTCTAATAAACTAATGATTCAATACTATCATCGGTTTGATGACAAAGTCAAATTTTTAAAACACTAGATTCTATTGTAATTGTCAAAAAGACGACAGATGTATCTCTATCTAGGTCTTTCTTCCTAAATCTATTCATCATCTATGTTCTAAATCTTCACTACTAATAAATAGTTTTGTTCTCCATATGCGTTCTCGCATAGTTCCATATTAAAATTTTCAAATTTTAAATTTTTTAAAATAATAGTTTATGTATCTCTCTTTTACACACATAGTATATATATATATATATATATATATATATATATATATATATATATATATATATATATATATATATATATATATATATATATATATATATATATATATATATATATATATATATGGATTTGCTAACGGAGACCCACTTGTTTTTATGAAGGTCTATTTTAACAAACATTAACTGCAAAATAGTTAAATGCACTTAAGGTGCATGTTGCTAAAATAAATGATTTATCCTTCGGTTTCTTTGATAACCTAAGGGATAAAATAATCAGATTTTACTATAAAACACTCGCTGAACAGATTCCACCCTAATCTATCTTATTTGTAGCCGCCCCACTGTCTAATGCATCATTTTTTTAGGATGGATTGCAAAACTGAAAAAAATGTTCTTCTACCTTGAACAAAATATCTTTTCAGCTTTTGCAATCCATCTCAAACAACGGTGTTGGTGTTGTTGTTGTTGTTGTTTTTATTGTTAAAAGTTTTGAACAACTATAATTTATTCCAAAAGTCTTTACTGATGGATTGCAAGTGCTGAAAAAATATTTTCCATTTTTTAGAAGAAACACCTGTTTAGAAGTTGAATGCATTCAAAGCATGCAAATTATATATGCTAGTGAAAGCACTGATAATGATAGAATCAACAATCAATCTTGGTGAAGGCATGACTAACATTCAAGTGTCGATCTCTAGCATCTTGTATGGGACCTGGACATGCTGTATTTTTAATATTTTGGGTAAACAATTTTGATATTCTGCGAAGATTTGTTGCATACAATGTATTTTTGATATTCTGGATAAACAATTTAGCTATTTTTTGAAAATAATAATAATAATACTCTAACCCCTCTCTCTTTTTTTTAAACTGAGGGGTTAGAGTAAAATAATTTTTTTTTTACAAAAATAGTTAGATAGTTTACCCAAAATATTAAAAATACGTTATATGCAACAAGTATTGTATAAGACATGCTCATGCTGTAATTTTAATATAGCTAAATTACAGTTTTTGTCCCTTCATTTTGCCTGATTCACGAAATTAGTCCCCCAATTTCAAATTTAAATAGTTTTAGTCCCCCTATTTTAAATTCTAAATGTTTCAGTCCCCCTCTCACGTTTTTTTTTAAAGAAAATCTATGAGATATTTTTATTTGTTTAATTTATATTTTTATGTTTAAAAGTACAACAATATGTTTATATACAATTATTTGTCATGTTTCACAAATAATTTGTTATTTAAAAAATGAAAACATCGTTAATTTTAAGTGCAAAAGTATGAAAGGGGGACTAAAACTGTTTAAAATTTAAAATATGAGGACAAAATTGTTTAAATTTAAAACAGAGGGACCAAGAATGTTTAAATCTAAAATAGGGGAACCAATTTCATGAATTAGGTAAAATAGGGGGATCAAAACTGTAATTAAGTCTTTTAATATTTTGGATAAACAATATTGATATTCTTCGAAGATTTGTTTCATACAATGTATTCTTAATATTCTTGGTATACAAAGTAACCAATTTTGTTAAAAACATGTTATACCACTTTATCCCCTGTAATGTAAGCGATTTTCGCTTTACCCCCTGCAATAATTTGATTATGCCCTGTAATATTTCTATTTTTTGGATTCCCCTCTAAGTGTACAACTTAATCATTAAATCGCAGGGGGGGGGGGGTAAATCAAAAAATATATTATTACAGGGGGTAACTTGTGCACTTCGGGGGGAAAAGACATAAATTTAAACATTTCAAGGGGGTGACCCAAATATTTTTTACAGGGGTGTAAAACGACGCCTATATTACAAGGGGTAAAAAAATTTGTACTCGAACCCCTCGGTTGTTTTAAAAACTGAGATGATGGTTAAATGTTTTTTCCACTATTTTTAATCAATGGCCTTAAATAAATCTTTGCAGTCCATTTAAAGGTTATCAACGCTCAAGAATCCACCATTAGTGATCCGCGTGAAACTTAAGGGACGTCCATTATATAAGTTCTCTTACGATATTGGAAATCTAAATGAAATATATGAAACGCTTGAAACCTAAGGAAGCTTGGAAAAATTCTCTACGATTGATTGCAAGAGCAGAAAATCATATGGGTTTAAGGTTTGTTCTATTAAATTTTAATTTGTACCGAAAATATTTTTGATTATTGATATTAATTTTCTTATCCTTTTTTTTCTAGAAACAAATACATGCAAGATCCGTAGATAATATCTTTTAACAATTATAAGTATCCAATAGTTGTTAGATAATATCTTTTAACAATTATAAAGTTATAGGGAAAATTTAAAAAAGAGAACAATTATAAAATAAAATATTTTTTCTATTATGCAGTTTTTTTAATTTTTTTTAAAGATATTATATTATATAATTGAAATTCCTTCAATTTTTTAACCTAAGAAAGCTCCTCACTTTCATAGAATGCTTTTGTAAGTATCCAATAGTTGTTGCGTCTTCTCTATGGATGGAAACGGGTTGGGTCAGGTGCGAGTTTTGTAACACCCCATAATTTCAGTTTATTAATTTGATTTGGATTTAAATTAAATAGGTGGAATTTTAGTATTTTAATTGGAAAATGATGGAGTAAAGCTATTGGGCTTATGGTGTGATGTTAGTAAAAGAGGGGTGCTAATTAGTTAGGCCTTTTACTAAGTTGTGGTTAATTTATTTTATTTTATTTTTCATAAAATAAGAAAAAGGAACCATTTGGGGAAAAAGGAAGAACACGTGAAAAGGGCAAGAGAAGAGAAAGAGGCAAGAACGTGGAACCGGAAGGAGAACATTCAAGAGATTCATCGAGGTAAGGGGGGACTCTTCCGTTTAGTATCTCTTATGTGGTCTTAGGTAATAGATAGATTGATGTATGGTTTGATTCAATTAGACATTGGGGTTGTTAGGTTAGGTTGTTATAATTGGATTGAATTGATGATAATTGTGTGAACTATTTGGTTAATAATGCGTTTAAATGATGTTTTGTGGTGTATAATTGAATATATGATAATTGTATGCCTGTATGTGATGTCTGGAATCGTTTTTTGGTGAAAAGGGTGTGAAATCGCAGGGTCTATCGCAGACTTGGGGTTTGCTGAAATCGCAGGTGTGCTGAGCGGAGGGGGGTCCGCTGAGCGGAGGTCCCAACGTAGTTCGCTTCTGTTGGACGTCGCTAGTGGTCCGCTGAGCGGAGGTCTGAAGGATTCGCTTCTGTCTTGCTTCGCTGAGCGAACCTTGGTGTGTGTGAATATTTCTAAAAATTTAAAATAACGTATCTTTTGATCCGTGTATCATTTCTTAGTGCCGTTTTGAGCGTTGTGCAAGTAATTAAATGTTTTATATGATGAATGATGAATGTGGGCGGTGGCCGACTTTATTTCTTTCAAACTCGATTTAATTACTTGATGAGAATTGAACATTGTGTGCATATGAGATAGGTGTGACAATGTGTTTGATGTGATGATGAATTGGTTGTGATTATTATTATGATTGTGATGAATGCATGACTGTTTGAATGATGTTGAAAATATGTACATACTATTTCGGTGATGTGGTGTTGAGATGAATTGTCCATCGTGATTCGGTGATGTTTTAAGTATGTTATGTGTGTTTCTTTCATTCATATGCATTTGATGTTGGATCCCGGTGATGTTTTGGATCGTTGGTGGACATATTTCCCATTGTGCGGAAATTGTGTCGGTGGGCCGTATCTCGATGAGGCGTAGATCGGTTAGGTGGATTGATTCCACGGTTTATTGGTACCACATGCATAGTGTCGGTTGTGTCATTGCATTTCGTCATAACATAATTGTATGGATTTCTGTGTTATGTATTGTAATCCATTATTGTGTGAATCTGAATATGCTTAATTGGGTGAACGGTATATTATGATGCTTGTTATTTATGAGTTGCATAATATTTACTAATTGAGAATGAGACTCACCCTTACATATTGTCATTTTCAGATTGAGGAGTAGCGGCATTAGTGCTTGGTGAGGATGACTCGTAGAGTTTATCCATTTATGTTGGGTCGTGTCAGTCATGCTCTGGTCTTGTAACACTGGGGAACGAGAGTTTTAGAGTTTTATGAGATTATTCCATTTTATTGGTGCTGGATTATATTTCTGTTTGGTTGTAGTTGATGATGTTTCGTATTCCGCTGTAATAAACATGATTACGTTTTGGTGTACCGTTTCCTAATGAAGCATGATTTTGACCATGATTGGTTTATTTATTTTAAATAATTGTGACACCCTTGTGTGTATGTTTTCAGTCTGATTATTTGTTTAAATTGCCGCGGGGTTAGAAGGGTGTTACAATAGTGGTATCAGAGCATAGTCGGTCGTTGTGACCAGAGTCTTAGTGTTAGTCTTTCCCTTTTGTATGCGACGAGTGCGAGTTATCACTGTCGATACTTTGATTCTAATGGAATTATTTTGTGGATTAGCAGAACAATGGCTGGAAGAAACGACGATGCTATCGCTGAGGCTTTGGGCATGATTGCTGGTGTGCTGGGAGGGAATGTCAATGGAGCTGTGATTGGTGCTGCAGGCAGCTGAACAGTTTTCAGAGGAACAATCCTCCGTTGTTCAAGGGCACGCATGATCCTGAAGGTTCTCAGAAGTGGCTTAAGGAGATCGAGAGGATTTTCAGAGTCATCGATTGTGCTGAGAACCTGAAAGTGAGGTATGGTACTCATATGTTGTCCGAAGAGGCTGATGACTGGTGGATGGCTACTAGAGCTGAACTGGATGCTGACGGTGTAGCTATTTTCTGGGCTGTGTTCAAAAGAGAGTTTCTGAGGAGGTATTTTCCTGAAGACGTTCGAGGCAGGAAAGAAATCGAATTTTTGGAGCTGACTCAGGGTAATATGACGGTACCAGAGTATGCTTCGAAATTTGTTGAGTTGGCGAAGTACTACGTTCACTACAACAATGACGAAGCTAGTGAATTCTCAAAGTGCATCAAGTTTGAGAATGGTCTTCGCGATGAGATCAAGCAAGGAATCAGGTACCAAAGAATTCGGTGATTTGTCGATTTGGTGGACTGTAGTAGGATCTTCGAAGAGGATAACCTTAAGCTGAAGTCATCTCACTCTCGCGAGTTGGTTGACAAGAAAGGTAAGAAGCCTATGGATAGAGGTAAGCCATATGGTAGAGGAAATCCTAGATCTAGGGATTGGAAGAGGCCTAGTGGGGGAGATTCTGGTCCTCTCGTTAGGTGCTATAACTGTGGTGAGACTGGGCATATAAGGAATGAGTGCAAGAGTGGAGAAAAGAAATGCTTCAAGTGTGGTAAGACGGGTTATATTGCTTCTGATTGTAGGGTGAAGATCGTGACTTGCTACAATTGCGGCGAAGAGGGTCATGTCAGTCCACACTGCACTAAACCGAAGAAGGATCAGGTTGGTGGAAAAGTCTTTGCCTTGTCTGGGTCAGAGACTACTCCGGAAGATCGTCTGATTAAAAGTACGTGTTTTATCCATGACACACCTTTAGTTGCCATTATTGATACTGGAGCGACTCATTCGTTCATTTCATTGGATTGTGCTAAACGATTGGGATTAGAAATATCTGTTATTCATGGAAGTATGGTTATTGACACTCCTGCGTCGGGTTCAATAACTACTTCTTCTGCTTGTTTAAACTGTCCTATGGACATATTTGGTAGAAAGTTTGGAATGGACTTAGTGTGCCTTCCTCTTGAACAACTTGACGTTATTTTGGGGATGAACTGGTTGCAATTTAATAGAGTTCATATCAATTGTTTTACGAAGACGGTTATCTTTCGTGAAGAGGTTAGTGTTGAGGATTTGACTATGTCGGCCAAACAGATGAATTTAGCTGTCAATGATGGAGCAGTGGTATTTATGTTGTTCTCTTCGATGGAAGCGAAAGGGGGCGATAATACTGGTGAACTACGAGTAGTGAATGAGTTTCCGGAAGTATTTCCAGGAGATGTTAATGAGATGCCACCTGAAAGAGAAGTGGAGTTCGCTATAGAATTGATTCCTGGAACTAGTCCTGTGTCGATGGCACCGTATCACATGTCGGCGTTAGAATTGACTGAACTGAAGAAACAATTAGAGGAATTGTTTGAAAAGAAGTTTATCCATCCTAGTGTGTCACCGTGGGGTGCACCGGTACTGTTGGTTAAGAAGAAAGAAGGTTCAATGAGACTATGTGTTGATTATAGACAACTGAACAAGGTGACAATCAAGAATCGATACCCGTTGCCGAGGATTGATGATTTGATGGATCAGCTGGTTGAAGCTTGTGTGTTTAGCAAAATTGATCTGAGGTCTGGATATCACCAAATTCGTGTGAAGGCGGAAGATATTCAGAAAACGGCATTCCGAACGAGGTATGGACACTATGAATATTCTGCTATGCCATTTGGTGTTACTAATGCACCTAGTGTTTTCATGGAGTATATGAACAGGATATTTCACCCGTATCTTGACAAGTTTGTGGTAGTGTTCATTGATGACATTCTAATTTACTCGAAGAGTGATGAAGAACATGCAGAGCATTTGAGAGTGGTATTGGAGCTATTGAAGGAGAAGAAGTTGTATGCGAAATTGTCTAAATGTGAATTCTGGTTGAAGAAAGTAGGTTTTCTTGGCCATGTAATTTTGAAGAATGGTATCGCGGTGGATCCTATGAAGGTAGAAGCAATATCTCAGTGGGAAAGGCCGAAGAATGCTTCAGAGATTCGTAGTTTTCTTGGTCTGGCAGGTTACTATAGAAAGTTCATTGAAGGATTTTCAAAGTTGGCGTTACCAATGACTAAGTTAACAAGAAAATGACAAGTATTTGTATGGGATTCAGAATGTGAAAAAGGTTTTCAAGAATTGAAGAAAAGATTGACAAGTGCTCCGATCTTAATCTTGCCTAATCTAGCGAAGTCTTTCAATGTGTACTGTGATGCTTCACTGATGGGTTTAGGTGGTGTGTTGATGCAAGATAAGCAGGTAGTAGCTTATGCTTCAAGACAATTGAAAATTCATGAAAGGAATTATCCGACTCATGATTTGGAATTGGCGGCTGTGGTGTTTGTGTTGAAATTATGGAGACATTATCTTTATGGTTCTCGATTTGAAGTATTCAGCGATCATAAGAGTTTGAAGTATCTCTTCGATCAGAAGGAACTTAATATGAGGCAGAGGAGATGGTTAGAATTTCTGAAAGATTATGATTTCGGTTTGAATTACCATCCTGGTAAAGCAAATGTGGTTGCTGATGCATTAAGCAGGAAGTCATTGCATATGTCTATGTTAATGGTGCGAGAATTGGAGTTAATCGAGAAATTTCGAGATTTGAGTTTAGTATACGAAAGTACTTCCAATAGTGTTAAGTTGGGAATGTTGAAGTTGACTAATAGCATCCTTGAGGAGATTAGAAATGGGCAGAAATCTGACGTTGGCTTGGTAGATAAGTTGACATTGATTAACCAAGGTCGAGGAGGTGAATTTCGAGTCTATGAGAATGGTGTTATAAGGTTTGGAGGCCGAGTGTGTGTACCCGATGTTGCTGAGATCAGAAAGAGTATTCTGGAAGAAGGACACCGAAGTGGATTGAGTATTCATCCTGGTGCTACCAAGATGTATCATGACTTGAAGAAGTTGTTTTGGTGGCCTGGAATGAAGAAAGAAATTGCTGAGTTTGTTTATGCTTGCTTAATTTGTCAGAAGTCGAAAATTGAATATCAGAAACCGTCTGGATTGATGGAACCGTTGTTTGTTCCGGATTGGAAGTGGGATGGAATTTCTATGGACTTTGTATCTGGTTTACCTAGAACGAGCAAGAATTGTGATTCTATCTGGGTTATTGTGGACAGGTTGACGAAATCTGCTCACTTTATTCCAATAAGAATGGATTATCCGATGGAGAAGTTAGCTCAGTTGTATGTTGAGAAGATAGTGAGTTTGCATGGTGTTCCGGCTAGTATTGTGTCAGATAGAGACCCGAGGTTTACTTCTAAGTTCTGGACAGAATTGCAAAAAGCCTTAGGTACTAAGTTGAGATTGAGTTCTGCTTATCATCCGCAGACAGATGGTCAGACGGAGGGAACGATTCAATCGTTAGAGGATTTGTTGCGAGCATGTGTATTGGAAAAAAATGGTGCTTGGGATAGTTACTTACCTTTGATTGAGTTTACCTACAACAATAGTTATCATTCGAGTATTGGTATGGCTCCGTTTGAAGCATTGTATGGTAGGAGATGTAGAACACCGTTGTGTTGGTACGAATCTGGAGAGAATGTGGTGGTTGGACCGGAGATTGTGCAACAAACTACAGAATAGATCAAGATGATTCAGGAGAAGATGAGAGCTTCTCAAAGTCGCCAGAAAAGTTACCATGACAAAAGAAGGAAGGATATTGAATTCAAGGAGGGGGATCATGTGTTCATGCGAGTTACTCTGATGACTGGCATTGGGAGAGCCTTGAAGTCGAAGAAGTTAACTCCGCGTTTCATTGGTCCATTTCAGATTACTAAGAAGATTGGAAAGGTTGCTTATCAAATTGCTTTACTGCCTGCACTCGCTAATTTGCATGATGTGTTCCATGTATCTCAGTTGAGGAAATACATTGCGGATCCGTCTCATGAGATTCAAGTAGATGATGTACAGGTGCGAGATAATATGACTGTAGAGACATTACCTATGAGGATTGAGGATCGTAAAGTGAAGCAGTTGCGGGGTAAAGAGATAGCAACGGTGAAAGTGGTTAGGGGAGGACCAGCCGGTGGAAATGTTACATGGGAGTTAGAGAGCCAAATGAAGGACTCTTACCCGGAAATTTTCATCTAAGGTATGTTTTCGAGGACGAAAACTCTTTTAGTGGGGGAGAGTTGTAACACCCCATAATTTCAGTTTATTAATTTGATTTGGATTTAAATTAAATAGGTGGAATTTTAGTATTTTAATTGGAAAATGATGGAGTAAAGCTATTGGGCTTATGGTGTGATGTTAGTAAAAGAGGGGTGCTAATTAGTTAGGCCTTTTACTAAGTTGTGGTTAATTTATTTTATTTTAGATAAAATAAGAAAAAGGAACCATTTGGGGAAAAAAGGAAGAACACGTGAAAAGGGCAAGAGAAGAGAAAGAGGCAAGAACGTGGAACCGGAAGGAGAACATTCAAGAGATTCATCGAGGTAAGGGGGGACTCTTCCTTTTAGTATCTCTTATTGAAGGATAGAAAAACACTTAGAAGGGGGGGGTTGAATAAGTGTAGCTTTAAAACTTGTAAGATAAAAACAATTTGCACAATGATTTTTATCCTGGTTCGTTGTTAACTAAACTACTCCAGTCCACCCCCTTGGAGTGATTTACCTCACCTGAGGATTTAATCCACTAATCACACGAGATTACAATGGTTTTCCACTTAGACAACTTCTAAGTCTTCTAGAGTATACTGATCACAACCTGATCACTCTAGGAACAATCTGCTTAGATACCCTCTAAGACTTTCTAGAGTATACTGATCAACAACCTGATAACTCTAGTTCTTACAACTTAATGTAAACAAATTCTTTTAAGAGTTACAATGCTTCTTATAAAGCTATTATCACAACTGTGATTTTCTCTTAAGTTTAAGCTTAATCTCACTAAAGTATTACAACAGCAATGTAGTGAGGTTGATGATGAAGTTTGAGAGCTTTTTGATTTGAACAGCGTTTCAGCAAGTTGGTTTAGAGTTTGTTTTCAGAATTCGTAACTTTGCTTCTCATCAGAACTTCATATTTATAGGCGTTTGAGAAGATGACCGTTGGGAGCATTTCTTTGCGTATTCAGTACAGCATTGCATTTAATGTTTCACTCTTTTGTCAACTACCTCGAGCCTTGCTTTCGCTGTGTCTACTGACATTGCCTTTCATAGTTTTCAACGTTCCTTTTGTCAGTCAGCGTAGCCTGCCAGCTAGTACTTGCTTCTGATCTGATGTTTGTGTGAACAACGTTTGAATATCATCAGAGTCAAACAGCTTAGTGCAGAGCATCTTCTTGTCTTCTGACCTTGAAGTGCTTCTGAGCGTGATACCATGAGAACTTCAGTGCTTCTGCTTCTGATCTCAAGTTCTTCTGATGCTTCCATAGACCCATGTTCTGATTCTGCTTGATCATCTTTTGATGTCTTGCCAGACCATGTTCTGATGTTGCATGCTGAACCTTCTGAGTCAGTGCTTCTTGCGCTGATTTTGTGCATACTCTTTATATAATTCCTGAAATGGAAACTGCATAGTATTAGAGTACCACATTATCTCATACAAAATTCATATACATTGTTATCATCAAAACTAAGAATATTGATCAGAACAAATCTTGTTCTAACACTTATGTGGTCTTAGGTAATAGGTAGATTGATGTATGGTTTGATTCAATTAGACATTGGGGTTGTTAGGTTAGGTTGTTATAATTGGATTGAATTGATGATAATTGTGTGAACTATTTGTTTAATAATGCGTTTAAATGATGTTTTGTGGTGTATAATTGAATATATGATAATTGTATGCATGTATGTGATGTCTGGAATCGTTTTTGGGTGAAAAGGGTGTGAAATCGCAGGGTCTGTCGCAGACTTGGGGTTTGCTGAAATCGCAGGTCCGCTGAGCGGAGGGGGGTCCGCTGAGCGGAGGTCCCAACGTAGTTCGCTTCTGTTGGACGTCGCTAGTGGTCCGCTGAGCGGAGGTCTGAAGGATTTGCTTCTATCTTGCTTCACTGAGCGAACCTTGCTGTGTGTGAATATTTCTAAAACTTTAAAATAACGTATCTTTTGATCCGTGTATCATTTCTTAGTGCCATTTTGAGCGTTGTGCAAGTAATTAAATGTTTTATATGGCGAATGATGAATGTGGGCGGTGGCCGACTTTATTTTTTTAAAACTCAATTTAATTACTTGATGAGAATTGAACATTGTGTGCATATGAGATAGGTGTGACAATGTGTTTGATGTGATGATGAATTGGTTGTGATTATTATTATGATTGTGATGAATGCATGACTGTTTGAATGATGTTGAAAACATGTACATACTATTTCGGTGATGTGGTGTTGAGATGAATTGTCCATCGTGATTCGGAATGTTTTAAGTATATTATGTGTGTTTCTTTCATTCATATGCATTTGATGTTGGATCCCAATGATGTTTTGGATCGTTGGTGGACATATTTTCCATTGTGCGGAAATTGTGTAGGTGGGCCGTATCTCGATGAGGCGTATTTTCCATTTCAGTTGAGACTATCACATATGCATAGATCTTCAGAACATTCATAGCTTCTGATTCTTGCTTCCATAGGACAGCTTCAGAGCTTGAATTTCTTCTTGAATCATTGCATGCTAGATTGTATCAGAACATTGTTTGAATGTACCAGAGCATCATCATAGTATCTCTACATCCTAAAATGTTACAGAAAAAACTAAACGACAACAGTCAGAGCATGAATGAAACAGAACATAAAATATGTATCAGAACATATAGTTATGTATCAGAGCAAACAATAATGTTTCAGAGCATATTTTAGAACTAAAAACATGCATCAGAACATATAAGGAATAAGAATGAGTTAGAGCATATTCTATCATCAGAATATCAGAATATTCTTCCTTCTTGCTTCTGATCTTGAAGCTTTATAGCACTCAGCTTGCTTCAAATTCCATGAGCTTGATTCCATACAGAATTGCTTTTCCCCATTTCTTTGCTTCTCATGTTGAGCTTTTAAGAAGATCTTCACTTCCTGCAAAACACTCAAAGACACAGAACTTGCAAATTCTTGTTAGAAATGTGGAGATTTTCTCCCAGCAACTGATAATATAAATCAGATCATTTATCACATTTTCTCCCCCTTTTTGTCATAACATCAAAAAACATAAAAGATTCAGATGAAAAACAAACAATATGAGAGAAGGAAGGATAATTTTCATTGATTAGCAAAAGGAGAATTGTCAGAAGTACAAGGAGGATGCATAGAAAGCAGATGCATAAACAAAGAGAAACTACTAAGACACAAAGACTAAGACGATCCTAGCTTAGACATAATCTTGGCCAGCATGTCATGAATCCCAACATTGCTCTCAGTCTGCCTCTCCATGAAAGTGCGGAACTCAGCATTGGTGGTATCTTGCGCGTCCATGCGAGAAGATAACTCAGCTTGGTTCTTCTGAATACCTCTAGAGTCTTCACCAGAAGAGAGGGTTCACCAGAAGAAGCTTCACAACTTCTGTCCAGAGGGACAGCATTCTGAACCGCAGCTTCCATAATCAGATCATCATCTTGATTTTCCTCAACAGGAACAGACTCAGCAAGATGATCTTCAGCATCAGCTTCTTCCATAGAAGCATCTCCTTCATATTCTGCAGCAGGCAGATTAGAATCTCCATTCTCAAGAGCCTGAAGAATGGCAACAAGGACCTTCAACTTCTGGCGGGTCAACAACTTCTGGAATGACCAAGTTGGGGTCTTTCTCAGAAGGATTTTCCCTCAGAAAGTCGAACAAAGATTTGAAGTCTCCAGTCAGAACTGGATACTTAGGTCTCCATACCACAATATCCCTGCAAGGGTTAGCTTCCATTGCCGCAGCAATCCTTGCTTCTACAAGCTCATCAACAAATATTTTCTCCTCAAGAACTCTCCTGTTTCTGATGGGATGATAATAGACACCATTATCAACCTCAAGAAGATAACCAGCATAACCAGGAGCAGCACCCACTAGTCTCTTCTGAACAGCCATAGCTCCAACTTGAAAATCCTGGCGAAAGCTTCTCCAGAGGTTTCTAGTAGAAACATCATCAAGATCATTGAAGAAGGCATCCTTCAAGAGATCCAGCCTACTGATAACTTCATTTCTGAACAGCTCCAGGTAGATATGAGGTTCAGGTTCAGGAGGGTTGAAGGTAAATTTTTAGTCAGGGTAGAGAAGGCAGTATGGGTTGGATTTTCTGGTAGGAAGGAGATGGGATAAAGAAGGTGGAGGTGCTGTGGTTGAAGAAGATGGAATATCTGGGGAGATGGTTGATGAGGATGGTATATCAGTGGGGAGGATTGATGATGATGATGGGATATCAGAAGGTGTGGGAGGATAAACATTTAGTGGAGTGGGGTTTAAAACAGGTGTAGAAAGGGATGGTTGAGAAGGATTTGGAATGGTGAAGGTGTTTTGAGGTTCAGAGGGAGGAGGTTGGATAGAAGATTGAGGTTCAGAAGGAGGTAGTTGATATACTTTCCTGGAGAACTTACCCGTTTTTATAGCTTCAAAAGAATCTACTTTAAGAGGGTCATAAGTGACCTTCTGCCTCTTAGCTTCTCTAGCAGCTTCTTCTGCAGCCTTTCTCTTCAGCCTTGCTTCTTGATTCCTCTGAGCCTTCTTCTGAAGATCAGCTTGAGAAGGAAGCACTCTTCCACAAATCCACGCAGGATCAACAGAAGATTGAGTTCTAACAGAAGCTTCCAAGTAACGCTTAACGACCTTGTGAAGTTCTGCTTGGAACAATGTAGCAAAGCCTTCCACAGGAGTTCTTCTAGACATAATATCTGGGAAGCTTGCAGGAGCAGAAGTTACATCTCTGATAAGTTGCATCCTTAACAGATCAACACCATTGAAGACAGGACCTTGAATAATTCCAAAGAACCTAGGCGTTCCAATAGTCCTTAGGGAGTCCATCAAATTGCTTTCTATCATAATATCTGAGATCATTCTGGCGAAAGGAATAGTATTTCTTTGAAGATGAGGATATTTCTCACGTTCTTCATCCCTTGACTCTTCAATAGCCAACTTCGGATTCTGAAAGAGAATGTTGGAGATGTTGAGTTCAATTCTTCTACCAATGCAGAAGCGAGTGTATTTGTGATCTGGACTGATGTAAGAGGAGGAGAATGATTGCCTTCTGTGATGGAGAGAACCCAGAATAATTTCAGCCCACACTTGATAAAACGCCCTCAATGTACCGGTTTTATGTGATTCAATACCAGTAACAAGCGAGATTTGCTTTTCAACCTGTAGCCAGTTAACTCTACCAGGAAGAGGACCAGTGCATCCTTCTTCATCATTCAGGTTCTACAGTTTCCTGATCAATTTCTCAGTTATCACAACTTCATGCCCTAACACGAAGGAGATGATAGCAGTTGGAGTAACGGTTGCATGAGCCCAGAAGTCTTTCACAAGAGTTGGATAAATTGGTCCAACCAATCTACCAAGATAATTTGACCAGCCTTGCTCCAAGATTCTTGCATCAGGATGGAAACCATTTGCTTTCAGATTTTCAAAATCTACAGCAGACTCACAAAGAACTTCCAACTCTTCAGTAGGAATGGAGCAGGTTTTCAACGGAGCAAAATCACGCTTGCTCATAACTAGTTGAGTGGATGATACTTCTGTTTGGCTTGCAAAGCTTGATGAAGGATTCATGGTGAAATGCTTGGTTTCAGAATAAAGCTAGGGTTCGTGCGATGAATGTAAAGAGAGAGACAAATGAATAGAGAGGGAACGAAAAAGATGAAATGAAGATGAAGCGGGTATTTAAAAGATGAATAAAAGAAAATAATAAATGCAGTATGGTTTAATGAAATGATTACAGAAAAAACAGGACATCAATTTGCATTTAATGAGAAATGACGTTAGGAGAGATAAAGTGACAAAATGAAGTGATTTGCACAGTTACCTAGGGCGGCGTCTCCTCAACTGCACGCATGCTTGTCCAGAAATAGTAAACACGTGTTTGTTTTCTGGAAAGACTGGTGACAGCTGTTTTGCTTTAAAAGAGCTTCTGAATCAACTTAGATAGTGAAACGTTAGTAATAACAGAATCAGAACTTCTAATTGATCATTATCAGAACTTCTTATAAACACATAATCCTAACATATTTCAGAATATACCCATACATAAGATCTTCTCATCTTCTCATTCTAGGCATAAATCCATACTGATATTTTTCAGAATGAACTTAAACCTATCTTCAGCAAGGGGTTTTGTAAAGATATCAGCCCATTGATGGTCTGTATCCACAAAGTTTAAAGAGAGAACACCCTTCTGAACATAGTCCCTAATGAAATGATGTTTAATCTCAATATGTTTAGCTTTGGAATGTAAGATAGGATTCTTTGAAAGACATATAGCAGAAGTATTATCACCGAAGATAGGAATGTTACTCTCATATATTCGATAATCTTCTAGCTGGCTCTTCATCCAGAGCATTTGTGTGCTACAACCAGCAGCAGCAACATATTCTGCTTCTGTTGTTGAGAGGGCAATGGTAGCTTGCTTCTTGCTGTACCAGGAGATCAGATGACTTCCTAGAAATTGACAACTTCCAGAAGTACTTTTCCTTTCAATTCTATCCCCAGCATAGTCAGCATCAAAAAATCCTACTAAGTTGTATTCTTTAGATCTTCTGTAGACTAAACCAACATTAGTAGTAACTTTCAGATACCTCAGAATTCTCTTAACAGCAGTTAAGTGAGATTCTCTAGGATCTGATTGGAATCTAGCACAAAAACAAACACTGAATAGAATATCAGGTCTAGAAGCAGTAAGATATAAAAGAGATCCAATCATACCTCTGTACAACTTTTGATCTACCTTCTTACTTACCTCATCCTTACCTAGAACACACGTTGGATGCATATGGGTTTTGGCTTCTTTGCTTTCAGAAAGATTAAACTTCTTCAGAAGTTCCTTCACATACTTCGTTTGATGAACATAAGTTCCATCAGAAGTTTGATTGATTTGAATCCCAAGAAAGTACTTGAGTTCACCCATCATACTCATTTCAAATTCAGCCTGCATAGACTTAGCAAACTCCTTTCCAAGTGAAGCATTAGATGTTCCAAAAATAATATCATCAACATAAATTTGACAAATTAAGATGTCCTTCTTAGATGTTTTACAGAAGAGAGTTGTATCCACTTGTCCTCTAGTGAAACCATTATCCAGAAGGAAAGAACTTAATCTTTCATAACAAGCTCTAGGAGCTTGCTTCAATCCATACAATGATTTCTTAAGTTTGAAAACATGTTCTGGAGAGTTAGAGTCTTCAAAACCAAGAGGTTGGTGAACATAGACTTCCTCATCTATATAACCATTTAAGAAGGCACTCTTAACATCCATATGATACAGAGTGATGTTATGCTGAGTGGCAAAGGAAATTAATAAGCGAGTAGATTCTAACCTGGCCACTGGTGCAAAGGTTTCTGTATAGTCAATCCCTTCTTGCTGACTATATCCCTGAGCCACCAGTCTGGCTTTGTTTCTTACCACTTCTCCCTTCTCACCGAGCTTGTTTCTGAAAACCCACTTTGTACCAATGATGTTGAATCCTTTTGGTTTAGGAACAAGATCCCATACATCATTCCTCGTAAACTGATTAAGTTCTTCTTACATGGCAATTATCCAGTCTGGATCTTCTAGAGCTTGATCAACAGAAGTTGGCTCGATCAAAGAGACAATACCTAATTGACATTCTGCATTGTTCTTAAGGAATGCTCTTGTTCTGATAGGATCATCTTTCTTCCCAAGGATCACATCTTCTGAGTGAGCTGAGGTGAGTCTAGAAGATCTTCTGACTGTTGGCTCTTCAGAAATTCTGAGATTCTCTAAAGATGCAGCAACTTGATCTTCTGATTCTTTGCTTATGAGATTTTCAGCTTCTGAAACTTTGCTTCTTGGTTCTACAGCTTCTGATATATCAATATCTATATCTGCAAAATTCTCAAACTGCTTTGGCTTTTAAAGACCAAGCTTATCATCAAATCTGATATTGATTGATTCTTCTACAACCAAAGTTTCAGTATTGTATACTCTGTAGCCTTTGGAGCGTTCAGAATATCCAAGAAGGAAACATTTTTGTGCCTTAGAA
Organism: Vicia villosa; assembly: GCF_029867415.1. NCBI lineage: Eukaryota > Viridiplantae > Streptophyta > Magnoliopsida > Fabales > Fabaceae > Vicia > Vicia villosa. The sequence continues at coordinate 294,994 of NW_026705480.1, forward strand.
TCAAACTTACCAAGATGATCTTTAGTATTCAGAATGAAACAAACACATCCAAAAGGATGAAAATATGAAATGTTGGGCTTTTTGTTCTTCCACAATTCATAAGGAGTCTTATTTAGAATAGGTCTTATAGAGATTCTATTCTGAATATAACATGCAGTGTTTATTGCTTCTGCCCAGAAGTGCTTAACCGTATTGGTTTCATTGATAATGGTTCTGGCCATTTCTTGTAGAGTCCTATTCTTTCGCTCTACAACTCCATTTTGCTGTGGAGTTCTAGGGCAAGAGAAATCATGGGCAATACCATTTTCTTTGAAGAACTCCTCAAAGAATCTTTTCTTAAATTCACCACCATGATCACTTCTGACCTTTATGATTTTGCACTCCTTCTCAGATTGAATCTGAGTGCAGAATTTCAAGAACACTGAATGGGACTCGTCCTTGTGTTTTAAGAACTTTACCCATGTCCAGCGGCTATAATCATCTACGATGACTAATCCGTATTTCTTCCCTCTGACAGATGCTGTTTTGACTGGTCCAAACAGATCAATGTGCAGAAGTTCTAACGGCCTTGAGGAAGAGATAACATTCTTAGATTTGAATGCAGGTCTGGAGAACTTGCCCTTTTGACATGCTTCACAAAGAGCATCTGATTTGTATTTCAGATTTGGGAGTTCTCTGACCAGATTTAGTTTGTTAATCTGAGAAATCTTTCTCAAACTAGCATGTCCTAATCTTCTGTGCCAGACCCATTGCTCTTCAGAAACAGACATAAGGCAAGTCACCTTCTGCTTCTCAAGATCTGAAAGATCGATCTTATAAATGTTGTTCTTTCTCTTGCCTGTAAATAGGATTGAGCCATCCTTCTGACTTACAGCCTTGCAAGACTTTTGATTGAAGATTATGTCTTAACCATTGTCACTTAATTGACTTATGGACAATAAGTTATGCGTTAATCCTTCTACAAGAAGTACATTAGTTATGGAAGGAGAGTTACCAATACTTATGGTTCTAGAGCCAATAATCTTGCCCTTCTGATCTCCTCCAAACTTGACTTCTCCACCAGACTTAAGCACCAGGTCTTGGAACATAGACCTTCTTCCCGTCATGTGTCGCGAGCACCCAGAGTCCAGGTACCATGACATTTTGTGCCTTGTCTTCTTTGCTGCTAAGGATATCTGCAACATAAATTATCTTCTCCTTAGGTACCCACAATTTCTTGGGTCCTTTCTTGTTAGTTTTCCTCAAGTTCTGATTGAACTTGGGTTTATAATTATAAGTAACAGGAGGAATAGCATGATATTCTTTAGGTTTGGCAGCATGATATCTTTTAGGTTGTGTCACATGCTTCTTGGTGTGTGTAGTGTGAAAACTCTGTGCATGTGAAGTGAGCCTAATATCATGTGAGTGGCCATATTTGAACTGATCATAGAATGGCTTGTATGTGATTTTCAAATCATCAACAGGTTCAAATTTATGTGAGGTATCACCCTCATATCCAAAACCAAACCTTTTGTTTCCAGAAACACCATATATCATAGAAGCAAGATAACTTCTGCCAATACTTCTAGATAGGAACTTTCTGAAGCTCGAGTCATATTCTTTCAGAATATGATTGAGACTAGGAATGGATTTTTTTGATTCAGAAGGAGATCCAATATCTTTGGATAATTTTAAAACTTTTTCCTTCAGTTCAGAATTTTCCACTTCCAGCTTCTTAGTTTCAAATTCAAATTGCTTTTTCAGCTTTTTGTATTTGATACTAAGATGAGCCTTGAGTTCCAGAAGTTCTGTTAAACTGGAAACTAACTCTTCTCTAGATAGTTTAGAAAATACCTCTTCAGAATCTGATTCTGATGTAGATTCTGATCCATCATCCACTGTGGCCATTAGTGCAAGGTTTGCTTGCTCTCCTTCAGAGTCTGATTCTGATTCAGATTCAGAATCATCCCATGTTGCCATAAGACCTTTCTTCTTATGAAACTTCTTCTTGGGATTCTCCTTCTGATGTTTTGGACATTCATTCTTGAAGTGTCCAGGCTCATTGCACTCATAGCAGATGACCTTCTTCTTGTCAGATCTTCTGCCTCCAAAAGATTCTCCTCTTTCAGGCTCCTTTGAACTTCTGAAGCTCTTGAACTTCCTTTGCTTGCTCTTCCAGAGATGGTTTACCCTTCTGGAGATCATGGACAATTCATCTTCTTCTTCTGATTCTGATTCTTCAGAATCTACTTCTTCAGCCTGAAAAGCGTTAGTGCATTTTTTATAATTAGATTTTAATGCAACAGACTTACCTTTCTTCTGAGGCTCATTTGCATCCAGCTCTATCTCATGGCTTCTCAAGGCACTGATTAGCTCTTCCAAAGAAACCTCATTCAGATTCTTTGTAATCTTGAATGCATTCACCATTGGACCCCATCTTCTGGGCAAGCTTCTGATGATCTTCTTTACATGATCAGCCTTGGTGTAGCCTTTGTCCAGAACTCTTAATCCAGCAGTTAGCGTTTGAAATCTTGAAAACATCTTCTCAATATTTTCATCGTCCTCCATCTTGAAGGCTTCATATTTCTGGATTAGAGCAAGAGCTTTGGTCTCCTTGACTTGAGCATTTCCTTCATGGGTCATTTTCAATGAATCATATATATCATAGGCAGTTTCCCTGTTAGATATCTTCTCATACTCAGCATGAAAGATAGCATTCAGCAAAACAGTCCTACATTTATGATGATTTTTGAAAAGTTTCTTTTGATCATCATTCATTTCTTGTCTTGTAAGCCTTACGCCAGTAGCGTTCACTGGATGTTTGTAACCATCCATCAGAAGATCCCATAAGTCACCATTTATACCAAGGAAGTAACTTTCAAGTTTATCTTTCCAATATTCAAAGTTTTCACCATTAAATACTGGCGGTCTAGTATAACCATTGTTACCATTTCCATTGTAATGCTCAGCTGAGCCAGATGTAGATGTAGGTGGTGGAGTCTCAACCATCTTGACTTAGTGTTTTTCTCTTCCTGAATCTTTTCTAAACACGGTTAAGTGCTTGCACCTTAGAACCGGCGCTCTGATGCCAATTGAAGGATAGAAAAACACTTAGAAAAGGGGGGGGGGGGTTTGAATAAGTGTAGATTTAAAACTTGTAAGATAAAAACAATTTGCACAATGATTTTTATCCTGGTTCGTTGTTAACTAAACTACTCCAGTCCACCCCCTTGGAGTGATTTACCTCACCTGAGGATTTAATCCACTAATCACACGAGATTACAATGGTTTTCCACTTAGGCAACTTCTAAGTCTTCTAGAGTATATTGATCACAACCTGATCACTCTAGGAACAACCTGCTTAGATACCCTCTAAGACTTTCTAGAGTATACTAATCAACAACCTGATCACTCTAGTTCTTACAACTTAATGTAAACAAATTCTTTTAAGAGTTACAATGCTTCTTATAAAGCTATTATCACAACTGTGATTTTCTCTTAAGTTTAAGCTTAATCTCACTAAAGTATTACAACAGCAATGTAGTGAGGTTGATGATGAAGTTTGAGAGCTTTTTGATTTGAACAGCGTTTCAGCAAGTTGGTTCAGAGATCGTTTTCAGAATTCGTAACTTTGCTTCTCATCAGAACTTCATATTTATAGGCGTTTGAGAAGATGACCGTTGGGAGCATTTAATGCTTTGCGTATTCCGTACAGTATTGCATTTAATGTTTCACTCTTTTGTCAACTACCTCGAGCCTTGATTTCGCTGTGTCTACTGACATTGCCTTTCATAGCTTTCAACGTTCCTTTTGTCAGTCAGCGTAGCCTGCCAGCTAGTACTTGCTTCTGATCTGATGTTTGTGTGAACAACGTTTGAATATCATTAGAGTCAAACAGCTTGGTGCAGAGCATCTTCTTGTCTTCTGACCTTGAAGTGCTTCTGAGCGTGATACCATGAGAACTTCAGAGCTTCTGCTTCTGATCTCAAGTTCTTCTGATGCTTCCATAGACCCATGTTCTGATTCTGCTTGACCATCTTCTGATGTCTTGCCAGACCATGTTCTGATGTTGCTTGCTGAACTTTCTGAGTCAGTGCTTCTTGCGCTGATTTTGTGCATACTCTTTATATAATTCCTGAAATGGAAACTGCATAGTATTAGAGTACCACATTATCTCATACAAAATTCATATACATTGTTATCATCAAAACTAAGAATATTGATCAGAACAAATATTGTTCTAACACTTATGTGGTCTTAGGTAATAGGTAGATTGATGTATGGTTTGATTCAATTAGACATTGGGGTTGTTAGGTTAGGTTGTTATAATTGGATTGAATTGATGATAATTGTGTGAACTATTTGGTTAATAATGCGTTTAAATGGTGTTTTGTGGTGTATAATTGAATATATGATAATTGTATGCATGTATGTGATGTTTGGAATCGTTTTTGGGTGAAAAGGGTGTGAAATCGCAGGGTCTGTCGCAGACTTGGGGTTTGCTGAAATCGCAGGTCCGCTGAGCGGAGGGGGGTCCGCTGAGCGGAGGTCCCAACGCAGTTCGTTTCTGTTGGGCATCGCTAGTGGTCCATTGAGCGGAGGTCTGAAGGATTCGCTTCTGTCTTGCTTCACTGAGCGAACCTTGCTGTGTGTGAATATTTCTAAAACTTTAAAATAACGTATCTTTTGATCCGTGTATCATTTCTTAGTGCTGTTTTGAGCGTTGTGCAAGTAATTAAATGTTTTATATGACAAATGATGAATGTGGGCGGTGGCCGACTTTATTTTTTTAAAACTCGATTTAATTACTTGATGAGAATTGAACATTGTGTGCATATGAGATAGGTGTGACAATGTGTTTGATGTGATGATGAATTGGTTGTGATTATTATTATGATTGTGATGAATGCATGACTGTTTGAATGATGTTGAAAAAATGTACATACTATTTCGGTGATGTGGTGTTGAGATGAACTGTCCATCGTGATTCGGTGATGTTTTAAGTATGTTATGTGTGTTTCTTTCATTTATATGCATTTGATGTTGGATCCCGGTGATGTTTTGGATCGTTGGTGGACATATTTCCCATTGTGCGGAAATTGTGTCGGTGGGCCGTATCTCGAGGAGGCGTAGATCGGTTAGGTGGATTGATTCCACGGTTTATTGGTACCACATGCATAGTGTCGGTTGTGTCATTGCATTTCGTCATAACATGATTGTATGGATTTTTGTGTTATGCATTGTAATCCATTATTGTGTGAATCTGAATATGTATAATTGGGTGAACGGTATATTATGATGCTTGTTATTTATGAATTGCATAATATTTACTAATTGAGAATGAGACTCACCCTTACATGTTGTCATTTTCAGATTGAGGAGTAGCGGCATTAGTGCTTGGTGAGGATGACTCGTAGAGTTTATCCATTTATGTTGGGTCGTGTCAGTCATGCTCTGGTCTTGTAACACTGGGGAACGAGAGTTTTAGAGTTTTATGAGATTATTCCATTTTATTGGTGCTGGATTATATTTCTGTTTGGTTGTAGTTGATGATGTTTCGTATTCCGCTGTAATAAACATGATTACTGTCATACCCCAAAATTTGCCCTCATATATTTACAAATGCCATTTTATTCCGAATAAATGAATTGGCACACTTGGTAAGAATTTGAGCGTGAAAGCTACAATAGCGCGAGGTCCCGTGTTTGAGTCCCACTACTAACAGTTTTTTTTCTTTTAATTTAATTATTTTATTTGTTACTAACTTAATTTCTGTTTTAAATTAATTTTCCTTAAAATCACAAAAAAAATTTGTTTTTATTATTTACAATTTATTTTCATAGTTTTTTTCACTTTTTTTATAAATAAAAAAATTAAATAGAAAGATTTTAATTTCTACATCTTTTGTTATTTAGTTTAGGTTTTTTTTATTATTAGTTAAATATAGTCATAAAAACTCAATTAAAGATAATTCCTCTTTTTGGACTTTTGGTCATTTTTATGGTCCATTAGGTTTAACCTAATTTTGTATATTATAAATAGAGAACTTTCTAATCCTTATTTTCGGATTCACATGAACAATTCTTAGCCTACACTACCGACCCTATTAACTTTTCTATCAGTCGCATGACTATCCCACACCGCAAAACCGTTCGCGAAGATCACCATAACAAGACGAACCATTACCACCACCTTTGATTCAACCTTGAACACTATTCAAAAATCCTCACTACAGCTCAAAGCTCAGCAGAGAAACCACCTGATACATATTCAAATAATTCTAACAAAGTTAACTTGTACATTTTTTTTTGTTTGTTTTGTTTTTTTTTTGTTTTGCAGGTAGAATCATTACAAACTCAAAATTACAACAACAACAAATCCAACAATACATCAAGCTGCAAACTTACAAGAATAATGACTCACAAACTAACAATATGACTGGTATATTTATTATCTTTTTCAGATCGGACCACTCTTCATCCATAACCACCGCCGACCATCATCGGTTTCTCCTCCGATCCGCTCTTGTCCACGCTCCATATGCAGCACCGCAACCACAGCGAGTCAAAACCACACATCTACCACCAACACGACGAAACCATGCCTTCAACGGTGTAGCCCATCATCTCCGTTCAGATCCACCGCGAAAAGCCACACCGACGTCAGCAAAACATCCACCACCGCAATCGTCCGATCCGGCGACATCGAACTCAACACCCTCCGCCGTAATCCAAATCGCGGCCTCCGCATCAGTACCGCAAGATCCGTAATAACAACGCAACATTTGTCCGCGAGCAATCCACACTCGGTACATTCGAGCTATTTATCTCTCGTGGATATTCGCAAATTGATCCTCAATCTCCTCCACTAATCTCGCTAATTCCAAATCTAAGGATTCAGAGAATGCAACACACCATAGACCTTCAAAAGTCATCACACTCAATTACACCCCCAGGTTTTAGGTTTGGTAATTAAACATTGAATTTCTTCATCACATTTCTCTTCTTTTATGCCCAATTTTCAGGGTTACTCCAGCATCCTCCGACTACGCGCTATACCAATCAAAAAGCTAAGTTTCAATCTTTATTTCATTTATTTATTTAAATATTATTTTAATTTTAATTTATGCTTCATAGATTAAATTAGGATTTATTCTTAAATGCCAATGAATTGTCCATACACTCACTTCCTATTATCTTCCTGCTAATTCCCAGATGTTCAGAGTCAATGCTTCAGGCAACCCCGACCATCAACCTTCATCAATCGAAGCTAAGTATCTTTACCCTTTTCCTGTATTTTTACTTTTATTGATTGTGGTTAGCTTCGTTTGCCTTCGAACCGATAATGCACTCACCCTATTTTTGATTGCTATTTTTCCCACTTTTTCAGGGTTTGTCAATTGCCAAAGCGTCGAATATCGGTAACCCTAAACCCTGATCTCAATTATTACTTGTGTTAAACTTATTAATCTGTTTTATCCCGCTGGTTTCAATTCCCCTCTCCTCCGCTGGTTGCAATTTCCCTTCCCCCATTATTACTGTTAATATTAATTGTTATGGTTAGTAATTTTAGGGAGTGCAACTTGTTAATTGAATTAGAATCACTAACTATAAGATAAATATCTGAATATAATCACGTGATTTTTGCACCCACGCACACTTTTGGGGTAACCTCTCTGTTGCCTGTTGCCTTGTTGCCTTGTGTTTTTTTGCAGAATAGCCATGTCTCTCGAATACGAGGATACCTCAGCCATGTTGCCTCGATACAAATAAAAGTCACAAGTCCCTAAAATGATGCTGCTATCGGTACACGAATATGACTTCGACCCTCGAAAGTTGCCTACGAAAAAGGCTGAGGTATTCTCTGGTTGCCTACGAAAGAGGCTATTCTGGTCCTTCCATTAGACTACCTGCCTCTCTATAGCTTGGGTCAGTCTTGTGGCGAACGACAATGCGATGACCCTTCAACCTCCAAATGAAAGGCTTCCTGCCCTCTTATGGCATGGATAGACCCTTTCACCCTGAAAGGCTAAAAGAACTATTTTCTACATTATTAAGGTAATTGCCCCTAATTGCCTTGCTCTGGCTAAAAACATTTTCATATTCTTTCTCATAAACCTTCAAAATGGCTACGCTCATTTACGAGCTAAAGTCCGTATTCACTTCTTCTACATTTCTGAAATCAAAGAGCAAAGCAATTAAAAGCCCATGGATAACCATGGATGCAAATTGTGCCTTACACCTTCCCTTTGCATAAATTACCCCCCGAACTCAAAATCTTTTCAAAAGGTCTTTTTCTGTTCTTTTAGCCTTTCTAATATTTGGATAAAATAAAAGTCGGTGGAGACTCATGCTTAACCGTACATTTTTCGATATAAAAGTCAGTTCACCGTATTACAGAACTGGCGACTCTGCTGGGGATTAATTTCGATAAAAGAGGGGTTACCTTAAAAGTTTAGGATTCACCTTAAATGTTTTCTATTGTTTGCTTTGCTTGCTTTATTTTTGCAGGGCTGTTTTGGGTATCTTGATGTGTGAAAGATCCTAACCCGGATCTGAGTACCTTAGGTATATGGCATGAGATCAAGGAGACTGTACAGCGTATACTGATGTGGTTGATCTGATGGCCATCGTTAGTGTGACACATTGGTTTGTCCTGGTGTTCCTTGGGATCCGACCTGAGGAAATGCTTGGCTGCCGCGTGGTGTCATTAAGCACTAATTTGCCCTTAGAACCTTAGTCGAACTTGACTTTAGCCTATTAGAAAGTAGCGAGATGGCTGACTTTGGTTCCAACTGAAGTTGGTTGATACTCGAAGCTACACTCATATGGACTGGACTTTCAGGACCTTTTCGGTTGGTGATTCGATTGCCGATCTGAGATAAGCGCCTTCGAGAAAGGTCAATGATATGAGCTCCCTAGAACCCGATCTTTATATAGGAAAGGTTTGAACCAACTAAACTTCAGGAGGAGGGTACATACCTTTTGACCACGTGCAAGCCTAACCATAAGGCAAAATTGTGTGACTTGTGTGACTTGCGTGACTTGTTTGTGTTTGCTACTAACTTTCGTTTCCTTGCAGGTTTTGTTAAAAGGACTTGTTTGTCCTAACTACCCCACACTATGCCTAATGAACTGCATTTGCATAACTTCATGACATCATGACATCATAAGCATAACATGATTTAACTGACCCTTTCAAGGATCTTAGGGATTTAGGGCGCACTATTTCAGGTGCTCTTATCAAGGATTGAATTCCTAATCAAGGGGCAAGAGGATTTATCTTCCTCAAGCCGCATGCCTTCCAATTCAAAGACTCAGTACCTATCAAGGGGCAAGAGGATTTATTTTCCTCTAGCCATGTATCTTCAAATTCAGAAGTGTCCCGAATCAGAGGCGATGACCCACTCGATATGGTGAGCTTGATTCTCAAAGAAAGACGTTCAGAGACAAAGTTCAGATTTCTTCAAATAAGGACGCGGTCAAATCATTTTCTAATGTTGCTAACTAAATGCCTAAAGATCCTTGAAAGTATTGCATTTGCATTCATAACATCGCATAACAGGTTTCTTACCACAGGTTTCTCACCTCCTCGCTGTTTATTTCAGCATCATGAATCTCGAGCAATCAGTCAAAAATCTTCTGGCTCAGAATAACCAGTTCCAGAAAATAATTTTCACTTGGCCAAGGGCAAGAAGAATTGAAGGCACTTTTGATAGAGAAAGAGAAGAATCAATATAAGCATCAAGGTGGTCAAGATAATTAGAGATCCAAGCCTAAGCGGTCATTTACTCCATTACGTATACCGTTGTCTCAAGTTCTCCAACAACTGCTCAATCAGAATTTGATAACTCTACTACCTCCATATTCATTTCCTACCAACCCCACTCCTGGGTATAAGTACCATGCGAGATGTGCTTATCATTCGAATAGTCCTCATCATGATACAAAGGATTGTTGGCAATTAAAGCACAAGATTCAAGAATTAATTGATGAAAAGATCATTGCCTTCAACTCATCTGAAGAACCTCACTTGACTAATGCTGAGCACAATCAGAAAGGTCGCAATGAACAAAACCAATATGTGGGGACAATTTTGATCTCTACACCAGTTCCGCAACAAAGACGCAAGTCATATGTACCTAAGCGTCAATTCACAAAGATCAATATGTCATTGGCTCAATCATTACAACACCTACTGAAGTCGCAGTTGATCACTTTAAAGGATCCCCCTAAGAATCCTAGTACTTCTGCTCGTAGCTATAATCCTAATGTGAGATGTGCATATCACTCTGATAGTCCTGGTCATGATACAAATAGTTGCTGGTCATTGAAAAACAAGATTCAAGACATGATCGATGCTGGAGAAATTGAATTCAACCATCCGAGAACTCCTGTGGTGATCACCGCTCCTATGCCTAGTCACGACAAGACTAACTAATGTCTGAAGTGGATGAACTTTTAATCATTAGTTTTACTTTCATTTGCAATTTCTATTCTGTTTGTTTAAACATTCGAATTATGATAGAAATTATATATTTTAATAATCATCATCAGTGCATTGCATATGTTTGTCTTGAATTAATTATTTCGCTATCACTCATTTTAAATTATGTCTTTACTTTGCATATGTTGTGTGATATTCAACTCCTGCTAAAGTTGTATACCTTTTGAGGGAGGATGACGAAAACGATACCACAACCTTATACAGTATGCTTTTGAACGGACTATGTTGACGATGTACAGGCATTGTTTCAATTCCTAAACAGTGGAGATATAAGGATGTTAATCCCTCGTTAACCCCTTTGAGCCTAAGAAGTAGAAGTTTCTTTCTTGTGCTAATTAAAACCCTTGATCGTGACCTGGGGCAGGGTAGTTCTCAGTTAATTTGGTTGTGCATTCTATTTTAAGAGAATCATTCAGTACACCTTTCAACAAAGGTTTCAATCACAAGCGTTCATCCGCACACATCAAAGAAGTGTTGGAGATGTCAATCAAAAGACAATGACGGTTCATCAATCATCAAACAAGGCAGTCAATATCTTTCAAAAAGGAAAAAAATGGAAGAAACATATATACAAAGAAAAGCCTGCTAAGTCAAAAATCAAAAAGAAGACTTAGGCAAAAATCAAGGCGTCCCGCTGACTGTAAGCTCAAAAGAGATAGTTCAGGCAAAAGTTAGGGATATCAAAAAGATGAAAAAAAGAAGTCAATAAATTCTTGAACAACTCAAAGTTGTGACTACCAAAAGGAAGAAGTGACTTCCATCTCAAAAGTTCTCTCCGCTTGTGAACCATCATCATTATCAAAGGTACAAATCCAAAAGTCTCTTGGAACCTGAATGCATAAGCTGAATCAACTGAGCTTAGGATTGAAGATCATCACGAAGAGGGGCGGGTACAATCAAATTTTGAGCATTTATCCTTTGTTTCTTAAACCGTGAACCAAGCCACGTTACAACCCTTGAAAGTCCTAATTGAAGCATGGTTAGTTCAAAATCATACTGTCACCAAAAGGGTATCCTGACTCCTTAAGGTTTACCATAAATGCCAAGTTGATGTCACGTTTTTACAAACGGCACGTTGTTATAAATATCATGTTCTTACAAATGTCATGTTTTTACATCTCTAGTTTTAATGTTTTTCAAAAACTCAAGACAGACGTATGCATTGCATCTCATGAATTCATTATTAAACATATTCTGCTACATAATTTCAAAATGTTAGCATCAGAATAAACTTGCACAGGGTATGGCTAATGACTGAAGGTTATCCCGACAAACAAAATTACTCCAAGAAGCCATGTCTCTTACGTATACAAGGGGCATGACATGTTTTGTCCAATCAATCTGGGGCAATCAAGTCAAGATTCCGAGAATCTCTCATGGATGCTCGAACAATCAGGGGCATGCATCCAAGTATATCTAAAGCTACTCCCCAATCAACGCGAGACATTGTCATGAGCCTATGATTACTGGGGGCATATCGCCTATAGTAAACATCTCATAAAATCCTCGCAAGGCGAATCTTTCCAAGAGTTCCTGCTAATTGGGGCAAATCTATGCAAGTCCAGTTCAACGTCTTGATCAATACTCAGTGGCGTGCCCTGAATCAAGTAGTAAGTTACTATGATACTGGGGGCAACTTTCAAGACACCCACATCTCTCCACAGAGCCACGGTCATAAGATCATATCCCCACAGAGTAATCATTAAGATATCTTCAAACATACTCGTCCCGACAAAGACATGGCTCCCCAACAGAGCTTACATCTTCAACACTACCGGTAATCCAACATGTTGCTCTTCTCCAACATGGTTTATTAATATCTCTAAATCAGGGTACATCAAACTACTAATCATCCCCAAGCTGAAACCATAAATCCCCAGTTAAGCATCTTCAAGACAAGATTGGACAATAAAACCACAAGGATACAGAGATTTATTTTCTCAATCAAGACAATATAAATCATCTTCACATATCACATGTCATAAACATATTCATACAATTGCATACACGTTCATACATAATACATAAAGCATCGCGACAAGTGCATACATAACATGCGAGGTTCTCATTTATTTTGAGAATCCCGTTACATAAACGCATTACATGCATCATGACATGGCATAAAAAACTAACTTTACCTTTTTCAGGTTACTGCTGCAGTCAAATAAACATTATCTACCTTCAGATCTAAGTCGATACCTTGGACGGTTCCTTAATGATCTGCCTTTGGAGTTAAGTCGATACCTTGGACGGTTCCTTAATGATCCACCTTCAGAGTTAAGTCGATACCTTGGACGGTTCCTTAACAATCTACCTTCAGATCTAAGTCGATACCTTGGACGGTTCCTTAATGATCTACCTTTGGAGTTAAGTCGATACCTTGGACGGTTCCTTAATGATCCACCTTCAGAGTTAAGTCGATACCTTGGACGGTTCCTTAACAATCTACCTTCAGATCTAAGTCGATACCTTGGACGGTTCCTTAATGATCTACCTTTGGAGTTAAGTCGATACCTTGGACGGTTCCTTAATGATCCACCTTCAGAGTTAAGTCGATACCTTGGACGGTTCCTTAACAATCTGCCTTTAGATCTAAGTCGATACCTTGGACGGTTCCTTAATGATCTACCTTTGGAGTTAAGTCGATACCTTGGACGGTTCCTTAATGATCCACCTTCAGAGTTAAGTCGATGCCTTGGACGGTTCCTTAACAATCTACCTACAGATTTAAGTCGATATCTCAGACGATTCCTTAAATAATCAACTTTTCAAAATCTAAAAGCAGTTCCGTAACGATCAACACTCAAACAACTACTTCTCAAACACTCCAAACATAATCTGATGCATGATTTACTGGATGGCATCTTCAAGCCCATCTCCGACAAAGGTCCCTACTTCAGCAAGGGCAAATTTCTTGGTATTCTAGTGTTCAATCATCTTCCACCTTCAGATACCGATTGGCATACAAACCACTCTACATCTTCAGGTTTAAGAAAATTGAACAGGGGCAGCTGTCATACCCCAAAATTTGCCCTCATATATTTACAAACGCCATTTTATTTCGAATAAATGAATTGGCACACTTGGTAAGAATTTGAGCGTGAAAGCTACAATAGCGCGAGGTCCCGTGTTTGAGTCCCACTACTAACAGTTTTTTTTTCTTTTAATTTAATTATTTTATTTGTTACTAACTTAATTTCTGTTTTAAATTAATTTTCCTTAAAATCACAAAAAAAAATTGTTTTTATTATTTACAATTTATTTTCATAGTTTTTTTTCACTTTTTTTATAAAAAAAAAATTAAATAGAAAGATTTTAATTTCTACATCTTTTGTTATTTAGTTTAGGTTTTTTTTATTATTAGTTAAATATAGTCATAAAAACTCAATTAAAGATAATTCCTCTTTTTGGACTTTTGGTCATTTTTATGGTCCATTAGATTTAACCTAATTTTGTATATTATAAATAGAGAACTTTCTAATCCTTATTTTCGGATTCACATGAACAATTCTTAGCCTACACTACCGACCCTATTAACTTTTCTATCAGTCGCATGACTATCCCACACCGCAAAACCGTTCGCGAAGATCACCATAACAAGACGAACCATTACCACCACCTTTGATTCAACCTTGAACACTATTCAAAAATCCTCACTACAGCTCAAAGCTCAGCAGAGAAACCACCTGATACATATTCAAATAATTCTAACAAAGTTAACTTGTACATTTTTTTTTGTTTGTTTTGTTTTTTTTTTGTTTTGCAGGTAGAATCATTACAAACTCAAAATTACAACAACAACAAATCCAACAATACATCAAGCTGCAAACTTACAAGAATAATGACTCACAAACTAACAATACGACTGGTATATTTATTATCTTTTTCAGATCGGACCACTCTTCATCCATAACCACCGCCGGCCATCATCGGCTTCTCCTCCGATCCGCTCCCGTCCACGCTCCATATGCAGCACCGCAACCACAGCGAGTCAAAACCACACATCTACCACCAACACGACGAAACCAGGCCTTCAACGGTGTAGCCCATCATCTCCGTTCAAATCCACCGCGAAAAGCCACACCGACGTCAGCAAAACATCCACCACCGCAATCGTCCGATCCGGCGACATCGAACTCAACACCCTCCACCGTAATCCAAATCGCGGCCTCCGCATCAGTACCACAAGATCCGTAATAACAACGCAGCATTTTTCCGCGAGCAATCCACACTCGGTACATTCGAGCTATTTATCTCTCGTGGATATTCGCAAATTGATCCTCAATCTCCTCCACTAATCTCGCTAATTCCAAATCTAAGGATTCAGAGAATGCAACACACCATAGACCTTCAAAAGTCATCACACTCAATTACACCCCCAGGTTTTAGGTTTGGTAATTAAACATTGAATTTCTTCATCACATTTCTCTTCTTTTATGCCCAATTTTCAGGGTTACTCCAGCATCCTCCGACTACGCGCTATACCAATCAAAAAGCTAAGTTTCAATCTTTATTTCATTTATTTATTTAAATATTATTTTACTTTTAATTTATGCTTCATAGATTAAATTAGGATTTATTCTTAAATGCCAATGAATTGTCCATACACTCACTTCCTATTATCTTCCTGCTAATTCCCAGATGTTCAGAGTCAATGCTTCAGGCAACCCCGACCATCAACCTTCATCAATCGAAGCTAAGTATCTTTACCCTTTTCTTGTATTTTTACTTTTATTGATTGTGGTTAGCTTCGTTTGCCTCCGAACCGATAATGCACTCACCCTATTTTTGATTGCTATTTTTCCCACTTTTTCAGGGTTTGTCAATTGCCAAAGCGTCGAATATCGGTAACCCTAAACCCTGATCTCAATTATTACTTGTGTTAAACTTATTAATCTGTTTTATCCTGCTGGTTTCAATTCCCCTCTCCTCCGCTGGTTGCAATTTCCCTTCCCCCATTATTACTGTTAATATTAATTGTTATGGTTAGTAATTTTAGGGAGTGCAACTTGTTAATTGAATTAGAATCACTAACTATAAGATAAATATCTGAATATAATCACGTGATTTTTGCACCCACGCACACTTTTGGGGTAACCTCTCTGTTGCATGTTGCCTTGTTGCCTTGTGTTTTTTTGCAGAATAGCCATGTCCCTCGAATACGAGGATACCTCAGTCATGTTGCCTCGATACAAATAAAAGTCACAAGTCCCTAAAATGATGCTGCTGTCGGTACACGAATATGACTTCGACCCTCAAAAGTTGCCTACGAAAAAGGCTGAGGTATTCTCTGGTTGCCTACGAAAGAGGCTATTCTGGTCCTTCCATTAGAATACCTGCCTCTCTATAGCATGGGTCAGTCTTGTGGCGAACGACAATGCGATGACCCTTCAACCTCCAAATGAAAGGCTTCCTGCCCTCTTATGGCATGGATAGACCCTTTCACCCTGAAAGGCTAAAAGAACTATTTTCTACATTATTAAGGTAATTGCCCCTAATTGCCTTGCTCTGGCTAAAAACATTTTCATATTCTTTCTCATAAACCTTCAAAATGGCTACGCTCATTTACGAGCTAAAGTCCGTATTCACTTCTTCT
Source organism: Vicia villosa (assembly GCF_029867415.1). Classification (NCBI taxonomy): domain Eukaryota; kingdom Viridiplantae; phylum Streptophyta; class Magnoliopsida; order Fabales; family Fabaceae; genus Vicia; species Vicia villosa. The sequence continues at coordinate 311,075 of NW_026705480.1, forward strand.
ACATTTCTGAAATCAAAGAGCAAAGCAATTAAGAGCCCATGGATAACCATGGATGCAAATGGTGCCTTACACCTTCCCTTTGCATAAATTACCCCCCGAACTCAAAATCTTTTCAAAAGGTCTTTATCTATTCTTTTAGCCTTTATAATATTTGGATAAAATAAAAGTCGGTGGCGACTCATGCTTAACCGTACATTTTTCGTTATAAAAGTCAGTTCACCGTATTACAATTACGTTTTGGTGAACCGTTTCCTAATGAAGCATGATTTTGACCATGATTGGTTTATTTATTTTAAATAATTGTGACACCCTTGTGTGTATGTTTTCACTCTGATTATTTGTTTAAATTGCCGCGGGGTTAGAAGGGTGTTACAGGTTTCACACTATCCAAACCCGCACCCGAAATCACAACCCGAACCCAAAGACTATTCGGGTGACAAAATAACACCCACGTCCACATCCGTTGGGTTCGAGATTTTTCACCCAGACCCACATCAATAAGCCCTCTCAAAAAATGCCAATGCTGGGCAATAACAAGGCATAAGCCTTCAACAACAGGGCATAAGCCCTCAACATTTTGCCATTCTAGGCCAACAACAAGGCATAAGCCTTCAACAATACAATGTATGCGACATCTACGTGCAACAACATAAATATGCAATAACAAGGCATAATCCTTCAAAAATTATGCCATTAATTCCAGACCATCATCATTATGAAATAACAAGGCATAAGCCTTCAACAATTTCCAATCAAGGCCAGCAACAACATCATTATGAAACATCAAGGCATAAGCCTTCAGCAATTTACCGATCAAGGCGAACAACAATTATTATCACCACACAGGAATATCATAATACAACAAAATTTCATTCATCGTTTACACACATCAGTCAACAAAATCACATCAAATACTCATCTCGATATTCTTAAATATTAGTTTATAACAAACACTGAACTGCAAATTTTTACAATATTTCTCCAAAGGTTATTAACTCAATTCCATCAGTTAGGAAATAATTTTAGCTTCGCTACGGTCAAAACGACACCTAAATCGGGCTTACGAATCAAAAGTTATGAGTTTTACAAAATTAAGCTTTTATGAAAATTGTCAGGTGTAACGGGTTACAGTAGGGCTGTTACCCGGTTACACATCACCGTCACTGCATTCGTTATTTGTTACGTTCAGCTGTAACCGGTTACAGCATGGCTGTTATCCGGTTACAGAACCTAAAAATGCCCAATTTTGCCTATTTTACAACGCTGTAACCGGTTACAACAGGGCTGCTACCCGGTTACAGCGTAACCAGAACCAAAAATCTCTGTTTTTGACAGCATCTTTCCAACCTAATTTCCTCTAACTCTCAGCCACTCTACATAATTGATAAATCCTCATTTTTACAGGTTCACAACAACATCTATATTCAGTTTATTGCACATACACATATACCAAAACACAACAACATCATTACATCAATTTCAATCACAATTAACAAACTTCTAATAACGATTTCATCAAAACCCAACCTATGATAAATCCCTACATACCTACAATTATACCACCCATTTGAAGGCTGGAGCCCCACCCTTACCTTAGTATTCTTGCAAAAGCTTCAACCTTAGCTATGAGAATTCTTCCTCTCCCGAGCCCTAGCCACCTCTTCTCTCCTTTCTCCGATTTCACGATAGATTCAACAATTGTCATTCCCTCTTCCTTGTTTTCCCAATATTAACCCTTAGACCTCTAATATGATAATCCCATCTTACTTTTCCTTATTTTTTATTAGTTATTTAATTGTTAAATCTATTATTAATACTATTAAAATAACAATAATACTAATAATCCCAAAAATACAAATATAACTATATTTCTACCTCTATCCTTAACCTCGCGTCACAACTACCTCATTCTAGGGTCTTCTACCCCACACCTCACATCACAACACACATAACATACCACATCCCTTATTTTTAAATATAAAAATAAATATGATAAAAATGGGGCGTTACACTCTCTCCCTCACAATCGCGGCATGACCCCCTTAACTATATGCTCTAAATGTTACCTAGAAGATGAAACTTTCCTTCATTGTGTTTGTAACCGTATATATTTTATAAACCTTTGCTTGTACCTTGGGTATAAACATCTTGGTTTCTTTTTGACCCAGGATATAAATATTTCGATAAAAAAAACAAGTTACATGGTACCCATCATAACCTCTTTTCAGGAAAATCTCGTGGGCTTGGAAAAACAGCAATTATAGTTATATATCACATAAAACTATCCTTAGGTATATACTATCCTACTCCATAAAATATTTTTTCCAAACTTGCTTAATTAAACCTCAAACAGGACACACAGAAAAAATGTTTCATCAAGTGAAACTCCCTTAATTACTCTTGCACTACTATCAATGTAGATGGAAATTATAGTGACACACAAACTCATACTTCCTTTGGCAGTACAGTACCTTTTGCACCTCAATTGTGAATTGGTAATTGGCTTCTCTGATTTCATTTCAAATTCTTCAAATATACTCCACGCAGAACTTTGGGTTATTCACAATGAGCTCTCAATAGATAATTGTATGAACATTACTTAGTTAATTACACGGACTATTTATTCAATATCAACTTCATTTAAACAACTTTGAACAAGTATCATAAATATAAATATGTGGGAAAAAGGTTTTTGGGCTTTTGGTTTAACATCAGCAAGTTTTGACTCAATTAGTTTGGCAAGTCCAATAGCTTGTGAAATAGACACAGGTTTATGAATGGCTAATTCACTCTGAATATCCGGTACTAAACCAGAAATAAAACAATTAAGAAAGGCCTCTTGAGATAATCCAACCACTTGGTTGCCAAGTTTTTCAAACCTAGCTTGATACTCTATAATAGATCCTGTTTGTTTTAACTTGAATAATTCTGCTTGATGATTAGCATAAGTAGAAGGCCCAAAACGCAGATCCAAGTCTCTAGTAAAAGAAGCCCAATCTTTTAATTCATTATGTTAATGCATCCATTTAAACCAACACAAGGCTTCCCCTTTCATGTAAAAGGACATCATAGAAAGACGATTGGCAGGAGGTAAATTATAAAACTCAAAAAATAGTTCTGCTTGGAATAACCACTCCAAGGGGTTAGATCCATCAAACATTGCAAGTTCTAATTTAGGGGTATGAAATGGTGGTAATGGGGCTGGTTGGGGGCTTGGGTTAAAAGGAATATGTTGGTTAAAAGACATGGGGGTAGTTTGGGAGGGTGAAAAACCAGGTGTGGTAAAGGGAATGGAATAGGTTGGGGTAGGTGTAAAAGACGAAAAGGAGGGTATATACGGAATGAAGGGTGATGATTGTGTGTGTTGAGATTGCAATCTGATTGGTGTGGAAGTTGTGGGTGGTACTGTGGCTTGTGTAAAAATGGTGGAAAATCGAGGGGGTGTAGACAGAAGTTGTAGTGTGTGGAACAGTAGCTGAAGTAATGGGTAAGGAAGAAGGGTGTTTAGTTGTACCTAAGTAAGAAGGGGATGGCGCTGCAGTATGTGCAGATGCTGCTATGAGGGCAGAAACACCAGATTGGGACTCTCTATCAGCAACCAGTTTGGTTAAAATAGACATTAATGAATCAAAACGATTGTCTCCGATCTGTTTTTCTTTATCCAAACGAGTGTTGAGCTGTCCAACTTGTTGATGCAGATCTGAAGTTACTAATCCCAATTGGTCATCAAGCATGTGTTGCTGTTCTTGCATTGCATTATGAAGATGCAGATGGGCTGTTTGCACAGCTGTTTGGACAACTTCTTCAATGATTTCTTTAGAAGAAGGGTTAGGAGGTTTGGGAGGGGCCATGGGAACAATAGATGAAAGCACCATTGATAGAAGGTTCAGCAAACTAAGGAAAAGCTATAAAATAAAAGAGAAAGATAAAACTAAGCTATGAAAATTAAACTTCATTTCATTTCTTTGATATTCTAAAATGTGTCAAAGACACTACATATATAATACTCTTAATGGATAAATAACTAAAAGTCCAAAAACTATTAAAAGCCCATAACGTCTTAAGAATATTCTAGAAATCATTATATCATCTAATACATCAAAATACTAATTAACTAATAATAAATTATTCTATTAAACTCTTTATCATTGCCGTCGGGTTCACTTGATCCTTTTCCTCAAGGTTCTAAAATAGCCTCAAAATAGATAATGTCTTCAAGAAACCAAAACTTTAACTCCATGATATTAAGCCCAGCATTTGTTCACCTTGAAGAAATGAAAAATAATATTTGGACTAAACGGTCATCTATGAGAAAGAAAATGAGCATGTGATGTTTTTTTCCCCAAGAGAGACATTAAAAGTGATGCACGTACTATTTTGTGCAGTAGTAGGCTTAGGTGGCAGATAGTGTTGCAATTGAAATTAATGGACTGAAAGACATAATGAGTAGAAACCCAAAATAAATTTCCAAACATTTTTCTTCTTTTAAAGGCTAAAAAAACCCGGCCCATTTAACAAAAGAAGAGGAAAAGAACTTTGTAACCCTAGTTTGAATCCAAATTTCAAGTGACGGCTCTGTAATGGAAAGACAATCAGCACTAGACCGTGTTTTTGAAGGTGTAAACAGAGAAGAGAAATTGTTAAGTCCAGTCGCAAATTATTTCTATTCATCAGTTTTCCTCTATCCCATGGAAGCCATTGAAGTGAAAATGACATCAATTTTCCTCTATCCCATGGAAGCCATTAAAGTGAAAATAAAGCTGAGAAACTTTGTAATGGTAATAAGGAAGAAGATGAATAGGTTGAACCTCTTGACTTTCTGATTTTGAGATAACGAAGTGCAACAGAACAAACATGGAGAGTTCCGCCGGGATAAAAAATAAAGAGTAATTTTTGTGAAAGTGACACTGCTATAGTGACGGTGCACGCCTTTGCAATTGATTGCACCACTGTGTTGATGAACTTTGTACTAGTTGAATTTCTTTTTTTTGATGTGATTTTTGTGTTGAAAGGTATTTTTATATAATTGATGGCTTCATTCACGTTTTTTTCTTCTGGTTTTTCTTTCTTCGAGTGTGATTCTGATGTTAAACCATACTTTAAACCATACTTTAGAGAAGGCACGATTTGAGTCGTAGGCTTTTGGTCAGAATTTGGTTTTTCTGCTACATACTTTTGATATTTTTTTTGTATGCAAACTGTGATGCCTTGAGAAAAAGGCCAAAGGCTTGAATTTGTTCTTTCAACTCTTCTCTAGATCTGTTTGAGATTTCATGAGTTTCGGTTATATATTGTTTTAGAACTTCTAACTGGTGAAGTGTTTCTGGTTGTGAAAAGAAATTTGGAGATGAGGATAGTTGTTCAGGTGGAGCAGAAACTATGGGTTGTTGTTGATGGTATGAGATGTATGGAGGATATGAGGTTGGATAATAAAATGCAGGGTATGAGTTTATGGATGGTGGATATGGGTTAGATGATATAGGTGGTGAGGTTGAAACAGTGAAATAATAAGGATAGGTTGGAGGAATGTTCCATTAATGGAATTGAGGTGTGAAGTTGGAATACTCCATGGGAGAGATTGAGTGCAAGAATGAAAGCACCAATGTTAGGAAGCTAATTTAGAACCCTAACAAACTAAGGAAAAGCTATAAAATAAAAGAGAAAGATAAAACTAAGCTATAAAAATTAAACCTCATTTCATTTCTTTGATATTCTAAAATGTGTCAAAGACACTACATATATAATACTCTTAATGGATAAATAACTAAAAGTCCAAAAACTATTAAAAGCCCATAACGTCTTAAGAATATTCTAGAAAATATTATATCATCTAATACATCAAAATACTAATTAACTAATAATAAATTATTCTATTAAACTCTCTATCAGTGGTGTTGATCCAAAATATTAAGGAACTTTTGCTTGAGAGCACTCTTTTTAGAGTTATATCCACACTCTCCAAAAAGGAAATTAAAGTGCAAAATACATGAAAAAGCTAGACACATCTACTAACGAAGAACTTCTAATTCACACTTTCTCTTCTCTTAAATTAATTGAGTAATGCTGTTACCGTTTAATAGGAAGATCCAAAAGTTTCACATTGGTTGGAGATAGAGCATTGAAAAAGTATATATAGAGGGACACTTCTCACCTTACCAATCGGTTTTGTAAAGATGAGTTATGTCAAACTTTAATACCGTTAATGCTGCATGAACTTTATTTTTAAGAATCTAGTTTTTTTTTTTCGTTTTGCTTAGTAACCAAAAATAAATAAACTTTCCTATATTTTTCAAGAAACCATTCAAAACAAATATTTGACAAGCTTGATATTATTCCATGCCTCCCTTTGGCAGCCGTCCATGTATAACTTTCAAGTTATCGTTTTATCCAATGCTTCTGCCGAATTTGATGAAAGCCAAAACCATTCTATTTGTCCCTATCTTCCCTTTTAGTTTTTATCCCTTATGTCGTCCTTTATTTCATCCATATTTGTGCTATGCTTTCAAGCCTTCAATAATTTGTTTATAAATTCACCTACATCTCAAAACATATGTTACATTTTTCTTTAGCATTTGTATCTCTTATCACAAATTAACATAAATGGCAGATTGGGCTCCTATTATAATAGGCTTGGTCCTGTTTGTAATATTTTCTCCTGGATTACTGTTTCAGCTACCAGGCAAAGGCAGGGCAATCGAGTTTGTTAATTTCCAAACAAGTGCTATTTCCATTTTTGTTCATTCTCTTCTCTTCTTTGGCTTTATGGTTATCTTTCTTGTTGCCATTAAAGTTCATATTGGTAGTGGTTAAGTTATCATGTGATATAATACAAAATTCATATTGGTAGTGGTTAAGTCATCATATTGTATAATATATCCACCTGTCTTAGTGGTGAGTTTGTTAATTTGTATTCAACAATTTGAAAGGTTGAAAATTTTCTTGCTACCATTACATACCATCAATTCATTTAGTTCTTAATTCAGTTTGAATTTTTAGCATGGTTTTAAAATGGTTTTAAATTGTGGTTCACAATTTTATGCGGTTTTCTCTTCAACCACTTGAACCGCAATTGCTGTGTAATTTTAAATGACGTGTCTGACTGCACTAGAAACTGAATCAACCAATTCTGTCCATTTTTCTTCAAGTGTTTTCATCGAAACTTAAAAGTTTAGAGTAAAACTCAATATACTTTTTATGTAATGAAAAGTATTAACATGAAGTGTTTTTCAATTATGTATTTCAAACATGTTCATATCTAAATTCATGTTGCAAAGGGCACAATACGTGCCGCAGCAACGGTAATGATCACAATATTCGCAATATCTACAATTGCAAAAGCAATTTAAAATCATTGTACTTACATTAGAGACCAAATTTTAAGTGAAGAAAATACATATCAATAAAACAGGCTAGCTCAGTTGATTGAAGAAATCAAAATTGAAACAAGTAACTAGATGAAATACATAAGTTCTTGCAAATGTAAAATGTCAATATCAATAACAATTCTAAGTTACAAGACTCTGTTATTTGACATTATCATGGCGCTTTAGCAGCATGTTGGCCTTATCTCCTCTGCAAAACAACAAATTTAGACACTCAAAATAAATAACTAGGTACTAATAAGTTACAAAACATTAAACTTATCACTAATGCATGTCATTAAATTAATTGTGGAGTATTTGCGATGCACATTGCGGTCAATGAGATGCGCATTGCAGACAATGTTAAGATATTTCATTACATCATAATTAAATTGAGTTTTGGTGTTATGAAATATTGAATTTTGAAGAAAATACTTGAAAAAACATGAAAAGTTGTAGGTTGGGGTTTTTAATGTAGTCGGACACGTGATTATAAATCAGTTCGGCGCGGTTGCAGAGAGAGACTACCACTTCAACAATATTTACGTTGCAAATACGGTTGCAGACCACAATTTAAAATTCTGATATAATATCCAACTCTAAAAGTTCCAGAATAACTGTCATTCCAACAAACATTTAGTCAACATTCAGCCATACCTAATTTCATCAACACTTAAATGTATTAATTAAGAATTTTTTTTCACTTGGTAGGGAAAACCACGATCCCCACAACTGCGATCGGGAGGGGCTGAAACCACTTGATGTCAGAACTGACCCCTAAACCGAACTAAACCGACAGTGATAAAAAAAAATGAATATTCACTTAACGAACAAAACCCATGAGACAAGAAAATATATATAAGAAAGATGAAAAAATAAGAATGGTGTAGAATCTAGCAATCAAGAAAGAGAGACTTACCTAGAACACCCTCGTGCAAGTGCAACCCCAATGGAACCAAGAAAAAAACGACCCATGAAGGATACATTGGAAACAAAAGCAGCAGCATAGAAAACCACCACTAGAACAGTAATCCACGGCAACAAAAGCAACCCAGTCAAGAAAATCACCGATCCAAAAAGCATCAAGGCTAAGTATATGCATAGAAAAAGAGACACCAATACTGCCGGTGAATCATACGGAAATTTTAACAATATTGTCATCCACCATGGCTGTCTCTTAGAGGAAGACGAAGACGAAGAAGTTGAAGAATATGATGATGGATATGGAGTGGAGAGAGGGAAGGGTAATGGAGGGAGCTTGAGAGTGTTGATGATCATGGAAACTAGGTCGTATAAAATCTTTGATTGCTGGTCTCCTTCCTCTTGGATTATCATGGTTCTCTCTATCTTGTGAAACTTGAAAAAATTAAGCAATTTGAGAAATTGAAATTGAAAGAGAAAGAAAATTGTCTTATTATATTATTGGGAACTAAGGAAATTAATAGTATATATAATATAATATAATATATATGGAAATATGGAATGTGCTGGTAAAAAGAAAAACATTATAACTATAAACAAAAATATTATTATAATTAATTTCTTTATAAATATTAATATACTTTAATAAAAAATTAAAGTTACTTTAATGTATATAAGAAAGAATTTTCAAATACTTAAATTTAATGGATTTACAATGGGCCAGTTAGTTTTTGACTTTTTTATAAATGATTTTTATGGTGTAATATAGTTTTATGTAAAAGAAATTTACAAAAGAATTTTTTTATAAAAATTTTAAATATAAACTTTGTTTGAATAAATATGTTTAAAATAATATTTTAGATATTTTATCATTTTAGTGAAATAATTTTTGAATATCAAAATTTTAAAAAATTACTTAATTTTAGAAATATTTCAAATAGTTTTTCATAAAAATCATTTTTAAAATACATCTTTTTGAAAAAATTAAGATTCCGACTACGATTTAATTTTTAATAATGTATATTTATATCATAGAATATCAAAATTAGTGTTTCAATTAAGAAAAAACAAATATAAAATAATTTTTAATATTTTGATAACCAATCGCCCGTAAAATTATCTTTGATTCGAATGACTTTTTATCTCAAAAGTCAAAATCAATTTAAAGCGCACCGCGAACACCCCTAGAAGTAGGTGGTGAGGGATCATAAACCTTTTAGAATTAGATCAAACTCTATTGGGTCAAAGAGTGGCTTCTGGTTCGACAGGATATATGTATGTCGTCGAAGTATGTTCACATGCTGATGTCGAAGACCTACATACTATAGTCGAAGTGTATTCTAGTATGTGGGTATCGAAATGATAGGGTTGTTAGTATTTAGAATTGGGCATATTTGTAATGTCCAATTGTTTAAGTAAGCTTGTACCATAAGTTAGTCTGTAATGGGTATTTATGAAAAAGCTCATTAGTTTAAGTATGTTAGTTTATTATAAATAGCATACTAGTCTCTCATCATTGCATACTGCAAATCCTAATTTAGGATGAGAGGATTATTTGTTATTCTTGTAACACTAATGTTCTGGACTAGCTCAATCATTCCAATTGGCTCAATCCATTCCTTGGCCCAACACATGCTGTCCACAAGCAAAGAAACATCCCTTTCTGCCGGGCACGACTGCTGACCAACCGAGCACGCGGAGACCCCATCCTTGGCAACAGATAGTTGCCCGAGCACGACCGATCAGAACTCAGTCTAATAGTCCCCTATATTTTGGGCCGCAAATAGCGCCAAAGCCCATGAAAATAGGGGATCCAATCCAAAGAGACCATTATAAATAGCCCTCTACCCCTATAGAGCAAGGTAATTCATTTTCTCCCACTCAAATCTAATACTTTATGTTCTACCTTACTTTGGCATCGGAAGGCCTTGCAGGTACAACCCTTTTTTTCTCAACCATCACTGAAGATCAAACCTACCGTTGCTGGCCACCTGTTCAACCAGAAAGAACAACTTGTAATCTTGATTAATAGAGAAAGTAAAGAATAGTTATTATAACCGATTGTTGTTGTTCTTCTTGCTTCCCATTGTGTTCCCTATTATACTTTGTTCTTAACATTGTCTTTACAACAGAACTGATGGTGCTGATCTCCGATACGACAATGCATGGGAAGATTTGGAGGGTTAGCCCTCTAAAACTCAAGTCAGTTCAAGATGATTGTAATGAAAAATAGAGATCGGAAAATATATCTTACTTTTTGTGTGACATTTATTTTATATCTTCAATCATGTAGAGTGAACTTGGGTTGATTTGAGAATTCACCCATTTCAGCCTTTGACGGACGCAAATAAAATTAATATTAATTTATTTATTCTTTTACCTTTAGTATTTTATATCTTCAATCAAAAAATCAAAAAGTGCTAAAGTGTTTAGCACTATAATACCAGGGCCAAGAAAATTACGGGATCTAAAATAAAAATCAAACCTAATTAAAAGTCTAAATAAATGGTGTCAACTAGAAAATATAATATTTTTCATGAGTCTTCTAACGTGGACTCAATTAAAAAAAGGCTTAAATGCACCTCTGGTCCCTGTAAGTTAGGGAGTTTTTAATTTTCGTCCCTGTAAGTCTTTTTTGTTGGTATGAGTTCCTATATCTTACTTTTTGCTTGCGGTTTGGTCCCTAAAGCCGAAATCCGCAGGAAAATCTGCAGGTTTTCCTGAGAATTTTCCTGCGAATTTTGATTTTAGGGACTAAAACAAACGCGAAAGTGAAATATAGGGACTCAGACCCAGAAAAAAAAAACTTACAGGGACGAAAATAAAAAACTCGCTAAGCCATTAAAAAAATAAAGTTTGCCAATTTGAATATATTTTTATAAAATGTTATATTTATTTACATTTTTTTATTATTATAGAATTGACTTTTTAATCAAAAATGTCAAAATCTTATTGACAATTTTATATTAGAGTGTTTTTTTATTACATATTAGAGTGTCTTTTCTTCATCGAATTAAAAAGGAATAAAAAGTATGCTACAATAAAAAATCTCACAAACATGCTAAAACAAAATTAAAAAATTACAAACATTATCATCCATTGAAAGCACAATGTTTTAAAAATTAGACCGAATCGGCTGGTCGGATCGGTCAAATCGAAAACCGAAGGGTCACCGGTCTGATTTGATTGTTGGACCAGATATGCTGTTGAACCGGTGTGAACCGGTCAAAACTGAAAAAAACCGTTGAATCGAGATTTTAAAAAACTGGTGGTTCAAATGCATTTTTTTTCCGCGCAAAACGAAGTCGTTTTCATAATTTTTTAATAAAAAATATAATTATAATTAGACTTTATTCAAACCTTATTTAGAATAACTTTCCCCTATTTGCAATTAAACGTTGTTTAAAATTTGTTTAAATTTATATTTTGTATTATTTTATTGTGAGTGATGATTATATTTAAAATTTGAATGTAAAAAATAAACATGTGAAATTATAATATTTTAAAATTGTAAAATTTTGTAGGTGTTGTGATATTTTTGTAGAGACTAAGTCATTCGGTTCGACCGATTTAATAAATATATAGTATTGCAATAGAAAACTGGTTTATTCAATTGAGTTATCCGGTTTAAACCGATTTAGTCATGCGGTTTGACCAGTGATCCAATAGTTCAACCAATGAATCAGTGACCAGTACCCTTACCGATTTAATGACCGATTCGATTTTTAAAATACTGATTAAAAGTAGAATTGAAAAGATGCCATAATAAAAACTTTAACATATTTATAATAATGCCATTAAAAAAATCACTCTTTTCGGTGTGTTTTTAAAACACAATTGAAAAGGAAAACATATAATAGGTGTTTCCACTTTTTTAGTTTTTAAAAATAGAAAACTAAAATTAATTTATAAAACTCTGGGACACGAGCCTTTCAAACAAAGCTTTTAGTTTTATAACTTTTAAAAACTAAAGGCTTAAATAGTCTTTAGATCCCTGTAAGTTGGCGTATTTTTTATTTTCGTTCCTATATCTTCTTTTTTTTTTGCAAATAGTCCCTCAATGTTAAAATCCTTTTAGTTTTCGTCCTTAAAATTGAAATCCACAGAAAAATTCGAAGGAAAATCCGCAGGAAACTTGCATATTTTTCTACGAATTTTCACTTTAGGGACTAAAATCAAATGAAATTTAACATTTGAGGACTTTATCCCCAAAAATAAAAATACAGGGATGAAAAACGAAAACACGCCGACTTACAGGGACCAAAAGACTATTTAAGCCAAAACTAAAATACAGTTTTTAGTTTTATAATTCTTAAAAACTAAAATACAGTTTTTAGAAATCATATCAAACAAGCCCTAATTCTTCCACTAACAATATTGAATAAAAAAAGTATTCCTCAATAACAAATACCATATAATCAAACTTAAGATTCAATAAATAAATACAAATTTATTTTTATTTGATTTCAAAATTAAAAAAATTATAATTTCCATTTTTATCTTAAGACCAAGATGTCGCTACCACCACCGATGGTTGACAATAATTCCAACCACCATTTTGACAACTACCATTTTAACTGTCATTAGTTATCATTCCAATTACTATTAAACACCACGTTGACCATTGTTATTCACCTGACCATCACTTTATCCTTCTATGATCACCAATATGACCATCACTAACTATCATTATAACCATCCCTCCGACCACGTACACTCATTATTGAGAGACAAGTGTGAGTTTTGTAAATCGCACATTACTTGAAAAAATGGAGGTTGAGCACTTTATAAGTGACATGACTCATACACCTACTGTCTTAAGATTTTAGATGAATATGTGGTGTCTCTCGATCACTTGTTTGAGGGAGTTTTTAACCTTTAGGTGAGTCTTAAACTCAATGTGCATGTTTCCCCTCACGATGAACCATAAGTGGTATTAAAGCCCTGTTGGAGAAAGGGATCGACTCCTAAGTTTTCCTAACATGGTGGTGTTCAAATGATGTGTCTTGTGGAAGTCCCCGTGACGTGGTAAGGGTGTCTGTCAATGGCGGTACAAGTGTGTGGATGAAAGAGCTTCCACTTTAGGGGGAGACTAATGGATGGACTCACTTTCGAGAGAGAGAGAGAGAGAGAGAGAGAGAGAGAGAGATTATTGAGACGAAAGTGTGAGTTTTGTAAGTCCCACATTGTTTGGAAAGGCGCAAGCTGAGCACTTTATAGGTAAGAGGACCCATACACCTATTGTCTTAAGGTTTTGAATGAATATATGCTTTTTCTCAAACTTGTTTGGGTGAGTCTTTAACCTTTATGGGAGTCTTTGATCTAATGTTGATGTTTCCCCTCATGATGACCTATCACTGGTATCAGAGCATGGTTTGAGTAATGAATCAGTTCCTTGTATCGAAAGTCGTTCTGACATGGTGGTGGTCAGGAGACATAATCCATTGAAGTGTCTTTGACGTGGTAAGTGTGTCTGTCAACGACAGTACAATTATGTGGATGAAATAAATTCCGCTTAAGTGTGCGAATAGTGGATGAACTCACACTTGAAGGGGAGATTATTGAGAAACAAGTGTGACTTATGTAAGTTTCACATTTCTTGAAAAAATGGAGGTAGAACACTTTATAAGTGAGAGGACCCAATCGCCATTGCCTTAAGGTTTTGGATGAAAATGGTCTCTCTCTCTCTCTCTCTCTCTCTCTCTCTTGTTTGAGCGTGTCTTTAACCTTTAGGTGAGGCTTTGATCCAATGTGGATATTTCCTTCCATGGTATCAGAGCCTGATTTAAGTAAGGGATCAGCTCCTTGTATCGACAGTCTTCCTGAGATGGTGGTGGTTAGATGGCGTGTCCTGTTGAAGTTCTCGTGACGTGGTAATTGTAACACCCCAAATCTACCCCACAATTAATATGGAAATCAGAGTGCACAAATTACAAAAACAATCAACATATTCGAGGCATCACATTTATCGACTTAAAATACATGCAACATAACAGCTTATTAATAAAGATACATAGCACATATCCACGGAAGGAATCATAACCAAATATTCATTCAAATCAAACAACTTTAAAACATCGCAGCAGAATTCATAAACTCTTACACTTCAAAACATAACATGTTTGTCAACATAACAACGAATAAACAAAATGTCTCCACAGGACAAAAACAAAATCCAACCAAACAAAACAACATAAGTCAAAGCAAACGACAATCCCCCCGAGTGCTATGTATCAGAGTAATGGACACGACTCGAGCTACTAACGGCAAACGGCCACTCCTCATAGTTACCTGCACGTTACCAACAAAGGGTAACATTCAAACAGAAGGAGTGATATATCAAACAATATAAAGGAACGTATGATAATACTTATAGCAAAGATACGATTATACTTAATCCACCACTTCTGAACTTAAGCACTTGCATCACCTCAACATAGTTACTAATCAATTATAACGACATAATCACATCACAATTATCTCATCAACACATAATAATGATATTCATCTCATAATCACAATAATTCAAAATGCGACAAAAGTGTGACTCAACTTATGCGTATGCATGTGGTACCATTGGAGTAAAACTCCCGTCTCAAACATTTGCCATTAAGGGCGTCTCAAACATTTGCCACTTGGGTCGTCTCAAACAATGCAATGGATGCGACTCAAATGATGCACATCCATAAATACAACATAAACAACACGTCACAACATCATCTAAACAACATCAACTTAATGCCAAGGTTCTGTGGCAATAACCTTATCATTACTATGATAGCAACTTATCATATATCAATCACAATCTTTACGGTATTCAACTATACAAAAATATTCACTTCACAAAATATCATCAAATTGGCAACATAAAATCCAATAAAAGCTCTCAAAAAGGTTTCCAAAGTTTTCAAATCATTTTCATTAGATAAACATTGATTGAAGCTTCACGGAGGATCAAACGACACTTAAAAATGAGTTACGGATCAAAAGATACAGCAAATAGAAGTTTCAAAAAAGTTTCTAACAGCACGGTTCGCTTAGCGAACTCAAGCGCACTTCTCACAACTAAATCCAGAAACTTTCAGTCTTTGCGTCTCCGATTAGTGGACCAGCTCCGCTTAGCGAGCTCACAAATTTTCCAATTTTGTTCCCAGGGGTCGCTTAGCGGACGCACGATTTTGCAGAAAAATGACAGCAAACTCAATTCTGCAAAAAGGCTAACCCACAACTCAAAACACTTCCAGCTAATAATTAACTACGAATATAACCCATATTGAACATCCATTATCAAGAATCATCATCAAAAACATGTTTAGAACACAAATTCATGGAATCTAGTATGAACCCTAACAATTTCAATTCACACATTCATGGGAAATCAACATACAATCAAACCCCACCATAAACTACCATCATATAAACCCTTATATTGAAGGAACCCCACCCTTACCTTAGGTTTTGGATTGAAGCAACTCTAATCTTCAATCTTGGGGTTGACCTAGCTTTCTCCTCTTCTCTTCTCGCTTCTTTCTCTAATTTCACCAAATGAGCTTCTAATTCTATTTTCACAATTTCCTTATTTTGTTAAACCCTTACTAACTTACTATATTGCTAATGGGCTCTAATTAGCACCTCTTATTTACTAACACTAACTTAGGCTCTGTCGCACGCTCGCGAAAAATGAACAGAGTCGCCACCAATATATTTATCCCATAAGGGAAAGGAATATCAGACAACCTAGAAAAGAATAAGAACAAGGTCTTGCGACCAGAGAATCTAGGTACGGGAGTCGGTTACGCGAGGGGAAGGTGTTAGCACCCCTCACGCCCATCGTACTCGATGGTATCCACATATGTTTGTCTCTATCTAAAGGGTGTGTATCTATGTCTATGTCTAAGTGCGAAATGAATGTAAAATGTAGGGAAAATAAAGAATTGTACTCGCACGGGCCCTACCCCGCTGCCTACGTATCCTTTTCAGGAATCAGAGTTACCGTAGCTCGGCTCACGATTTTCTGTTTGTTTTTGTGTTTTTTAGTTGGGCGGAGTTAACGCTCGCGCTCTTGCATAAGGGGACAGCCTAGGATGCAGTAGAGCGGAGATAACAATGCCCTTAAGAAAGGAGAGAAAAGAGAGAAAATTGGTTTGTGTTTTTTAGAAGTTGGGAACTTACGCCTGAATGGGACCCTAAAGCAAGGGAGATCCAAGCACTCGAACATTCCCTAAAGCAAGGGGTGTTCAAGCTTCCATTCCCTTTTTTAGATTTTCACTTTTTTTATTAATGTTTTTTAAGTGTTTTCTTTGTATTTTTTATGGGGAATTTATTCAAGTATTTTTATTAGTGTTTTATGTTGAAAAGAAAAAGAAACTAGCCTAGGTATGAAGGGAATTTCTACCTAATGTTATCATGGTTTCTACCTAAGGTTAGGAATAAAAGACACATGAAAAATAAAGCAAAAAGTGGAGTATATGAAAATAGCATAAGAGCATGAAATAGAACAAGTCAAAATATAGCACAAAAGTGAATTAAAAGTACTATTATTTATGAGTTTTTGATATGAAAGGTGAACTCTAAATCAAGCAAAAAGAGAGACTAAAACCATAAGCCTAAAAACTAAAATTTTTTATGAACATTTTCTATGACAAAATATGTATTAAAGTCTAGGAATTAGTAAGAAAAATTAGCAATTTTATTACTAAAAGAAATGGTAAAAAAACTAACTAAAATCTAAAACAAAAATGTAAACAGGGGTGAGAGTTGAAGAGTGGAGTGTGCATAGAAACTGGGCGCAGGGCCCATGGTGAATTTTCACAGTATGCAGCACAAGCACAGAAATAACATGATTGGGCTCAGGAGGGTGTAGCGATTTCGTCTGGCCCGAGCGTGTACTGATCCAATTTTCATTATTCAATTTCAGATTTTTATTTTACAAAAAAAAAGAAGAATTAAAAATAAAACTAAAAACAAAAAGGGATTTCAGGGTTCTACGTTAGTGACTATTCAGCTTCTCAAAGCCTCTCTCTCCTTGATACGATCTCCGGCGAACACTACCGCCGTCGCCGCCACCAAACACCTCGAATCCAACAACCTCCTCTACATGTTTTAACGAAAAACTACTCCTAGACGCTAATCTAACCATGAATTCACAGATAGCCACACCGATTGGCGGAACTAGAGAGCCTAAGTTCAGAAACCCTAGCTAATTCAAACCGAAATTCAACGGCGCATAAGAAGAATCAAGGCGCGAAAGCTTAGGGGAAATGATCAGAGAACACAAATCAATCACATAGCATCGAGAAAATCGAAGAAAGATTGAAGAACGCCTTACCTGCTGGAGAACCGTCCGGCGCCTCTGAAATACGCGAGGAAAGCTTCAAGCCAGGTATCGTCTTTGTTCTTCTTCTCCTTGCGTACGCATACCCCCTGCTCCTCTTCTTGTTTTCCGATTTTCTCTTCTTCTTCTTTTCCGATTCTTGCGAACTACTGAGTGAGAATTAGCGAGAGAGTGAATAGTTATCGCTGTTGAATTGTTGAGTACGGGAGAGAATTCGATGGAGAAGATGCGTGAGGCTTAGCTCTACCTCGTCGAAGCTTCGATGCGAGGCTTCAAGAGGTATGTCGAAGGAGCTCTAGTGAGAGGGAGGGTGAAGAAGGTTTTGTTGCAGAGTGAATTGAGGGAGAGGATGAAGGAGAATGGTGGCGTGAGATTGAAGATGGATGATAGAAGAATGTGAGAGTGATGAAGAAGATGATTGGGAGAGATGAAGACAATGATGAGTGAAGTGTGAGAATGGCGTCTGTTGAATCAGTGAGAGAGGTTCAGTTATATAGGTTGAAGTTCTGAGATTCAGTTAGAGTGTGAGGGATTGTTAGCCATTGGATTTTGAATTTCGGTTAGTGATTGGATGGTGGGGATTGAAGTTGATTATGAAGGTTGGTTATATTCTGTTTTTCTGAATTCTGTTATGTCAGTTATTTTTCTGTTTGGCTGTTGTGAGAGCTGAGAGATTTTTGTTACAGGGGAATGGAATGGGAGCCCTTGGATTTGTGAGGTCTGTTATGAGATTAGTGGTGAGGATCGAGGTTAGTTATATTCTGTTTTTCAGTTTGTTATTTTTCTGTTTGGTGGTTGAAAGGGAAGTTCGTTATAGGTTCAGTTAGGAGGTTAGGAAAGTAGTTATTTCTGTTAGGTTGCAAGCAGTTAGTTTTGGTTAGTTATAAACCTGTTAGAATTATTGAATTCAAAAAGACTGAAGGTTAATTCTGTTAAAACTGAAACTGGGCATGATTTTGTGTATGGTTTTGTATCTGGTTTTCTTGCAGGGCTGCAGCAAATTGAGTGTGGGTCGGAATTGGAATGGTATTTTGTTATTTCGAGCTGAATGTGAAGCTAGTCAGTTTTGAATCGAACCCTTTATTGCCTGCTTGAACCTGAGCTGGAGCTGAGCTGAATCTTTGTGAATTGACTCAGACGCATGACTGTCTACACCAGGCTTTCTTGTCTATTATGTGAACTTGTGGTGTTGGATGGATAGTAGGTATGATAGGCAGAATTATGTGATGTGGTACTTTGGTCTTTTTAAGCATTGTATAGAACTGGATTTTTCTGTATTGAATTTTATGGTTGATTGGAAGTGATTTGAAAGTGAGTTTTGGTATGGACCTGTTTGTGACGTTTGTACATGGTCTGTTTGTAGGGATGAACAAGATTGGTATTGCTGGTTTCTTTTATATGCAGGTTTAATCAAGTTTGGAGCAAAGTCTATCAGAGTGGAATGCACCGTTGCTCGAACAACACGAAACGCTTATCAACATGGCACAGATGAAACAGCTCTGAAGAAATGGAGAAAGAGAAGGATAGGTTTTTAGGAAGTGTTGTATTTTTCGGTGTAATTGAATTTTGTAATTTGAAATGGATGTAATGAATTTTGAATGAAACTCTTTGGATTTTGGTCATTTGAATCCTTTGTGATGGATGTTGGATATTTTTGTGGACTTTTTGTAATGGACTTGGAAGTATGAATGTATGTGATGGAGTTGAATCAGGTTTTGAAAATATAATGAAGTTTGATGATGGTATCAATGTAGTTTGACTTTTCATATGGATGTTGACTTTTGACAATGTAGTTCGACCTCGAATGCACCTTTGACTTTTATTGCCTTTTCATGTGACTTGCCTTTCAAGTAATCAACTAAAATCCTCCCCAATCCTTGTAATCTTGAATAAATGAATCCAAATAACAACCTTGATCCATATGTAGTAATTGGTCCCAAAAGAGAGAATCCATAAGACTTAGTCAACATATGACTAGAAGTTCACATTGACCAAAATGACTTCCCAAAGCTTTTCTCCATGATGTGTAACAAAGATTCTGACCAATTGACTTATGATATGAAACTCACAGCTAAACTTGAGTTGCAAACAAATGGGCACTCCAATCTTCATGCATAGATGGAATCCTGACCTTTAAATTCAATTGATGCCTTCAATCCATCACCAATGATTTTAATGAACCAAGATTATTTTTTAATGAATGAATGCATGGTGTGTTAGATGACCTAATGGAGGTATGTACATGAATGCAAAGCCTAAGCCAGTTAGAATTAAAAAAGGGTAGGACAAATTTGGGGTATGACAGCTGCCCCTATTTAATCGTCTTAAACCTGAAGGTGAGATTGGCGTTAGCCTTTCGAACATTCGGGATAGAAGAAGATTAAATATCAAGACCTGAAATTTGTCCTGAAATGATGTTGTTATTGTCATACCTATTTTTGTTATCTGCTGGGGAAAGAGAGGAATTTGTTTTTTTTTTATGGATATATTTACAGTGAGCAATGGATTTGGATGGTGATAGCTTGTAACGTGGTAACGGTGCCAATACAGGGTTTTCAAAGAGAATGGTTGTATGAAACAATGACCGAAAGGAAAAAAAAAGATCTCGTACGATCTATGACTCAACATCGACTCGACATCAGGAGAGGATCTCGTACGATCTTCAGGACTTGAAAGAATAAGATCTCTTACGATCTATGACTCAACATCGGGAGAAGATCTCGTACGATCTTCAAGACAGAAAGGAAATAGACCTCGTGCGATCTACGACTCAACATCAGGAGAAGACCTCGTACGATCTTCAAGACAGAAAGGAAATAGACCTCGTGCGATCTACGACTCAACATCAGGAGAAAACCTCGTACGATCTTCAAGACAGAAAGGAAATAGACCTCGTGCGATCTACGACTCAACATCAGGAGAAGACCTCGTACGATCTTCAAGACAGAAAGGAAATAGACCTCGTGCGATCTACGACTCAACATCAGGAGAAGACCTCGTACGATCTTCAAGACAGAAAGGAAATAGACCTCGTGCGATCTACGACTCAACATCAGGAGAAGACCTCGTACGATCTTCAAGACAGAAAGGAAATAGACCTCGTGCGATCTATGACTCAACATCGGGAGAAGACCTCGTACGATCCTCAGGACAGAATAGACCTCGTACGATCTAAGACTCACCATCGTGGTTCGGTTTTGAAATGGTTTGCCAAGTTGAAAATTGGGCTTTGAAATGGTTTGCCAGGTTGGAACTGGGCTTTAAAAGGGTTTGCCAGGTTGGAAATTGGGCTTTGAAAGGGTTTGCCAGGTTGGAAACTGGGCTTTGGAAGGGTTCGAAGGTCGGAAGGCCAGGGGTTCGCAACACGGGGGTTGGACTTTGAAAAGTTTTCCCATACGGGGGAAGGGACCACGGAGACTAGTGACGACTAGACTCGATCGAAAAGACATAATCACGAAGATGTTGATGCTTGCGAAGCATAAGAATTACATTAATCCCTCAGGCCAAAGGCGGGGTGTAGCTCTTCAAGAGTGGCAATCATTCGAATTGCCACACACCAAGTATGGTTATTCAAACGATTGAAAAATGAGATGGGTTGAATGCCCACCCTCATTCACGCTCTAATTTGCATGCAGCACACGGGAAATAACCGCGACAAGACTAGTGACGACTAGACTCGATAAGAAGATGATAGTAACCATTGGAGATTACGGAGATATTGATGCTTGCGAAGCATAAGAATTACATTGATCCCTCAGGCCAGAGGCGGGGTGTAACTCTTCAAGAGCGGCAATCGTTCGAATTGCCACACACCAAGTATGGTTATCCAAATGATTGAAAAATGAGATGGGTTGAATGCCCACCCTCATTCACGCTCTAATCTGCGCGCAACATACGGGAAATAACCTCGGAGACAACGATTCTGACGAAGAAAGACATTGTGTCCGATCCAAACTGGAGAGAAAAACGAGACTTCTTCTGGGGATTGAGGACACCAAGTATCGGCACCGTGGCTTGGGGAGATTTGCAATGTGGTAGCAGATATCAATCGGAGTTTGTAAGGACAACTTTTATGTGGGGAAGTATCATTGTCTTGATTGAGTGTTGATTTGTATTATCTGGCTTATGCTTTGTATGCATGTTTGAATTTTTCTACGGCGTAATGTTCCATTTTGATGGATATGCTACGCTTTTGAGGATGCAATGTTATATGCAGTGAACGCTATATGCAGAGTGCCAAATAAAGGCATTAGTGAGGTAAACACCAGGGAGAATCCCCTTAGTCTCAAGGACCATGTGGAGGTGCCAATAGATATTGGACTTTGACTTGTAAGAGCACACTCTTGTTGACTTGAAGAATGATTTATGACTTCTCACCATGTGCCACTGCTTGGAGGATTTTCAGCTTAGGGAGATTCCCTTGATTCACCATGTTGGGGATGAGAAATCCAGATAAGGAGCCTTGATTAGGGAAGTAGGACAACTCCTAGGAGAAATAAACTCCTATGCTTGAGGAATGGAACAAACTCTTGGGAGAAATAAACTCCATGCTTGGGGAGAGACCAAGATTCTAGGAGAAATAAACTCCTATGGTCATGGAGCGACAAAAAACTCAGAATCGTGCCCCAAGCTTCGTGACTTATGGAGGAATTTGCCCCAATGGATCTTTGGAAAGATTTGTCAAATCTCGACGTAACTGCCCCAGATTGGTTGAATTTGAGAGGTCAACCTCGATTCAATTGCCCCTGATTAGGTACATCTTACTAGGATCCTCAAGCTTTCTTTGTTTTGAAGTCAAACGAACATGGAGACAACTTTACCACGCTCAACGGAGTCTTCAAACTCTTCCTCACAGAGTAATCGAAGAACGCATCAACTGTTCATGCCCAACGGAGTTCCTTGGATAACTTTCCCCTTGATGGTCAACGTTTGAGATGATTATCTTTTCCTCCTCGGAGTTCTCAAGTCTCTTGTACTTTGACATGATCAAGTTACTCACTGATTCTCATCTTTGAAAATTTCCTTGATGTTAAGCACATATTTTGCATGCAAAAGAATGTTAATTCTAAGAATGATAATTCTAATGCAAAGCCTATGTTAGTCTTGAAGTTTTAAAACTTTTTATGAGGTTGCGACACAACCTCGATTTTTGCATATGGAAGATAAAGCAAGCATACGATACCAACATGGATATGTGTCTCGCTTCATTGGGAGTCAGTTAAACGCTATCTCATCGGAGTGCGCTTTCAAAATAAACCCTACTTCAATTAGGACTTTTAAGGGTTGTAATTTGGCCGGGTTCACGGTTTTTTAGAAACAAAGGATTTTTAGGCTCAAAATTATTTGTACCCACCCCCTTCGTGATGTTCTCCATTCCTATGTTCAGTTAACTCAACATGAGCGTTCATCCCTCACGAGGAATTTTGAGATGGTTGAAGAATCAATGGGGTTTTTTTTTTGTTTTTGGGCATGGCGATCGCTCACCTTTTATTCTTCTGATTCATTATCACACGACTTTGTTCTTGCTTGGCAATTTCATCATCTTTTTTCTTTTGCCATTTTCTTTTCATCTTTTATTTTCATTATTTTTTCGCCTTTTTTTTTTTGAACAAGTCGTGTGACCTCGCATAGTCTTTGATTCGTTTGAGGTGATTGCGACTGCCTCACTCCTTTGATTTGATGAAGGATTACCATTGTGGTATCGTCATCTCTTGATCTCTTAATGGAATGAGGATAATCATCGCGGTTTTGACATTCCTCAACCTTTTGGAGGATAACCATTGTTGTATCCTTGGATGCATACCCTTTTGGTGAGTTTTGAACACTCGATCAAGTTAAATGAACACTACCCTGCCCCAAGGTTAAAATAAGGGTTTTTTATGATTAGAAAAGAAACTCCTTCTTCAAGGCTCAAAGGGGTTAACGAGGGTCTATCTCCCTTATATCTCCGGTGTTTGGGGATTTGAAATAATGCCTGTACATCCTCAGTAGGGTTTTATTCGAAAACACACAATTGGAGATCCTGCATTTTTATTTTTCATCATTCTCCCTCCGCTCTTTGCCTAAGCAAGGGATTAGCAAAGTTGGTATCGTAATGCCAAAAACATTTTATGAGTGATAACGAATGGATTACTTCAAGACAAACATAGACAATGTATTATGATTTCCATTCAGAAATTAACAAGTTTTTACATGCTATTGATGCTTAAACACACAAATGAAAAATTACAATGAGAATGCAGTAAGAAACTAAATGGGTGTCGTTGTTGAGGAGACTTGACTCCGTCTGGACTTGTTGAGCTTGAATACTTTCTGCAGTTCCTTCCAAACACTTCAGATTACTTCAAAAGAGAACTCCAACAAAGTCACCCATGAGTTGTAAACTTTTGCCTTGCTTTAGGGATTCGAGCAATGCGAGTGATGCAATGCTCAAGATAAGAGTATGTCTTGCTTATCCCTCGTGCGGGAGCCCCAAGCATAGCTGCTAGATTAGTAATCGCCATCATAAATGGGAAGAATCTTGTATGATCATCAACTCAAGAGAGCCACTTGTGGTGAAGAAGACCCAATACTAGAATCTTAACCAATTGTGATTCCAACAAACAAGGAAACGAATAAGCACAAGGCAATCACATCAATTTGTTTCTCATATTCTTCTTGTCTCTGTTAACTAGCAAAGCCACTGAGAAGGAGATCCTGAGAAAAGGCAACTGATATATGAAGTAGAACCTTGAGAATGAGAATCATTGTGAAGAACACTCTTGGTTATCACACGGAAGAAGATTGTGACGGATTCACATAGGAATTTGTAATGCTTTTAGGGATTCGAGCAATGCAAATGGCGCAATGCTCAAGATAAGAGTACGTCTTGCTTATCCCTCGTGCGGGAGCCCCAAGCATAGTCGTTAGAGTAGTAATTGCCATCGTACATGGAGGAACCTTGTGTGGTCATCAAACTTAGAGAAGCTATCTGTTGTAAGGAAAGACCAAAACACCAACTGAAACACCAATCTTCACGGATATAACTGAGCACAAGAACCTTGAGAATGAGAGATGCTTCTACATAACATCTTGATCACTTCTTGGAAAGAAGATTCTGACAAAGTTGCTCGAGAATTTGTGGTGTTTTCATTATTATCATACCAACGAGTTCAATCATGGAAGTAGCCTTCAACAAAACAGGAAATACTGAAATGAGAATACAAAAATCTAATGATGATTGCCATCGTTGAGGAGCCTTAACTCCATCTGGGCTTATTTTTTTTTTTTGTGATGCTTCATGGAATACGGATATTCATGACTCCTCAATTTATGTGCGGGCCATTTGGAATGAATGATATTGCTTTGGAGTCAATGAGATCTTGGACTTTGTGTTTCAAAACATTACAATCCTCAGTTGAATGTCCAGACGTCCCAGAATGGTACTCACACCTTGCATTTAAGTCATATCCTTGAGGAATCAGTGTTGGAGGGGGCTTAAACTCCCTTAGTTGGACCAAAGAATCCTTGAGCAAATGAGAAAGCAGCTGACTGTAGGTCATAGGAATTGGGTCAATTCTTCTTGGTGGTCTCCTTGGCATTTGTGGACCCTGTTGATGGCAATGATTCGAGTACCCATTCTGTTCAGGTGTCTTCCTCTTTTGATCTGGCTGTGAAACAAACGGAGACTGATGAAGTGGGAAATCTGGAACCCAAGATGGTGCATTATGCTTCTGATTTGAAGTAGATCCTTCATAGAAGTATGAATCAACCTTTTCCTCCACCACATATGGAATCTTATTTCCTTGAACAATCATACCCTCGGGGATGAACCAAACTACTTTTGAGTCGATAAGATCTTGAATTTGATGTTTCAGCGCCCTACAATTCTCAGTATCATGGCCAGGTGCCCCAGAATGGAACTCGCATCGAGCATTGGCATCAAAATTGGGGGGAAGCTTTTCAGGCGTAGCCAAATCTCGTAGCTCAATCAACTGAAGTTCCAGCAGGCGAGGAAGTAACTGAGCATAAGGTATCGGGATCGGATTGAGAAGCCTCTGAGGTATCTTAGGCTTTTTCCCACACATTTGGCCCCCTTGATTCATTCTAGGGACATGAACAGATTGATGTGGAGGTAATGGCACTTGAAATTGAGGGAGAGCTCCCTGAGGCATTCCATGAGTGGAAAGGAATCCTATTGGGAAGAAGGAATCAACAACTTCTGTAGCAGCAGCAGGAACGACATCACCTTCTTTTCTTAGTACCGTCCTCAGAACTTCCATGATCAGGCTCAACTGAGTCTTTAACTGATTGTTTTCCTCTTTTAGTGCATCCTGATTATGGACCAAGTCTTGCATCTCCAACATGAGATGACCCATTTGTTCCCTCATCTCATCCATTTCCTCACGGAGTTGTTCCATAGTTGATCTTGGAGTTGTGACGGTGAGAAGTCAAATCTGTTGTTGATCTTGGAATCTGAATAGAAATGGTCCCATAAGTCTTTGAAAGGACCATGAAATGCATGATAGTATGAATGCATGTTTCATTTATGAGAGATCCTAAAGTCTTTTCTCACACTTCCATCTTTCTTTTTTGGAATCAAAGCTTCTCTTTTTTTGTATAGAATATCTTTCTTTTTTTTTTCTTTTCTATTTCCTTTTCTTTTACATATCTTTTCTTTTATTTTCTCTTTTTTTTGGAAATAGACTTTAGGACCCCCCATAAATGAAGTGGACAAAGCAATGATGTTATGCAATGCAAAAGCATGGGATCAACGGTCCATATAATCTTAGTAACCACCGTACAATCCTCTGAATAACTGATACAGGTCAAATGTCACAGGATCAAAGGTTCGACACCTTTTTGAATACCAGGAAAACCAATAGTCACCAACAGAACAGAATAGTCACCAACGGTACCTGTCATGTATATCCCACCCCACTCACAGGTGAATCTAGGTCAAGGTAGGTCAATGGCTTCCAGCGTTATCAGTTCTCCTGAAACACCATCATTGTCGCAAATACATGCCAACAACGGTATCTCATTTGAACCTCGACTGGTCGTGGGTCTCATGATCGCAATCAACAGAACCTGACATTCTGTTGGCGTCATGACTATCCACTCTATCCTAGGTATCCTATGTGTCAACTCTGGCCTGGGTATTGGGCCTTTTACCTCACAAAAACCCCCCACCTGCAAAACAGAACAGAAGACCCCAGGGAACACAAAATATAATCCATATGCATGCGGAAAGTAAACATGATATGCAAGCAGGAAAATAGACATGATATGCAAACATATATACAAGATGTAAACATATAAACAAATAAATAAACACCCAATAAAAGAAACAAACAAAGGCTAGGATCGACTTGCTTAGGTATCCCCAGCAGAGTCGCCAGCTGTCGCACGCTCGCGAAAAATGAACAGAGTCGCCACCAATATATTTATCCCATAAGGGAAAGGAATATCAGACAACCTGGAAAAGAATAAGAACAAGGTCTTGCGACCAGAGAATCTAGGTACGGGAGTCGGTTACGCGAGGGGAAGGTGTTAGCACCTCTCACGCCCATCGTACTCGATGGTATCCACCTATGTTTGTCTCTATCTAAAGGGTGTGTATCTATGTCTATGTCTAAGTGCGAAATGAATGTAAAATGTAGGGAAAATAAAGAATTGTACTCGCACGGGCCCTACCCCGCTGCCTACGTATCCTTTTCAGGAATCAGAGTTACCGTAGCTCGGCTCACGATTTTCTGTTTGTTTTTGTGTTTTTTAGTTGGGCGGAGTTAACGCTCACGCTCTTGCATAAGGGGACAGCCTAGGATGCAGTAGAGCGGAGATAACAATGCCCTTAAGAAAGGAGAGAAAAGAGAGAAAATTGGTTTGTGTTTTTTAGAAGTTGGGAACTTACGCCTGAATGGGACCCTAAAGCAAGGGAGATCCAAGCACTCGAACATTCCCTAAAGCAAGGGGTGTTCAAGCTTCCATTCCCTTTTTTAGATTTTCACTTTTTTTATTAATGTTTTTTAAGTGTTTTCTTTGTATTTTTTATGGGGAATTTATTCAAGTATTTTTATTAGTGTTTTATGTTGAAAAGAAAAAGAAACTAGCCTAGGTATGAAGGGAATTTCTACCTAATGTTATCATGGTTTCTACCTAAGGTTAGGAATAAAAGACACATGAAAAATAAAGCAAAAAGTGGAGTATATGAAAATAGCATAAGAGCATGAAATAGAACAAGTCAAAATATAGCACAAAAGTGAATTAAAAGTACTATTATTTATGAGTTTTTGATATGAAAGGTGAACTCTAAATCAAGCAAAAAGAGAGACTAAAACCATAAGCCTAAAAACTAAAACTTTTTATGAACATTTTCTATGACAAAATATGTATTAAAGTCTAGGAATTAGTAAGAAAAATTAGCAATTTTATTACTAAAAGAAATGGTAAAAAAACTAACTAAAATCTAAAACAAAAATGTAAACAGGGGTGAGAGTTGAAGAGTGGAGTGTGCATAGAAACTGGGCGCAGGGCCCATGGTGATTTTTCACTGTTTGCAGCACAAGCACAGAAATAACATGATTGGGCTCAGGAGGGTGTAGCGATTTCGTCTGGCCCGAGCGTGTACTGATCCAATTTTCATTATTCAATTTCAGATTTTTATTTTACAAAAAAAAGAAGAATTAAAAATAAAACTAAAAACAAAAAGGGATTTCAGGGTTCTACGTTAGTGACTATTCAGCTTCTCAAAGCCTCTCTCTCCTTGATACGATCTCCGGCGAACACTACCGCCGTCGCCGCCACCAAACACCTCGAATCCAACAACCTCCTCTACATGTTTTAACGAAAATCTACTCCTAGACGCTAATCTAACCATGAATTCACAGATAGCCACACCGATTGGCGGAACTAGAGAGCCTAAGTTCAGAAACCCTAGCTAATTCAAACCGAAATTCAACGGCGCATAAGAAGAATCAAGGCGCGAAAGCTTAGGGGAAATGATCAGAGAACACAAATCAATCACATAGCATCGAGAAAATCGAAGAAAGATTGAAGAACGCCTTACCTGCTGGAGAACCGTCCGGCGCCTCTGAAATACGCGAGGAAAGCTTCAAGCCAGGTATCGTCTTTGTTCTTCTTCTCCTTGCGTACGCATACCCCCTGCTCCTCTTCTTGTTTTCCGATTTTCTCTTCTTCTTCTTTTCCGATTCTTGCGAACTACTGAGTGAGAATTAGCGAGAGAGTGAATAGTTATCGCTGTTGAATTGTTGAGTACGGGAGAGAATTCGATGGAGAAGATGCGTGAGGCTTAGCTCTACCTCGTCGAAGCTTCGATGCGAGGCTTCAAGAGGTATGTCGAAGGAGCTCTAGTGAGAGGGAGGGTGAAGAAGGTTTTGTTGCAGAGTGAATTGAGGGAGAGGATGAAGGAGAATGGTGGCGTGAGATTGAAGATGGATGATAGAAGAATGTGAGAGTGATGAAGAAGATGATTGGGAGAGATGAAGACAATGATGAGTGAAGTGTGAGAATGGCGTCTGTTGAATCAGTGAGAGAGGTTCAGTTATATAGGTTGAAGTTCTGAGATTCAGTTAGAGTGTGAGGGATTGTTAGCCATTGGATTTTGAATTTCGGTTAGTGATTGGATGGTGGGGATTGAAGTTGATTATGAAGGTTGGTTATATTCTGTTTTTCTGAATTCTGTTATGTCAGTTATTTTTCTGTTTGGCTGTTGTGAGAGCTGAGAGATTTTTGTTACAGGGGAATGGAATGGGAGCCCTTGGATTTGTGAGGTCTGTTATGAGATTAGTGGTGAGGATCGAGGTTAGTTATATTCTGTTTTTCAGTTTGTTATTTTTCTGTTTGGTGGTTGAAAGGGAAGTTCGTTATAGGTTCAGTTAGGAGGTTAGGAAAGTAGTTATTTCTGTTAGGTTGCAAGCAGTTAGTTTTGGTTAGTTATAAACCTGTTAGAATTATTGAATTCAAAAAGACTGAAGGTTAATTCTGTTAAAACTGAAACTGGGCATGATTTTGTGTATGGTTTTGTATCTGGTTTTCTTGCAGGGCTGCAGCAAATTGAGTGTGGGTCGGAATTGGAATGGTATTTTGTTATTTCGAGCTGAATGTGAAGCTAGTCAGTTTTGAATCGAACCCTTTATTGCCTGCTTGAACCTGAGCTGGAGCTGAGCTGAATCTTTGTGAATTGACTCAGACGCATGACTGTCTACACCAGGCTTTCTTGTCTATTATGTGAACTTGTGGTGTTGGATGGATAGTAGGTATGATAGGCAGAATTATGTGATGTGGTACTTTGGTCTTTTTAAGCATTGTATAGAACTGGATTTTTCTGTATTGAATTTTATGGTTGATTGGAAGTGATTTGAAAGTGAGTTTTGGTATGGACCTGTTTGTGACGTTTGTACATGGTCTGTTTGTAGGGATGAACAAGATTGGTATTGCTGGTTTCTTTTATATGCAGGTTTAATCAAGTTTGGAGCAAAGTCTATCAGAGTGGAATGCACCGTTGCTCGAACAACACGAAACGCTTATCAACATGGCACAGATGAAACAGCTCTGAAGAAATGGAGAAAGAGAAGGATAGGTTATTAGGAAGTGTTGTATTTTTCGGTGTAATTGAATTTTGTAATTTGAAATGGATGTAATGAATTTTGAATGAAACTCTTTGGATTTTGGTCATTTGAATCCTTTGTGATGGATGTTGGATATTTTTGTGGACTTTTTGTAATGGACTTGGAAGTATGAATGTATGTGATGGAGTTGAATCAGGTTTTGAAAATATAATGAAGTTTGATGATGGTATCAATGTAGTTTGACTTTTCATATGGATGTTGACTTTTGACAATGTAGTTCGACCTCGAATGCACCTTTGACTTTTATTGCCTTTTCATGTGACTTGCCTTTCAAGTAATCAACTAAAATCCTCCCCAATCCTTGTAATCTTGAATAAATGAATCCAAATAACAACCTTGATCCATATGTAGTAATTGGTCCCAAAAGAGAGAATCCATAAGACTTAGTCAACATATGACTAGAAGTTCACATTGACCAAAATGACTTCCCAAAGCTTTTCTCCATTATGTGTAACAAAGATTCTGACCAATTGACTTATGATATGAAACTCACAGCTAAACTTGAGTTGCAAACAAATGGGCACTCCAATCTTCATGCATAGATGGAATCCTGACCTTTAAATTCAATTGATGCCTTCAATCCATCACCAATGATTTTAATGAACCAAGATTATTTTTTAATGAATGAATGCATGGTGTGTTAGATGACCTAATGGAGGTATGTACATGAATGCAAAGCCTAAGCCAGTTAGAATTAAAAAAGGGTAGGACAAATTTGGGGTATGACAGGCTCAAATACTAATAGACTTACTAACTCATGTTATTTACTAATAATTTCCAATAAAATAACACAAAACCAATTAATCACATAATTAACACATAATTATCAATTAATTCACATAACACACAATAACACAAAATACCTAAAGAAAACGGTCGTTACAGTAATGGTGTTTGTCAATGGCGGTACAATTATGTGAATGAAAGAGCTTCCGCTTGAGTGGAAGAATAGTGGATGGACTCACACTTGAGGGGGAGATTGTTGAGAAATAAGTGTGAGTTGTGTAAGTCTCATATTTCTTGGAAAAATAGAGGTTTAGCACTTTATAAGTGAGAGGACTCATACACCCACTTCCTTAAGGTTTTGAATGAATATATTGTGTCTCTCTCACTTTTTGATGAATCTTTGAACTTTAGACGATTCTTTGACCCAATGTGGATTTTTTCCTCATGTTTCCCATCCACCTTTATCTCTGACTTGACCATCAACATCCATCAATCTGACCACCTGTTAGCTGGAGATTTCGATTGAAGGATATGCTTCTTGAAGAATTAGAGTTCGAAGAAGAAGATGGCTTTCGGTGGCCATTCTTGAGAATAAATGGTTTTTAAAGGCCATTTCTGAGGATGTTATTTATGATGAAGATGGTTGAAATCGAAGTTGAATCGAGATAGATTGTCTTTGAGACTTAAGCGTTTTTCGAAATACAAGAGTACTGAAGCTTAACGTATTTCGTTGCATTCTCACCAAAGATCACGTTCCCACGTATCGAAAGAGAATTCAGGCGGGAGGATTTGAATTTCGAAATATTCTGTATAACCGAACAAGGACAGATGGCGCCCCAGGGATTCGAAACGTATGCATGTGAGCAACGTGGCATTTCGTTAGCGTAGGACCGTTAGGGTCGAATTAGTATAAATAAGGGTCTTAGTATCAGGATCCAATGTGTTCATTTTGTACAAATAACTCACAAATCACTCAAGTATCAAGTGTTAAGAGAAAGAGTTCGCTGAGAAATGTACGTATGACACCACACTTTTAATATGTTTGTATTTCTATTTACAGAATCAAAGTGTCTTTAAGTTTCTTTTACTTTTCGCCCAATTTTTCCTTCAATTCTAGTTTTCTTTTCGATAAATCTTTACATTATTGCACTTTACATTTCTGTACTTTACGTTTCTGAAAGTTACATTCCTTTATCTTTTCGTCAAAGCTTTTCTTACATTTATAACCAGTTTATGTTTCAGTTGTGTACATTCTTTGTTAGTTTATTTCGCAAGTTACTTACATGTTCATACTATAACCGAGTTTCGAAGCAAAAGACCAACAAACATGAACCAAATTATCTCGAAAGACAACTATTTGACTATGTCCTAGGATCAATCTAGTCGATCCTGCGAGTAACCAAAGTATATTTATAGTTTGGAGGACTAGCGGTTGTTTACCGGAAATCACCGTAAACACCACCACCCTCCAAACTCTATAACCACCACTATGATCATTAACAATCTAGAATTGATCAGTAAATTTGATCACCACTAGCTACCACTCAAACCATCATGTTGACCATCATTGATCATCACCACTAACTACTCTAACCATAGCAAAGAATTACCAAAATCACCAATTTCGTACACCATAGGTAAAACCACCTTTGGCGACACTCGAACTACTACTCTAACCACCTTCAACAACCATTTCTTTCATCCTTCCAAAAATAGCTAAAAATTTATTAAATGATGTTTCATTTTAAATATGATTGATTTGTATCGTTGTGTGCATGTTTAGCACGTGATAATGAATTGATAAAACTTAGAAGAAAAATTAAATTCAGTACAATGATTTTATATCTTATAAATATTTAATTTCTTTAAAAATTTATTTACGAAGGTGACAAATAACAATATTTACTCTATTTTCTAGATTATCGGTGACACTAAAAAACGTGGAAGTCATGAACATCTTTTTGGTTTAGAAATAATATCTTGGTAGGTCCATGGAAAACTCTTGTCTTTTCTTGTGAATCATATCCTATTTCTATGAAAGTAGAGGGGTGAGTGATTTTGACCTCTATTAGATGTGTTTTTGCTGCATTCTTTGTGACTCCGGTGCTCCTTCAAATGTCCTTAAGTTGGAGAACTCTAACTTTGATGGTAGGAGTTATTATAATAGATTTTACTATATTTTTTCTATGGTTTTGATTTCGAGATTGGTACTCCTTGTAGCCTTTTTTCTCTTTCGAAAATCCCTTGTACTTTGGTCATAGTACATTCCTTTTTTTTATATCATATTTGCCTTTAAAAATAATATTTTTTGTATTGAATAAAAAATTAATAACATTTTTTAATGAACTTTTGTTTCCTTTGTAGAGACAAGAGCCCTCATAACTTTTTTCATAGCTCTACCTTTGTTAGTTTGCTAGAGAAGTAAGAAAGTTTAATTACAAAAGATTGAACTTTAAAATTCATGCATAGAGGCTAAAGAGAAACATTTGCAAACTTGTTATTTATATTAAACAAACTACAACATAACATAATTCTCTCTACACAAAGTATCAAAGCGACACAAATTACATGCTATTCATTATTGCCACATCTAGCAAGAACCATAATGTTTCGTCAATTCTCATGAACTGGTTTTTGTTCAGCTTTCAAACGTATAGCACGTGTTACAATTATTTAAAATCTCATAAAATATTTGTTAAACTAAATCGTAATTAAATATAACCTTTATTTTTTTCAATAATAATTAAATAATAACTAACCTACACAAAACCTGATAGAGAGTATTTAGTTATATTTTAATATTTTTAGTTTAATTAGAATTATTAATTTAAGGTTTTATATTAGTTGGTAATTTAGTTCAATTGTTATTGAATTGGGTTTCCATTAGTATTTGGGCATTTTAGTTATTGGCCCATTAGTAACATTATATATGTAGTGTCATTGACACATTAAAAAGGAATCAAAGAAATCAAAGTTTATGTTTATCTTTTATTTTAAGTCCTTTAATTTTAGTGTTCTTCCCTTTTCTATTACAAACCCTAGACTATAGTTTTGGTAGGATTAACTTCCTATCAATTGGTGCTTTCATCCATGTACTCAAATCCTCCTATGGATTATCCTTATCATACACCTTCATCTCATCAATGGAGCATTCCTCCTACTTATCCCACAAACCCCTCTTTCACAACTCCTACCACACCTTCATTTCCATCATTTCCATGGGAAATTTTTTCACCTTCTTACACAAATCCATATGTTGCAACTCCATCACCATACTTGTATTTTAATCATGGGTATACACCTCCTCCACCTAACCCATATTCACCCTATCCTACATCTCATTATTCATCCTACTACAACAATTTCTATCAATTCCAACACCCAACAAATAAATCCTCCATACTTGGTCCTAAATTTCAAACTCATTCTAATCATGGAAGAGATTTTGAGAAATATTTGCAAGTGTCTCACCTCTCTTTTAAGAAAAGACCCAAAACCTTTAAGAAGGGTTTTACGGTTGTCAGTAAGAATCCTACTAGTATTACCAACGCTGGAGTTGCAAATTTTGATGAAATCCTTGCAAATCCAAATGCAAATCTAAATGTGATAGAGTATTGTTCCTTCACAATGTGTGATTTAGGGTTTCATGAAAAACATATATCATGGAGGCGTGCCGGTTCAACACGACGTAACACCGCCACCACCGTCACTGTGGCCGGTGATACAAGCCCTGACTCTGTCATCTTCACTCTCGAATCTAACGCCAGTATCTTCTCCTCCGCTTCCGCTAGCGTCGATCGCTGTTCCTTCGCTTCCGATGCTCACGATCGTGACTCTTTGAACTCCGAAATCTCACTGCATTTCGCTGGGAACGGTGATTCTGCTCCGAGTGAAAGCTGGAGCGATCCAAATTCGAATCCGAGTCTGAATCCAAATAGACAACACCATGATACAGTACAGAAAAAGAAACCCTTTCTAAACCCTGATTCAACCAACCTCTATTCTTCACTCTCAACAATGTCACCCAGTTTCATCTTCGACCCTCCCAGCGACAAAGAAATTGAACTCTCCGAACACGAATCCGATTCGGAATCTGAACAAGAACAACCTGAAAAGAGGAATGAGATTCTCCAAGCTTGGGATGATTTTTTGCTTTCCACAGAGCGGATCGAAGTACCTACAGTGCAAGCGACGTTATTAAAGGTGACAACGGTGCCTCTGACGAATGATTTCAATGAAAACATTGTTGATCTAATAGAAGCAACCATGGACGCCCCTATCTCCATTGTAGAATCGTTCGAGGATAACAAAATTGTTGCCGATAAAGATGTACCTTTCGTATCCACAAAATCCATTGCAACAGATTCCTCTTTCAAAAACAACTCAATCAGGTTTATCGATTCCAACGCAGCGAGAAACACCGATGCAATATGTAAGTCTATCACCTATTTTTCAAAACCATTTCATTTAGATAGCCATCTTCTTGAGCGGTTAATTTCAATATCTCTGCCGAACTTGACCTGCGATGTCAATGACAATCCTCCACCACCACCAGAGCCACAGGACCGGCAGTGTTGCGTCATGGCAAATGAATGGTGGTTGTCAAACTGGTTTTGCTTGCATATGTGGTATCGTCACGACAACAACCCTGCAGTTTCGTCACGTATGTCGGTGTCGGCTTCCTTTTCGGTGATGGAATGGCCACCTGACAAAGCTTTTTGTTGGCCACGGGAATCGTGGAGAATGTGGTGTTATGGTATTTATATTTTACAGTGGAATCAAATGGCTTTGAAGATGAATCGAAAAATTTTCTTTAGCAATATGAAGCCTCTGACGATCTCTTCAATCTTAAAATGGTTATGCAAATTTCAAAGGTCAAACTCAACATTCGACTTTGTTCCTATGCTTGGTCAAAGTGAAGTGATGTGGGAAGATCTGATTTATAAGGCTAAAGAAGGAGGTTTAAATGTAATTGAAACCTATGTCTTCTGGAATGTTCATGAACCTTCTCCTGGAAATTATGATTTTGAAGGAAGAAATGATCTGGTTAGGTTTGTTAAGACAGTACAGAAAGCAGGACTGTATGCTCATCTTAGAATTGGACCTTATGTTTGTGCAGAATGGAATTTTGGAGGTTTTCCTGTGTGGTTGAAGTATGTTCCAGGCATTAGCTTTAGACAAGACAATGAACCTTTCAAGAAGGCAATGCAAGGGTTCACAGAGAAGATTGTGGGATTGATGAAGAGTGAATGTCTCTATGAGTCACAAGGTGGTCCTATCATCCTCTCTCAGATTGAGAATGAGTATGGGGCACAGAGTAAATTACTTGGACCTGTCGGCTATAATTATATGAGCTGGGCTGCAAAAATGGCTGTCGAAATGGGAACCGGGGTTCCATGGGTGATGTGCAAGGAAGATGATGCTCCAGATCCAGTCATAAACACTTGCAATGGCTTTTATTGTGATAAATTTACTCCCAATAAACCTTACAAGCCTACAATGTGGACAGAGGCTTGGAGTGGCTGGTTTTCAGAATTCGGTGGTCCAATTCACAAAAGACCTGTTCAGGATTTGGCATTTGCAGTTGCCAGGTTCATACAAAAAGGAGGCCCTTTTATCACAACCAGCTATGACTATGATGCTCCACTAGACGAATATGGTTTGATTAGACAACCAAAATATGGTCATCTAAAGGAGCTTCATAAGGCTATCAAAATGTGCGAGCAAGCTTTAGTTTCAACTGACCCGGTTGTTACCTCATTAGGAAACTTCCAACAGGCCTATGTATACTCAACAAAATCTGGAGATTGTGCTGCCTTTCTTTCAAACTATGACTCCAAGTCTTCTGCTAGAGTGCTTTTCAACAACATGCACTATAATTTAACTCCTTGGTCTGTCAGCGTCCTCCCAGATTGTAGAAATTCCGTTTTTAATACAACAAAGGTTGGAGTGCAAACATCATCCGTTTAAGCAATGGGATCCGGGAGTTATTTTAGAACCTTGAGGACAAGGTTCAAGTGAACCCCGCGGCAATGATAGAGAGTATTTAGTTATATTTTAATATTTTTAGTTTAATTAGAATTATTAATTTAAGGTTTTATATTAGTTGGTAATTTAGTTCAATTGTTATTGAATTGGGTTTCCACTAGTATTTGGGCATTTTAGTTATTGGCCCATTAGTAACATTATATATGTAGTGTCATTGACACATTAAAAAGGAATCAAAGAAATCAAAGTTTATGTTTATCTTTTATTTTAAGTCCTTTAATTTTAGTGTTCTTCCCTTTTCTATTACAAACCCTAGACTATAGTTTTGGTAGGATTAACTTCCTATCAAAACCTCCAAAAATTTGAAATGAGTCTGAATCAGTCTTGTTTCAAGGGAAAGTCAGTTGAATTTTGTGTAGTTAATGAGCATGACCAAGAATGATTATCTAATGGATCATAATGTCAATACCATCCAAGCAATGTTATGTTGTTGCAACTTGCAATTATAAGGAGTAACATCAGCTCCCCACCATCCCATCCACTAACACGTTGCAATATTGACAAGCAGAAACGTAAAGGGAATTTATTCATCTCTTTTGCATGTGCAGCCAAACTAAAATCTCATGGATGAAGGGGATAACAGGGAAGGAATAAATCAATAAATGGTCACTGAAGATATTTCTTTTATAGATGTTATTATCACAACATATCATGGAATATAGTAACTCATTCGAGATATTTCATAGGTATTGCTACGTTGACTATTGAATTCTCTATCATCCTTCAATGAATCTTTAGTTTGAGTACTTGCCCTATCTAACAAGTCTTCTTGACTTCTCTACATTCTCTTTTCTAGCTTACAAGGAACTTACTAATTCTTCGACTAACAACACTGAGAAAAAAAATTCCTCAATAATAGATACCATATAATCGAACTTAAGATTCAAAAAATAAAGAAAAAATTATTTTATTTAATTTCAAAAATGTTCTTTCTCTAAAATTCAAAATTAAAAATAAAGTTATAATTTCTATTTTTACTTTAACACGAAGACGTCACTACCACCGATGGCTAACCATTATTCCAACCACCATTCTGACAAATACAATTTTAACTGTCATTAGTTATTATTAGATTACTATTAAACACCACTTTGACCATCGTTAATCACATGATCATCACTTTATCCTTTTATGATCTCTAATTCAACCATAAACAATAATTGTTGAGAGACAGATGTGAGTTGTGTAAGTCGCACATTACTTAAAAAAATGGAGGTTGAACACTTTATAAGTGAGATGACTCATACACCTATTGTCTTAAGATTTTGAATGAATATGTGGTGTCTCTTGATCACTTGTTTGAGAGAGTCTTTAACCTTTAGGTGAGTCTTAAACTCAATGTGCATGTTCCCCTCACATAGGTATCGAGTCCTTGTATCGAAAGTCTTCCTAACATGGTGGAGTTCAGACGATGTGTCTCGTGGAATTCCCGTGATGTGGTAAGGGTGTATGTCAATGGCGATACAAGTATGTGGAAGAAAGATCTTCCACTTGAGGGGTGAATAGTAGATGGACTCACTATTGAGGGAGATATTATTGAGAAGTAAGTGTGAGTTGTGTAAGTCTCACATTGTTTGTAAAAGTGGAGGTTGAACAATTTATAAGTGAAAGAACTTATACACCCATTGCCTTAAGGATTTGGATTAATATGTGGTGCCTCAATCACTTGTTTGGGTGAGTCTTTAACCTTTATGTGAGTCTTTGATTAACTGTGGATGTTTCTCTTCATGATGGCATATCAATGGTATCAGAGCATGGTTCGAGTAATGGACCAGATCCTTGTATCGAAAGTCTTCCTGACATGGTGGTGGTCAGACGACATGTCTCGTTGAAGTTCCCGTGACGTGGTTAGGGTGTATGTCAACGACGGTACAATTATGTGAATGAAAGAGCTTCTGCTTGAGTGGAAGAATAGTGGATGGACTCACACTT
This sequence comes from Vicia villosa, assembly GCF_029867415.1. Classification (NCBI taxonomy): domain Eukaryota; kingdom Viridiplantae; phylum Streptophyta; class Magnoliopsida; order Fabales; family Fabaceae; genus Vicia; species Vicia villosa. The sequence continues at coordinate 350,026 of NW_026705480.1, forward strand.
GAGGAGGAGATTGTTGAGAAACAAGTGTGAGTTGTGTGAGTCCTTTATTTCTTGGAAAAATGGAGGTTGGACATTTTATAAGTGAAAGACTCATTGCCTTAAGGTTTTGAATGAATATGTGGTGTCTCTCTCACTTGTTTAGGTAAATCTTTTACCTTTATGCGATTCTTTGACCCAATGTGGATGTTTTCACTCATGTTTTCCATCCTCCTTTAATAACTAACTTGACCATCAACATCCATCAATCTTACCACCACCCTCCAAACTCTATAACCACCACTTTGACCATTATCAATCAACAATCCTTTCAGTCTCAGTCGTCAATTTGATTATCAATCACTACCACTTTAACCACCATGATGACCATCATTGATCATCACCACTAACTACTCTTACTACCACAAACAATTACCAAAATCACCACTGTCATACACTGTTGATCACCACTATCGACTACCACTTCAACTACTACTCTGACCACCATCGACAACCATTTTTTCATCCTTCCAAAATAGCTTCAAATTTATTAGATGATATTTCCTTTTTAAATATGATTGATTTGAATCATTGTGTGCATGGTTAGCACATGATAATGAATTGATGGAGTTTAGAAGAATAAATAATTAAACTTACTATAATGTTTATATATATATATATATATATATATATATATATATATATATATATATATATATATATATATATATATATATATATATATATATATAATCTCTTAAAAATTGATTTATAAAGGTAACAAATAACAATATTTTTTTTATTTTTTAGATTCTCGGTGATACCAAAAGACGTGGAAGACGTGAGCTTTTTTTTGTCTTGGAAAATGTATTTTAGTAGATCTCTGAAAAACTCTTGTGCCTTCTCAGCCTAGCTTAAGAATTCTATCTTGTTTCTAAGCCAATAGAGAGGTGAGTGGTTTCGACCTCCATTATTGTGTTCTTTGTGGTTACGGTGCTCCTTTGGATGTCTTTGGATTGGAGAGCTCTAATTTTGTCTGATGCTGGTCTTTTCTGTGTGTTTATGTGTTTTTAGTTTTGTTTTTTATCCTCCCTTTTGGTGGTTGGGGTTATTATAGATGATAGTTTTTAATATGTTTTTTCTGTTGGTTTTGATCCAAGATTGATACTTCTTGTACCTTTTTCTTGCAGATCACTTCTATTTTGACTGTAGTGCCTTCTTTCTATTTCTTTTATATATATATATATATATATATATATATATATATATATATATATATATATATATATATATATATATATATATATATATATATATCATATTTGCCTTTAAAAAGAAAAACTCTATTCAATAAAAAATTATTAACAATTTTTTAATTTTTTAGTGAACTTTGGTTTCCTTTGTGGAGACAAGAGCCCCCATAACTTTTTTCATAGATCTACCTTTGTTAGTTTGCTAGAGAAGAAAGAAGGGTTAATAACAACAGATTGAACTTTAAAATTCATGCATCGAATTAAGAGAAACATTTGCAAACTTGTTATTTATATTAAACAAACTACAACATGCCATAATTCCCTCTACACAAAGTATCAAAGCGACACAAATTACATGCTATTTATTACCACATCTAGCAACAACCATAACATTTCATATCAATTCTCATGAACTTGTTTTTGTTCAGCTTTCAAACGTTGTTGAACCATAGAGATATAAATTGCAGCTTTCATGTCAACACTTTCATCCGTTGGAAAGTTATCACTCCAATAATCCGTTACCACAATGGAAACTTTCGGGCTTGGCTTCGCGTAATCTTTGTGGACTACAACAACATGGGAGGCCGGGGAAGGTGAAGAGTGGTTTGGTTTAACGTTGGTTGTTGTGAATTCTAAGGTTGTTGTTGTTGAAGGTTTTGTTGTTCTAAAGAGAGGGGATATCTTTCCTTTAAAGAGTCCTCGGTTTCTCTTTCGGTTTGCTTCCATTTTTTTGTAAGAGGAAATTGTGAAGATACAAAAGGACTAAGGGGGAGAATACGGTGTGAATTTGTGTAGGTTTAGAAGTTGAGGGTGTTGAGGTATATATATTGTTCTATGATACCTTTTTTTGTTGATTTGGATTATGGATTAGTAGAACCCACTCATTCACAATATTGTTGTCTTTTAAAAAATAAAATGTAAATGATATAGCTAAGCTACGTGATAGAAAGAATGACAATTTCAATAAGCATAAAAAGGAATCATCTATCCACTCGAGGAAAGTATAGGAGGCCTAGATTTTTTTTTCTAAATGTCGCTTGTAAAAGAAAAACTTATAAGACAATTTCTTAATCTATTCCATGGATCTCTTAGCCACTACGTAAAATTCTAATTTTGTCCCCAGTTTTCGTAGATATATTTTCGGAAGCATTTTGAATTTGAAAAAATGTATTTTTTACTGTAGATGCATTTACAGAAGGAGTGTTCCGTAGGTGCATCTACGAAACAGTCTGCTAAATTTTCAAATCATATTCATTTCACTCAAAAACTCAATTTTGATTACAATAATATTTTAAAATACAAATGTAAAACTAAAGAAACGCATTTTAAATTCAATAGTAGGTTCATAAAAAAATACATCGTATAAATAATGTCGGTCATAATTTCGAATACATCATCAAAATAACATAAGTAACATACATACATACATCATCAAAGAAAATACAAACATAAAAATATACTACATGCATCACTATTGTGTATGCCGGACATCATCCTGATGCTCTCCACCACGGCCTCCGCCTCTACGTCCACCATGGCCTCTCCTGGCTCTGCCTCTAGCGTCAAGTGCCCCACTAGTCCTGGCACGATTTCTACGGTATAGAAATGTCTCGTGTGCCAGACTAATCATACTCTCCACCACACGCCTCTGTGCAGACCCCTTAGAGAATAGACCATCTGCAATGCTCCGAGTCTCGTGTCAGCTATCTCACGACAGCCTGATGAGCCTACATAATCTCCTCGTGGGCTGGTCTGGGCGGATCTCCAAGTGCAATGGGAAGCATGTACGGGTGTGACACCCTGTACTACCAGGTGATGTATCCTTCGACGCAGCTCGAGTCGCTCTCTACTCTCTTCGTCTGAGCCTCCTCAGGAACCATGTAATGCTCCCAGTTTGCAAATACCTCATCTAACAGCCAACGGGTCATGGTGATAGGAGCGGAGACTATAGGGTCGCGAGGTGTCGTTTGTGCGTAGCCAAACTGACGCATGACGCGCTCCGAAAGATATCGTACAAGGATGGTCGAGCTGGCGGCCAACCATCCAGAATACAGCGCTATCTTATCAAAGGGAACCGTCTCTCGATGCTTATTATAGCAGTTATATCGTACATCCTCGGCAGCAATGCGATCAAGTGCGCGCCTGTAAGGTAGAGGCTCCTGGTTCTGTCTGCGGGGGTTGAATCTATTGGCCCGCGAAGCCCCTGAAGCTCAGAATCGCAACAATGGCGTAAATCCACTATTCAGTCACCCAAAAACCCCATTTTTTTTATTGATCGTCCAAAATAAACTACAAACAGCACCTACATTGTCTCTGAACAATATCTCTAATCCTATCCAATCATTTCTACACCTAAATATCATATTCTAATTTGATTTCAAAATACTCTAAAATAAGTCAAAACATCGAAAACTTACCGGTTAAATAACGATTTGAACTTGATGGAATGTCTTGATACTTGATGTTGACAATGTAGGCCGAGTGTTTGAGAGCTTGAGAGTGTTTGAGAGTGTTTAGGGTTTAGAGAGTTTGAGAGAGTTTGAGAGATAGAAGTTTGAAACGGAGAGAATGAGGGAGGGGAAAGGTTTGGCGCAAGTTATAATGTCAAACTTGTCCGTACATGCATCTACGGAAGAGTTCTGTAAGTGTATCTATGGAATAAAACAACGTTAAACAAAAATAAAGGAGTGCTTCTAGAAGTGCATCTACGGAAGCACGAGGGTAATTTGATCAATTCAGTAGTGCGTAAGAAGGTCATGGAATGGGATGAAAAATTGTCAACTTTTATAATTACCCATTGTTATAAATTAACTACCATACCAGCAAAAATAAGATTGTTTCAATATTTTCAAAATCAAAATAATCACTAAATATCAGACTTAAGTTAAACAACACTTTAGAAGGAACAAAACATCGAAAATAAAATAGATAATTATGGTGGTAATACAAAATTCTTATTCAATCAATCAAATTGCTGAGTACCTGACTTAAGATGTGAAATTAAATATTTTGAGACTCGAGGTAAAATTTTAAATTAAATATTTTAATATAAAAAAATTTAAATAATATATTTTATTTTTACATATTTTTAGGATGTTAAATTATTGTAATTAATTTTATTTTTATATTTTCTTTTCAATTGATAATACCACATCTAAAAACGTATCTTATAATTTAAAAAAACTATTATTTAAAAAACATTTCCAAATTTTTGTAAAACAAAATATAATTTTTAAATTAATCAATTATACAATGTCCATCCTAAATGATTATTATTATTATAAATTTTTAATAGGTGCTATTAATTAATTAACATAAAAAGTTACTTTCTTACTCTGTAATTTAATTTATTGTTCAACTCACATTTACATAAATGTATTTAAACATAAATCAATTCTGCTAAACTCAATTATAAAAAAATCAATTCTATCAAATTCAATTCTGTTAAAATGACCATGATCTAAACACTCCCTATAAGTTTGTTATAACTAGTGTTTTTCTTTTAAAAAGAAGGTATCTATTAAGCAAAGTCACATCTATCTCATAGGTTCTTGTACCTCAAACGTGTTTTTAGTCTCAATAATATTATTAGGGTATCTACCTAAGCCAAAATCACATTTATTTTGCAACACCTCTAGTTTATATATCAAAAAGACCTGATAAAAATGTCCTATGGATGAGGATGGGCTTATGGTCCCCTATCTAAATATCTGAGGGCATATCTCTTTGAACTTATATTGTTGTCCTGGTTTATTCCCATTGATTGTTAATATAGTTTTGTTGTTTCCCAAATATGATATTGGTCACTTTTATTAGAATCTAATAATAATTTGTCTACTTGTACTTTATCCAGAAAAATATGGCCTACCAATATTGGAAAAGGATCAGATTCAATTTCAATCCAACCAAATTTCCAATGTGGTTAGGCTGAATAATATATATAGTGCTTCCCTTAATATGTATTTGTTAAGTTTTAATCATCTTTGGACATAAATGCTTATATATGTTTAGAAAATTAACAATATATTTAATTTGTTTAGTTTAAGATATTTGTGTAAAGGGATTCATGGGCTCCATATATTCTTGATTGTTTGGACTTTAGAGCAGAGGAATTTATGCTCTATCCACTAAACCTAAGCTTTTCTATAGTAACTATTTATCGTAGAAAAATTCATATATATCAAATATATTTTACACGAAAATGTAGAGATTAATCTCTTGAATTATAAATAATAAAAAAATTTCATACAAAATTTAACAATATTATGTGCCTAAATAATTGACTATTTAGCCATCTCACACGGATTTTAAAAATAGATAAACAGCAGTTGGCTGATAAGCTAGTTGATAGTTTATTGTTTATGGGTGATGGCTGATGACTGATAGCTTATACTTTATAGCTGATGGTTGAGACTGATAGTTGATAACCTAATTGAAGTGTTTGGTAAAATTAGCGGTTCAACTAACTTATAAATGTAAAATAATATAAAAGTTATTTAGTACATAATTATTTCATTTTAAATTAAAATAAATTATAAAAGATAAAAGTGGATTTTTATTAAAATAATAAGAATAAAAAAGGAAGAAAAAAATATAAGCTATAAACTATAAATTAAAATATTATTTAAAATAACGTCTGAAAAATAAACTATAAACTAACAAAATAAATTATAAGTTCGTGATAACAATACTCTTACCAAACAGAATCTATATTAACTTAAACTTAAAAGTAGAAATACTTTTTACACTCAAAATCTAACCTAAAAGATAAAGCAATATCTAACATAGTATAATTACACAATAAAATTGATATGAAGCAAGAGTGTTAATACAATCATTGTCTTCTTTATAAAATATGAGAAAGTAAAAATTCTCTTATATTAAATTAATTTTTAAATTTTTTTTTTGAGATTCCATTGAACAAAATTAATATTGAAGAAGTCATTTTCTACAAGTTTAGAATCACATTCTAATTAAAGATTTTTAACTTTTTATGTGAAAAAATTCAATAACAAGCATGATTGCTAGAAATTAAGCGTGACTATAAGAAAGAAAGATAAAAAAGAATCTTAATTATTTGTACTCCTATAAAATTAAAATAATTAAATATTGATGAATATAATATTAATTAGGGTGGAATTTAAATAAAATAATTAAATTATATCAAATACTAAAAGTTTTATTCTTTACAAAACAATTTAATTTTATAAATATGTAATAGTTATTTTGAGACCAGAGTATATTTTTGGTGAACAGGCCTTTTTCTACTAAATGATGTGCTTAGAAATTATGTAACATCAACTCAATAAGATACGAGAAAAATCTAAGAATTTGTTAAGTGTATTTAGTCAAAATGACTGTTTACACACTTTTTGGGGTCTCTAACACGACTAATGACCAGCACAAGAATAAAGGAAAAACCATATCTTCAAAAAGACTATATAGAAAGCAAGATCATATGGATGATGGATAAGAATGGCTTAGTACTTTCAACTTAAATGATTTCATACAAAATTACAAATTATGTTTTTGATAATAATATTTCAAGTAAGAAATCTCATAAAAAGAAAATGACTAAACAATAAATAATTAACATGAATATACGCGTAATTGCAGAGATTAATTTTTTATACTAGAGAGAATTATATTGGATTAAAAATTCTTTTTCAAAAGAATTTAACACTGTTTTATGTCCATGAATGAATTCGAATTCAGAATCTCTGACTAAATTAGAAGAGATCTCTTTCCATCTCATTCAACTGTCATTATATCAATAAAATACTTAACTAATTAATCCGTCAATTCGCTCAATTGGTAACTACAAGGACATTCGACTGCAAGGGCATGAGTACAAACCAGTGACATCACACTTATTCATTTTTACGAGGTGAAATTCTATCCATTAACTGCTAAAATAAATACTTAACAAATTTGTATTTACTAAAAGTATAATAAGTTACAATCCCTAATGATGTAGGGTTGTCCGAGGGTTTTAGGATTGTTGTTGGTGTAGAGAAAACTCACGAAGGGGTGGTGATAAGCTCTATATCTATGTGATTTGTTGGTGAATTGAATTTCCTTCCTCGATTCAGTGGGTGAGGTATTTATAGGAATATTGTCTAAAGACTTTGATGATGAAAACTGAACAAGAAAGAATATGTCATAAATCATCATCATTAAAGGAGAAACATACACAATCAAGTGTTCAAGTTCTAGATAAAAGATAAAATCAAAGTTAAATCAAAGGAGCATGTTGGATCAAAAGGAATCAAATTCCAGTTGAAAGTACCAATCAAAGTTAAATCAAGTTGAAAGGAACTAAAGTTGTGAAGTTATGACAACTCGCTTGATATTTTTTTTAGTGTTCTATCTTGTAGTTTGATCAATAATTGTAAATGAAATAGGAGTAAGACTTATATTACTAAGGCATTACAACAAAAAAAAAGTATTTCAAACTTATCATATTTTTACTAAAAATTCTTATAGCCAATCCAAACATGTACTTAATTAATTAAGAAGCTTTTTAATCAATTGAGGAAGCAAAACTCTATTGTTTAATCAATTAAGGCCTTTATCTAATATATTAAAACAAGAGCAATGCATCCTAATCGATTAGGTAGGTTTATTAATCGATTAAGTGACATCTAAAATTAGGGTTTCCTATTTTGGTTTAACCTAAATGATTAGGTAGACATTATATTTAATTAGGAGGAGTCAAAGCCCATGGTTTGTTTCCTTTTTGAGCCAATGTTTTCCAATAGAAATGAGTTATTTCCTCACCTCTCAACATAATTTTGTTTTAATAATCATCTCTTATATCTCTTATATTATATTTATTTTATTCACTAGTCATTTTTTTAGTGCTAAGAGAGTGCAAAGCTTCATTAGAGAGTTGTTTGTTTTTTTTTGTTGTGTTGAAATTGTTTTTTCAATAACATTGTTCTCTTATGATTTGTAATAGATTTTAAGGTTGTGATCTCAACATGTAAAAAGCCTTGTTTAATTTTGTTGAACATGGGTAAAATTTTAAGGTATTTGTATAAGGTTTTTAGGTTGATCATAGCAAAAGCTCGAGTTGGTTTTAGTGGAAATCTCAAGAGGAAATTCTTGGGGACTTGTCATACCCAAATTTTGACCCTCCCTAAGATATCACATCATATAGCATCTCTCATGCTTCATCAACTCAAGGCAGATACCCAGAGCAGTCACTTGTTCACCAAGTCCTCAGATTACGGTTTCAAGCCAGGAAACTCAGGCAAATGATCAATCAATGACTGAAATCATCCTCAGTATATCATAAGAGATCAAGATACTTAATTCATCCCCACATGATCTCAAATCCCAAGGCATCAAGCCTCAAGTTCATCAGAAGCACCAAATTAGGGTTTTGGATTCATTAGGGACTACAGTTAACCTTTTCATCTGGAAGAGACTTCAAGCTTCAAAAACATGATTCAAAGAGCTCAAGTATCTTCATATGATTCTCCTCATCAATATCTAAGCCAAGACATGATTCCATGGCTCAAATCATGGTTCAACAATCTCCAATGCCTAATTATGATACACTCATATCATTCATTTGATTAGAAGATTTCAATTCATTTGGAAAAAGTCAACCATTTGAGATCACTTTGACTTCTGGGAAATTTGATCAACCATGGATTTTTAAGGATCAAAATCATGAATATATCATTATTAGAGCCATTTGATAAAGAAAAATCAAGAAAATTAATCAAGAATAAAAAAGTCAACATTTTAGGGTTTTGACTTTTTAATGAAGAATTAGATATTCTTCATTCAAACTTTGAAAAGTCATAACTTCTTCATCCTTTGGTCAATTTTTTTCTTCCAAAGCTCATTTTGAAGAGAAAATCAAGATCTACAACTTTTCCAAGTGTGAAAAATTTCTTAAAAAGTGAATGGTTTTTAAGTTAGAAGCTTGTGAACATTTTTCCAACTTTTTCACCAACTTCCAAGCCATTTTTCACTTTGATCCAATATGAATTCATTCAAGACATCAACAAGAGAATTGAAGTACATCCTCCAAGCTTTCCAAAAAGTCCTAAAACATCATTTGATTTTACTTGAGCAAGAAGTTATGAATTTTCAAAGAAGGCTGCATAAAACTAGTTTCAAGCTTAACTAGTCTCGCTCTTCACCAATTTTCCACAAGTTCTACATTCAATTAGAAAATGTTTATGCATTGTCATCAACCAAGAACAAATGGATCATTTTAGAATCATTTCAGAAGAATATCAAAGTACCATTTTTTTCACTTATCATGTGAAAAATTAATCATTACAAATTTGAAATCATTACAAAATTGGTGATTGATTATCTCCAAATGCCAAGTTGATCACTTACAAAATCAGATTTGAACTTGTAATTAGAGGAATGAGAAGTTTGTAGAATTGAATCCTAACCAATCCAAAGAACTCATCATTACATGAAAGGAATATTCCATAACTTATTCACTAAGTTATTCAACTTCAAGCTCATTTTCTCTCAAGACAATATCATCTCATTTGCCTATAAATAGAGAGCTCATATTCATTCAAAATCACACCAAAGCAACTTCAATTCTTGTTTTCTCCAACTTCTCTATTTTCTCATTTTTCAAAAGTTCTCATGGAGTGAAGAAGTGAATTCTTCAAACCACAGCTACTCCTTTGAAATTGAGCATTCATACACTTCATACACATCATTTAGAAGTGATCCAAGTCCTTGTTGGAGTTCCGAAACATCATAATCATCATCTCTATCTTCAACTTAGAGTGGCTGAAGTTGAGGTTGTGTGGAGCAATCCATAAGGTTCCAGGCCAATGTGAGCATCCAAATACCTTCCATAATCATCATAGAAGCTTCCCAGATCATAATCTTGCAACTGGAACATCCATATCAAAATTTCGGATTTTCACTTTGAAGGTTAGTAGCTCAACTTTGAACTCTATAATTCATGCATCATAATTGATCAAACAAGTTTCCACCATCTTTCTGCATGTTTATAGATCATTAACCCTAACTTAATTGAATGAATTCATACATATACACGATTTCATGTTAAATTTCAGTTTTAGGGTTCATCATTGTTCATACGTGAAATTTTGAATTTAACTTAAAATAAATAAAATTAAATGCTACCATCATGTTCCTTGTTAAAAAATAAGTGACTTTCATGTTTGTATAGAATTTCCTAAGTACAATTGTAGAAGAGTGTGCATCAAAATGCCATGATCAAGGGGGTTATTATAGGATATTAAAGCTTCATGGAGTGCTTATCGTGTTGTTCAAAAACATATTGTTGAGTTACAAAAGGATCCACAATCACACCCGAAATTTACTTTGGGTAATCACAAGATTCGTTATCGTGGAAAGCTAGTCATTCGGGTTGTCATTGATCTGAAGCTTACAATTATGCATTGGTTACATGACTCCATAGTGGGAGGACACTCTGGTTGAGAATTTACCGCTTCAAGGGTCAAATTCCTTTTCCTTTGGAAGGGTGTGAACAAGGATATACATTAATATATTCGTAATTGTGATGTTTGTCAGTGCTGCAAACCAAATTTAGTTGCTTATCCAATCTTACTCCAATGGTTACCTATCCCACATAATATTTGGGAGGATATTAGTTTGGATTTCATCGAAGGATTACCCCAATCGGGAGGTAATCATGTCATCCTTGTAGTGGTGGATCAACTTAATAAATACACATATTTCCTCTCTTTATCCCATCCGTACACAACCCTAGATGTTGTTAAATGTTTTTGGATAATGTGTATAAATCGTGTGGTAGGGATTCCATATTTTTTTAGTACTATATGGAGAAATTTTATAGTTGAACGGTGTAGCCTTGAACAAATGTAATGTCTACCATCCTCAATCCAATGGGCAAACGGAGGCGGTGAACAAATGCTTGGAAATATATCTTCGTTTTATGTGTTGCAAGAAACCAATTACTTGAATTCAATGGTTTGCTCAATGGTGGTATGATACAAACTTTCACTCCTTTATACAGACTACACCGTATGAGATGGTTTGTGGCCAGTCACCTCCTATCCCTTTGTCGTTCTTATCGGGTGAAATAGCTAATGTTACAATCGTTTGATCACTTGAAGCTTAAGAACCTGTCATCAAATTATTTACTTTTACCTTCTACATGCATAAAATTGAATGGCTCTTGATCGGGAAATAGCAAGTGTACTACTTTTTACCGATGTAGTTATTAAAGTGGAAATTTATCCAAGTATCGATCACAAGGACTGCGGATAAAATATAAGCCAGGACTAAATTTCAATTGAACAAAAAGCTATGGTTGGGTTTTTGATTGGTTTGATAAAAACGGAATAACTGTTTATAATTAACAACGATAAGTAAATGATGATTTGGTACACAAATGAGAAGACATGCTAGGTTGATGTATAAATCTTACGTAACCCCTTGAGAACACCGTTGTTCACGAAAAGATGTGACTACAATTGAGTATCAATTCTATAAAATAGTTTTCCCTAATTCCTTAGTGGAGAACTTTTTAATACTTAAAAGTCAATTTCAATTCCTCAATAATTGAATTTAGTATTAAAGCAATATGCACTGTAATCTAGAATGGATGATCACTACAGTAAAATCCTTATTCCTAAGCGATTTATCGGTAGTGTTTCAATTCAAAATGCATTAGGAAGGTGTGTCACGCCTAGCCCTAACCGTAGATCAATAAAATATTTTCCAATATAATAAAGCATTAGAAACTTTGAATCATAAACTCAATTTATAAAAACATCAAATTCATCAACAACCGTTTTAACAAGTCATTACATGAAAAGATTTAGGGACATCACCCTAGCATAATAAGAGTTTAGCTACTCATAGTGTGTAAGAAAATAACAAGAGTAAACGTAGTCATTACAAGAAATTATCGGTCGATATGATCTCCAATCGCGAGTGCTCTTGAAGATCTCTTCCAAAACCCTTGATTGCTCTTTCTCTGTAATTCTCTATGCTCAATGATCCAAGATGCCTCCACCCTTCTTCCCGTTAGGTTTTAGTAGTGTTGGCTCACTTCCTCAGTATCCGAAAGGTCCGAAATACCCTTAATGAGACCCAAGCTTTCAAAATTACAAAACTTGAATATCTGCCCGCGCCTAACAACACGGTCCGTGTGCAGGAACACGGGTGCCCGTGTTGTTCCTCTGGTCAGCTCTCAAAATTGCCTTTCCACGCATCTTTCCACACGGGCCGTGTGCAGGAACACGGGTGCCCGTGTGAAACCTCTGTTTTGCTTCCCAAAAACATCTTTCCAGCCATCTTTTGACACGGCCCGTGTGCATGCACACGGGTGCCCGTGTTGCCCTCAACTTTGGCTCTTTTGGCTATTTTCTCCTCTCGTGCTCGCCATAAGTCTCTACCTTTCCTGTGCATCAACCTGGCCACACACAAACTAACAACCAACGCATAAAACGGCACTTGAATAATACTCAAAACACACTAACATGCAACAACGTCACACAATCGAAAAACAAGGAACTTAATTCAAAAACATATGACAATGCCACTTAGTATTACCAAGATTGCGAATTTCGGTCGGAAAAAGATGCGGAAACTTACTAGAAATGGTGACCGATCACAACCCCACACTTATCTCATTGCTTGTCCTCAAGTGATGTATAGAGGCAAAACAGAGGTCACCAACGAGATTCTTTTCTCCACAACACAACCAGGTTTTTCGCAAGATTCCTTCACTTAGCAATCGAGTTTAAGGTTTCCTTCTTCAGACTATCAACGGCATTCCCACTTTCGAGCACGTTTTTCACCTGCAAGCTTTTCACACTCTCACAAAATCTCTCCGGGTTAAAGTGTCTACACTCATAGTATCGAGGCATGCATATTACTTTCAACTTTGAATAAATTCTCAAATCACTACACACAGAGATTACACACACTTTATGAGGTCTTAGGGTTGTAACATGGCTTTGGTTTGGTGGGTAAACAAGGAACGGGGTAACAAATGGTTTAGGTGCTCGGCATTACATAGGATTCACTTCTCTACTCATTTTGATCTGAATCGTAAGAATGGGGTTTGAACCTTTTCCAGACTAAAAGTGGACCAGGGCAAATATCTTCTTTTGCTTTGAAATTTAAACCTCTTTTTGTTGGTTTTCACAAGATCCATATTCATCTTTTTCTCTCTTTTTTTTATGAGATATTCTTTTCTTTTTTTTTTCTTCTTCTTCTTGCCCCCCCCTTTTTCAATGGTTCAAAACCCCACACTTAGATCCTTTTAGTGTCTTTCAAGTGATTAATCATGAATGCCGAGCGATGACGTGAACAATGAGAAAACGGGTGATAAAAAAAAACTAACACAATGAACAAAACAAACATTACGGCTCAAAGGGGGTTAACGATGGATAACATGCATACGGGATGGTTAGAAAGGCTCGAGGGTACGGAAAAAAAAACTTGCCTCAGTGTGCGCTTTCATAGTGTCTTGTGTTATGAGAAAATACGCAAAATCAAAGTGAATAGTGCCATACCTGACTGGACTCTCATATGGATGTTATGAATTTGGCTCTGACATCTCACCGGGTAGGTTAAGCTTGCATGCTTCAAAGTGCTCTAGGTGTCCTGCAGTTTCCTTTCCTCTAAAGTTCACCATACTCTCTCTTGGTTCAGTGTTTCCTCATTGCGTCCTACCTTCTTTTCTTTGATTGTGTCAACTTCCGTGGTGCCTGTAGAGATCAAGTGTGAGATGTGTTGTTCAACCACTATCTATTCATTTGCCCCCCTCCGACTTGTATCCAACCTGGTAACACCATGGCAGCACTACAAACTTGAAATAAACACAATAACAGAAAGACAAAAGACAAAGGTTCAAATTAAACAAACTAAACTATGAATTCAAAAACGGAAAGCAAAACAATAAAATAAAACCTCCCCCACACTTGAACGAAACATTGTCCTCAAATGTTTTAATTCCAGTGTGACGGAGATTACCAGGCTCACTGATAAGGCGGTGGAGGAGCAGGATCCTGAGGAAATTGCGACATGAGGCGTCGCATCATCTCCTGGACATCATCCATCATAGCTCCTTGTCTGAACAATTCAACACCCTGTCGCGTTTGCTCGGTGCGGAGAGCGCCAATCTCCGTTTGTACCCACCCCCATTGATCCTGAGTCATGGAAGATGATCCAACAGTGTGCTGGAAAAACTGCTGAGGAGGCGGGACAGGTCGATCTTGGGCAGGGAGGTCATCCTCCATGTCGTCACCTGCAAAATTATGGTCATGTGGAGGGCTTTCACCCATAAACTCACCTGTCGCTACATACAACCAGTTAGCACGATTTGCAATAGAAACAGAATCAGGTGCAGGTAGTGCCATAACATGCTGTCCATGGACAGTTAGTGAGAAGTACCCAGGCTTTACTACAATCATCCTCTGATTTACAAGAGTTTGCAAATCAATTTTCTTACCCGGTAATGAAGGTTCATCATTCAACAAGTGGCCATAATCCAAGTGCTCAGCCAATTGAGAGATCATTCCCCCAACTGAAATCTCTCCGGAAGAAGCACACCCAACTTGCTTCAGGTGGTTAGCAGCAAAGGCCGCGACATTCACCCGACTCACCTCAATCATGTTATGTAACAAAAATAACTCTCTTCTTGCACAGACCCCTGTACTATCTCCCCTCCCAAACAGAGTGAAAGCCAAACCCTTCTGAGCATAACGAAAACAAGGGTTATGAATCCCCGAGGCCTTAGCCTTGCTAGGATTGTACCCAGCTGCACCTGTGATGGCTTCCCAAAATTCACAAGCAGGAAAAGTTTCGGGGGGGGCGCCCGGTCCAGAGGACGGTAATTTCAGTGCCTCCCCTACCTCTTCCACAGACAACAAGTGCTTATGTCCAAACATATAAAACTCTAGATCACCAAAATACTCCATTTCGGAGCCATTCCATTTGTGCCTCAATTTGAATTCTACAGTGCTCAGGAATTCCAGAGTTAGGCCCTCATAAGTCGGTGCCTCAAACAGCATAAAAGGCAACATTCCGATGTTGTGAAACATCCGGCAGACTTCATCTTTGAGGCCTAAATTGGTAAGAGTGTCATCACAAATATATCTAGTCGGGAGCAATTTACGTTGCACTAAAATATCATACCTTGCTTTGTGCTCAGGGAGGGCAAACGTAATACCATGGGCATTTTCCTCTTGTGTCCCGCTACGAACGGTTGCGCGACTAGGAGCGCGACGGACCCGCTGCCTCGGTTGGGAGGGTTCGGCAAAATCATCCCGAACATTGCGGTGTTGGGTTGTCTTTCGGGGAGGCATTGTAATAGCTCTGCAAGAAAAAATTAACAAGAACCCACAAATAACACAAGCAAAAAATTCGGAAAAATAAAATTGCACAAAATCAAAAACTAAACCGATAGAAGTGAAGAGGGTGGAGAGTAGAACAACTTTTGTGAAGGCACTATAGTGTTTAGATGGGTGGTTCATGGTGGTTGAGAGGGTTTAGTGAAGGTGGAGGCTAGGGTTTAATGGAGGAGGCACAAGAAAAGTTAGAGAATGAGTGGAAAGAAGAAGAAGATAGATATAATGAAGATGGGGCCCACATGGGGGTTTTTAAAAAAATTTGAAAAATCTGTTCCGCATAGCTCACACGGTCCGTGTGGCTGCACACGGGCGGCCGTGTGAAAAAGCTGGCTGCTTCCATTGGGGCGTGCTGAGGGGCAACACGGGCCTTGTTTCTGCACACGGGCGCCCGTGTTGCTGGTACTGAAGCTCCTTTTCAATTTTTCTTTTTTCCCTGCATTCAGTCTTCAACACGGGCCGTGTTTCTGCACACGGGTGCCCGTGTTGATGGTCTTCTATGCCTCAAAAATGGACACCCTCCGTGCCTTTTTACTTGAGTTGCGTCTACCGGTCCAAACTCTACCACCTACAAAATAAACGAAATAAAACAAAGAAAACGAAAGTTAAATGAAATAAACGTGGGTTGCCTCCCACGGAGCGCTTCGTTTAACGTCGCATGGCTCGACGGTCCATCGTCCTACTAAGCAAGACGAATGACATCAACCTGTCCAACTGGTTGACCTTGGAAATATGGCTTTAATCTCTGCCCATTAACTTTAAAGATGTCTCCATTAGCTTGATTCTTGATTTCAACTGCACCGTAAGGGAACACGTTATGAACCACAAATGGTCCCGACCATTTGGACCTCAATTTTCCCGGAAAAAGCTTCAAGCGAGAATTGTACAGAAGGACCAGCTGTCCTTCCCAAAACTCTTTTTTCTGGATCCTCCTATCGTGCCACTTCTTGGTCTGTTCCTTGTAAACCTTGGCATTTTCGTACGCACGATTCCGAAACTCTTCTAATTCATGCAACTGTAGGATTCTAGAATTTCCTGCTAGAGACAAGTCCATGTTCAAGAATTTAGTTGCCCAAAATGCCTTGTGTTCAAGCTCTAAAGGCAGGTGACATGCTTTTCCGTAGACAAGTTGGTATGGTGACATCCCGATGGGCGTTTTGAATGCCGTTCGGTAAGCCCATAACGCATCATCTAGCTTTGTTGCCCAATCCTTTCGGGAAGAACTCACCGTCTTCTCTAGAATTTGTTTGAGCTGTCTATTAGACACCTCTACCTGACCACTAGTTTGAGGGTGGTAAGGAGTGGCTATCCGATGCTTCACATTGTACTTCTGAAGGAGTTTCTCCATGAGGTGATTGAGGAAGTGAGTTCCTTCATCACTTATTAGCGCTCTCGGCACTCCAAACCTTGAAAATATGTTTTCTCTTAAGAACTTGACTACCACCTTCGCATCATTAGTTGGTAAAGCTACCGCCTCCACCCATTTCGAGACATAGTCCACTGCAACTAATATGTAGTTCTTCCCGAATGACGGTGGAAACGGACCCATGAAGTCAATTCCCCACACATCGAATAACTCCACCTCTAACATGAAATTCTGGGGCATTTGATTTCTTTTTGATATGTTCCCAGTACGCTGACACTTATCACATTCCTTTACCATCTCTTGGGAGTCCTTGAACAATGATGGCCAATATAATCCTGACTGCAAAACTTTGGATGCAGTACGATCCCCACTGAAATGCCCTCCATATTCAGAGTCATGACATGCTCTCAGCACATCCCTTTGCTCCTCCTCAGGCACACATCGTCGTATCAACCCATCTACTCCTCTCTTGTACAGGTATGGGTCGTCCCATAGATAGAACCTGCAATCATGAACAAACTTTTTCTTGCGGTTAGAATCAAAATCGTCAGGTATTATACCGCCAACTAGGTAGTTTGCGTAATCAGCAAACCAAGGCACTCCAATAACAGCTAGGATGTGTTCATCATCAAACTCATCCTTTATTGGACGCCGCTCTTCTGTCTCCTCAATGGGTGACATCCGCGAAAGGTGATCTGCAACAGTGTTCTCACACCCTTTCTTGTCGCGAATCTCTACATCGAACTCTTGGAGAAGTAAAATCCACCTCAGGAGTCTGGGTTTCGAATCCTGCTTTGCAAAGAGATATTTTAAAGCAGCATGGTCAGTGTAAACAATCACTTTCGAACCCAACAGATATTGCCTGAACTTATCAAAGGCATACACAACAGCTAGCAACTCCTTCTCGGTAGTTGCATAATTGATATGTGTAGGGTTCAAAACGTGACTGGCATAATAAATAACATGAAGCAATTTTTCTCTCCGCTGTCCAAGTACAGCCCCCACTGCAATGTCGCTAGCATCGCACATGATCTCAAAGGGTAGAGACCAATCAGGGGCAATCACAATGGGTGCCGACACGAGTTTATTTTTCAGTGTCTCAAATGCATCGGCACACTCTTTATCAAATACAAAAGTCTTGTCTTTAACCAACAAAGTGGTCAGCGGTTTGGCTATCTTTGAAAAATCCCTTATGAACCTACTGTAGAATCCCGCATGGCCTAGGAAACTCCGAATACCTTTCTCATTCACAGGTGGTGGTAATTTTGAGATAACCTCCACCTTAGCTTGATCAACTTCGATTCCCCTGTGGGAGATCTTGTGACCAAGAACAATGCCTTCTCGTACTATAAAATGGCACTTCTCCCAGTTTAGGATCAGATTACTTTCTGGACATCGCTGCAAAACAAGTGAAAGGTTAGCCAGACAGTTATCAAAGGAGGAACCAAAAACAGAGAAGTCATCCATGAAGACTTCCATATGCTTTTCAAGCATATCAGCAAAAATAGAAGTCATGCATCTTTGGAATGTCGCTGGGGCATTACACAACCCGAACGACATCCTTCTATAAGCGAAGATACCGTAGGGGCAAGTAAAGGCTGTCTTCTCTTGATCCTCCGGTGCAACCGCAATTTGGTTGTATCCAGAGTACCCATCCAGGAAACAATAATAGTCATGCCCGGCCAATCTTTCTAACATTTGGTCAATGAATGGCAATGGAAAGTGGTCTTTTCTTGTGGCCAAATTTAGTCTTCTGTAGTCTATACACACCCGCCACCCAGTGACCGTTCTGGTAGGAATCAACTCATTCTTTTCATTAGCTATCACCGTTGTACCTCCTTTTTTAGGTACCACATGAACAGGGCTCACCCATGAACTGTTTGATATCGAGTAAATAAGTCCTGCATCTAACAGCTTCACGACTTCCTTTCTCTCTACCTCCTTCATAACTGGGTTCAATCTCCTTTGAGGCTGCACCACCGGTTTGTGATCTTCTTCCATGAGAATTTTGTGCATGCACATCGTAGGACTTATTCCTTTGAGGTCTTCAATTTTCCAACCAATAGCTCCCTTGAACTTTTTCAGAACTTCAATTAACTTGTCCTCCTGTATATTTTTCAAACTAGAGCTAATGATGGCGGGACATTTCTCTTCAGAATCAAGGAAAACATATTTAAGATTCTCCGGAAGCTGTTTCAATTCTGAACTCTTTGGCTTGTCTTCATTACAACCCAATGCTATTGGTTGCCTTAGATCTTCCCACCTATGTGTTCGAGAACCTTTAAAGATAGGTTGAGTTTCCAACATTGATACCACCTCTAAGTCATTATCATTGGCTTCTTCATTTTCCCCAAAAATTGACATGCTCAACACTCTTTCGAGAGGTAATTGCGATACACTCTCCACATGATCACTTTCTACCACTTGTTCGAGCACTTGTATATTGCTACTAGTGCCAATATCCTCTTTATGCTTCATGGTACTATGAACATTGATTTTTAACTCTTCATCATAAACCTTCAAAGTAAGAGTACCCCCATCCATATCTATCATGACTCTCCCTGTTTCCAAGAATGGTCGTCCCAGAATTATCGGCATCTCTTCATCTTCTGGCATTTCAAGAATTACAAAATCTACCGGAAACACAAACTTATCCACTTTCACAAGGACGTCTTGAACTACTCCGTAAGGTCGCTTGACCGAATGATCCGCAAATTGGAGAGTCATCCGAGTGTCTTGGATTGCACCAATTCCCAACTTTTTGTAGATGGATAGAGGCATGAGACTGATACTTGCCCCCAGATCAATTAGAGCTCTCTTGAAAGATCTATCTCCAATAGTGCAAGGGGTGGTAACTGCTCCTCTATCCTTCTTATTCACTGGAATCTTCAGTCCCTGCAAAATAGCACTACAAGTTTCTGTTAGAATAATGGGATGGTCTGCAATGGTTCGCTTTTTAGCGATGATATCCTTCATGAATTTGGCATAGGTGGGCATTTGCTCAAGTGCCTCCAACAACGGAATATTCAGCTCCAGCTTTTTGAATAATTCCAGGAACTTCTCAAAATTCTTTTCTTGCTGCCCCTTTTTCTTGTTTCTTTGAGGGTAAGGCAGCTTGATTTCTGGTGTTGGTGTTAACACTTTTTCTTTCGTAACCGGTGTTGGTGTTACCACTTCTTCTTCCACTTCCTCATTCTCTCTTATGTCCAGCTCCACTTCAAGCAATTGATCCTCACTCTCCGAATTCTTTTCCACTACTTCACATTGTTTCCCTCTCCGTGTAGTGACGGCATTGATTTTTTGATTGTCTTTAGGATTAGTCACAGTTGCGCTTGGGAGGGCTCCCGGTGCTTGCGGAATTGCAAGGTGTTGAGCAATTTGACTCATTTGCACTTCAAGGTTCTTGATTGAGGCTCCGGTGTTCCTTAAATTGCTTCGTGTCTCTTCTTGGAATTGGGAGCTTTGAGCGGCCATCTTTTCAATGGCAATTTCCCAATCCGCCTTTCTTGGTCCCTGGGGTTGATATTGTTGTTGAGGTTGCTGGTATGGTTGTTGTTGCGGACGATATTGTTGCCCCTGTGGTTGATATTGTTGAGTCTGAGGTTGATATGGTTGTTGGCCTTGAACCGGCTTCTGGACGTTTCTTTGCTGGTCTTTCCATGAGAAGTTCGGATGATTTTTCCACCCCGGATTATATGTGTTGGCATAAGGATTATTCTGCCTCAACATATGAATCTGCTCAACCTGATCTTGAGTTGCCACACAATGCATAGCAAAGTGCGGTCCACCACATATTTCACAAAGAACCGCTTTAACTGGTTCCACCTGTGCCACTGTCTGAGTTCCAATATTCATCTTTTTTAACCTTCTCTCTACCTCTGCAGCAATCTGATCCTCCATCTTAACAACCTGCTCTGGTAACTTCAAATCAATTTTTCCCTCCGGTTGGCTCATGGTTCGATCATACAACTCAAGATGCTCATTAGCAGCAATTGCCTCTATGATCCTTTTCATAACTGTGGCTGTAGCAAAATTGGTTGAACCACCAGCAGCGGTATCAATAAGCTGCTTTGTCTTGAGTCGCAACCCATTTACGAAATTCTGCATCTGCTCGGTAGCGTCCATGTTATGAGTAGGACATGCAGTCAAACACCTTTTGAACCTCTTGTATGCATCCCCCAATGATTCCCCCTCTTTTTGTTTGAAATTTACAATATCGTATCTTTTTCGGATAAACACTGACGCAGGAAAATATTCATTGAGGAATGCCGTTTCCATCTCTTGCCATGTCGTGATACTTGCAGCCGGAAGTGAGTAAAACCACTCCTCTGCGTCATCAGTAAGTGTAAACGGGAACATAACAAGTCTCTTGGCTTCCTCTGAATGACCTTCGATCTTCAACGAAGTTGTCGTAGTGAGAAATCTCTGAAGATGCTTATTTGCATCCTCGTTTATTCTTCCGGAGAACGGCTTGCTCTCTAACTGGCGAATGGTGGATGGATGCAATTGAAAATGTGCCACATTCACGGGTTGATTAACAATAGTCATCCGGTTGGGGTGAGCATTTGCCCCTCCATAGTCCCCTAACAATCTCTCCGCAGGAGGTTGATTTCCAGCCATGTTAACTGGTTCCTGAACTACCTCCCTGTCAAAGTCAGAGTCGCTGTGCTCCGAATGCACAGACACTTCGTCGTCGCTTTCCTGATGTGGAACACTAAGACTTGCACTTGGTGCTGCCAGTCTTTCAATTCTTTCCTTGCGGCGTCTCTCGTGCAGAGCTCTTTCTGGTTCTGTGTCAAAGGAAAATTTAGCTGAGGTCTGACCTCGCATAAACAGTTAGACAACAGTTAGAACAGATACAAAGCTGCAATGAAATTAAAATAACGGATAAAAATAAAATTTTGGTCGCAGAGCAACAAAATTTCAATTGACTTAAAGTTCGGCTTATAGTTTGGCAGTCCCCGGCAACGGCGCCAAAAAATTGATCGGGAAATAGCAAGTGTACTACTTTTTACCGATGTAGTTATTAAAGTGGAAATTTATCCAAGTATCGATCACAAGGACTGCGGATAAAATATAAGCCAGGACTAAATTTCAATTGAACAAAAAGCTATGGTTGGGTTTTTGATTGGTTTGATAAAAACTGAATAACTGTTTATAATTAACAACGATAAGTAAATGATGATTTGGTACACAAATGAGAAGACATGCTAGGTTGATGTATAAATCTTACGTAACCCCTTGAGAACACCGTTGTTCACGAAAAGATGTGACTACAATTGAGTATCAATTCTATAAAATAGTTTTCCCTAATTCCTTAGTGGAGAACTTTTTAATACTTAAAAGTCAATTTCAATTCCTCAATAATTGAATTTAGTATTAAAGCAATATGCACTGTAATCTAGAATGGATGATCACTACAGTAAAATCCTTATTCCTAAGCGATTTATCGGTAGTGTTTCAATTCAAAATGCATTAGGAAGGTGTGTCACGCCTAGCCCTAACCGTAGATCAATAAAATATTTTCCAATATAATAAAGCATTAGAAACTTTGAATCATAAACTCAATTTATAAAAACATCAAATTCATCAACAACCGTTTTAACAAGTCATTACATGAAAAGATTTAGGGACATCACCCTAGCATAATAAGAGTTTAGCTACTCATAGTGTGTAAGAAAATAACAAGAGTAAACGTAGTCATTACAAGAAATTATCGGTCGATATGATCTCCAATCGCGAGTGCTCTTGAAGATCTCTTCCAAAACCCTTGATTGCTCTTTCTCTGTAATTCTCTATGCTCAATGATCCAAGATGCCTCCACCCTTCTTCCCGTTAGGTTTTAGTAGTGTTGGCTCACTTCCTCAGTATCCGAAAGGTCCGAAATACCCTTAATGAGACCCAAGCTTTCAAAATTACAAAACTTGAATATCTGCCCGCGCCTAACAACACGGTCCGTGTGCAGGAACACGGGTGCCCGTGTTGTTCCTCTGGTCAGCTCTCAAAATTGCCTTTCCACGCATCTTTCCACACGGGCCGTGTGCAGGAACACGGGTGCCCGTGTGAAACCTCTGTTTTGCTTCCCAAAAACATCTTTCCAGCCATCTTTTGACACGGCCCGTGTGCATGCACACGGGTGCCCGTGTTGCCCTCAACTTTGGCTCTTTTGGCTACTTTCTCCTCTCGTGCTCGCCATAAGTCTCTACCTTTCCCGTGCATCAACCTGGCCACACACAAACTAACAGCCAACGCATAAAACGACACTTGAATAATACTCAAAACACACTAACATGCAACAACGTCACACAATCGAAAAACAAGGAACTTAATTCAAAAACATATGACAATGCCACTTAGTATTACCAAGATTGCGAATTTCGGTCGGAAAAAGATGCGGAAACTTACTAGAAATGGTGACCGATCAGCTCTACAAACAAATAAGCATCAAAGTGACCGCTCCTTTAAACTAGGGAATTGGCTATATTTGAAACTACAACCTCATCGTCAAGTTTATGTGAGGCAGTAGAGCATTAACGAACTTTCTCATAAGTTTTATGGTCCCTTCAAGATTGTTGACAAGGTAAGAGTTGTTGCTTATAAGTTACTTTTTCCCTCTTCTGCAGCCATTCATGATGTCTTTCAGGTCTTACAACTAAAGTTGTGCAAACACCCTTCTGATGTGACCTCTCAAGCTCTCCCTCATTTTTTTGACCAACCACCACTTAAGCGAGTTCGTGAATATATCCTTGATAGGAAATTGGTTAACAAGGATGTATAGTTGCTACAGTAGTGTTGGTTAAGTGGAAGAATCTGCCTCTGAACTTAACCATTTGGGAGTTTTACCATGATCTGTTGAAACAGTACCTAATTTTCACCCTTAAAGTCAATGGCGCTCTAAAGGGGCGGGTATTGTTAAAGGGATGATATTGCAAATTAATAAAATTTAGCTTTTATGTTATTTTTTTATTTGCAAAATAGTATTGGTTGTGTCACTATTTTATTCCTTCTAGAAACTGTTTGCCAGCTACATGTAGCTGAGGTGTCCATAAGATAACGACATTTTTTATTAAGCCTTTCAAATGCAATTGTACTTAAATGCTATTCTATCGAATGCAATCTACTATCTATCCTTCTACTATCTATCCTTTATTAGAAGATTGACCAAACTTCTATTATTGTCTTTTCCTAAAAAAAAAATTGCACTACAAATTGGACAAAATGATAAATAACAAAATCAACCTACCACTTTTCTATTTTCCAATCAGTATTGGACACTTGACACTACCAAAGTTTTTACCATCCATTCTCACTTTTCTCTATTCTCTCTCTTACTTCATTATATCCCCACCATTTCCCTATTCTCTCTCTTATTTTATTTTAAAATGTAATAATTCAATATTTATATTTTTTAATTATTATCATTAAAAATGTATTTTATCAAATTGAATAATACTACATAGTCATTCAAACAACTAACTTTTTATCTTACGGGTCACTATTAAATTTTTACCTTTATTTGAAAATAAAACTCTTATTTTCAAATGTCAATTTTTTTTCTTTCTCCATGTCAAAAGTTTTTTATTATTATTTAATACAGTTGAGTTTATATAATAATTGTTTATTTTACAATTATGTAATTCTATTTAAATTAACACGTGTATCTAAATATATTGTTTGTCAGGTTTAACATTATATTTTGTATAACCATATTATTTGTTGTAATATTTTGATTTCATAATTTTTCAATGTACTTCTACTATCTATCATTGACTAGAAGATTGACCAAATTTCTATTATCTACTATCTATTATATATCTATCCTTTACTAGAAGATTGACCAAACTTCTATTATTGTCCTTTCTTAAAAAAAAAAATTGCACTACAAATTGGACAAAATGGTTATTAACAAAATCACCCTACCACGTTTCTATTTTCGAATCAATATTGGACATTTGACACTACTAATTCTTCTACCATCCATTCTCACTTTTCTCTATTCTCTCTCTCTTACTTCATTATTTCCCCACCTTTTCCCTATTCTCTCTCTTACTTTATTTTAAAATTTAATAATTCAATATTTTTTATCATATTTTTTATTTATTATCATTAAAAATGTATTTTATCAAATTGAATAATACTACATGGTCATTCAAACAACTAACTTTTTATCTTACGTGTAACTATCAAATTATTACCTTTATTTGAAAATAAAATTCTTATTTTCAAATGTCAATTTTTTTCTTTCTCCATGTCACAAGTTTTTTATTGTTATTTAATACAATTGAGTTTATATAGTAATTATTTATTTTACAATTACGTAATTCTATTTAAGTTAAGATGTGTATCTAAATACATCATTTGTCAAGTTTATCATTATATTTTGTATAATCATATTATTTGTTGTTATATTTTGATTTCATAATTTTTCATTATACTTTCGCAAGAAAAATGAGTCTTTTCATATGTATATCTAAAATAATTATTACATCAAAATTAAAATAAATTCACCTGTACGGACGCACGGGTATCTTCTCCGTTAAAAACAGTCTGAGAAAGGAGTGCACAATTGAATAAAATCTTTTCACCACTGGTCGTTGATTTCATTTCTTAATGAACAAAGTAGATTTTCATTTCTTTCTGAAATGTTCACATGTGAAATTATTTTAACTTAGAACCTAATTTTCATACTACTAATAACTTATTAGTAAAAAAAAATTGTGGATCATTATTTTAACTTAGAACCAAAAATTTTTTTTGGATTATTATTTTAACTTACAACTTAATTTTCATACTACTAATATCTTATTAATACAATTTTTTTTTCAAATGGTTAATTTTCATTTTATAAATGCAATTTGGTCAAACTTCTTTACTTCACATTTTTCATATCGTTCATAAAATATTACACCATAAATAATGCACTGGACGGCAGTACGAGTCTCTGCAGGACCGGTCCAATCAACGCGGAGGCCCTGTTCTAATTTTAAAAATGGGCCCAAATTTAAAATATAAATATAATTATAATAATTAAAAAACACGCATAAAAATTACATTTATTTATTAATCAATAATATATTTAATTATAATTATTTTGAGTTTTGATTTATCTCAATTTTTGTATGTATTAAGTTTTTATTTTAGTACTTTTTTGATTTATTAGATTTTTATTATAACATTTTATTTATTTCGATTAATATTTAATAAAAAAATTGAACTTCTTAAAATTTTGGAGTCTCCCAAAATTTGGGGCCCTGAGCTGTAGCACTTCCTGCACATGCACATGACCGGCTCTGAGTATCTGACTAGTGGTACAATCCAATAAATTAGCAAAATCTTATCTCTATTATTCTTATTGATTCAGTATTTTGGATCCATATAACGATTTCTATTATCATTCTATTAAAATTTCTACTTAAATCCTAGGATAACTCTCGGATCATCTTCTTGAATATTTAAATCTGGTTACAGTTGATTAGAGATTTTAGCAGCTTCATGGTGATCACCAACATGTTTTATGTTGAGCTTATGGCTTTATTGTTGGGATTGAATTTGGAAAAATCACATAGAATGAAAAAAGTCTTCTATTACTCAAACTCAAAGACTAACATAGAGTTGGTATCTAAGCCTCTCATGAATTTCCATAGCATTGCATCCTTGATAGTTAATATTTAGGATATTCTTACCACGGAGTGGGAGATTACCATCAAGCACTATTTTCGTGAAGAAAACTCTTAAGATATGGAATGGAACTCTCTGCCTACATGGATTCGAGATATCATGAAGGACACATTAAGGATTCTCTTTGTTCGTTTTTAGTTTCTTTGTTTTTTCTTATTCATAGAAGCTGCACCCAAAAGATAAGTGACACGTATTAGAACGGATAGATTTGTTTGAAATAAACAAATTTTTAAATTTTATTTATATAAAGTTAAAATTTAATTAAATCTCACCAATAATACAATATTATGAAAAAAGTGTTTTGCTAATTTTGTTAGGATATTCTAGATATATTAATAATGATTTTTTTTTATTACAGATTTTGCATATGATTGTGCAAGTTGTCATGTGAGTAAAGGAGGGATCTAATTGCTATAAGTGGGTGAGTATCATATTCAATTCTTTCTTGCTTTAGTATGATAGGGAAAGCCACGGTTAAGAGTGAAATTTGCCATGCCCACTTGCATAATTTTGCTTGTATTACCTTACCTGATCAAGTGCTAAAGAAGAGACAATGGTTCTAAAGTTGTTGAGGATTCAGGGATAAGATATTCCAATTCCAAATATATATCGGCTAGTTGTACATCGGGCCAATGTAAGTTGTCCTTGTTTGATTCTATTTTGGGCCAGTTTGTTTCAGCTTTAAAAAAATGGATTTTTTTTTTGTATTTTTTAAAATAAATTTTTTAAAACTGTTTTTTAAAATATTACAAGTTTTTTTATATTCGTTTTTTCTAAAATGAAACACTAATTTTGACATCTTATGACATAAATGTACAGAATTGAAGACCAAAACTTAGTCAAAATCATAATTTTTTCAAAAAGTTGTATTTCAAAAATGATTTTTATGAAAATCTATTTGAAATAGCTTCATTAAGTGATTTTTTGAAATTTTGATATCTAATTTTTTTCCCATAAATAGATGAAATACCTAAAATCACATTTTAAGAATAACTATTCAAACAAAATTTTCATTTGAAGCTTTTATAAAAAGTTTCTTTGTAAAAAAAATTTTCACAAAATTCGGTAACACTATAAAAATTATTTTTAAAAAAAGTCAAAACAAACGGGGCCCTTTATATATTAAATGATTTCATAGCATTTAATTTAAAATAGTCCTAGACAAGGTTTCAAATTGTGGAATTTATGATGTGATGCAGTAGTAATATTGTGGATTTGTGGTTATATTAGTTATAGCATGGTAGTCAAACGGGACCGGGCCGGACCAGACGAACCAAACCTGTTCAATTGAAAACCCGACCATAAACCACTATGTTTTAGAAATGGAAATTTATTCTAAAGCCATTAAATTGGTGAAATCACACAAAATTTATGTAGTTTTGGAATTTTAGTATATATCTCAAGTAAACTACATAATCCATGGAGAAGAAAAAGGAGAGATGAAGTAGTATGACTTTGAAGATAGACATCAAATTTTTTTTTGATAAATTGAATTTTCAATATTTTATTAAAGTTCATGCTCAATTTGGTTTTGATCAAAAGTTTTGTGATTTTTGGATATTTACCATTCTACACTCAACCAAACTATTAATCGTGATAAATATAACAACTGTAGAATTTTTTTCTTGCCCTTTAAGAGTGAGGCAAAGACCATTTAACTATCTTGGAGTTTCTATAGTCAAAGGCAAGCGTATAACTTGTCATCTCCAGATCATAGCAGATAAAGTATTGGTTAAGCTAGTTACATGGAAGAGACACATTCTTTCGATGATGAGTAGAGTTCAATTGGTCCAACTAGTCATACAAGGTATGCTTTGTATAGTCTTAGGATTTATGAATAACCAATCAATCTTCTTGACAAAATAGATTATTGCATAAGAAGTTTTGTGTGGACATGTAGTATAAAAGACATTATAAAGGTGATTACTATATTTTGGAAGGTTATTTTCATCTTTGTCTAAAGGATGTCTTGGTCAGAGAGATATTAAGACAATAAACAACTGGTTATGTATTTCTTTGTTAGAAATGATTGACAATCAATAATCAATGGTCTTCTATGCTTATTAGTAGATACTTCAGGCACACAATCCAATTAAACATCATATTTCTTCTTCAATATGGCTTGACATTAAAAACTCATTTTCCTTTCTGGAGGAACATGGTACATGGCAAGTTGGTAATTGGAAGAATATTGATTTATAGACTTACAATTGGTTGGGATACAAAATTAAAGATTTACACCTAGTATTACAAATGGATATTCAATTAATGCAAATCGTTAAGGTTAATACAATTATCGAAGACGTCAATTGGAACATTCTTTATGGCTTATCCATTTGGCTTTTCAAATTGATGAAGACGTTTTGAAGATTAACATTTCATTTTATAATACTACTGGTCATAAACTCATCTGAACAAGAGATACAAATAATGATCTATCTTTTAAAGAAGCCTACAATTGTATCAGAAGAGATCACATCGAGCCTTCTTGAACAAAACTCATTTGGAATCCCTTGATACCACCTTATAAATCATTAGTGACTTGGAAATATATAATGTTATTGCAACAAAAGAAAACCTGATTCAAAGAGGAATGCATATGGTTCCAAGGTGCTCTCTCTGAAATCATGATGTGGAAATTGCATACTACTTATTTCTTAGATGCAAGTACACATTACTTTTCTTGCATTGTATGGAGTGATTGTTTGGCATTAAAATTGATAGAACTAGTTACGAAAGCTTATTTAAACTTGCTGGTAGAAGTCAGAGCTCTCAAAATTATAACCTGATCATGACTCTCGTCATAATAATTCTTTAGAAAGTTTGGCTCACAAAAAATGATATCAGGTTTCAAAATGGTAACATTGACTTTGATAGAGACATTCTTCATGTTAATCAATTGGTCTAACTTGCATCTACTTTTTTCAAGGGAAACATGTAATCTTCGATTCAAGAGTTTACAATTATTAAATGATTTGACACCAAATATTGACCTCTTCCCGCACCTAAAATATTACAAGTTAATTGGTATTTTTTAGTTATAATTGATTTAAGTGTAATATAGATGGAGCTTTAAGAGGGAATTATGGACTATCAGCTTTTGGTGGCATGTTTTGGGATAATTTAGGAACACTCTTGGGATCTTTCTCAACTAAGTTTAGAGTTTGCACCTCTTTTTAAGTTGATTTGCATGGAATTATGTTTGCTATTGAATATGCTCACAAAAAGAAATGGATAAGTCTTTGGCTTAAAATTGACTTGATGCTGGTCATTCTTGCATTTTCTAATTTGAATATTGTCCCTCAGTATCTTTTAATTAAATTAAATATTACTTTATAGATAATTCGTTTCTTTAGATTCAAGATATCTCACATTTTGAAAGAGTGAAATGCATGTGCAGATAAATTAGCCAATGCATGTTTCTTTGTTGATTATGAAACTTGGTGGAATTCACTTCCTATTTGTGCTTATATTCATGGAAGCGTGATCAACCTTTCTCATGAGTTATTCTGTACCGATATAGGAGGAGGACACATTATTTATTCTTATGATAGGAGAATTATCCTACAGAAAGGCGAGATATCTCAATAAAGGGTGATACCTTCAATAAAAGGGTGATTGATCTAATAAACAGACAAATGGGAATCTCCATGTCGTCTATTAAGGTCTCTTTAAAGATATACTGATACATTTTTTATGAAATCAAACCATGAGAGATAGGGAAAGATATTTTTTATATTTTAGGAATAAACATGGAAGACTTAGTCAATAATGACATTCCTAAAGTGGATCCTTCAAAAAATGAGGACATTAAAGATGATTAAAAGGAAAGTTAACAAGAAAATGATAAACAGGATACCTCAAAACAAGTTCTTCAAGATTGGATCATCACAAAGGACCATCAGTTGGACGATATTCTGGGAGATGTCAAAAAGGGAGTAAGCACACATTTACAGTTAAATAATTTATGTAATTACTCTAGTTTCATATCCCAAGTTGAATTGGAAACTATTAGTGATGCTTTAAATGATGAAGGTTAGTTTCTTGTTATACAAGAAGAACTCAATCAATTTAACAGAAATTACGTATGTAATTTAGTCCAACTTCTAAAAATAAAACAACCATATGCACTAAGTGGGATTTTTGGATCAAACACGACCAAAACTGAATAATGACAAAAAAATAAAGGCAAGGCTTATGGCAAAAGGATATAATAAAGTTGAAGGGATAGACTATGAAGAGACTTATGTTGGTGGAGCCTGTCTCATAGCTATTAGACTTCTTTTGGCATTTTCTTACTATTTTGATTTAAAATTATATCAGATGGACATTGAGTCTGCTTTCCTAAATGGTTTTATAAATGAATTCTCAACCTCTAAATTTTGAGGACCATAAAAATCCTAACCATATTCCCAAACTGAAAAGAGTCATCTTTGGTCTCAAATAAGCTCATAGAATATAAGGTTAAACATGTTTTTTTAGTTCACATTTATTTAGACGAAAATATATTTTACTATGGTTTTCCTCTTGTGGGACTAAGAACTGAAGGTTAAACCGTAGGACAAGTAGCTCTCAAAGCTATTTCAAATAAAATGGTTAAACATGATAAAATGTGTTCGAAAAATCAACATGTTTTCATACCATTTATATTTGACACTTTATGCTTCCTAGCATAAGAGGTCATGAATCTTTTACAATGAGTTCAAATGCTCATATGTAGTAATATCGCATCTTCTAGAACTATGATTTTAATTTTTAAAAGGATTGAATTTGTCATCTAAAAAGGATATCAGTGTAGCTTGTTATCCGTTTGACTTTCATTTATATATAAATTACTTGATATTGAATGAATGTTATTATTATATTTGGTAGTATGATTACTAAAATGATTGACAACAGTAGTTTTAAATTTAATAAATTTTAAAATTTAGAAATTAAATGACTTTTGTTGTTGGTCGATGAAAGCATAAACACTACCATTTAAAATAGAAAACTTGTTCCCTTAAGTCAGCTTATTTGGTAGCTGTGTATAGATATCAGATGTAGGAGTGTGGGTTCAAACTCGCGACATACCACTTGTTCACCTTTAAAGAGTGAATTTCAGCTACTAGACTATTTGACAAAAAATAGAAAACTTTATTTAAAATTTAGAATACCTCATAAAATAGTCACTAAATATTTAAAATGATATTTATGATTGAAGTTAAATATAATTAGTGAAAATTAAAGTTTTTTTTACAACAGAGACTTATTACGTACGATACGATGATTGCTTATGAGTTCTTTAATTATATTTAGAAAACCATTAAGAATAAGGAAGGTTACGTGGGAATAAATCTAGACATGGAAAAAGCCTATGATATGTGAAATGGATTAAACTCACCAACACCATGATGCAATGCATTTAGACAGTCAAATTTTCTATTTTGATAAATGGGTATACTACCGAGACCATCATCCTAACCAGAGGGATAAGACAAGGAGACCCCCCCCCCCTCTCTCCCCTTACATCTTTATTATATGCGCCGATATAATCTAATTACTAATGCGCAGATAGCCAAAACTTTTACTGGAATAAAAATTGCTAATAAGGCTCTTAATATAATTCATCTTTTCTTTGTAGATGATAGCTTAATTTTTTGTAAAGTAGGGGAGCTTAAGGAAAAAAAACTTTTGAGCATCATAAACACATACCAAGATAGCTCGGGACAAAAAGGACTCCTTCACAAGAATCATAGGCATTCCCACTGTGGACATGATCAACATGTACCTTGGACTCCCTACTCATATCAGTAACTCTCTAAGTTTCAACTTTAATTTGGATAGAATAAGGAATAAGATGAATGCTTAGAAATAGAACAAGATCTCCTATGCTAGGAGGGATATATTAATTAAAGCAATTCTACAGACTATCCCTACTTATATTATGAGTTCTTTTCTACTTCCCAAAGGTATTTGTCAAAAAATTGATAGTCTCATGGCTAAATATTGGTGGGGGGATAAAAAAAGCCCACTGGATAAATTGAAAGAAGCTCGGTCTCTCAAAACAACAAGGTGAGCTGGGATTCAGAATGACTCATTACTTCAATAAAGCTTTTCTTGCTAAACAGACACGAAGAGTTCGTATAAACCCTAACAATCTTGTGGCTAGGGTGCCAAAATCTAAATACTACCCCAATATGGATATTCTTAAAGCTAAAAGATAAATACTTCCCCAGGGTACTATTGCATTACTGAGTGGGATAGAAATAATCATGTTGAATGCTTAAACAGAACTAAATATCTAAAACCTGGTAGAAAGTTTGGAAGAGTAAAATTACTCATAGACAAAAGCATGTCATATAGGCTTTTGAATAATATCATCTCTGCTAAAACAAACTTAAATGCTCGTGGGATGAATAGGGACACCCTATGCTCTAGATGTAATAGCAAGATGGAAACTACAAATCACTGCTTTAGTGAATGCCAATGGGTTAATCAATTTTGATTTGGATCCCAACTTAATCTTAATTTCAACAAGGGGGATCAAAATGATTTCATAAGTTGTACTAAGCACAACATTAACAACATGCAAGAGGACACACTCAACATATTTATCAACATCATTGACATAATATGGCAGACCATGAATTTTATTGTGTTCGAACCAAGAGAGATACTTATTACTGAAGCCATTAATCGAGCGACAAACAACAACAGTACGTTCCTCACTAATAAGGGAAACAAGAAGCCAACAACAATAATCTTATCAGCAAAAACAATAAAAGGGATTACAGTTAGAATTTGCAAAAGAGCAACAACAACAATGCAAAATAGGATAAGAAAAAGAGTACCAGAAGAAAGAAAAAAGTAAAAAGGAATAATATTAGAATGAGTCAACTGAATAAACAAATTAGGAGAAAACAAAAAGAGGATAAGTATAAAGAAAAAATCTCTTGCATAAAGGATACTGAGAAGGACACTGTGGTGAAAAACCTGCAAAACAGAAAACAACACAACAACGGTTGCATAAGAACCATTACTCGTGACAAAGGAAAAAACCAAATGGCCACTATTATGGAGAATAGGAAACAACAACATACCTACAATATGAAGGACTTTCGGTTGGGATCAGGGTCGAACTCCACACACAAAGACATCAATAGAGAAATAGAGCACTGTTATAGCTTCCCTAACACCAACAATCAGATCTACAATAAGCACGCTGAAAAACTCTATATCCTCAATGAACACCAGGGCCGATGGGCCCAAATTTAAAATATAAATACAATTATAATATTTCAAAAAACACAAAAAATATAATTATTTATTATTCAATAATATATTTAATTATAATTATTTTGAATTTTGATCTATCTCAATTTTTGTATGTATTAAGATTTTACCATAGCATTTTTTGATTTATTGAATTTTTATTAAAACAGTTTATTTATTTCAATTTATATTTATAAAAAAATTGGACCTTTAAAAAATTTGGGGCCCTGTGTTGTTGCACTTCCTGCACATGCACAGGGCCGGGCCTGATGAACATTATAGAGATAGGACGGTGAACAAGTACACTAGTATCCATATCCAGGGCGACCCAAACAATATTTCTTTTAGCAGCCACACACAGAAATATGGAGAGGAATTCGAACACATGCAGAAAAGAGAAACAAAAATAGATCAGAAATTATACAAAGATAGACACACAACGCCAGAAAAACCAAATCACGAACCACAACAACTGTGAAAACAGGCAAATCCACAACAATCATTCAGAAACAAACAAAATCCACACCCAACAAGCAAATAAAGGCAAATATCTTAACATGCAAGAGGGGAACATAAGTAATACTAACCAGGAGTGGAGGAGTGGAGATGGTGTGGCTCCAATGCAACTTTAGCGGTGGAAGGAAGATGGAGTTTAAGGGCTTTTATTAGGAATGTTGAAAAGGTGAAATCATCAACACTATCACAAGAATCATGCAAGGGTCAAACTAGTCGTTAGTAGCTGAAGCGATGGCGTTGAAGATGGCTCTGGATAAGGTGATTGACGAAGGATACGAGTGGATGGAGTTCAAACTGGACACCCTAAATCTCATCAAGATGATGAATTCAACGGATAACATAACGCCAAGAAACTTGGTCGGTGGTATAGTGAGAAGTATGAAGAAGGCGAAGGCGAAGCTCAAGGGGGTGAAGTTCAAACACATAGGTAGATAAACTAACAAAGCTGCTCACAATCTCGCTAGGGTTACATCATTTCAAAATAGGTCAGATCAGATGAAGCACAATAAAAAAATATTGTAACACCTTTGATTGATGATTGATTAATACAATGATATTTTTCTCTCAAAAAAATTAAATATTTTGAAGGATTTAATTAATGTAATAATAATAATAATATAAATACACTTTAAATTTAATTTATTTTAAAAAGTATTATTTACTTGTTTTATAATAAATGAGTTAAAAAAAACTTGTCTTATATATTAATTTAGGTTAAAAATTATTAAAAACTAAAATATTTTTTATTATTAAAAATAGAGTCATGCTAAATTGTGCCTAAAGCTATATATTAAAAAGACGAAGCTCAAAGGGGTGAAGTTCAAACACATAGGTAGATAAACTAATAAAGCTGCTCACAATCTCGATAGGGTTACATCATTTTAAAATAGGTCAGATCAGATGTAGTACAATAAAAAAAAAAATAGTAACACTTTTGATTGATTAATACAATGATATATTTGTCTCTCAAAAAATTAAATATTTTGAAGGATTTAATTAATGTAACAATAATAGTATAAATACTCTTTAAATTTAATTTATTTTAAAAAGTATTATTTACTTGTTTTATAATAAATGAGTTAAAAAAATACTTGCTTTATATATTAATTTAGGTTAAAAATTATTAAAAACTAAAATATCTTTTATTATTAAAAATAGAGTCATGCTAAATTGTGTCTAAAGCTATATAGTAAAAAATAATTATATATTTTTAATAAGATTATCTATAATTTTTCAGACAATTTTTTTATTTAGTTCTTTAACTTAAGGCCCAAGTTAAAATTCTCCTTAAAAACTCATATGAAAAACATTCCAAGAAATATAATGATTCACTAAAAAAATCTTTCAAGGAGTTAACAATTTCGTGAATCGCGTGCAAAGAGGAGTTATGGGTTTGACGAATTTCGTACTGACGGTGGCCGGCGTAAGCGCCGTCGTTCTTCTTCTAAGGGGCGACGTGAAGCAATCTGCGTCGATTTTCAAACGCAACGTCAAACAAATTCGCCACTGGCTAGAAGAAGAAACCGCCAATTCTTCAAAGTAAGCATCCCCTTTTCTCTTTGTTTCAAAGTTTTAGGTTTTCTGAAATTTTGCTTTTCACTGTTGAATGGTTGATCTCTGGTGTTTCTTTACTTTTTCAAATGATTGCTCATATGTCAACATATTGGTGTCAATTTAGTGTTGACCTAAGTAATTCGTTGATAATGAGCTATGTAGTACTGACACCTTTGAAAAAGGTATGTCGGTGCCAGACATCTGCACCGACACTTGTAATTAGTTTAATTTATTCATATTTTAAATTTATTACCGATGTCGCCGTGTCAGTGTCTGGGGTGTTCGGGGTGTCCGTGCTTGCTTCATAGTTGATGAGTTAGATTTTAAGGAAAATTAAGGGGATCCAATCCAGTGTCATCAAATATCCGCCATTGCAGCACTATGGCGGATATAGATGGCGGTTTTTGGTTTTGCTGCAATGGTAAATATTGCCTGATATTGCGGGTTTTTCCTCAATAACGGTACCGCAAAGCAGGATTTTGGCTAACCACCATCTGCCATCGATAACACGGATCCAATCTGATAAGCGTAATCTCAAAACCGTTTACTTATGGTAGACGTACAATCTGAAATCGTATATCTAAAATGTTTGTCATTGAACTATTAAGTCATTTTATGCCATTTGCTTGCTTTTTTAACAAACTTATTGTGTTGCCAAAAACTCTGTTTTTCATTTGTGTGATTAGAGCTTAAAACTAGTTTCTTTTTTTATTTACTTGAAAGTTAGTGTATTAAAAATTATAATATTTGTAATGCTGGAATGACTTTTGTAGCTGTTGTTGAGCTGACCAGATCTGCTGTTTTTTGTCGTCCCTTGGAGAGATTGATGAGAACATTTCAAGTGAAATATTGTACATTGGATTTTTTGAAGTATATGCTTAAGTTTTTGTTTTGGGGATCCTTCCATTTGTTTGTTGATAAAATGATGGGGGGAATGCATTTTGTTTGATAAAATGAAGGGAGGATTGCATTTTGTTTGAAAATTTGGCCTAAATTTAGACGATTTCATGTTTCAACTGATCAGCAACGTAATTTATTACTACTATTACTTTAACAGTAAATTATTATGCAATATAACAAGAAGTAGATGAAAGCTACGTAGCACCAATCCTTCATAATGATGGTGTCTCTGGTGTCCAACAGCAATACGATACTGAAACATGTAGTTTCATTTGATCGCTTCTATTATTCTTAAATTATTTTTCCGTTATCTGCGTATCAGTGTCGGGTTAGATGTTTCTGTCAGAATATGAAAATAATGAAATTCGCTCTTACATGTTGCAACAGAGAAAAAGGTGTTTCATCATTAACCAATAGAGTTTTAGCAATTAGTTTCAAAATCTTGCAAGAGAATGTGCTAGATCGGATAGGATTTGGAAGGGAAACAAAACGTCTACAACTTCGCTTTCAAAACATTCAATAAACATGTTAGCTTGTTAGTAGGGCTCTGAAAAGGATTTTCTTCTCTTTTTCATGTGATGTTCTATTTCATTGAGTTAACCATAAGGGGAAAAAACCATAAGCTATGGATCTTTTCAGATAATATTTTGATGTCTTTGAATTTCTTGTTGTTTTCTGTGAGATTTATTTGTGCTATGCTGCATTTTGGTTGTGTTACATTTTCATTTGTAGTTATTAATATATTCATTATTCCTATATGCTATTTTTGTATGTGTAAAACATAAAGATCATCAAATAGAATCGAGGAAGGGGTTTACAGACATATCTAGAGTGATATCCTTCACCTTTCAAGCTGGTTTTGTTGGGATGAGTTATGCCAAACTCGAATTCTAATACGGACGACTCTTTCTCATATTTTGTATTATCTATTTCAGGAAAATGGAGCAGACTAAAAAGGAAATTGAATCGAAAGTTAAAGACATTCATAAGGACGATAAGCACTAATATGTTTATTTAGTTAATGTGATGGGTGGTTGGTTTAGTGTAGTAATTTTTCTGTTTCTGTGTGCTCACCTGTTACTGTCTTTTGATAGATTCAGGTTTTATTTTTATTTTTATTTTTATTTTTTTAGATACTAAATTAATTCTTCGCCTTTTTTG
Source organism: Vicia villosa (assembly GCF_029867415.1). NCBI lineage: Eukaryota > Viridiplantae > Streptophyta > Magnoliopsida > Fabales > Fabaceae > Vicia > Vicia villosa. The sequence continues at coordinate 388,050 of NW_026705480.1, forward strand.
AGCAATAATATGAAGTTATGGTTTTTCCAGTCCAGTCCTAGTTTTGAGCATATTTGCATTATTTGACTGCTGAGATGAGAGCCATCTGATTGTAAGTTGGAAAATGTTAACTTCTGGACTGCTATTTTTGTGTCATTACTCTGAAGTGATAAAATATTCAACTTGAAATGCATTGGTCTTTCAAGAAGTTCTTTTAATGCATTTTTTAATCCTCCTCCATTTTCATGTGTTTCTTCTTTATTCCGTGCATGTCTATACAAAATTTGTCATTTTATTTTCGGAAAGATTTAGGTTCACAGGAAATGAATACACTGCAAAGAATTTCGAATTTGTAATAGTAAAGGGAGAAAATGAAGAAAGAATATGGTAATTAAGGCTATGTTTGGGAGTTTGGAGGAGAAGGGAGGGGAGAATTTTGAAAAATAAGAAAGATTGGGGGAAAGAATAGAAAAATTTTAGTTTGGAAAGAGAATTTTGGGGTTTTGATAAGTGTAGGGGTACACCAATATGATGTGGGGGGGTGCTCGTATCAATTTTTTCACATGGTTTTTTTAAATATTCAGAGTCAGCCCAAGTATTTGAAGTCTGCATCAATTTTCTTGAGAAATCCACGATTATATAATCATGAACATGGTAAAACCAAATGAAGTTCTTATTAGCAAAATCAAGACTAGCCAGCTTTATCTGTACAAGTATTCATGTGAGAGACTAAGAAGTGCATTTAGTTAGTCATCCAGATACAGTCCAACCATCTTGTTTGAATTTTGGGCCCATCTTGTTTGAATTTTGGCAAAATATCTTTTTTCGTCCCTTAACTTTACCTCGGAGTCCATTTTTAATCCCTTAATTTTTAAAATCTTCAAATAGATCCCTTATCTATTAGAAAGGTTGCACGTTAGTCCTTTCAGTCAATTTAAAGTATAGAAAATTCTAAAAATTTTGGACTCAAGACACATTAGTAATAGTACAAATGGGTGTACCATTGAGCTATGATGATTTACTTGATATCTTTTCCTTTTACAGCTACTTATTTCTACTCCATTAGTTAATTTCTTTTGCTTCTTCAACTACTTATTAAACACATTATTATTATTATTATTATTATTATTATTATTATTATTATTATTATTATTATTATTATTATTATTATTATTATTATTATTATTACTATTTTGCTTCATTATTTAATTTCTTCATTAGTTAATTTAGTTTGCTTCTATTAACTAATATGAGAATAAATATTAAGAAACATAATATGAATATAAAATAGACTTAGTAGATAAATTTATAGAAAAGCGAGTAGGTTATTCGATGTGTGTGGCTTTTTTGTTGTAGGTCAGACTGTCCCTGTGTGTTACTTTCACTGGCCTTTCACCATTTGCAACAATGGTCAAAAAGATCTCAAATTATTAAATGTAAAAAAACACAAAAAAATCAGGACAATAGAAAAAAATCGATTTCTTCGCAAATCCATAACAATGTGATCTCATTAAAAATTACACACAAAACATAGAACAAATAATCTCATTAAATGACCTTGAATTTTAATGGAGTGTCATCTAGTTTGATTTTTTTATCTCTTGCACTCTACTCTATCAACTTTTCTATTTCTTATATAAAAACCAGGTAATTTTTTACATCTTTCCCTATTATCTTACCTTCTTTGCTATCCTTAAAAAAGATGGTATTAGCTATATTCCCTAATACTATTATTTCACCTATGAATACACTATTCTAAAAATATAAATTGAGGGTAACTATAACAGGAATGCTTGATATCTTCCATGCCGCATTTCCCTTAAAAAAACTGCATCTAATAAGTGGTGTTTTATTTTTTATTTTTAAATAAATTATAAAGGGTAAAATAGGAAAGAAAATAGGCTAGCCCAAAATTTGTTATCCCCTTCATATATATATATATATATATATAGTTGTTATTATTATTATTATTATTATTATTATTATTATTATTATTATTATTATTATTATTATTATTATTATTATTATTAATGTGTTCAATAAGTAGTTGTAGAAGAAAAAAAAAATTAACTAATGCATTAGTTAATAAGTAGCTACAAAAGGAAAAGTCATCAACTAAAACTTCATAGCCCAATTGCACACCCATTTGTATTATTACTAATGTGTCTTAAGTTCAATCCTTGGTGGTTGCAAAATTTTAAAATAATTTTTAAGAATTTTCTGGACTTTGGTGTATCATATGCCACGTAATCTGCCATGCGTGCAAAACATTGTCCCGTCAGATGCCACTCATACAGTCTTTAACGCCTGTTAACGTGCCACCTTTTTTATAGATAAAGGATCTATCTGTGCCACCTTTTTAATAGATAAGGGATCTATCTGAACATTTTAAAAATTAAGGGACCAAAATGGACCCCGAGGTAAAATTAAGGGACGAACGAAAAAGGGTATTTTGCCTTGAATATTTCAAAGGACTAAGTTGTGATTAGCAAAGGCTTGCACTCTAAGCAAGGAGTCTGAGTCAAGTCAAAAGTTATTCTAATTGTTCCTGAATGTTATTTCCACAACAAACATTGATGGTGTGGGTAATTGCAGTAACCACAACCAAGTAGGCTTTGCGGAGTCAACTTAGATCCTAATTTCATTCAAGCCGCTTCCTCCTTTCTTAATTGTGAGATAGGATCGCCCTCTTTTGTGTTCCTCGGGATTCCGGTTGCAATCACTCCTAGAAGATGTTCGAGTTGGAGACCTATAGTGGATAAACTTAGAAGAAGATTAGGTGGTTGGCATCATAAACACTTGTCGATAGGGGGAGGGTGGTTCTTTTGAATTCCGTTTTATCTAGTATTCCGATTTTCTTTTTCTCCTTCTACAAGGCTGCTAATGCTATTATTAAGGAAATCATAGCCATTCAACGTTCTTTCCTTTGGGGGGCGAGGAGGGAAGGAAGAAGGTGTGTTGGATTAGTTGGGACAAAGTGTGCCGTCCAAAGAAGGAGGGAGGATTAGGGGTGAAGCATTGTGGAAGATGTTGGATAAATAAATCCAGCGTCACCCTTAGGGATTCGAATGAGCTTAACATCCCAACCCATGGCGCCTAGAGAGAGCTTACAAACCTCGCTTTAGGTGCAGCCCCTGAGGGCTCATACTATAAGGAAATAAAGTTGCGCCCTCACTAACAGCAATTGCTTTTAGCGCAGTGGTAAGCGCTTGATCCTACAAGTGGTATCAGAGCATGGTCATGGGTTCGAATCCCCCCGGCTGACACTGGGGGGGGGAGATTGTTGGATAAATAAATCCAGCGTCACCCTTAGGGATTCGAATGGGCTTAACATCCCAACCCATGGCGCCTAGAGAGAGCTTACAAACCTCGCTTTAGGTGCAGCCCCTGAGGGCTCATACTATAAGGAAATAAAGTTGTGCCCTCACTAACAGCAATTGCTTTTAGCGCAGTGGTAAGCGCTTGATCCTACAGAAGATTCAATCTTGCTCTCCTTTGTAAATGGAAGTGGAGAATCTTGAATGGAGGGAATTTTTTTGGACTAACTTTCTTTCTTGTAGGTACGACAATATAAAGAGAGCAATGCTCATTGCTCCATCCTTTCACTCAAGAAGTAAAGTTTCTCTTTGGTGGAGGGATCTTTGCTCGATAGGCGCGAATTCTTCATCCGCTTCGACAAATTGATTTGCTTCTTCTATTTCTTTAAAGCTCGGATCAGGTTCCTTCCTCCACTTTTGGTTAGATTATTGGTTGTGTAACAATCCGTTTTGCACTATGTTTCCGGATTTGTTCCTTTTGGTCGATGTTTCTCATTGCAAGGTGGCGGACATGGGTTATTGGAATGGAGATAATTGGAGGTGGCATATGCCATTTTTTATTATTCCTTTGAACTGGGCAGCCACGATACAATTTGATGAGCTTTGGATTCTTCTCACTCCGGTGCATCCCAATAGATTGGAAATTGATGGTTTCAAGTGGTGGCGTCATGTTTCTAGTTTTTCGGTTAGTAACGCTTATGATTTCTTATCCTTAAGTGTTGTTCCGTTGTCTCCCTTGGAACCTTTTTTAGGATTGGTTTTTTCTAGTCTTTGGAAGACCAAAGTTCCTAGTAGAATTCTTATTTTTGGTTGGAGATTGATTTGGAATAGGCTCCCAACAAAGGTTGAATTATCAAAACATGGTATTTTGACTAATTCAAATGATTTGCGTTGTCCTTTATGCCTTAATATTGAGGAAGATTTAAATCATCTCTTTTTTGCGTGTCCTTTTACTAATATTTGGTGGAGGAAATTGCTCCTTTGGTTACGATTGGTTGATGATTCCGTGATAGATTCGTTATTGGGGCGCCTTTGTTGGTTGGAGGAGCATTTTGGTAAGGTGGGTGGTGTTGAATTGAGGTGGTTCTTCGGTTTATTTTTTTGTTGGATCATGTGGAAATGTAGAAATGATGTTATTTTCAATGGGTTGGATGTGTCTTCTTTTGATGGATTATTGCTTATGAAACCCTAAAATACCTTTCGGAGATGCATCTCCGAAAACACTGAAAAAATTGGATAACTTCTTTGTAGACTCCCATGGGGTGAAAACCCCTGCTGAAAACCCCAAAATACCATTCGGAGATGCATCTTCGAAAACACCCAAAAAATTGGCATTTTGGTTAATTCAGAGATGAATCTCTGAAAACACCAAAAAAAATTGAGAATTTGGTTAATTCAGATATGCATATCCAAAAAAACCCCAAAAACTGTTAGAGGTTTTTTCAGATATGCATATCCGAAAAAAATTTAGAATATTGATTAATTCAGATATCTTAAAATTGATATAATTTATAAATTAGGAATAATAATAATAATGATAATTATACTATTCATATTTCTATTCTAATTCCAATTATAAATTAAAAAATAAAACTCACAAAAAATTTCATTATTTTTTGATAAATTTCATATTAACAATTACTAAAATTATAACTAATAGACAACAATTATGATTATATAAAAAATAAATACATTAATAATTATTTAAAAATGATTTAAAACAAAAGAGATCAAGTAAGAATACAATTATTTACTACTTTATTCATGTTTTAATATAACTTTCGAATGACATAGTTTTTCAAAATAATAAATAAAAATCATAAATATAAAAATTATTTTAATAACTAAATATGATGAAAAATCATTTATATATAAAATAATTTTTAACTTTAAAATTGTATTGGAAATTTTGTTTATAAAGTAAATTTCTTTAACTATAAAATTGTTTTTGAAAATTAGTTTATGAAATGATTTTTTTATGTATCATAAAAAATAATAAATAGTAAATAATAAATAAATATCTTTATTATTATTATTATTAATTTTATATATAAAAATATGATGTTGATTAATATTTATTAGGCTAATATTATTATTATATCTTGATTATAATAATATATATTAATAATATATTTTAATTAATACAATTAATTATACTATTAATCGTATTGATTCACCTTAATTTTAATTTTTTAATAAGTATTGAGTTCTTTCGGATATGCATATCCGAAAAATTTCAAGATTATAAATTGAAATATTTCGGATATGCATCTCTGAAGACACCCCCTTTCTAAAAAAAAAGTGTCTTCGGAAGTGCATCTCCGAAGTCACATTATTTCTATAAAAAAAGGTGTCTTCGGATATGCACATCCGAAATAACCTTTTTTTTCAAAAAAATATGTCTTCGGAGATGCACTTCCGAAATATAGAGGTATTTTGTAATTTTCACCACGGGTTGCTAAGAATCCAGGGAGGTGTACGAAGAAATTGTCTTTTAATTTTTTTAATAAGTATTGAGTTCTTTTGAATATGCATATCCGAAAAATCCCAAGACCAAAAATTGAAATATTTCGGATATGCATCTCTGAAGACACCCCCTTTCCCAAAAAAAATGTGTCTTCGGATATGCACATCCAAAATAACCCTTTTTTTCAAAAAAAAAGTACCTTCAGAGATGCACTTCCGAAATATATGAGTATTTTGGGGTTTTCACCACGGATTCCTAAGAAGGCATGGGGTCTATAAAGAAATTGTCAAAATTAGGGGCTTCATAAATTATGAGCTTGGGCTTTAAAATTATAAAATAAAGCATTTTATATATATGGCAAGTTGACAATTTTACAAGAATGTTGTTACAGCGGAGCGGGTCTTGAATTTAATATTAGCCTGGGGACGTGGGTTCGACCCTTGTGATAGCTTGATCTTCGATGATGGTTGAGGGAAATTTAAAGAAAAAGTCAAACGTCTACAAAAATTAACGGTGATGGTTGAGGGAAATTTAAAGAAAAAGTCAAACGTCTACAAAAATTAACGGTTATGATTGTACTGACAGTGTAAAACTGCTTTACACTGTCGGTATATTTCCATTAAATCCTTTTTAATAATATTAATATTATTTTTAATTAAATTATTATGGTTAAGTATCTATAAATTAAAATAAAAGATTTTTGAACAAGATTTAATATACTCTATCAAAATATTTTTAAGGTCTTATAATCATTCTAATTAGTTCGACTTTCTTCACGCTACTATATTAACTCTAATAAAATCTTGAAGTATTTATCGCTTTGTGTCAAAATAATGAAAGATTCAAAACTTTAAGAATATATATATATATAATATAAATTTTAGATATGTATTTTTCTATTAGTATAAATTGTCTTGAGCCTCTAAAATGTCGGGACCGACCCTGTTAATATAAGTTATACCTTTGTCAAGCTAAATCAAAATAGCTCTTATAATATGAATAATCAGAGAAGTATCATAGAACTCCTAAATTTTAAATGTGTATGTAACATCAACAAACACTTAAGGCACCAGACAATTAATGAAGAATAAAAATAAAAACAATATTTCAAAAGACCAAATTAATTGTTTGGGTGCAAGTTTGAGTGGTTAAACTCTCAATTGTTTATGAATGAATTTATAAGAGAAAAGATTCATTTAACTAACACTTTAAGATTTTGAGTTAAGATGTCTCTCTTATGGTCTTAGAACTTTGGTTTCATTGATACTCATTCCCCAACATTAATATGACGTGGAACAAGATTAAGGGTTGGAAGCAAAAAAAACGTTTTTCTCAAGCACATTTTTCTTCTGAAGAAAGTAGTTAACCATATCTTTTTCCACATCATGGGTTGTTTTCTACTGCCTAAAAGATTTAGAAAAATTCAAAACTGTAATAAAACTATTATTCGTTTCTATCTATATGAAAACAACCATTAACTAACAAATCTATGCCAGGAACAAATCTATGCCAGGATGTTAATATGACGGAATTGATTTGAATTTGCATGTAAGATATAGATAGAATACCTTTATTTCACTTTCAGTTGTCACTCTTACAATGAATGGATGACATAATTGCTAGCATTGTTCCAAAGAAAGAAACAAATGGAGAAGGACCACGCTTTTCTCTTTAATATTTTGATTGTCGTAATTGAAGACTCGTGACAATGGTATATATCACCGTTATTTTTAAGAAAACAAATGTCTTACCATAAAATATATAAATAAAAAATAAATAAAAGACATCCAACATTTATCTTATCTTATCTTAATTTTATTTTAATCTTAATCTTAATTTTATTTTAATGTATTTGATTTATTTTAATCTTAATCTTAATTTTATTTTAATGTATTTGATGTCATATGTTATTACTCTTTATTGTAACTATTGAAGAGTAATTCAATATTCAGAAGATGAGCATCAGAAGTTCTGATGTGGGCTGATCTTCTGATGGTTACTCAGAAGATGTTGTTGACCAGAAGATGTTATCTTCTGGATCCCATTAGCTTAGCTGTTTAATAGTAAGGGCACTTTAGTATTTCTTAGTATTGTACTGTTTGTACCTTAAACTTGTTCACTAAGTTTATGCTGTTAGGACTGAGGTGGCAAGAATTTTCTTTTGTATAAATAGCCTTGTAGTAGCTATCATTTATTATCAACAACTTTATTCTCTCTCATTAATCTTTGCGCCGTTATTCTCTTTGTCATCATCTTTATTCTTTGTGCACCAACAATTGGTATCTAGAGCTCCGGTTCCAAACACAGGGAAACACGAGTGAACGTGAGTTTGTGTGACTGTGTGATTGATTTTGTTTCTGGGAAACAAAGTTGTGTTGAATCACATTTTTCTTGGTTGTTTGTGGGTTGGGAAACACTGTGTGAATGTGAGTGAAATCTCATTTTTCTGCACAAGTTTAAAGATGAGTGGAAGCAACTTGAATACCAAACTTCCAGTTCTTGATGGTAAAAACTGGAATAGATGGATGATTCAAATGTGTGTATTATTTGGTGCTCAAGATGTTCTAGATCTTGTCACTGGAGGATATGTTCCGGTTGTAGCGGATGCAACGGAAGAACAAAGAGAAGCGCAGAGAGAGACGAAGAAGAGAGATCAAAAGGCGTTGTTCTTCATCCATCAATGTGTGGATGTGAATGTGTTTGAGAAGATTGCTGATTCTATGACGTCAAAGGAGGCGTGGGATATACTGGTCAGGTGTTACGGTGGTGACGTATCAGTGAAGAAGGTGAAGCTTCAATCCCTGAGAAAGCAATATGAGAATCTCAACATGAAGAACAATGAGAAAGTTTCTGAGTATATCTCTAAAGTGATTGTGATCACTAATGAGATGAAGGCTTGTGGAGAAACTCTTTCTGAACAAGTGATCGGCCACCAATTTCACCTTGTTCCTATGTTCGAATCTATGGAAAAGCACTTCATTTGGTGGTATTTTAAGTCGTTTTAGTCTAGTTCTTAATTAGTTTTGTTTACCTTTGTATTTGAATTTGGTGTGTTACTTTTTCTAGTTTTTGTTGTTTTTCCATTGCTTTTGATCTTGTGTTGGTAGTGTTTTAAGTTATGCAGATACAGGGCATGATTCGAGACAAGAAAAAGTGAATTTCGGTGAGACAGAGCTGTGACACGGCCACCCGTGTCATGGGACACGGCCGTGTCAGACTTGCTGAAGAGAAGAACTTGAAAATATGAAAACCAAGAAGACAGGGTTATGACACTGCCACCCGTGTCGTGGGACACGGCCGTGTCAGACATGCTGAAGAGAAAAAGTTGAGAAATCTTAGAACCAAGAAGTCAGGGGTCTGACACGGCCACCCGTGTCCCATGACACGGCCGTGTCAGACATGTGCGCAGAAAAATTCTGATTTTTAACTTATGAAATCTGTCACTTAAGTAAGGGTATGATGGACTTTTCGGATGAGAATATTTGCTGTGAGGTATTTAGTCACTGTTTGGAAAGAAGAAAATCACTTTTTGACGGTCGAAGAACGTGAAAATAGAGATTGAGAGCATTAGGGCTTGGAGCGAAGACATCTTCAAGAGCATCCGCGATTGAAGATCAATTCCGATTCAACTACTTGTAATGTCTTCATCTTTATTCATTGTTATCTTGCCTATTGCCATGAGTAACTAAACCTTTTACTTGTTAGGATTGATGTCCCTGAATCATGTGATGTAATGACTATAATTTACCGTTAATTTGCGGATTATCTTTATGAAATTCAGTTTATGATTAAAAGTACTTATTGCTTCTTTATATTGGAAAATATATGTGATGATTTACGGTTAAGGTTTTGTTGGAAAACTACCTCAACGCTTTTTAATCATAACGTTATAACTATGAATCACTTAGGAATAAGGATTAATGTGTAGCGACCTAATTATCCGGGCTATGTTCTTTTTAGAATCTTGAGGTAAAACTATCTTGTTAAGGAATTGAAAGAGGGTTTTAATCTCAAGAAGTTTTCACTAAGGAATTAGGGAAAATCAATGTTTGGTGTCGGTATTGAGAATTTCTAAAGTTAATCTGTTAAGTGGTGATTATTTCATTGCAGAGCGATTCATACATCAGTCCTGACTTGTGTCCCCATATTTTCATTGAATCAAACTATTTTAACTCTTTCGCTTTGCATAAGTTGTTATTTAAATTAAACATAAAAACCAAATACCCCGATGACTTTTTCTTCAATTGCACTGTTCTGAAACATATAATTCCTACGCAGTCCGCGAGTTCGATACTTGGGAATTTACTCTCTTATTACTACATCGGTAAACAAATAGTACACTTGCTATTTTACCGGTCAAGTTTTTGGCGCCGTTGCCGGGGACTGCCAAATTATAAGTTTAAGAATAGTTCAATTGAATTTTTGTTGCTTTGCAACTAAAATTATTTTTCTGTTATTTCATTTGCTTATAACTAACCATCATCTAATCTTTGTATGCGAGGTAAGGCCTCAGCAGAATTTATTTTTGACGCAGAGCCAGAACGATCATTGCGAGCGAGACTTCGAAAAGCAAAGCAAGAACGACTGGAAGCGTTGGAAGAAAATCTGGAAGATTCTGAATCTGATAACGAGGAAATCCTCTCCATTCATTCCGAGCATTCAGATTCGGAGGCAGAAACGATGGCTGACCCTGTAGAAAGGTTGTTGGGTGATTATGGTGGAGCAAATGCACCAGCTGGCCGAATGACGATTGTGAATCAACCGGTGGATGTGGCTCACTTTCAGCTGCATCCAGCAACGATTCGACAGCTGGAGAAGAAACCTTTTTCGGGAAGAATAAATGAAGATGCTAACAAGCATTTACAAAGGTTTCTTACCATGACAACTTCTCTGAAGATAGAAGGACACTCTGAAGAAGCAAAGAAGTTGGTTATGTTTCCGTTCACATTAGCGGATGACGCTGAAGAATGGTTCTACTCATTACCTGCTGGGAGTATTACCACATGGCAACAAATGGAGTCAACCTTCCTGAATGAGTATTTTCCGGCTGCTGTTTATATCCGTAAGAGGTATGATATTGTTAATTTTAAACAGAAGGAAGGAGAATCACTTGGAGATGCTTATAAGAGATTCAAGAGGTTGTTGGTGGCATGCCCAACTCATAACATGGATGTCACTGAACAAATGCAGAATTTTCTGAATGGTCTTAAAATGAAGACTAAGCAATTGATTGACACAGCAGCTGGTGGCTCATCCAACTTTTCAACAGCCACTGGTGTTAAAAAAATCATAGAAGCTATTGCGGCCAATGAACACTTGGAGTTATATGACCGGAGTGTTAGCCAACCTGAAGGATTAGTGGATATGAAATTGTCAACGCAAGTTGTGAAAATAGAAGATCAGGTAGCTGCAGAAGTTGAGCGGAGATTGAAACAGATGGGTCTTGAAAAACAAACAGTAGCACAAATTCAACCGGCTCAAGCAAGTCAACCGGTGGGGTGTGAAATATGTGGAGGACCTCATTTTACTGTTCAGTGTGTTGCTACAGCTCAGCAAGTGGAGGAAATAAAGTTCTTGAAGCAAAACAACCCCTACTCAAATACCTACAATCCGGGGTGGAAAAATCATCCAAATTTTTCATGGAAGGATCAATCAGGGAATGCTCCTAAACAAGAGGTTATTCCATATCAAGGTCAGCAGTCGCAGCAACAGTATAGACCTCCGCAACAACATTATCAACAACCTCAACAACAGGCCCCTAGAAAAGCGGATTGGGAGATTGCCATCGAAAAAATGGCAGCTCAAAGCTCTCAGTTTCAAGAAGAAACAAGGAGTAATTTTCGAAACACAGGTGCATCCATAAAAAATCTTGAGGTTCAGATGAGTCAGATAGCACAACAACTCGCCAATGCTCAACCACAAGGTGCCTTACCTAGTGGAACTGTTACAAACCCAAGGGAGCATCAGAATGTGAATGTCATCTCAACAAGAAGTCTGAGGAGATCAAAACCAGAAGAAAAATATGAAACCGAGTATGATGATATCATCGAAGTAGATCTAGAAGTGAGAGAAAATTCGAAAGAGCCTGAAGTAGTGATATCACCGGTTAAGCCGCTGGAAGAGAAAAATAAGAAAGAAACTAAACCGGTGGTCAAATTACCATTCCCCTCTAGAGTGGCCAAGAAGGATTCGAAAGAGAAGGATTTTGAGAAGTTTGCTGCAATGTTCAAGAAGTTAGAGATTAACTTACCTTTCTTTGAAGCACTTGAGAATATGCCTTTGTACAAGAAATTTATGAAAGAGGTAATTTCTAAGAAGAAACAAGTGGGAGATGAGCAGAAAGTCAGAATCGAAAAGTGTGGTAGAATCTCACCAGAGAAGAGAATACCAATCAAGCAAAAAGATCCTGGATCAGTTGCAATACCGTGCACGATAAATAACAGAACTTTCATGAAGGTTCTAATTGATTCGGGTGCTAGTGTGAGCTTAATGCCGTTATCTATCTTCAAAAAGCTCGGTATTGAAAAGGTGAGTGAAAGAGGAACAGAGTTGAAATTTGCAGATCACACCATGAAGAGGTCATATGGGGTGGCAGAAGATGTATTGGTAGAAATTGACAAATTTGTTTTTCCAGTTGATTTTGAAATAATGGATATCCCTGAAGATGAAGAGACCCCTATTATTCTGGGTCGACCTTTCTTGCGCACTAGTCGGTGCAATTTCGATATTGAAAAAGGTACTCTGACTTTGAAATCTTTTGAGGAAGAAATAACTCTGAAAGTGTTAAACACCAAGAAGCAAGGTGAAAGTGGAGATAATCAATCTTCAGTTGGAATGATCCACATAGTAGGCGAAAGCAAAAGATCGGAACCAACCCAAAAAAAGGTCTCAAGCATAATCTCTCAGGTGGCAGCATCTCATATAAAAACTCCAAAGTTCAATAAAGGGATCAAGGAAAGAAAGAAAAAGGAACATCGAGGTGAGGAGATGGAAGTTGAAAGTGACTTGAGGCACAAAGTGGTCCATCCACTATTTCTAGATGAGTTCTGGGTTGCGGAAATGACAAGCAACATGGTGTGGAAGAGGAAGTATCCCCCATAATAGAAGAGAATGGACCGTCGAGCCATGCGACGTTAAACGAAGCGCTTCGTGGGAGGCAACCCACGTGATTTCTTTTTAATAGTTTTATGTGTTTTTGCATTTTATTCCGTAGGTACAAACAGTGTGTCTCTTGCAAGGAGAAAGGCGAGAAGGGACAAATAAGTCTGGACATAAAAAAATAATAAGTTTGGAGGAAGTCAGGGGTCTGACACGGGCACCCATGTCCTGTGACACGGCCGTGTCACAACTCCTGAAGAAGAGGATGTGAAAATTCAATTTGTGGAAAAGCCAGAGGTCTGACACGGGCGCTCGTGTCCTGTGACACGGCCGTGTCACAGACCCTGGAGGATTTTTTTTGTGAAACTCAATTTTGGAAGGGAGGCAGAGTCCTGACACGGCCACCCGTGTCGTGTGACACGGCCGTGTCAGGCAGGTGCGCTAATGTTTTTTCCTTCTTCATCTTCTCCATCTACAATCCTCCACCTCCACCTCAGTGAGCACTGTAAGTCTCCCTTATGCTTGCTTACACATTGCGGACAATGTTGAGTCCAAGTGTAGGGGAGGTTCTTTCATTTAAGTTATTTTCTGTTATTTCCTTCTATTTCAGTTTCCTTATTTTCAATTAAGTATGTGTGTTTTGAGTTTTTGTTAACCAGGATGAGTGTAATTCCAAAGAAAAGAATTGTGAGAATATAGGTGATAAAGGAGGAAGACGCACCTTATATTAGCTTTCAGGGCACCTATGGAAGTTGGCACGACTGAAAAAAAAATGCGAGACACAACTTGATGGTGCCGAGTGAAGGAGTCTAGAGCAACCTGAACCGGACAAGAAGCTGTACAAGATGGAGACCATTTTTGAACCTGTATGCAATGCCAAACCTGTGAGGATATATAAAGCCAAACACTTCAATTCATCATGAGAGAGCATCAGGTATGGCATCATCACTCTAATTTTGCATTTGTTCTTCATATAGTACACACATCGATCACACACACTGAGGCATTTGTTTTTTCTCTTTAACCCTGAGCCTTTCGCACCCAACCTTGTTGCTTATCATCCTTTGTAACCATCTTAAACCATCATCCATGTTTTCTTTTTCGTATTCACAATCCCTTTTGTTTCCTTTATTTTTGGTGTTAACTATAAGTCCGAGTCCGATAGAAAAAGTTAAGTTTGGGGTAACCAAGTCCGGTGACAAAAGAATGAGGCAAGTGTGAAAAAGAAAAGAAAAAAAAGAACACATGAAAAGAGATGTGTTGTGAAAAAAAATGATTTCGATACACACTTGCCATCATGTAAAGAAGTTAAGAGTCCAGAAAGCGAAAAAAGCGCTAAACACCCCAAACATGATGTAATGTGCAAAAAGATATCGGACTAATTAGTTAATACCGAACCTTAAACCATAGTACCTACTTTCTTTGTTTATCCTACCTACCCCAAGCCCCGTTACAACCCATAAGTCCTCTAAAAGTGTGTGTTGTTGATATTGTGGAAGTATGTTAGAATGTTTACAAAACAAAGAGTAGATATGTATGCCTTGATGAGCGAGTGAAACACTTAACCCCGAGAGAAGTTGTGAGAGTGTGATTGAGCTTGCAGGTAAAAGAATGAGTCAAAATTGAAGTACAACGGAAAAGTTCGGGGAGGGGGATCGAACACTTTGACACGAAGTAATTATCAAGTGTGGAAGCATCAGTTGTGTTGTGGAGAATAAGAAAAATTCATAGGTGTCCTCTTGTTTTCTCGTCCATCACTTGAGGACAAGTAATGAGCTAAGTTTGGGGTTGTGATCGGCCACCAATTTCACCTTGTTCCTATGTTCGAATCTATGGAAAAGCACTTCATTTGGTGGTATTTTAAGTCGTTTTAGTCTAGTTCTTAATTAGTTTTGTTTACCTTTGTATTTGAATTTGGTGTGTTACTTTTTCTAGTTTTTGTTGTTTTTCCATTGCTTTTGATCTTGTGTTGGTAGTGTTTTAAGTTATGCAGATACAGGGCATGATTCGAGACAAGAAAAAGTGAATTTCGGTGAGACAGAGCTGTGACACGGCCACCCGTGTCATGGGACACGGCCGTGTCAGACTTGCTGAAGAGAAGAACTTGAAAATATGAAAACCAAGAAGACAGGGTTATGACACTGCCACCCGTGTCGTGGGACACGGCCGTGTCAGACATGCTGAAGAGAAAAAGTTGAGAAATCTTAGAACCAAGAAGTCAGGGGTCTGACACGGCCACCCGTGTCCCATGACACGGCCGTGTCAGACATGTGCGCAGAAAAATTCTGATTTTTAACTTATGAAATCTGTCACTTAAGTAAGGGTATGATGGACTTTTCGGATGAGAATATTTGCTGTGAGGTATTTAGTCACTGTTTGGAAAGAAGAAAATCACTTTTTGACGGTCGAAGAACGTGAAAATAGAGATTGAGAGCATTAGGGCTTGGAGCGAAGACATCTTCAAGAGCATCCGCGATTGAAGATCAATTCCGATTCAACTACTTGTAATGTCTTCATCTTTATTCATTGTTATCTTGCCTATTGCCATGAGTAACTAAACCTTTTACTTGTTAGGATTGATGTCCCTGAATCATGTGATGTAATGACTATAATTTACCGTTAATTTGCGGATTATCTTTATGAAATTCAGTTTATGATTAAAAGTACTTATTGCTTCTTTATATTGGAAAATATATGTGATGATTTACGGTTAAGGTTTTGTTGGAAAACTACCTCAACGCTTTTTAATCATAACGTTATAACTATGAATCACTTAGGAATAAGGATTAATGTGTAGCGACCTAATTATCCGGGCTATGTTCTTTTTAGAATCTTGAGGTAAAACTATCTTGTTAAGGAATTGAAAGAGGGTTTTAATCTCAAGAAGTTTTCACTAAGGAATTAGGGAAAATCAATGTTTGGTGTCGGTATTGAGAATTTCTAAAGTTAATCTGTTAAGTGGTGATTATTTCATTGCAGAGCGATTCATACATCAGTCCTGACTTGTGTCCCCATATTTTCATTGAATCAAACTATTTTAACTCTTTCGCTTTGCATAAGTTGTTATTTAAATTAAACATAAAAACCAAATACCCCGATGACTTTTTCTTCAATTGCACTGTTCTGAAACATATAATTCCTACGCAGTCCGCGAGTTCGATACTTGGGAATTTACTCTCTTATTACTACATCGGTAAACAAATAGTACACTTGCTATTTTACCGGTCAACAAGTAATCATAGAGAAGATATTGAGGTTTCTTACTCCTCAATTTGATTATATTGTTGTATCTATTGAACATTCTAAAGATCTGGAAACCATGAGAATAGAAGAGTTGCAAAGCAGTTTAGAAGCACAAGAGTTGCGTCTGACTGAGAGAACTTCTGAGAGAGAAGTTGAGCAAGCTCTGAAGGCTTCTTTTGTCAAGAAGGACCAGAAGCATAGACGTGGTGATAGATTTCAGAAGGAAGCCTCAACTTCTGATGAGAAGAGATATCAGAAGGGAAAGGATAAGAAGAAAGTTTAATGTTACTGTTGCAAACAGTTTGGCCATTTTGCTAGAGACTGTTTGGCAAACAAAGGAAGGAAATCAGAATAAGCAAATATAGCTAGAGGTGATTCTGATGATGAACCTGTGCTATTGATGGCTTTAGAGTCTGACGGAAGATGTTTGTCAGAATGGCGGTATATGGACACTGGGTGTTCAAATCACTTGACTGGAAACAAACAATGGCTGATAGACTTTGACTCTGAAAGGAGGACAAAGATGAGATGTGCTGATGATAAGTATCTTATTGCATAAGGTATGGGAAATGTCAAAGTCAAAGTGAAGAATGGAAAGACTGTTCTGATCAAGGATGTTTGGTATGTTTCTGGAATCAGAAGCAATCTGATGAGTGTAGGTCAGCTCATTGAGAAAGGTTTCTCAGTTGTTATGAAGAACAATCTCTTGAAAGTTGTATGATTCCAATCAGAAGTTGATTATGCAATCTGAACAGGGAAGCAACAGAACATTCAAGGTGAATGTAGAAACAGCTAAAACAGAGTGTCTGAGTGCTGAAGGCTCAGAAGGTGATAGTAAGCTGTGGCACAAGAGGTTGGGGCACTTGAACTATAGAAGCCTGGGGCATCTAAGTTCTAAGAAGCTTGTACATGGCATTCCAAAGATTGTGAAGCCTGAGAAGTCATGTGAGGTATGCATGAAAGGTAAACAACCCAGATTGCCATTTGTATTAGAAGTTGCTCCAAGAGCAAAGCATGCTCTGGGAGTAGTGCACTCTGATGTGTGTGGACCATTTCCAGAACCTTCACTTGGAGGAAAAAGGTATTTTGTGTCTTTTGTGGATGAGTTCACAAGAATGACGTGGGTAACACTTATCAAGTTTAAGACTGAGGTGTTCACAGAATTCGAGAAGTTCAAGGTGAAGGATGAGAAGCAAAGTGGTCAGAAGATAAAGATTCTCAAAATGGATGGTGGAGGTGAGTATAACTCTACAGAATTCCAGAAGTTCTGTGATGATAATGGAATTGAGCATGAGGTTACTGCTCCTTATACTCCTCAACACAATGTTCTTGCTGAACGTAGAAACCGTACTTTGCTTGATATGACAAGAAGTATGCTAAAAGAGAAGAAGCTTCCTCATAATCTTTGGGGAGAAGCTGTTGCTACTGCAGCATATGTGCTCAACAGGTGTCCAATGAAGAGGCTGAAGGAAATTGTTCCTTTAGAGAAGTGGACTAAGGAGAAGCAGAGTGTTAGTCATCTGAAGGTTTTTTATTTTGTGTGTTACAAACACGTTCCAGAAGCTAGAAGGAAGAAGCTGGATGATAGAAGCAAAGTGATGTTATTGGTGGGGTACCACAGTACAGGTGCATACAAGCTCTATTGTCCAGAAACTAATAGAGTTGAAGTCAGCAGAGACGTCATTGTGAAGGAATCAGAAGTTTGGGATTGGAGAGAGTCTCAACCAACTTCTGATGTAGAGATAAATTTTGAAGAAAAGTTAGAGTCAGAAGATGAAGAATCTTTTGAAGACGAGTCAGAAGATGAAGCATCTTCTGAAGATGAGTCAGATGGTGAATCTAATTCTGATCCAGATTCTAATGATGACCCAGAATCTGGTGGTAGTCATGATTCTGGAAGGGAAAACTCTGAAGACGTAGAGTCTGGAGAACAAGCTTCTGGAGATGTTCATGAAGGTGGAGACTCTAGAGGTGGTGACTCTGGAGTAGTTGACTCTGAAGTAGTTCAACGACCACAAAGAGTCAGAACTATACCAAGAAGGTTTGCAGATTTTGACATGTTGCAAGACACAGAAGTTGACTCAGAAGGAGATGTCATTCAGTGTGCCATGTTAGTAGATTATGAACCAGTGAGTACTGAAGAAGCGCTAAAGAAGAAGGTCTGGCTGAATGCCATGAAATAAGAACTTGAGGCTATAAAAAGAAACAAGACTTGGAAGATGATAGAACTTCCAAGAAAAAGAAAGCCACCAGTGTCAGATGGGTTTTCAAGGTAAAGCTGAAGCCAGATGGATCAGTTGGTAAACACAAAGCGAGGCTAGTGGCTAGAGGTTTTCTTAAGAAACCTGGACTAGATTACTTTGAGGTGTTTGCTCCTGTAGCTAGACATGAAACAATCAGACTGGTGATTGTGTTAGCTGCGAACAGAGGTTGGTCCTTAATGCATCTGGATGTAATGTCTACATTTCTGAACGGTCCATTACAAGAGGAGGTATATGTGTCACAACCCCCTGGCTTTGTGAAAAAGAATAAGGAAGGGATGGTGTACAAATTACATAAAGCTTTGTATGGATTAAAGCAAGCACCCAGAGCTTGGAATTTGAAAATTGATTCATTTTTCAAGAAGCAAGGGTTCCAGAAATGTGAGATGGAATATGGAGTCTATGTGCAACATTCTGGAAGCAATATGATTTTGTTGTGTCTGTATGTTGATGACATATTGCTTACGGGGAGTTGTCTAGAAGATCTGATGAAGTTCAAGAAGGTGCTGATGAATGAGTTTGAGATTACAGACCTTGGGAAAATGTCATATTTTCTAGGGATGGAGATTCTGTACTCAGAAGATGGTATCATTCTGCATCAGCTGAAGTATGAGTTAGAACTTCTAAAGAAATTCAAGCTGGAGAATTGCAAAGCTGCTGTTACACCATCAGAAACGAATCAGAAGTTGGACTCTGATTCTGAAGGTGAAGATGTTGATGCTATGGTATTCAAATAGCTGGTTGGTTCTCTAAGGTATTTGTGTAATACCAGGCCTAATATATGCTATGCAGTTGGATTGGTTAGTAGGTTCATGAGTAAACCTAAGTGGTCCCGTTACCAAGCTGCTGTCAGAGTCTTGAGATATGTCAAGGGAACTCTGAAGTATGGCATATTGTTTCCTTCTGGGAGAAAGGAAGAATCAGAATTATTAAGTTATTCTGATTCTGATCGGTGTGGAGACAGAGTTGATAGAAGGAGTACATTGGATATTTGTTCATGTTTCAGGGAGGTCCTATTTCTTGGAGTTCCAAGAAGCAACCTGTTGTTGCTCTATCAACCTGTGAAGCTGAGTACATTGCAGGCGCTGTAGCTGCATGTCAAGCTGTGTGGCTTCTGAACTTATTAGAAGATCTGAAGATTAAAGTGAAGAAGCCTCTGAAGCTGATGATTGATAACAAGTCTGCAATCAATCTTGCCAAGAATCCGGTGTTACACGGAAGAAGCAAGCATATTGAGACTAAGTATCATTTCTTGAGAAGCCAAGTCCATAATGGAACATTAGAAGTTGTGCACTGCAGCACCCAGAAGCAAATGGCAGATGTTCTGACGAAGGCGATTAAGACGGATCAATTTCTGCTCTTAAGGAATGGAATTGGCGTTGTCAGCTTTGATTGAAGAATATGAATTAAGGGAGGGTATTGAAGAGTAATTCAATATTCAGAAGATGAGCATCAGAAATTCTGATGTGGGCTGATCTTCTGATGGTTACTCAGAAGATGTTGTTGACCAGAAGATGTTATCTTCTAGGTCCCATTAGCTTAGTTGTTTAGTAGTAAGGGTACTTTAGTATTTCTTAGTATTGTACTGTTTGTACCTTAAACTTGTTCACTAAGTTTATGCTGTGAGGGCTGAGGTGGCAAGAATTTTCTTTTGTATAAATAGCCTTGTAGTAGCTATCATTTATTATCAACAACTTTATTCTCTCTCATTAATCTTTGCGTCGTTATTCTCTTTGTCATCATCTTTATTCTTTGTGCACCAACAGTAACTAGGGGTAGCAAAACGGACCGTGGCCCGTCAGACCGGCCCGCGCACCCGCTAAAAAATGGCGAGTTGGATTGGGATTTTAGGTCCGCCGCTCGCCATGGCCCGCTCCGCCAAAACCCGTCGTTCGACATATTCGCCCCGCCAAAGCCCGCCCCTCCTCCAAAACTCACTCTTTTTTTAGTTAATTCTAGTAATTGCAATTCTTGGTGGTTTATTTTATACATTTATTTATAAATATATGTAATATTTTTTTAAGTAAATTTGTTAAAAAGTTGCTTTTATAAAAATTTGTTTTAAAAAATAAGTGAAAAGTTTAATTAAAAGGTAAAAAAAAGTCTATTAATCTATTAAAAAAAATATAAATAAAAATAGGCGGGTAAGTCCGCCGTCCGCCAACCCGCTATCTTGGCGGGGCAGGCATGACTTTTATGCCCATTTTACTTGACGGGCATGCCCGCCCAACTCATTTTTTGGCGGGCATAAGGCGGGTGGCGTCCCGTTTTGCCACCCCTAATTGTAACTCTCAATAAATCACTAATTTTTCTATTTCACTAATCACATTTTTTTTATCATTTATCACTATTTACATACTTTTGATCTAATAAGCTATTAATATATTAGACAATATATTTCATTAACATTCTTTTCATATTTAAAAAAAATTGTATTATATCTATATCCTAAATATATTTTTATTACATTTCAAAGATATTTAAAATTTGAAACTAAAAGACTTAATAAAATAAAAAACTTACAAAATAAAAATATTTTGATTTTTAAATATTAAAAAATTATTATGTGATTAAAATTTTAATAACAAATTATTTATTAGTTGGTCAATCTTTATTTGAATTTCTTATGTTTTAAAATTATAAAATTCAAATATATAATTTGCAGATACTTAACAATTTTATTTTATTTATATATGTATTATAACATTTTTTAAATGTCAATTCAAATAAAGATTTTAATTTTTTTAAACATTTACACAATAATAAAGCATATAAGCTAAATCTATTTATCTCCTTTTAAAAAATTGAAAAAATTTATAAATTAATAAAATAATAACTCATAAATAACCATTTTTAAAATTCTAAATATTTTTTTGACACAAAATTCTAAATATTTTTAAAAACAAGCATTATGAGTTTAAGTTTTTTTATTACTAATTATCTTATTTAATGCGTATTTTTTAAAATCAATATATATCTATTGAAAATTTTATATTAATTTTTAAAAGAAATCAATATATACATATTTTAAAATTTATCATATACAATTTTTATTCTAATTCAGTTTATTTTAGATATGAATATTGTAATTTAATAACTATTAATAGCAAATGTGTAACATCTCTAATATTAATAGCAAATTGTGTAACTGTTACCTTAAAAATCTTTTAAGGTATTTGGGTGGCGTAGTTAATGAAGGAGTCTTATGAACTAAAGGATTGTGCCTTACAAAGAGTGAATTGCAAGGGGGCTGAGGTCGAAAATGGAGAAGAGCTGAAAAAATATAAGTAAAGGGAGAAGTCGACATGATAGACGGACAAGGTAGTCGAAGTTGTGGCTGTCGACCAAATTAAGAATTGAAACTTATAAAAAGTTTTGATTATGTCTACACGCTAGAGGTTGGCGTCGAAATAAGGACTTGAGCGGGATAAATTTAAAATTTGAAAGTACCAATGGTTATAGAAGGAGTATTTCAAAACGAGCGCCAAAGACGTAGGGAGCATTTATTTTAAGACGTGTCAAACATTTAGCAGATTTCAGTCTGTAGGCAGTTAGTTTGTAGTCATTATAAATAAGAGGTCCAACGAAGGATTTTGGGGTGTTCATTTGTACTGAATCACTTGTAAAAAACTTCACATTCTAAGCGTAAGGAAGTAGAGAGTTTCAAGGGTGCTAATGTACGTGAATTACCACTTTTATTTCAATGCAATTTCCTTTCTTCTCAATTATTCCTTTTGAATATCTTGTCTTAGTCTCTTTTACTTTTGAACAATTCTTTTACATCGTTATCCATGTTTTCGACACTGGTTCCATTGCTGTAATGGGATTTGCCAAAGATAAATTCGTTGTGTATCTCTTTTAAGAATGTTATAGCTTTCTGTCGGTCACGAGTCACCCTCAGTCGATAACATTAAAATCTTTTGTGGAAAGTCATACTTGTTCAACGCTTTGGAGAAAACCTTTTCTCACAGAGTTGAGTTTTGTGTCGAATTGAGCAAGTTATACCTAGTTACATTAGCACGTGTCTTAGGATCAACTAGTCGATCCTACAAGTAACCCTTAGTTTTTAGGCTTAGGGAGGACTAGCGATTGCTTACCATTTTCCACAGTAAACAGTAACAACTCTAAAAATTATTATTAGTAGATTTTAGAATTTAAGAAGTCTAACAATAAATAAGGAACAACCCAATTACATTATAAATTTAAGGGTTAAATATATTTTAGGTCCCTGTAAATATTCCAAAATATGGTTTTCGTCCCTCTAATATTTTTGTTCAAATAATGGTCCCTCTAATATTTTTCGTCCCTATTATGCATCCATGCTGTCAATTCCACTTAATAGACGCTTATGTGGACAATGACTTGGCATTTTTTTAATTAAACCATCAGCCAATAATTTCCACGTGTGTAACCAAATTACCAACATAAATGTTCACAGCCCTTTGCCATAAACGCATATTGCTTTCTTCTTCCCCAAATTCGTTACCATTTTCATGTGCTAGGGTTCCTAATTTCTCTTTGCTCAGCCAGAAAATCAAAGTCATACAAAGTAACACTCGTCTTCTTCGCTCAAGATTCACTGATGTCTTATTCCAGAACCTCGGCTTCAAATCCCATGAACAGTGGGTCGTCTTCTATTTGCAGCAAACGAGGAAGGAAGTGTGGATGTGAAGCACGAATGGTTTCATACATTTGCAAGAACGGTCGAAACAAAGGTAGGCTCTTCTGGAGGTGTCCATTTTGGCATAGTGGAAATACCTGCGATTTATTTATATGGGACGAAGATCTGGCTAAAGACGATGGTGTTGGTGTCGATTCGGTAGATGTCAACAAGCTAAAGGAATTAGAGACTGTTGAATTGATGAGAGAGTTGTATCAAGCTTCCAAGAAAACAACATGAAGCTGCAAGGGAAGTTGAAATCAGAGGCATGGACTGGAAAAATCAAGTTGATGCTTTTGTTGGTTTCTCTTCCGATTAATGTTTACCTACTATGCAAATGTAATTGTTGAAAAACATCAGTAATGTAATCATTGTGTCATTGGCAATGAAGTAACTCTGTTATGGTGTAAGATTTTGGTGTAAGATTGTGTTATAATAAGATTTTGTAAGATTTTGTTATGCTTAATGAATTCTTGTTTATGTTCTTCATGCTAAAATAAGCTTTAAATTATAAAGTCTGTTTGGGCCACTTATTTTGACCATTCAAAGGGGTGATGCCCTCCTCATAACACTTGACATAAGTTGATTTGTGATAATACTAATGTACATAATCAATGGGATCATCTACTTTCCTATGGATGGCAGAAATGGCATGTCTACATGGTATCCCAATCAGATCCCAAAAATTACATGATCAAGTATGCTTAGCCAAGTCTACTACAAACTATCAGTAAACATTACATGTGTAACTTGGAAGGTCAATTGTCCTGCATAAGTTGTTGTCCAACTGGCACTCTTTTCAATCTCTCGATCCAACCTCCTAAGTGGTTTAGACATGATTCTACCCTTATACCCAACAACTTTTTCCCTTAAGGTTGCAAACCTACCCATTAGATAAGATCTAATCCATTCAAACATAGGTATGATTAGCTTATCCCTTTGAAGCAAGATAGTTGCATTAAAGGATTCACTTAAGTTATTCATCAAGACATCACATTTACTATACAGAGGAAAAGCATGCTTACACCACTTAGATTTTGGAATTGCTTCCAACCATTCAAAAGCATCATTGTTGGCCTCTTTGATCTTATGCATGTATTGCTGATGAGCCTCCACATATGTAGCCTTTGCTGCAGTCAGCATGAGATCCCTAAATAGGGTTCCACCTCCAAACATTTTCTTAAAGTTAGCATACAAGTGCCTTACACAAAACCTATGTTCATAAGCTGGATATTGTTCCTCAAACACTTGTACAAAACCCTGAAAAACAATGAAATAATTAAAACATTTCATTAATAGTGAAAGCCAATAAAAGGAGTGATAGCCAAAAAAATAGACATGCCTTTTGTTGGTCAGAAATGAAGCACCATCTTATTTCACCAATATCCTAAAGTAGAAGCTGCATAAACCAACTCCAAGTGTCTTTAGACTCAGTTTCCACCACTCCAAAAGCTAAGGGTAAATACTTGTCATTTGGATCTCTCCCAACAGCTATTAACAATATCCCACCATACTTGTGCCTTAGATGACATCCATCTAGTCCAATAAAAGGCCTACAAACTTAAGCTAACTTCAGGGCTTTCTTTGTTCCATCAAAGGACACATAACACCTTTCAAACCTTGGTAGAAAACCTGGTCCTGGAGTTTGTATGTTCATCTTGAAGGTCTTTCCTGGGGAAGCCCTCCTCAATTCAGCCCCATATGACCACAATAGACTGTACTGTTTGCTAGAGTCCCTTTCCACAACCCTTTTGGCAATCTGCCTTGCCTTAAATGCCCTACATCCAGGGATTTCAGTTGCATATCTCACTCTTACATCTTCAATTACATTATTCAATTTCATTTTGCTGCAATTTTTCATCCTATCAACAATTACTTTTGCAACCCATTCAGCTTTGGCACTCTTGTTAAAAAATTGTCTTCCACACTTGTGTTTAGCAAACAATGTCTTGATTTTAAATGTAGTTAATGTTAACACTCTACTACACAACATAGTGTAATTGCACTGTCCCTTCTCCTTGCAAACAACTCTACATCTCACTGCATCATTTTTCTCAAACCTGACATCCCTCCTATTCAGCACCTTATGTTCAAGAATACAAGTCTTGAATTGACTTAGTGATGAAAATTCCATACCTACCTTGAACTTAAAATCTTTGCTTACACCATCTTCCTCATTAAACCTAACAACCCTAGGCCTATCATCTTCAGCACCTCTATCAAGCTCATCAATCAAATACTCATCTTAAATGACATGTTCCTTACCCATTTCAGGTGTAATCAAACTAGGATTCATACCCTCATTAGAGCCTGCAACATCTGCACCATCTACAGTCGGTTGCTTATTGAATTCATCCTTTTCAAAACCCTTATCAAAACCTTCATCAAATGGATCCATCCTTTCTTCCTCACTGTCTTCAAACTTAATATCCTTCATTGACTCATCATTTGAACCCTCATCACCCTTTGGTTCATCATCACCTTTATCCATTATGCCCTTCTTCTTCTTCCTTACATTCTCCATAAATGTTGCATCCCT
This sequence comes from Vicia villosa, assembly GCF_029867415.1. Lineage (NCBI taxonomy): Eukaryota > Viridiplantae > Streptophyta > Magnoliopsida > Fabales > Fabaceae > Vicia > Vicia villosa. The sequence continues at coordinate 413,614 of NW_026705480.1, forward strand.
TGTGCTTGGTATGTGCTCAACATATATTTCAATATCACCTACTTCATTATGGACTGAAGCAGCCATCTAAAAAGCATCACTATCATCCCTAAATGAATTGAGGTCATTTTTTAGACTACCATCAACATGCTTCCACCACATCCTAACTTTTTTGTAGTCAAACCCAGGATCTATGGACATAGTTAAATCACATGAATCAAAAAACGACCACGACCCAATGTCTTGACCAGTAAAAGCATAAACTTCCCCACCCTCGTAGGTCAGATTTGGATCTTTTGCAAAACGACCCTTAGTGTAAAATATTACCTTAAATGTACCCACCCCTAAAAAAACAATGAAAACGACAATAAACATTGGACCCACAATGAATATTTTTATACCAAACCAAGATTAGTAAAAAGGGAATATAATAATAGACAACTGGACCTACCTCAGATTCAATGTCGAGGGACCACAAGCTTTCACCTTTCAACCCTTGTTTGGGACCACAACACTATCGTGAGAAGCAAAATGTAGATTCTGCAACCATGACAAACTTAATCAAGTTATCATATATAGAACAAAGATTGTTAATGTTGGCGAAAGTGAATGGAAGTGTGGAGAGCAGCTTCACCTTCTTTTGGGAAAAAACCCTAGCAGAGAAATCTAGGAAAGAACATAAAGCGTAAAAGAGGAATGAAGAGATTGTAATTTTAGGGTTTTTTACTAAGTTAATCTTTGAATTGACAACTCAACATATGTTATTTAAAAAAAATGCCAAATCATGATCCACATAAGCGTCTGTTAAGTGGAATTGGCGGCATGGATGCATAATAGGGACGAAAAATATTAGAGGGACTATTATTTGAACAAAAATATTAGAAGGACTAAAACCATATTTTGGAATATTTACAGGGACCTAAAACATATTTAACCCTAAATTTAACTATTATGTAATTAATTTACACAATAATTTGTTATAAATAAATGTATTTTTATAGAAACTTTTTGGTATAATCTCAACTATCTGTTTGAATTTTTTATAAATAAATATAAATAACATTTTTTACTTTAAACATTAAAAATATTTATGCAATTATACTCAAATAGTAGATTGATTAATTACAACTTTTAATAAATTAGTGTTGTCAAATTAATTTTAAAAAATTAGATTTATTATTTAATTAAGCTATAACCTAAAAATTTGTTTAAAATATGAATTTTTTATTGAAATAATTTGATATAATCACAATTTTCTACTTGATTTTATTTTTTTAAGTTTAAATAAATATAATCATCGTTTACACATTGAACATTTAAAAGTAGATACTAAAATTTTAACCAAAAAATAAATTAATTTATTACTTATTTATATAATTATTATCGTCATATTATTTCTAGAAACTAAATTTGTTACATAAACCTCTAAATTACTTTTTTGATTTTATTCTTTATCTAGGATCATATGTAAACTTTAATTAACAAATTGATTAATTGATATTTTTATTAATTGGTGAAAAATTTATAACATAAACTTGAACTAACTTTTCTCTCTTTGCATTCCTCCACACCTTTATAAATACATTTAATTTCACATTCATTATTTATTCACTTCTATACCCATTTCATTTATTCACTATTTTTAAAGATTTTTCATTCTAAATTTGCGTATGTTCTTCTTCCCACGCTATATTTTATAAATTTGCGTATCTTAAAGAGTTGTGTAAATGATTTCAAAAATAATTTATAGGTTAGTTTATCTTATTATTAAATCTCATACTAAATTGTTTTATTTTCATGTAAAGTACACCATATATTTTTGCAGGCTTAAGGTACATAAGATATTGCAAGAAGAAACAATGTCAATTATATATATATTTTAAATAGATTTATGCAAGAGATCAGGGGTAAATCTATATAGAAAGTAATTATATTCGTCTGAAACATTTTGTTAAACTCTTTAGGGATTTCAAGAAGAGCCATAGACATTACTGCATGACCTCCAAGATTTTAAATTCTCCTAATTTAATTTATCTTATGAGCTTTGATTTATTTTTGTTTGTTTTTGTCTTTTCTTTTATTTTTCTTTCATTTACTAATTTGGTGGGTTAGAACTTTCTCTTCCATTATTGTAATTTTTTACTTTATTTAATTCATATTGAATTTATTAAAAAAAAAATTCTATGTATTTGAAGATATGATGTAACTGTGATTATTATTAATTGAAATCTAATTGAGGAGACGACAACATCTCATGTAAATGTTGATATGATGTCACTAAATTTAATGACTAAGCATTACAAAAGATTATAGATTGTTTCACACTATTTGTTTGTGTAGTGCTTCTTATTTATTTATTGGGAAAAGTTTTATTTTATTTTATTTTAAACCATGCCCAATATTATTCACTTTTTAACTTGACTGTATTGAACAAGATTATATATTTAGTTAATTTAGTCTCATATATTGTATACACACTTATATTATTTTTGAATTTAACTCTAACATATGCTAACATATGTGTTAGTATAACTTATTGCTTTTACAAATGGGCCATTATTATTCATTGTAAAGCTGCCTGGAGAGTGAATCCTTAAGAAGCTATTGCAGATTGTAACTTATAGACTTTAATTAACACTTACATATACTCAACAAAAATTAAAAACTTTAATGTTAATGATGGACACTTATACAAATTTTAATGTAATTAAGCCTAATATATAATACTCGAATCAATTTTTTCATTAAAAAAAATAGATCATAAGATTAATAAAAATATAGATTATCGACATAGATAAGTCATAAGATTAATAATATTATAGATTATCTGATAGGAAGATTTTCCTACCAAGACTATAAAACTAGTGTTTCTACCAAGACTATAAAACTAGGGTTTCTAAAATGAAAGAGGAAAAACAATAAAACTATCTAAAAGAATTAAAATAAAAGATAACATTTTCATTTGATTGATACCCTTCAATGTCTCAAAGAACTACATATATAATACTCATAGTGGATACTAAACTATAGTGGATACTAAACTAGAAAGACCCCAAATAAAAGCCCAACCAAACTAATAATAATATAAATTCAACAATAACTGACTAATTTATTTCATTATAATTTCTCTCTATCATTATCGATATAGATTATAAAAGAAAATGCTCTCATATAATTCTTTTACAGTTCTAACTTATAATAAACACTTTATTGATCGTAATAGACACTTATACATTTTTTTTTTACTTTAGTTTATATTCTCAATGCATCGGCAAAAATTTTGAGGTGATTGAATTTCAAAACAATGAAAGTTTATTTTAAGTGTTTGATTTTTATTTGTTCATTTGAAATAAAAATTAATCTTCTAAACATTATATTTTCTAAAAAAAAAAATAATTAATCACTTTTAAAAAAAATTATGTTTTTCTTTTTATGTGTCTTAGATCACCTTTAGTCCAGTATGTATATGCTATTTTGATACTGTATGCTACTATTTCTTCTTTTATTTTAACATTTAAAATCCTTGAAGATAGAAACAAAAATATATTTAATTCTAAAAATATTCTGTATATATTTTTTCAAAAAAAAAAACACAATTTTATTATTTTACTTCTCAAACAAACAATAAAGCAAACTTTTATAGTGATACATATCAAAATTATTATTTTACTCATAAAAAAATCATATTCAATCTACATATAACTAATTTTCAAAAATAAAATTGTATAAAATTAAAAAATTATGATTATTTGGATCTCTTCTATGCAGTAAATCCTAGATTGATGGTGCATTTATTTTTGCATAGTTGAAGACTTAGTCTCCTCAATAAGAACATGTTTGCGGTTTCCCAAAAAATAGGATTTATTTCCCAGAGTTGTTATTGCAAATACTTTCATATTTACTACCCGACAGCAAGAGATGGTCTCTTTATTTGAGAAGCTTGTATGTCTAAGAATTTCCTCTTGGATAAAGATAACAATCTCTTTGGAGCAGTCTTTTAATCACCAATGAAGCTTGTTGTTTTATCCCCGGTGAATGATTAATCTCTTCATTATGATAGAGATAGTTCTTCGTCAAAGGGGGAGAATAAACAAATGGAGAGTTCAAATTTTTTTCTCAATGTATATTAACAGGGGGAGCATTTGTCCTTTAAAGACCATCAAAGTACTCATTGTTTCAAAAGGTTTTTTCTATCAATAGTAAAAGACTTAGTTAAAGAAGAAGTTGGACCTTATTACGCGGAAGCTTATTTTGGAGTCGTTCATCTTTTTTTAGGCTACCACTGTTATGGTAGTAGATGGATTGTTCTACATGGAATCTCACTTCATCTTTTCTTAGGCAGCCACTATTATGGTAGTAGGTGATTTTCTTTCCTTTATATCATCTTTGCTTAGGCTATCGCTCGTTCGAAAGTAGGAGATATATCTTTTACCCTCTGAAGTCCTTTCATCTTTTCTTAGGCTATCACTGTTATGGTAGTAGATGGATCGTTCTTCTTGGAATCTCATTTCATATTTTCTTAGGATACCATTGTTATGGTAGTAGATGACTTGTTTTTCCTTATATCATCTTTGCTTAGGCTGTCGCTCGTTCAATAGTAGGTGATATATCTTTTACCCTTGGAGTCATTCATATTTGCTTAGGCTACCACTGCTATGGTAGTAGATGATCTGTCATTCCTTGACCCTTGATAGGAGGTGATCTTCCCCAGTTGGAGTTATAATGTCTCCCCATTTGTTTATTTCTTTCCCAGTAAATCTGGGAACCCTTTCTTCTATTATGAATTAAGGATGTTACTTTTCTATTCCCCGTGAAATCGAGAGTCTTGCGTTCATATTATATTATAAGTATACTTGTTGTCTCTTTGGGCCCGAATTGTGTTATATTTTGTATTTAAGTCCCTCCTATCACGTCGAGACGAAGATTCCAATCTTCACCTTCCCGAATAGAAAAAACTTAAATAGGGGCAGCTATCATACCCCAACTTTTGAATCTAAGATCCCACTTCATTTGCATTGAATTCAAAGGAGTGTGATCATCATCATCATCATTCATCCCATATAAAATCATTCATACATCATTTTCTAACCTCATGTTAGGAGTGAATTAATGGTAAATTCATGTGTTAAAATAAGTAATTTCTTCTCTAAATTAATGCAAATTGTGATAGATCCATAGGTTTTTAGTAAGAATTGAACTGAATAAGTTTAGTTCATGTGTAAAGCAAATCGAATCACTTGTGGGTACTATTGATGCAGGATTGGAGCTGAAGAGGAGCTTTATAAGAACAAGAAGAGGAAAGAAAGCTAGAAGTCTCAAAGGCAAAGCAAAAAGAAGAAGTTTAAAAAAGGCGCGCCGCAGGAGTTCTAGCCGGCGCCGCGAAAAAGTCTTTGTTTCTGACCATGCCGCGCTCATCCGTTGCCGCGCCGCGGCCGCGACGTTTCAGGCCCAAAACTTATAAATAAAAGCCCTAGCTTCCAAGACTTGGGCAGATCTTTTGCGAGCGAAATTAGGAGAGCATTCTGAGTTTGAAGCCGAGAACAACAATTGAAGGCCAAATTTTTACCAATTGAAGACATTCCGTTGATGAAGATGAATTCCTCTATTAATTCTTGTGTGTTCTTCATGTCTATGGAGAGCTAAATTCCCCTTGTTGAGTTTAAGGTAGTAGTTAACCTATGAATATACAATACCATTGATTCTTTCCTATGAACAATTGTTTGAATTTATTATCAATAAGAAACCTTGCTTTTATCTTAAATCATTGTGGAGTCTTTGATCGAAAGAAAAGATTCTAACTTTTGCCCTAGGTTACTATATTGATTCAATCTCAATTTGCAGAGATGGAATTGTGATTGGGTTTTCATAATTATCGTTCCTTACTACTATTATCGATATTGATATTTGGAGAGATCGAATCTCGTATCGGTAAAATTTTATCTAATTTGATTTGCAGACATGGAATCATATTTGAGGATAAGTGAAGATAGTAATTCAAATGATTGTTCCATTGTGAATTAATTAACAAATTGTATAGGAATAGGTTGATGAACCCTAAAGCTCAACATATCTCCTTAATTGTTAACAAACTTTCAGCATTTGCATTTAAATTATTGTTTATATTTGATAGCATTATAATTATAAAACAAATTCAACTACTTGTTCTCACTCAAAGTAACTAACTGTAGAACGGCAGTGATATTAAACCAATCCCTGTGGATACGATATATACCGAAAATATTTACCCACAAATAATTTCAACAAATTGGCGCCGTTGCCGGGGATTGGTGTCAATATTGCACGCATTGCAATAGTTTTATTTTGAGTTTTTGTTATTATTTTATTGTGTTGGTTGTTTCACTCGTTTGTTAGTTTGTGCAGAAGTTCGTGTATGCGCAGCAAAGTTCCCAGTGATCAACTTCTTTTTGATCCCGAGATCGAAAGGACCGCTAGGAGGTTAAACAGCAAAACACGAAGAAGAGCAATCATAGCAAGAGCAAGAGACAACGCAACCGCGACATCGTCACAACAAATTGAAACAATTGACGAGTCGCAAGAAGGACTTTTCTTTCACGAACTATTCGCTGAAGAGGAACAGGAAGTTATTATACAACCTACTGTTGTCAACATGGCTGCTACTGGTCCATGTGCAAATAGTCCAAGACTCAACCCACAGTTCGCTAGAACTGCCGCCAACGGGCGACCGACAGAATTGAAGACCGGTATCATACAATTGATTTGTGCAAGTCCTTTCGCCGGATTGGACCACGAAGATCCGTACACGCATCTTACTGGGTTCTATGAGTTAGCGGGTACGACTGGTGTCGCTCAAGCTGATGAAGAGACACTATTCAAGAGGTTGTTCCCACACTCTTTGTTATCTAAGGCAAAAGATTGGTACTTGGATCAACCCGAAACAGTGATGACCGACTGGAACACCTTAGAGGAAAATTTTTTAGAAAGGTTTTACTCTCAAAACCGATTCTTTGAAGCAAAAACAGCAATAGCCGTATTCTCTCAAGGCAGTAATGAATCATTGAATGAAGCATGGGAAAGGTATAAAGCTATGTTGAGAAAGTGCAAAGGACACGGTTTTGCAGAAGTCGATCAAATCCACATGTTCCGTAATGGTCTCACACCTACAAACAAGACACTCTTGGATGCCACAGCTGGTGGTTCACTTATGTCCAAGACACCTGCTGAAGCTACTCAGATAATAGAGCGAATGGCTCTGAATGATCGTCAAGGGAATCATGATCGGACTGTCAGGGATAAGAAAGCCGGAATTTTAGAATTGAATAACAGTGATGCTCTGCTGGCCCAAAATAAGTTACTAACATCGCAAGTGGAACTTTTGACACAACAAATGTCTAAACTACCACAACAACTCAAGGAGCTGAATGGTGTATCTAATTCTTATCAAGTTGTGAAGTGTGAGTTATGCAAGGGAGAGCATCAGACAGGATTTTGCCCGCCGGTGTTGGAAGAAGAAGTGAATTACATGAATAACAATCAAGGACAAAGGCAGAATCAATATCAGAATCCTCCGTATCAACAAGGTTATCCACCAAGGAATAATAATCAAAGTTATCAACAAAGGCCACATAATCAAGGATATCAACAACAAGCCTTTCAACCTTACACTCAACCGTCGCCACAACAACAAGGAGGACAATCTAAATTGGAAGAGACCATGAATCAGTTCATACAAATGTCAATGACAAATCACAAGAATCAAGAGGCAGCCATAAAGAATTTGGAAACTCAAGTGGGCCAACTGGCTAAACAGCTTGCGGCTAATCAATCAAATGCAACATTCTCAGCCAACACTCAAGAGAATCCAAAAGAGCATTGCAAAGCGGTGGTGACAAGAACTGGGCAAAAAGGAAGTAATAATGAAGTTGAAAAGAATGATGTTGAAGATGATATGGAGGAGAAAGTTGAAAAACATGATGGAGAAGATGAAGAATATGAAATTATTGATACTAATGCTGAAGAAGAAAATGTGAATAAAGAGGTAAAAAAGAAAGAAAAACTAAAAAGAAAGAGCAGTAGAGAAAAGATGGCAAGCAACGTGATACCAAGTCAACATTTGCCATACCCCCATGCTCCATCAAAGAAGGACAATGCGAGGCAATATGCAAGGTTTATGGAAATTTTTAAACAACTACAAATTAATATTCCATTCTCCGAAGCAATTGCTCAAATGCCAAAATATGTGAAATTCATGAAAGATATTTTGAAGAAAAGACCGGAAGAAGAAGAAGTTGTTATACTTGATGCACAATGTAGTGCTATAATATCACGCCTTCCTCAAAAAGCAAGAGATCCTGGAAGAGTCACATTGTCGGTTACAATTGGCAATCAAAATATTGGGAATGGCTTGATCGATCTAGAATCAAGCATCAATTTAATTCCTCTATCAATAGTGAAGTGGTTGGGAAATATTGAGATGAAGTCAACAAGAATGACTTTACAATTAGCAGATAAATCAACCACTCTTCCTTATGGAGTTGCACAAGACATGTTAGTAAAAGTTGACAAATTTTTGTTTCCGGTAGATTTCATTGTGATTGACATGGAAGAAGATAAGGAGTCACCTATCATTCTTGGAAGACCATTCATGAAAACAGCCCGAATGATGATCGATATTGATGATGGTATAATGAAGTTAAGAGTTCAAGATGAAGAGGTATGCTTTAATCTCTTCGATGCCATGAAGCAACCAAAAGACAAGAATGACTGTTTTCGCATGGATGTTACTGAAGAGAGTGTAGTTGAAGTGGCAAACCAAATTCATCTATCTAGCCCTTTGGAGAGATCTCTTGTTGAATCTTTTAATGTACTTACTCAAGAAGAAGAAAAAGAAATTGAGTTGTTTTTAAAAGAACTAGAGAAAGGTGGCAACACGATCACGAAAGAGGACAAGGTAGAAGATTTGGAGCTAACAAAAGGAGTTAAAGAGTCAAAGATAGAATTAAAGCTACTCCCACCTCATTTGAAGTATGTCTTTTTAGATGAAGAGGGAAATAAACCAGTCGTTATCAGTTCTAAGCTGACTACAAAAGAAGAGGCAAGACTCATTCAAATTCTCCAAAAGAATAAAGCTGCAATTGGATGGGTGTTGATGGATCTGAAAGGTATAAGTCCTGCATATTGCATGCACAAGATCATGTTAGAGGAAGAATTCAAACCGGTAGCTCAACCGCAAAGAAGACTAAATCCAACAATGAAAGAAGTAGTAAGGAAAGAGGTGATCAAACTTCTAGAAGCAGGTATGATTTACCCAATTTCTGATAGTGCATGGGTCAGTCCAGTACACGTTGTACCAAAGAAGGGAGGCATGACAGTAATCCGGAATGACAAGAATGAACTTATACCAACAAGAACTGTAACCGGGTGGAGAATGTGCATCGATTATCGTAGACTCAACAAAGCTACGAGAAAAGATCACTTCCCTCTACCATTCATGGATCAAATGCTAGAGAGGTTATCGGGGCAGAATTACTATTGCTTCCTAGATGGGTATTCCGGGTACAATCAGATTATGGTAAACCCAGAAGATCATGAGAAGACAGCTTTTACATGTCCATTTGGAATTTTCGCATATAGGAGGATGCCATTTGGATTATGTAATGCTCCAGCTACTTTCCAACGTTGTATGCAAGCCATATTCTCCGACCTCATTGAAAAAAGTATTGAAGTATTCATGGATGACTTCTCAGTATTTGGTAAAACTTTTGATACATGCTTGAATAATTTGGATGTGGCACTTGGAAGATGTATCGAAACCAATTTGATTTTGAATTGGGAGAAGTGCCATTTCATGGTAACTGAAGGAATTGTACTCGGACATAAAGTATCTTCAAGAGGACTTGAAGTGGACCAAGCCAAGGTGGAGGTAATTTCAAAACTACCACCTCCAGTAAATGTCAAAGGAGAAAGAAGCTTTTTAGGTCATGCAGGATTCTATAGAAGATTCGTAAAAGATTTTTCAAAGATTGTCAAGCCTTTGAGTAATTTACTCAACCAAGGTACATGTTTTAATTTTGATAAATCTTGTGTACAAGCTTTCAATGACCTAAAAGAACGGCTAGCCACCGCACCTGTGATCGTAGCACCCGATTGGAAAAACCATTTTGAACTTATGTGTGATGCTAGCGATTATGCCATAGGTGTGGTATTATGCCAGCGAAAAGGAAAAAAATTTCATGTCATACACTATGCAAGTAAGGTGCTAAATGATGCTCAAGTCAATTATGCCACCACAGAAAAAGAATTGTTAGCTATAGTGTATGCCCTTGAAAAATTTAGATCTTATCTCATTGGGTCAAAGGTGGTGATTTACACAGACCATGCGGCCATTAAATATCTGCTTACCAAACCGGATTCGAAGCAAAGACTCATTCGTTGGGTTCTTCTTTTGCAAGAATTTGACATAGAAATCCGGGATAAAAAAGGTTCAGAAAATGTGGTAGCAGATCATTTATCCCGTTTGGTCAATGTAAATGTCACCAACCAAGAAGCTGAAATAAATGATGAATTTACAGATGAACAACTTTTTCAACTCCAAATAAGACCTTGGCTCGCCGATCTTGCCAATTATAAAGCAACCGGTATGATACCGGAGGACTTTGATTGGAACAAAAAGAAAAAGTTGTTAGCCGATGCAAAATACTATGTGTGGGACGATCCATATTTGTTCAAGATAGGTAAGGATGGCATTTTAAGAAGATGTGTTACTGAAGAAGAAGCCCAACAAATCTTGTGGCACTGTCATAATTCGCCTAGTGGTGGGCATTTCAACGGATGGAGGACGACAACAAAAGTTCTCCAATCCGGGTTTTTCTGGCCTACTATTTTCAAAGACGCCCACCATCATGCAAAGAATTGTGACAAATGTCAAAGAGTTGGTGGGATAAGTAAACGAGATGAGATGCCACTTCAAACCATTATTGAAGTAGAAGTTTTTGATTGTTGGGGCATCGATTTCATGGGGCCATTTATTCCTTCTTTTGCTAATGAATATATTCTAGTTGTAGTGGATTATGTCTCCAAGTGGGTAGAAGCCATCGCTACACCAAAAGCGGATGCCAAAACTGTGCTAAAATTTTTAAACCGAAACATATTCACACGTTTTGGCATGCCTAGAGTGATCATAAGCGATGGTGGATCTCACTTTGTTAACGAACAGGTGGCGAAAGTGCTGGACAAGTATCATATCAACCACAAGATAGAATCACCTTATCATCCCCAAACCAACGGGCAAGCAGAGATCTCAAACAGAGGAATCAAGAATATTTTAGAGAAGACTGTGTCAGAATCCCGTAAACATTGGTCGGTAAGGATTGATGATGCCTTGTGGGCATATAGGACAGCATACAAAGCACCGACTGGTGCATCTCCTTTTCAAATGGTTTATGGTAAAGCATGTCATCTACCGGTAGAGATGGAGCACAAAGCACTATGGGCCTTACGTTTCTTCAATAGAGATGATAGTTTGGCTTATAAGAAAAGGAAGAATCAAATCCATGAGCTTGAGGAATTCAGGTACCTAGCATAATAGTCTAATAAAATGTACAAGGAAAATATGAAGAAGTACCATGATAAGAGAATCAAGAAGAAAGAGTTCAAGGTGGGAGACCTTGTATTACCATTCAATTCTAGGCTCAAGCACTTCCCAGGAAAGTTAAAGTCTAAGTGGCCAGGACCGTTCGTAATTAAGGAAGTCAAACCATACGGTGCCATTACTATTGAGGATAGTAAGAGTAAAGAAAGTTGGACCGTTAATGGAGAACGGTTAAAGAACTACCTTGGGGGAGAGTTTGATAGAGAAGTGTGCACAATCTCACTTTTGAGCACTTAATAGAAGGAGTTCGACTGTCGAGCCATGCGACGTTAAACGAAGCGCTTGTTGGGAGGCAACCCAACGGAGTAAGTTCTTTTATTTTTCTTTTAGTTTTTATGTGTATATCATCAAATCAGTGCAATGAGAGTAAGAAGGAGTATAAATCAAAAATTGAAGTGGGGAAGTTGGAGCAGTTTGTTAATTTAGAAAACTTCAAAAATTCGCAAGTCCGCGCCGCGAGCATAAGGAGCGCGCCGCGACACCAAACAGAAACTTTTGCGCGGCGCGGTGGTAAAGGTGCGCGCCGCGGCAATTGAAAAAAAATAACTTTTAATTGGAAACTGCTCACTTCCCCCTCATTCTTTGTTTTGAAAACTCTCTCCACTCCCTAGAGCGAAAATCGCAAATTTGCAGTTCTCACTCACTAATCTCATTCATTCTCGTTCATTCTCACTTAATCTGCAGCAAGGTATGTATCTCCTCCCTTATTCTTGTGTTCTCACCATTTATATTCAAAGGCAACCCTAAAAACCTTAGGTATTAGGAACACATAAAGGGAATTTTGAAAACCCTAGGGTAGATGACATTGATCTGATGTTCAGTTGATACTTTATTGTTTGATTAAGGGGATTAGGAGCCACAGAAAAGGGCCCATTGCAGGCAAACCCTAACAGTTACGCCGCAGCCGCGCCGCGACTGGAAAAAAATAGGGGGGATTTTATTTTGACTTTATGATCCTAACACACTATCTGTTACATTGTTATTTGTTGTGGTAATTGCAGATGAACCCTTCCAAGAGAGTACGCACCAAGTCAACAAGTTCTGGTCCTAGAGGAGCACGTGCTTCGACCGACCAAGCTAATCGATTCTTGGGTCGGGCTCAAGCGGACAGGTTCAAAGATTTGGGTTCCCGAACCATCTTAACTGAGAAGTTGGTTGCCACCTTAGGACAAGGAGGAGGGCCTTTTGCTATTATGTGGGATTACCTTGAGCATAAAAACTGGCAGCGTGTGTTTGAACCACACACGGTCATTGATTATGATATAGTGAAGGAATTCTACGTGAATGCTATCAAAACCACGGATGAATCAGTGGCCTACACATATCAGTCATTTGTGAGAGGAAAAACTGTGGCATTTGATAGAGATTCAATCAATGAATTCTTAGGAGAACCACTCCAATTGACAGAGCATGAGAGGTGTTTCTACAGGCAACATGTGTCTAACTGTGCTAACCTTGTGGACCAGATGTCTGAAACAATATGCATTCCAGGAAGAGGACCAGAACTTAGTCGGCAAGGAAATCCAACCAACTACAACAGGAAGGATCTGAACATCCATGCGAGGGGCATTCTGTCTGTGATCTTGTACAATATCAGGCCCAGGACACATGTGACCACGGTTCCCCTAGATGTGGCATTCTTGATAAGCGTCATCATGTATGAGCATACTGTTGATGTCGCATTCATTCTTTCGAATGAATTGCGCCGAGCAACATTGAGTGACACACCGCATGGCATTAATGCCAAATGTGTGCTTCCCCTACCCGGTCTAATTATGGGATTATGCAAAGAGGCAGGGGTAGAATACTCGGGACAAGGGCACCATGTGATTAACACTTTTATTGATGATGTTTTTATTGACAGGTTTTGTGCAAAGCCATACTATAGGGATCAATCAGCTGCCGCTTCTCAGGCTGGACCATCTGCTTCCGCAGCACAACCTAATAGTGGTGCAGCCACTTTTGACCCTCTAGTGGCCCATCACTACTATTCAGCAATGTTTGAGGCGAACAAGAGGTCCAAGATCTTCTTACAGCAGTACAGGAACCTTTCTGCTGCCCCTGAGGATAGAACTTTCCCAACACGGGAAAGCTATTTCACATACTGTGGTTGCCCGGAGACCAACCCTTTTCCTGTTGGGGGGGATGCAGGTGCAGGTGGTGCTGGGAATAATAACCTAGAGTAAGAGAATGAAGACATTGATGCCGATATTGATTCGATGTTTGTATGAGGTGATGTGAGAGAGGGGTGAGAATAGTTTATTTCTGATAACTGATGAGATGATGATACTTGCTGCTGTTTTATTTGTTTTATGAGTATCTGACCTGTACTCTGGTGAACCTTAGGGTCACTATGACTTTTTTATTTCTTTGAAGTTTATGTTAAGCATTGCAATTGGTTTGGTTTCTTTTCTATTTATCTCGATTTAGAGTGAGTAGTCCCACAACAGAATGAAAATCTCAAGTAAAGTACCAACAATGGAGCAACATGCGTGAAAGCGGTAGTGAGTGAAGTAAATTTTTTGAAAAATTTTTAGTTCACTTTCTTTTTCAATAAAGTGACAAAGCAGGTATGAATTTTTGAACTCAAACTCCTAATGTGTGCATGAAATTTAGGTTGTTAGTAAATACTTAACAGAAGTTCTTTATGGTACACTATTTTATTGGATCGGTTTAGCCTTAACCATTGTGAGGAAAACCTTCCATTGTTTACTATATGCAGGAGACCATCAATTGTTTTGACTTGTTTGTATCATGCTAAACCGTTTGTCGCATCGTTTGTGGAAATCTGTGAAAGTGATTTAGGCACTTGTTTGAATCTGAGAGTTTCTTTAAAGCCAATTCCAACGTAAAACTTATTTTCTTCTGTGAGAGTGTGATCCTTTGCTAACCATTCTTTGAGCCTGAGGTCAAGATAAGCATCATAACATGCACCAAGGAAAATACCTGGTGAGTTTTAATCTCAATAAAAAGTTTTGTTTCGAACCATCAACCATAAAATTTGGTGATGTGTTTTCTCTTTGACCTTTCTTAGAAATTAGGGGAGCATTCACATAATCTAAGTACAGGTTGATCTCCAAGTTGGGGAGAATCACAATCCAAAGAAAAGTAAGTACAAGTGGTAATCGATGAAGGACAAAAGAAATTTGTAGCTCGAGAAAAAAATATATATATGAAAAAAAAAGAAGAACAACGTTTGAACCTAACAGTTGTTGAAAAAAGAGAAAAAGAAAAACTGAGCTACGAATGAGAAAAGATGACCAGGTGAGAAAGCGAAAGTTATAGAGAAGGAGGAATGAGTTATGATTCGGATGCTTCCCTAGATTAGGAACAACCCTTGATTATCTTATTTTCTTTGAATCTAAACCACATTACAACCCTAGAAAGACCTTCTGATTCTCAGATTCCACAGGACTTGATGCTAACAAATTGGTGAACGTATGATATGGATCCTTGTTGATTTAATTGTTTGGATTAGTGTTGAACCCCTCTGTTGTTCATCATACTTTTTTATGAGAGCGATTAGTGCTGATTCAATTACAATTGTGTAATGTTTTGAACTTATGGAGGTAATTTGCTTTCAAAATTTGTTTCATGTGTATATTCTGAGTTTGCAAGAAGAGGAGGAGTATTTGACTTGGTTACTGAATTGAACCACTTGAAAAAACCTTTTTGAAAAACTTGTTGCATGACTGTCGGTATGTTTTGTTAGAGGTAAGTAATTTTGTTTAGGGACAAACAAAACTCTAAGTTGGGGAGAGTTTGTTAGGAGTGAATTACTGGTAAATTCATGTGTTAAAATAAGTAATTTCTTCTCTAAATTAATGCAAATTGTGATAGATCCATAGGTTTTTAGTAAGAATTGAACTGAATAAGTTTAGTTCATGTGTAAAGCAAATCGAATCACTTGTGGGTACTATTGATGCAGGATTGGAGCTGAAGAGGAGCTTTATAAGAACAAGAAGAGGAAAGAAAGCTAGAAGTCTCAAAGGCAAAGCAAAAAGAAGAAGTTTAACAAAGGCGCGTCGCGGGAGTTCTAGCCGGCGCCGCGAAAAAGTCTGTTTCTGACCGCACCGCGCTCATCCGTTGCCGCGCCGCGGCCGCGACGTTTCAGGCCCAAAACTTATAAATAAAAGCCCTAGCTTCCAAGACTTGGGCATATCTTTTGTGAGCGAAATTAGGAGAGCATTCTGAGTTTGAAGCCGAGAACAACAATTGAAGGCCAAATCTTTACCAATTGAAGACATTTCGTTGATGAAGATGAATTCCTCTATTAATTCTTGTGTGTTCTTCATGTCTATGGAGAGCTAAATTCCCCTTGTTGAGTTTAAGGTAGTAGTTTACCTATGAATATACAATACCATTGATTCTTTCTTATGAACAATTGTTTGAATTTATTATCAATAAGAAACCTTGCTTTTATCTTAAATCATTGTGGAGTCTTTGATCGAAAGAAAAGATTCTAACTTTTGCCCTAGGTTACTATATTGATTCAATCTCAATTTGCAGAGATGGAATTGTGATCGGGTTTTCATAATTATCGTTCCTTATTACTATTATCGATATTGATATTTGGAGAGATCGAATCTCGTACCGATAAAAGTTTATCTAATTTGATTTGCAGACATGGAATCATATTTGAGGATAAGTGAAGATAGTAATTCAAATGATTGTTCCATTGTGAATTAATTAACAAATTGTATATGAATAGGTTGATGAACCCTAAATTATTGTTTAGATTTGATAGCATTATAATTATAAAACAAATTCAACTACTTGTTCTCACTCAAAATAACTAACTGTAGAACGACAGTGATATTAAACCAATCCCTGTGGATACGATATATACCGAAAATATTTACCCACAAATACTTTCAACACCTCAAATATACAAAAAAAATGTGTTTGTTTGCTTGTTTCACAAGATAAATGATTGATCAAGAAAGCTCAGGAAATTAGGATTTTTATTAGCTCCAAAAGAGATTCAAACTTTCTCATATTATCAAGTGATTCCCCTCATTCATATTCAAGCTCAAGAATGCTTCTAATCAAGATCATCAACTTTCAAATTCATCTGGTACACCAATTAGGGTTTTTGATCTAATTTTTTGGATGAGTTGACTTTTGGTCAAAGCATGATCTTTTGACTCAAAACATAATTCAAGAACCTCTAGTGTTTCATTATAGACCACTCATATCATTCACTTGGCTAGAGGAACTTTATAGTTGATTTAACTTAGAATTCATATTTAAAAACATGAAATTGGGCGAGTTTATAAATGAAAATTACATTTTGACAACTTCAAACAAGAAAATAAATGAAGAAAAAAAATGTTTTCTTTAAATGGTCAAAATTTTGTGAAAATATTACAAACATTTTTTGAAATAAAATAAGGTGATATGATTGAGTGTCACTTTAGAGACAAATGGTAAGAATTTGTTTATAAATTCAAACCACCATTCTTATTACTGTGTTATTATTCCCACATATACTTTTCTTCAACTCACATCAATGCCCTATCACAATAGTGACTATAATGTTCTCTAGGTTTCTTAAAGTGGATACTATTGCCACCTTACAGCCCCCAAAAGTTCCCTACTTCTTCAAGTCTCTATCTTCTTTCATGAAAGTGAAAAGTAAAAACAAAAAACAAATTATTCAAGTGGTCATTAATCTTCCAACAATGCCAGCATGAAAGGCTCTCTTTTGTTTTGGCCTACAAAATCTTCAAAAGGAAGCTTTCATGACAAAATGGTGAAACACTCATTAATTAGATAAATATATGTTTTAGACAATGATTTACACTAATAGAGTGGAATGCTTAAAACTCAATTAGTATTGTCTCCGACAAAAATCTTTTGATTATGTTCTAATATAGTGATTATCCTATTTAAGTCAAACTCTAAATAGTATAGAAATCAATCTTCTAAACATTTATATAACAGCAATTATGTTCATGACTCAAGTTTCTTAGTGGCTAAATGACAAGATTAACCATATATGTACATATATGTAGCTTTCAAATCTTATCCTATTAGGTAGAGGTTCCCTATCATAATTACTTTTGGAGTCTACCTAGGTTAGCCACTATCAACATGTATCTTATTTAATTATGTTTTGACATTGATAATAACATTTATAATTATTATATACAGTTTAATCTTGACAAATTTTAAATCTTATGAGATAATTTTTCTTGCACGTCTTTAAAGACGACGATTTTGATTATTATTATTTTTTTTTTATAATTATTATTATTATTATTATTATTTTGAATGCATAATCAAAATGTCAACAAAATAAAAAACCATTAGATAAATAAAACAAATAATTGGACTGTTCAAAGTGATTTTCATAACATCTAATAAACTATAGTTGATGACATAATCCATTTCATCCTCATCACAAAAACATTTAAATTGATGGGAGAAAATTACACGCGAAATAAACACAGCCACAAATACAAATATATCAGACACGATCCTGACATTGATACAATAATACAATATACAATATAAGAAAATGAAATGCTTGAATTTGACTACATGCGTCGGTGTCGTGTTACGCTTTCAATCTGAAATGTCGGTATTCAGAACTGCACAAAATCAATTGTGCTACAACGTTTGAATTGATGGGAACAAAGTACACTTACCATAAAGATTCAACAAGTTTTTCAGTTAAACTATTAGAGTACATATAATGTTTTGAAGACCAACAATTCCATAAATTTCCCAAAAAGACCCAACTCGGTCTTCGAGTGCGGAGGCGCGATGGGAGCAACAATGGACACGGACACGGACGATCAGAACCACCAAAAAAGACCTTAAAACCACTCAAAGACCAAACAACTCAATGTTAAAGAGTCGGGAGAAACAACCGACAAATGAACAGAATCGCCAAGAGACTTTAACACCATTTAACTACACCTTACTCCCAAAAAAATGGAAGCGTAAGCGAGTTTTCATTTTCCATCAAACCGTTATTAGGTCCCATTTGCAGCATCCCATTACATTGAAGGTTTGTAGTGTCTGCATCTAGAACAAATACATGACCATTATTAGGCTTATCTTTAACCTTTCCCGAGCACAAGTACTCGTTCGTGGCATCAAAACGCATCGTTCCCGATGAAGACTGTGTTGGACTGTCGTTGATGCTGGACTGCATCAAACTCAACTCGGAACTTTGTGATTGAAGTGTTGACAGAAGATAGAGAGCACAACCCGAGTCAAAAGATCCAGGTTTGCTTTCAGAAGAAGGCTTCCTACCGCCTTTTCCACCTGCGGATGAACCATCGGCACCGCGGATAGGCTGACTGATAGGAATCCCCAGCGCTGCT
This sequence comes from Vicia villosa, assembly GCF_029867415.1. Classification (NCBI taxonomy): domain Eukaryota; kingdom Viridiplantae; phylum Streptophyta; class Magnoliopsida; order Fabales; family Fabaceae; genus Vicia; species Vicia villosa. Next base: position 432,559 of record NW_026705480.1, read on the forward strand.
TCGTTGACATCGCCGGCTTTAGGGACAGTTTCTTGCCATAGAGGATGTCCTTTATCCTGTTTATGTTTGTCGATTCGATACAAAAGTCGGTGATTGTCGTAACCTGGCTCAGCTTCGGTTGGCCAAATGTTTCTCATAATAGGATTCACATATGCCTGAGGGTTACCAAAGTGCAGGATTCTAGGACCTAAGGCAAGTCAATATAAAATTTCATATTAAGCGTACTGAAAACAAAAAGTAATGACAAAAAGAAACATAGATTTTACGATAATCATTAGCTCTGACACCGACATCGACACGACACTGACACTTGTGATTATGTTCAATTTATTCATTTTTACAAACTATTACCGATTTCAACATGTCAGTGTCAATATCGTGTATGTTGTCCGTGTCTGTATCAGTGTTTCAAAGATTGTTATGTATCTGCATTTTCCTGATTCTTCCTAATAATATAGGCAAGGGTTATTGTTTCATATTAATGCATTAATCATTACTATATTCTACTTATTTCGGTCTATCATATCGATTTTCACATTCATAAAATCGAGAACTAGTTAAACATTAACAGAAAAAAAGTCATCTATCTTAGAATCATGAGATGCCACAAACACAAACCTTTGTAATTGTACATGAATTTCTCAGCCGCCATGAAAAGAGAAGGCGGTTGAGGCTTCCTCCTCCGCCTATTATGTCCATCAAGACGTTTCCTGCAACTCCTCTTAACCTCATCAAACTCCGCAAGCGAATGAAACCTACATCAAAATGACACATCCATAACGCATCAGAAGAACAATAATTGTAAATTGATCATCAAAATTGTAAGTATCGGTAATTTTCAAGCATCCGCAACCGAGCAAAATTGTAAAATGTAAGTCAAAACTGACAGAAGCTAACAATTTCAAGGACTAATTCGGAAATTCACTTCAACGAAATTAAACAAACTACGAATCCGAAACAAGCAACTTCAAATATTATACCTGCTACATTGCTGGCAGAATCTCTGCTGCTTACCTCCAACCAACACAACAGGAGTTTTCGAGTGCTTCTCGCAAACCCTATGCCTCTTATGATACTCCCTACAATCACTAAGATCCGCGTTACATCCATCAACCGAGCAAATCAAATTCAACAATCCATTCTGCACCCGCGACCTTTTCGATCCAGCAAACGACGACACGCCTCTCAAATCATCATCCTTCCTCCCCGTACTATCCCGAACCCGAACCGATTTTTCCAATGAATCAGAAGCCTCACCAAGCCTCAAATCCATTGAATCACCTTCATTCTTCATCTCCTCCAACCCAGATGGATCCCAAGCAAACTCTTTCCAATCCCAATCCATCAAAAACACAAAGTACTAATCACTCCAAAACAAAACTTTGCTCTTTAAATCCTTCAAAACCCTTTTCAATATGCCAAACCTAAAACAAAGTACTCACTAACACAAGAATCAGAATCTTATAACCCCTTTATATTTATCACAACAAAATTAAAACTTTGACTTGTGAGAATCAAATATAGGATAAAGGGTGTCAGAAAAAAACATTTAGAATAAATACCAAGTTCACAAAATTATATATATTCAATCCAACACAAACATCAAAATAAAAAAATAAAAAAATAATTAAATAATTAAAAAAAAAAAAAAAGCAAAAGAATATAACAAGATATACTTTTAAAAATTAAAGACCACAAACACTAAGGTCCCCTCAAACTTTGTTGAATTCATTAATCAAGACTTTGTTGTTTTGCATAATTAAAAATTAACCTATAGTTTTTATTCTTAATTAAAGAGAGCAACTACATATATATAATATATATATAAACCTAACAAACAAACTAATATAAAAAATTAAAATCACATAAATAATTTCTTACAGTTGAAGAAGAAGATGAGTTTCCAAGAAAATGAGCAAAGAAGAAACATGAACCATTTTTTTTCAATGATGGAGTAGATAATAAAGAGAAAGACTATGATAGAATGAAAAAGTAGGTTACCAAATCTCATTCATGGAGCTCTTGTGGTGGATTTAGAGGCAGAAACCACATTAGTAAGAATATATTATTATATTTACCTTAACTAAACAAAAAAAATAAATAAATAATTATGGGGAAGAGTGAATGATGAGATCTGTTTTTTTTATTATGTGATATATATATATATTTTTAATCTTTATGTCAAGTCTTTGTGTTTTTATTTATTTGTTGATAAAGTAATATGACTATATGAATAAATAATGCAAGTAGAATAAATAGAGGTAGTGGGCAATTTGACATGGGAGACAATGGAGAAAGTGACTGCAGCTTTGGACTATATATATGTATGTGTCTTTCCAGCCTATATATATATATATATATATATATATATATATATATATATATATAACTGGATTGTTACAATTTTAGAAACGGTACTTACTATTTTTAGGAATGGGGTTTGTTGAAGGACTATATTTAATGCAATCACATAGTCATGCATTGATAAATGATAATAGTCTCATCAAAATGGGACGGTTGTGATTTATAGAATGTGTATTTTAAATTATTAAATGAAATTTAGATTTGTTTTTATGAATTGATCTATCAAAATGGAATGACCACCAACATTGTTGATAATATAGTGTAATTCAAAATAGTGTAATGTAGAAGTGTAATTGGTTAGACCCTCTTAGCAACGCTAAAATATTATACTGAGGTGTAGTGCAATCAATTATACTAAATGTGTAATCGATTACAGTCTTTTAGTTTTTGTATTTTTTTAGACAGTGAGTTAGCGTAATCAATTACACTAAATGTGTAACTGGTGGTTACAGGTCTGAGATTTTTTTTCTCATTAGTTGGTTATCTATATTATTTCGTATGATGATTTAAATACTTATGTTGGGTCATTAATGTTAGAATGTCATATTTTCACTCTAATTCTCTTTAATTCTCTCATTCTCTCAATTATTCACCATTATTCTTGTGATTGGGGTTTTACCCAACAATTGACATCAAGAGACTGTTTCTTTTGATCGCTTAGTTTGCGAAATTGCTTTCCATCTCCCATGAACATATCCATGCAAATCTCCCAATTCTCGATACGGAGAGTTATGACAAGTAATGCAAACAGATGAAGGTGTTGTTTGATTGTCAAGATGTTTTTGAAGTGATCAAGAACAATGTTAACCCACTTGTAGAAGGTGCAACAGCTGCACAAAGAACTACACATAAAGAGTAGAAGACAAAAGATTTCAAAGCTTTGTATGTCATTCATCACTATGTTGATGCTGATAATTTTGAGAAGGGTGGTGATGACACATCCTCAAAGGAAGCTTGGTAAATCTTGGAGAAAAGTTATGCAAAAGCTGATAACGAAAAGGTGGTGAGGTTACAAACTCACAAGAGTCACTTTGAGTTAACTCAAATGGAGAAGAAAGAAACTATTAGTGGATTTACTACAAGAATCACAAGATTGGTGAATCAAGTGAAAGCTTGCAGAGAGACAATCAACGAGTAGTATGTGGTTGGTAAAATCTTGAAATCATTGACGTCAAGATTCAATAACGTAGTGTTTTCCATTGAAAAGTTCAAGGATCTTTCAGCCATAAAAAAGAGTTGCAAAATTCTCTTGAGCTCATGAGTAAGAAATGAAGGAGAGGAATGTTGACAAAGCAAAGGCTAAAGTTGATTTGCAAGCTCGTTTCATTGGAAAGGACAAGAAAGTGAAGAAAAATGGTCTATGAGTAGAGGTAGAGGAAACTACCATAATAATGGTAGGAGTGAATTCCAACAGGGTGAAAATAGATGCAACAAAAGTGGTGGATTATGCAATTATAAAGGTGGCAACAATAGAGGAGGAGGAAGATGGAAGAAGGACATGAGAAACGTTCAATGTTAAAACTGCTTAAGGCTTGAACGTTTTGCTCGCAAATGTGATGCCAACAAGAATGATCCACAGGAAGCTGAAGCAAAGTTTGCATGGCAAGAAAATGATGAAAGCCCAATATTAATGGTGATTGTTAAAGCAAAAAATAGTGCAGGAAAATGCAACCATGGTTGATTACAGTCTCTTGAAAATGTGATGGTGACTACACGAGAAGAATCTGAATGCAGCAATCAATGGTACCTTGACTCTGGGTGTTAAACATACATGATGGGGAAGGAAAATATTGGTTTATTAAAATAAATCAAGTGTTGGAGAACAAGGTGAAATTCGTTGATGATAGCACACGTGTAGCAAAGGGTGTTGACGACGTATCAATCAAGAGGAAGAATGGCGAGCATTTCTTGATTAAATATTTGTTGTATATTTTGGGAATCAAATGTAATATTTTAAGCATTGGCTAATTGCTTGAAAGGAATTACAAGATTCACATAGAAAATAGAGTGTTGAAAGTTATATATGCAAATGAGAGTTTGAACGTGAAGGCCCCTATGGCACAAAACATAACTTTCAAAGTTGAATTGAAAGTAATGGAGCACAAATGTCTTGCAACAGCTGCTAGTATGGAAGAATGGATATGGCACTATAGTCTTGGTCATTTGAATTTCAAGGACCTCAATGTTATGCAGAAAAATAACATGGTTACGGGGCTGCCATCAATCGATATGCCAACTGAAGTAGGTGAAGAGTGTGTGCTTGCCAAGAAACAACGAGGTAACTTTAGCAAAGATGCAGGATGTATAACCAAGTGTCATCTTGAGGTGGTATATTCGGACGTTTGTGGAACGATGCAAGTTGATGTAATCGGAGGCAATATATACTTTGTCTGTTTCATTGATGATTTTAGTAAAAAAGTTGTGGAGTTACTTCATTAAAATAAAATATGAGGTGCTAGAAGTATTAAAGAAGTTCAAATCCATGGTGGAAAGACAAAGTGATCACAAAATGAAAACTCTAAAAATAGATGGTGGAGGTGAATACGTCTCAAATGATTTTGGGAAATTTTGTGATCAAGGGGGCATTGTACATGAGGTAGTTCCACCCTATATGCCTCAATAAAATAGAGTTGTCGAGAGGAAAAATCAGTCGATTATGAACATGGTGAGAAGCATGTTGAAAGAGAATAACGTGTCGAAAGAGTTATGGAAAGAGGTGTCCACAACTGCATATTTGTTGAATAGATGTCAAACAAATAAGTTGAAAAATGTTACACCAAAAGAATCATGGTGGATTCAAGCCAAACCTAAATCACTTGAAGGTATTTGGTTTGGTTGCCTATAGACATGTTTCGGATCAGCTTAGAAAGAAGTTGGATGACAAGAGATAGCAAATGATACTAGTTGGATGTCACTATACCGGTGGCTACAAACTCTATGACACAGTCAACAACAGAATAATAATTAGTAGGGACATAATTTTCAATGAATTGAAGGACTGGAAACATGCAAAATTTAATTAAAATGGTGTTGGAACTATTTCTGCAGTATTTAAAAATGTAGAAAATGAAGACGATGAAGTTCAAGCTTAAGAAAATGTGAGAAAATCAACAAGTGTCATACCCCAAAATTTTCCCATTATATTTACTCAGATTTCAGTCCATCTGACCTTCAAATACTCAAAGATACACAAGAAGGAAGCATACAGTCTCTCTCCTAAACAACAACCCTCCAACTAGGGTTTTGCTCCTCTCAAAGAAAAATCAGGTTATGACACCTCAAATGGACCTCAGGGTCTCTCATATGTCTCATAATATCCTCATGACAAGTTTCAAGCTCTGATTCCTTAGATTGCTCAATCAACAGCTCATATGGTCAGCAATCGACTAGTTTGACCTAACAGTCAACTGTGGTCAAAGTACAGTCAAAACTCCTGATTTTTGGTCAACATCAACATTTCAATGTTAGATTCATCATTTGATCAGGGTTTGATCATGATTCATCAAGGAGAGCTCAGAAATCATCAAAAGTCTAAGTTTCTAATTTGGGTTTCTAGGAGAAAGTCAACCCAACTTTGACTGATCATATCTCTTTCATACTTTATCAAAAATTCCCCAACCAAAGCTCATTCTCAAGGAAATTCAATTATCCACAACTTTGATGTTGGGCCCAAGGTCAAGAAATGCTTCCGCATAAGAGATATGAGCCAATACATTACAGGTCCTTCTAGAAGATCGAAAAAAGCTGTTTTTTGTCAGGAGCCATATCATCAAGATAAAATCTCCAAATGCAAAATATGTTCCAAAGTGGCTTGTAGAAGACATCTTGGGCTTTCCAAAAAGTCCTATAACATGGTCATATGATAAAAATTGAAGGATACGTGAGGCGCAGAAGTTGGTCAATTTTCAAGAAAAAAACAAAACCCTAATTACACAATTTGGTGTTTTTGGACTAATGGGCCTAAAACTTACATTCCAAACATGATCTTAATCCTAATGAGCACCTATAAAACCTTCTTCATATTTTTGTTATTTTTATTTACATTTATTTAGATTTTATTCAAATAAAAGCTAAGTAAATTAAGTAAAAAACTAAAAATAAATGGATCAATTCATATGACTTTGGTCTTAGTCATTTGGAGGCCCAAATAATACCACAAAGAAGCTCAAATTTCGTTGGTACAAGATATGGAGAGAGAAGATCCAAAATAGGAAGAATATTTGATTTTTTAATCAAATTTCCATGACTCAAAAGATTGGATTTCCTTCCATTATTGTTACCCTAATTCTCTCACTTATATATATCTTGCAATTTCAGACTATAGGGGGACGAAAAAAATGGGCAAAGGAATAGGGTTCCAAAGCTCACAACATTCTCATAACTAGGGCACAAGGTATTTCACTTTACAGCAAGTTGCAGCCAAGTGCCAACGTTGCATCATCTTCCTGAAGGTGCAAGGAACATTCCCAGTCACTCTTGAAGCTAATCACGGGTCAGAACGCATGCAGCTACCTCTAACCATTTTGTATATACTCTTGAAGATCAAAACTTTAATCTATGCAATTTAAACGATTTCTATGCTTATATTCACGTTCATAATGATGTTTAGAGTCATATAGAATTGTCGTTTGTAAGGTTTGACGCAGGAACAAGAATCTACCATTGTTAGGGCATCAATTCGGTGGAGCTTTGAGCTGATGGTTACAGCACTTTCAAGGCAAACTAATGTCACCATTGAAATCGCAGACCTCAAATTAGGGGGGTAGGGTGGTTCTTGTTCTTTTATTCTCGTCGTTTTGCAGGTTCAAAAAAACACACCATCGGAGAAGATGGTGGTTTCCGCCCTTAATGGTGGTGCTGACCGGCATATATACAACGTGGCATAAGGGAGACACGCAATTGGCCCGTTTGAATTCTGGGGAACCCATTGTCATACCCCAAAATTTGCCCAATCAAATCTACATCTTTTAATTCATCAAGGATCAAAATTAAGAGTCATGGGGTTTGACATTCCTATTGTCAAACCCGCTCTCTCATAAAATATCCTGAGACAAAATGGGGTGCAATTAACAGGTGCTTTGGGATCCAAACCTCGGGGCCCAAATATTACATGGGTTTTATCCTTTTTTGGAGATTATAGTTCTTTTACTAACATTTGTTTTTTATTAATTTTATTATTACTAATTATTAGTATTAATATTATTAATTTTACTAATTAATTGTTGTTAATATTAGAATTGTTATTAGGGATTATTAGTGTATTATTAGGATTAGTATTAATGTAAATATTATTATAATTAGGATTTTTATAGTTTTTTATAATTGAATTAATTGGGCAATAGGCCCATTAGGTGTAGAAAAACCTAATTTGACTAATATAAAAAAGGGATTGATTTTGACAATTGAGGGGGGCCAATTTCTAACCAACTAATCCTAACCTAGCCTCTCATTCTCACGTACAGATACTAACAATTTCCTTTGTACATAAAACCTCTAATTTTTATCAGAGCCATAGGCACTATTCATCATCACTATTATTCTCATCCAAAACCATCACAAAAAAATCCGTTCACCGTAAATAGTTTCAACATACCAACCATCAAAATATTTTCATACAAAACTCTCGTAAATCCATAGCATAGTTTAACCAGATATCATTATTCATTATAACCTGTAAATTAGAATACCAAAAGTATAAGAAATTTGGTTGAGTTTTGTCAAGCAGGTGATGAACAGAAATCAATACCAACGGCAGAATCAACAGTAAGCCTCAGCGACCAACAAGTTCCATCACATCGTCAACAGCAACTTCCGTCATCAACCTTCACGGTGCCGGACGAAACCGCACCACCGCGAGGACCTCACCGGCGCCACCACACGGCGGCCTACATCCGCACTCCTTCCTCGTATCAGAACCACAGCCAGCACGACGCCGGAATCACGACCAATCACTGCCAGCGCAACAGCCCTTTCCGATCCCGACCGAGCATCCTCCATGGCCTAGTCAGCTTCGCCGCCAACCACCCCTCGGCCGCCTGCAAACAATCACGGCGACTCACTCGATCTGAAATCGCGGCGCTTCGACTACCGCGATTCAGCCCCCCGCAAAATCGCTGTTTCAAAATCGAGATTGGCCACTTCAAGGTCGATTATATATTGATTCATGACGGTATGACAGGTGATCCATGGCCAAAAATTCAATTCCAGGGAGGAAGACGAAGGACTGTAATGTGCATCTCGTTTTGTAACAATTGGTTGTCATTATATGTTTAATAGATTATTGTGTAAACAGCAATCGAAAGGAGTCCAGTTGGTAAAAGCATATGGTGCGTTACCCCAAGAACCAGGGCTCGATTCCTGGAAAGGGGGTAGTTTTGCTCTTTTTTCTCTTCCCCACAGGTGCAGCAATCATGTACGTGCATGCTTAGAATGCGCCCTCGCTCAGCACCATCAGATGCACATCAAGCAAAATCCAACGTACCAATGGCTGAAGTTCCACCGTGGAGCTTCATAGGTGCATCACACGGAATCACTGCCAGGTTTTTTTATATATATTGTTTTTTTATTTAGTTATTAGGATTTAGGTTTAATTACTTAGGTTTAATTAACTTAATTAGGATTTATGTAATTTAACTTTGATAATTAGGGTAGATATTAAATTATGTTTTAGGATTATAATATTTTTCCCGATTATTTTGATTATTCGATTATTCGAATTAATTAATTTTAATTATTGCCAACCGCAAAAAAACCTATAAAGGTTTATAACATCAGGGTTCGCCCAATCCCATTGGCCGCTCGGCCGAAGTCTTTGGATTTAATTTATTATTCGTTCCGACTAAATCTATTGGTCGCAATGGTTAATAATCGATTAATTATTTAATCAAATCCAATAATTGAAATAAAATCCAACTAAAATTCGATTAAATGGCTGCAACTATCTTATTGGTTGTGGTGATTAATCTTGCCTTATTATTTAATTAAATTTGTTATTATTTGTAGTCGTGTTAATCGATTATGAGAGGTAACAATATAAAACGCGAAGATTCATAAAATAATAAAATACAATAAGTTGTTATCAGTGATAATCGAATTGATCGATTTGAATTGGTAACAATGCAAACCCTTAATCTTTTAACTATGGTGATCAAACCTATTGATCATTGCGGTTAATTGTGCCAAATCGGGGTTGTACGCCCCAAACCCTAATATAATTCTAAACTCCATTCAATTTACAAAACAAACCAAACTGCGATAGGCTGGCCAAAAAGCCTCTAAAAAACACATCTAATCAAATTCAACTCTAAGGGGCGTACAACCCTCCCCGAACTACGTAGACTCTGATCCTCCCTAAGGAGGTACGTAGGCACTTGGCAACAAGGCGAGTCCCCCACCCTAAAATCTCAATTTTCCCCTTATTCATTTCCTTACCTTAATACTCTTAGCCATCAAACCTTTGCCTTAGATTCAAAGCCAATAGGAAAGGGTTGAGGGTGCCTAACACCTTTCCTCGACCTGAATATAGTAACTTACCCTGATCTCTATACTGCGTAGGGTTTCCTATTCGCCCTTCAGAATAGGTGGCGACTCTCTAAGTTAAAATTTTAGGCAGGTTGCTACACCCATAAACAGGCGCGCAAGGACTGGATTGGTTGGTCAACCCACGCGCTCTCTCTCCCTTCGCCATTGGTTCAAACACAACGCATATGGCAAGAAGGAATCTCATGTGACTTAAAGGGCATGGGATCGATTCCCAGTCCCTACATTGTTTTTTTAGTGAGTTAAACTGCAGGATCACGTGTTTGCTACCTGAAAGAGACCATGATGCACCCTCTAATATTCACCTTCAGATCATTACCAGCTCAAGATCAAACGCTCTAGAAACGCACGCATATCATGGACTCTCCCAGCGCGCCACACTAGATCAGCTATGTGATTTTTCAATTTCTTTTTACTTTTTATTACATAGACTCTTTTTTTTCTTATTTTGTTTAGAACAAAGTTGTTTTATCACATAAACTTTTTCTTTTTATTTTGAACAAAATTATTTTATTACATAATAATTTTATAACCATTTATTTATTTAATCGAAAACTTGTTTTTTCTCGTAATATCAAATTTTCTTTACAATAATAATGTAATTTCTTAAACCTTGATTTTATTTTATGCCTTAAACTCTGATTTCTTCATGATCATTAATCACTGTTAGGTAGATGTTGTCCATTAACTTAGTATCCTTGTAGTTGTTGGGGACTTTAATACACTAACCTTTATTTTTCATTCTTAATATTTTCAGGGTTAATCAAAGGTTTTTCAGCTACGCGCCCCACCAATCGAAAGCTAAGTTTTTTTAATTCTTTTCTTATTTAAATATTATTTTAATTTTAATTTTTCCCTTTTGCCCAAAATAGGGTTTACTTCATATGTTAAGGAACTTCTCTTACACTCATCCCATTATTTTTCTGTTAATTCTCAGGTGATCAGAGTCAATCAAGGGTTCGAGGAAGATCAAGGTTCAAGATCAAGATGATAAAACTAACTATTGAATCCTCTTATTCTTCCGCCTTTTATTTTCCCCCATCCCCGCAGGTGTTTATTGTAATAGCGTAGGGAATTTTATTTCTGCTTTTATTTTAATTGTGTGGTTAGTAATTTAGGGAGTGATAACCATGAACTGAATTAGCATCACTAAATTATAAGATAAATATAATTGAACTTAATCACGTGATTGTTGCACCCACACACCTTTAGGGTAATCCCTCTTGTTGCCTGTTGCCTTATTAGTTGCTGCCTTGTTGCCTTAATTTTGTTGCCTAAAAATAGTCAAGTCCCTCGATTCCGAGGATACCTAAAGCAAATGTTGCCCTCAGTTCATTCATCATCAATTTTGTCCCTCGATGTTGCCTCGGTAAATGATGATTTGTCCCCATTGCTAAGGTATCCTCGCCTGTTGCCTAAAGGTTAAAATGACTATTATATTCTTCCCTTAGACTACCTGCCCTCTTTATGGTAGGGCCAGTCTTATGGAGAACGATTATTCTCGATGACCCTTCACATCCAATTGAAAGACTTCCTGCCCTCTCATGGTATGGATAGACTCTTTCGCTCGAAAGTCTAAAAGAACAACTTTTCTAACTTAGGGTAGTTGCTACTAATTGCTTGCTCTGAATTCAAATCTTTTTCCCACTCTTTTCAAATCAAATTTAAAAAGACTACACTTATTTACAAGCTAAAGTTCTTATTCAAACTTTTTCTCAATCTTTTTAAACGATTCAAACAAGTGAGCCAAGCAATTAAGAGCCCATGGATAACCATGGATACAAAGGGTGCCTTACACCTTCCCTTTGTATAACTTACCCCCCGAACTCAAAATCTTTTCAAAAGGTCTTTCCTGTTCTTTTAGCCTTTCCAATTGGATAAAATAAAAGTCGGTGGCGACTCTTGCTATCCGCAACATTTCGATAAAGTCAGTTCACCGTATGACAACAAGTCAAAAAGGCATGCCTACAAGACTACGAGATTCTAAGTTATTCTCAGATAATGAAGTAAACGATAATGGTGATCTCGTCTATTTTATACTCATGGTTGAATCTGAACCTGTGAAAATGGAGGAGACCTTGAGTGATCCAAAGTGGATATGTGCTATGAAGAAAGATCTGGAGTTAATTGAGAAAAATAAGACATGAAAATTAGTTGATCTACCGAATGGAAATAAGCCAATTGGTGTAAGATGGGTGTACAAAATGAAGGCAAATCCCAAGGGTGAAATAATCAAACATAAGGCTTGATTAGTTGCAAAGATGTTTTTGCAAAGAGAATGCATAAACTTTGAAGAAGTATTTGCGCCGGTGGCTAGAATTGAATCCATTAGGCTAGTTGTTGGTATTCCAAATAACAACAATTGGACCATCTACCAAATGGGTGTCAAATATGTGTTTTTGAACGACCCTTTAGAAAAGGAGTTATATATGGCACAACTACTTAGTTTGGTTGGGAAAAATCAAAAATCCAAGTTCTATAGATTGAAATACATTGTACGGGCTGAAGCAAGCACCAAGTGTTTGGAAAAAAAGAGTTAAAGGACTTCTAAAAGAGATAGGACTTGATAAATGTGTATCTGAACATGTTGTGTATATGAAGAAGGAAGCAAGCAAATGAGTGATCATCCTATGTCTATATGTTGATGATTAATTGATTACGGGCGATAATAAAGGTTACATTGTTGAGTTCAAGGATGATTTAATGAAGGAGATTGAAATGACCGACCTTGGTCTCATGATATATTTCCTTGACATTGAGTTTCATAAGTCCAAAAAGGGAGTGCTCGTGCATCAAAGAAGGTATGCTCTTGAGATATTGAAGAAGTTCAAAATGGAGCATTGTAATGTGGCAATTACCCCTACAGAGCCAATATTGCACCTGTCAAACAATGAAGACGTGAAATTCTGGTATAACAGATCCAAATGTCTTGAAAGATGTCGAGACATGTGATCTGTCTGTTAGAACTAGAATTGTTCTGATCAATAATCTTGTTTTGATGATAACAGTATATATGTATATATGTCAAAAAAATATATATACTTTTACATCAATTAAATTAAATACCTGTTTATTTAAAAAAAAAATATGTTTATTTAAATATTTGCTGCGTATTGTATTTTTTTAAATCGCAAGCGGCTGGAGTTCAAGGTTAGTTTTAAATATTTAAATTTTATTTATTTATTTATTTTCCTTTTCAATTTCATTACTGCAATTTAATTAAATATTTATTTAAGTGAATATTTATTCCTATTATATTTGCTGGTGTTTTTTTTATGTTGTGTTAAACCCTAAGTGTGGGAGTTAACTTTGAGACCAATAGGGGAGTATGAATCTCCTACGAGTCTCATTGATAATTCCACTCGGAGTGGGTTGAGTATTCGGAAATGTCCAAAACGAGGCTTGACTTTGTTGAGGGCAGGACTGGATACTTGGCTGATCTCTCCGGGAACCTACCCCAAAAATTCGAACCTCATGGATAAAATGAGTTGTTCTAAAACCCAAAGAGACAAAAAGTCTCGGAGGCTACGAACGACCCCATGAGACCTTCTAGAACATTCCCCAAAAAAGGGTTGGCTCCCTAGAGCCCCCTACGTCGAACCTATGAACTTAGGGCTTATGTGCTTACATGCTTATTATATATGTGCAATTTATATACTGCGAATGCCTTGCATTTTTATTTTTGCAGGTATTCCTACGCGTCCCCTGGCTTGCAGGGACCCCATTTCTAAGACCATATCCTTCCAACGAAGGACACTTCCACTTATGCACGTTGATTGGCCTCTCGACGGCCATGAGACTTAGTGACTGTCACGAATAGTCGCCCTGTGCTTGCGTCTATGCAGTCCCTATCCTGTAGGGACTCTATTTCTAAAACTCGCATCCTTCGTACGAAGGACATCCTCATTAACGCACGTCGATTGGCCTCTCGATGGTCATGCGACTTAGTGACTGTCTCGAACGGTCACCCCGTGCTTACTCCTACGTACTCCCTAGCCTATAGGGATTTTCTTTTACATCCCTGTGTTTTCACAACGACGCGTCCTTCCCTGAAGGACAACTTCATTAGCATGCGTTCGATTGGCCTCTCGATGGCTATGAGATCTAGTGACTGTCCTGAACGGTCACTCCATGCTTATTCCCGCGCACCCTCTAACTTGTAGGGTTTGGATTTCCATTTACACATCCCATCCCTAGCCTGTAGGTATTTCATTTCATCCGATATCGTCCTTATATAGGTTGTGTTCCGCACAGAGAACCTTCCCACCAAGGACGACTTCATTGGTACACGTTGATTGGCTTCTCGATGGCCATGAGACTTGGTGACTATCTTGAACGGTCACCAGCCGCTGCCTTTTGCATAGTCCCTAATCTAAGGGATTTCCCTTAGCGTGTCATAACATCTATCCTGCAAAGATTCCACGAGGGTCTAATGTCGCCTTTAAGGCTATCCCTAGGATCACACGTCACACGTCTGCATTGCATACACGGAGTTATATAAAAAAAGGAATCTCTCGCATACGCATGCATTTGCATTTTCATGCATTCATACATTTACATTGGCATCTTCGCCCGCATCCACGCTTACCGTGCTAGCCGGTTTCCCGAAACTCCCGAAGAAAAACAAAAAGATCACAATCTATGGAGAAAGGAGAGTAAAATATGAACGTGGTCTTACAAGGAGGAAAAAAAAGGATGTCTTTCACCACGCCAGCCGCATGTCCATGCCTTTCCGTAACGAGTTTGTAAATACAATAAAGGTTGTCATCAAGCAAGGATTAGTTCAACAAAGAAGTTCCCTCATAGACACACTCAAGATGTATCTAGTCATAAAGGGGTTCGTCTTAGAACATATCAAACTTACAAGGACGCTCTACGATAACCTGGGGGCAAGGGTTTGTCCAACTGGGGCAAAATCCTGAACAAAGATGCATAACTACGATGGAGGGAAGGCGACCTGTGTTGACTCCACACCAAGGGGAAAAAGGATCATAGGTTCTCCCTATGAATCTACAAATTCTGAAGGTTACGAATGGTGTGATACTATCCTTATGAAAAGCAAAAGAGGTTCAGTCAAAGGAAACTCATGAAGTTCCGATACGACGAAAACCCACCGCTAACAGTTCATTCCCGACAGGTTTGACGTGCCCAAGGAAAATTCGAGGTTACCCTTACTTCTACAAGTCCATCAACTAAGGAGTGAAACAAGGTCAATGGATCTACGAAGGAGATTGTCCCTAGGATCAATAGGTGTCTATAGTGTCGAAATTTCAATCCCTACGATCGTTAAGCGTTACTCAGGATAAAAGTTGTACCTTCGGATTAGCAATTTTGATGGGATGACCATGCAGGTTTTGGAGTCAGTTCATTCGCTCACTACTACGACTTTACAGTCGCACACTTCTATTTTTAGGATTATTAACAAACTTAAGGGAGAATGATGAATACAAATAACTAAGTCCAGCTAAACATATGCTTTCAAGGTAAGACCGAGCCGAGGATGTACAGGCATTGTTTCAATTCCCAAACAGTGGAGATATAAGGATGTTAATCCCTCGTCACCCCCTCGAGCCAGGAGTTGGAGTTTGTTTCTACGTTTCAAATAAACCTTGATTTCAACCAGGGGCAGGGTAGATTTCAATTAATTCAATGGTGTATTTTGGTTGTCAAGAGAATCAATCCATCCAAGCAAAGGTTCAAGCATAAGGATTCAAGCAAGGGTTCAAGCATATCTTCTTCCTCGCGTTCATCCAAGATTGAGGAAGCAATGGAGATAACATTCACAACAATCTTCTTCCTCAATAGATCAAGATCGAGGAAGTATCTGAGGCGAAGCTCACAAATCAAAGTCGACATGGCAGTCACAACATTCAATATCCAAGGATCAAATCACAGAAGGAGCCTTCAAAAAAGAAGAATAAAGCGCCCGCTAAGTCAAAAATTCCATGAATAAAAAAAAACGACTTAGGCAAAATTTAGGGCATCCCGATGGATCAAATTCAAAAGAATTGGTTCATGCAAAAATAAGGGACAAAAACAAAGGCTAAATACAATGGATAATCTGGTGACTGCTAAATCATCAAAGCTTCGCATCCATGCTTGGATCTCCACAATATTTTCATCAATGCTTGGATCTCTACTAAGGCTTCTGCCCAACATCGAAACTGAAACGTTTCTCTTGCAAACAAAGCACATCCATTGGATTAATAGAATTTTTAGGATCTGGAGAACATCAAGGAGAAAGGGGTGGGATAAATAAAATTTTGAGCCTTATATCCATTGTTTCTTAAAACATGAACCAGGCCAAGTTACAACATTTAAAAGTCCTAATTGAGGCAAGGTTAACCATGAAAGCATGTTAAGCAGGATTTGTTATACTGACTCCTATGTTTGTTAAAACTATCTCTAACCAATGTGCTTCTTCAAGCATTCTTTCCAAAACCATCCAGTCCTAATTCATAACGGACTTCGATTTCAAAACTTGCATACGCATTCCATTGGAGCTACTTCTCAAAAGGTGCAACACCATCTACGAGTATACACTTAGCATCGAGGAAATCTCGAAATTGGTTTAATCAAAGGTGATCATTTCTAATAAAGACCCTGGAGTCGGGGGAACCACATCCAGAGGGTTCTCCTAAACAGGGGCAAAAATGTCAAGGATCGCAGGGGCATTCAATCAAACATCCTATTAACTAGGGGCACTCTTTCTAAGGGTCAATCGACTTGGGGCACACCTCGAAGCGATAACAGACAGGGGCATGTCAAACAGGGGAAGAATTCAAATTCAAAAGGATAGAACACTATGGATAGTCCTCCATAACCTGGAGATCAGGGGCACACCCTTCAATTCAAACGTCAACGCATATGACAAGGTTATTTCCCGGGGCACTTCCTTCATAACTTGGAGATCATAAGCGCCCTGTTTCCGCTGAGCACTGGGGCATGGGGTGTCAAACCCATAAGGCGAAAAATTCAAAGGCTAAAGGTGTGGAGAACCCCCAAAGGATAAAGGCATGGAGTATTTCTAAAAAAAATCAAACTGGGGCAAGACACACAACAAAAGGAAAAGGCGTTCTCGCACTTTACAACTTCGAACAAATATTTCTCCTAACTACGATCATCAAAGTTCAAAAACATGTATCGGGGAATCGCGCTAGCATCACACCCCACCTTATCAAACAAACCTACAACTCTAGCAAGCTATACACGCTTTGGTTATTAACAACCTATCATTAGGGCATCATGCAAATACATAAATCATGCATTGCATACATGGGTTGATACATTACACCATACCTTTTCGGGTAGTCTTCTTTAAGACAAATTTCAACCCTTGCTAAGAACCTTTTCAGGTAGTCGTCTTTAAAGACATTCTCCATTCCTTGCTAAGAACTTTTTCAGGTGGTCTTTTTTTAAGACAAATTTCTATCTACTCTAAGAACCTTTTCAGGTAGTCTTCTCTGAGACAAATGTTCACATCCATTCCAAAAAAAAAAAGCCTTTTCAGGTAATCTTACAGAAGACATTACTTAGTTCCACTCATTACGTCAACCAAACATACACATATGCATAAGCATTATCCATATACATAAACATTACCAAGCCAGCATAAGCATAGTCAGGGTATAGGTGCAAGCATGGAGTAAACAAGCTCAATGGGTTTAAGGAGATAAAATCTCAGGATTGCATCATCATTAGCATACATACATACGCATTAGCATACGCATATCATCTAGTGCATTTACACATCACAAAAGCCCGATTTCTATTGGCAGTCCAAACCATCATTAAACCCAGTTCCCGTCTGGTAATCAGTTCCCGTCTCACTGTTACATCAAAATTCAAATCATACTACAAAAGCCTAGTTTCCAACCCTCATGTTGTGATTGGTGTATTTTCCCCGACCCTCGAGTCGTGAGTCTCCGAACAGGTGAATCTTTTCCATGCAGGTAAGTTTGCTAGAACTATAGCAGGCGATCACTCTTATGCAGGTACGCTTGTCAGAACTATGGCAGGTAATTCCTTTGGTGCAGGTGAATTGTCCGAACTAGGACAGATGATCCTATTGGTGCAGGTGAACTTGCTAGAACTATAGCAAGCAATCCTATTGGGGTCCACAAACTACGGTAGCTTACCAGCACTATGGTAAGTGAGAAGTTCACAAACTGCGAGTAGCTTACCAGCACTATGGTAAGTGAGAAGTCCACAAACTGCGAGTAGCTTACCAGCACTATGGTAAGTGAGAAAGTCCACAAACTGCGAGTAGCTTACCAGCACTATGGTAAGTGAGAAGTCCACAAACTGCGAGTAGCTTACCAGCACTATGGTAAGTGAGAAGTTCACAAACTGCGAGTAGTTTACCAGCACTATGGTAAGTGAGAAGTTCACAAACTGCGAGTAGCTTACCAGCACTATGGTAAGTGAGAAGTTCACAAAATGCGAGTAGCTTACCAGCACTATGGTAAGTGAGAAGTTCACAAGCTGCGAGTAGCTTACCAGCACTATGGTAAGTGAGAGGTTCACAAACTGCGAATAGCTTACCAGCACTATGGTAAGTGAGAGGTTCACAGAATACGAGAAGACTTACTAGAACTATAGTAAGTGAGGGGTTCACAAACTGCGAAAACCTACTAGAACTATAGTAAGTGGGGGTTCACAAACTACGGAAACTTACTAGAACTATAGTAAGTGGGGGTTCACAAACTACGGAAACTTACTAGAACTATAGTAAGTGGGGGTTCACAAACTGCGGAAGCTTGCTGACCATAGCAAGCCAATTACACAACCAACAGAAGGTCCTCGCTATTCCTTTTCAGGAACCTTTCCAGGAAGTCTTCTTCAAGACGTATTCCATCCTCTCTAGGAGCTTTTCCAGGCATACAAGATTTTTCAAACGATTCCTCAACTGGGTTTATCGCGTTAGTCCCTCGGCAGTGATATTCTCCAAAACTTCAATAACAATCAAAGGTGTCTTCTTTCTTTTCAGAATTACTAACACACTTCGATCATGCATCATTTCAACTTACATACTTCGTTCATACATATTGCATATACATACACCGCTCTCATTTATTTTGAGAAGCTCACTACATCATGCATCGCATGCATCATAAGCATTGCATAAAGTCAAAACTGCCTTTTCAGGCCACGCTACGATCAAAATGCGTAGCTCCAAAAAAAAAAGGGAGCATCTGCTTCGCAAAAAAAAAAAGAGAGGAAAAAGAGAAGAAGGAGTGAGATTTACCCTGGGTGGCATCTGTAAGCCCATCTCCCACGGAAGTTCTCCTCGATAAATGCAAATTTTAGGGCATTTCAGTGTCCAATCATCTTCTGCCTTTAGATCACGATAGGCAGACGTGCCTATCCGACTCTTTAGGTTTAAGAAGATTGAACAGGGGCAGCTGTCATACCCCAAAATTTGCCCAATCAAATCTACATCTTTTAATTCATTAAGGATCAAAATTAAGAGTCATGGGGTTTGACATTCCTATTGTCAAACCCGCTCTCTCATAAAATATCCTGAGACAAAATGGGGTGCAATTAACAGGTGCTTTGGGATCCAAACCTCGGGGCCCAAATATTACATGGGTTTTATCCTTTTTTGGAGATTATAGTTCTTTTACTAACATTTGTTTTTTATTAATTTTATTATTACTAATTATTAGTATTAATATTATTAATTTTACTAATTAATTGTTGTTAATATTAGAATTGTTATTAGGGATTATTAGTGTATTATTAGGATTAGTATTAATGTAAATATTATTATAATTAGGATTTTTATAGTTTTTTATAATTGAATTAATTGGGCAATAGGCCCATTAGGTGTAGAAAAACCTAATTTGACTAATATAAAAAAGGGATTGATTTTGACAATTGAGGGGGGCCAATTTCTAACCAACTAATCCTAACCTAGCCTCTCATTCTCACGTACAGATACTAACAATTTCCTTTGTACATAAAACCTCTAATTTTTATCAGAGCCATAGGCACTATTCATCATCACTATTATTCTCATCCAAAACCATCACAAAAAAATCCGTTCACCGTAAATAGTTTCAACATACCAACCATCAAAATATTTTCATACAAAACTCTCGTGAATCCATAGCATAGTTTAACCAGATATCATTATTCATTATAACCTGTAAATTAGAATACCAAAAGTATAAGAAATTTGGTTGAGTTTTGTCAAGCAGGTGATGAACAAAAATCAATACCAACGGCAGAATCAACAGTAAGCCTCAGCGACCAACAAGTTCCATCACATCGTCAACAGCATCTTCCGTCATCAACCTTCACGGTGCCGGACGAAACCGCACCACCGCGAGGACCTCACCGGCGCCACCACACGGCGGCCTACATCCGCACTCCTTCCTCGTATCAGAACCACAGCCAGCACGACGCCAGAATCACGACCAATCACTGCCAGCGCAACAGCCCTTTCCGATCCCGACCGAGCATCCTCCATGGCCTAGTCAGCTTCGCCGCCAACCACCCCTCGGCCGCCTGCAAACAATCACGGCGACTCACTCGATCTGAAATCGCGGCGCTTCGACTACCGCGATTCAGCCCCCCGCAAAATCGCTGTTTCAAAATCGAGATTGGCCACTTCAAGGTCGATTATATATTGATTCATGACGGTATGACAGGTGATCCATGGCCAAAAATTCAATTCCAGGGAGGAAGACGAAGGACTGTAATGTGCATCTCGTTTTGTAACAATTGGTTGTCATTATATGTTTAATAGATTATTGTGTAAACAGCAATCGAAAGGAGTCCAGTTGGTAAAAGCATATGGTGCGTTACCCCAAGAACCAGGACTCGATTCCTGGAAAGGGGGTAGTTTTGCTCTTTTTTCTCTTCCCCACAGGTGCAGCAATCATGTACGTGCATGCTTAGAATGCGCCCTCGCTCAGCACCATCAGATGCACATCAAGCAAAATCCAACGTACCAATGGCTGAAGTTCCACCGTGGAGCTTCATAGGTGCATCACACGGAATCACTGCCAGGTTTTTTTATATATATTGTTTTTTTATTTAGTTATTAGGATTTAGGTTTAATTACTTAGGTTTAATTAACTTAATTAGGATTTATGTAATTTAACTTTGATAATTAGGGTAGATATTAAATTATGTTTTAGGATTATAATATTTTTCCCGATTATTTTGATTATTCGATTATTCGAATTAATTAATTTTAATTATTGCCAACCGCAAAAAAACCTATAAAGGTTTATAACATCAGGGTTCGCCCAATCCCATTGGCCGCTCGGCCGAAGTCTTTGGATTTAATTTATTATTCGTTCCGACTAAATCTATTGGTCGCAATGGTTAATAATCGATTAATTATTTAATCAAATCCAATAATTGAAATAAAATCCAACTAAAATTCGATTAAATGGCTGCAACTATCTTATTGGTTGTGGTGATTAATCTTGCCTTATTATTTAATTAAATTTGTTATTATTTGTAGTCGTGTTAATCGATTATGAGAGGTAACAATATAAAACGCGAAGATTCATAAAATAATAAAATACAATAAGTTGTTATCAGTGATAATCGAATTGATCGATTTGAATTGGTAACAATGCAAACCCTTAATCTTTTAACTATGGTGATCAAACCTATTGATCATTGCGGTTAATTGTGCCAAATCGGGGTTGTACGCCCCAAACCCTAATATAATTCTAAACTCCATTCAATTTACAAAACAAACCAAACTGCGATAGGCTGGCCAAAAAGCCTCTAAAAAACACATCTAATCAAATTCAACTCTAAGGGGCGTACAACCCTCCCCGAACTACGTAGACTCTGATCCTCCCTAAGGAGGTACGTAGGCACTTGGCAACAAGGCGAGTCCCCCACCCTAAAATCTCAATTTTCCCCTTATTCATTTCCCTACCTTAATACTCTTAGCCATCAAACCTTTGCCTTAGATTCAAAGCCAATAGGAAAGGGTTGAGGGTGCCTAACACCTTCCCTCGACCTGAACATAGTAACTTACCCTGATCTCTATACTGCGTAGGGTTTCCTATTCGCCCTTCAGAATAGGTGGCGACTCTCTAAGTTAAAATTTTAGGCAGGTTGCTACACCCATAAACAGGCGCGCAAGGATTGGATTGGTTGGTCAACCCACGCGCTCTCTCTCCCTTCGCCATTGGTTCAAACACAACGCATATGGCAAGAAGGAATCTCATGTGACTTAAAGGGCATGGGATCGATTCCCAGTCCCTACATTGTTTTTTTAGTGAGTTAAACTGCAGGATCACGTGTTTGCTACCTGAAAGAGACCATGATGCACCCTCTAATATTCACCTTCAGATCATTACCAGCTCAAGATCAAACGCTCTAGAAACGCACGCATATCATGGACTCTCCCAGCGCGCCACACTAGATCAGCTATGTGATTTTTCAATTTCTTTTTACTTTTTATTACATAGACTCTTTTTTTTCTTATTTTGTTTAGAACAAAGTTGTTTTATCACATAAACTTTTTCTTTTTATTTTGAACAAAATTATTTTATTACATAATAATTTTATAACCATTTATTTATTTAATCGAAAACTTGTTTTTTCTCGTAATATCAAATTTTCTTTACAATAATAATGTAATTTCTTAAACCTTGATTTTATTTTATGCCTTAAACTCTGATTTCTTCATGATCATTAATCACTGTTAGGTAGATGTTGTCCATTAACTTAGTATCCTTGTAGTTGTTGGGGACTTTAATACACTAACCTTTATTTTTCATTCTTAATATTTTCAGGGTTAATCAAAGGTTTTTCAGCTACGCGCCCCACCAATCGAAAGCTAAGTTTTTTTAATTCTTTTCTTATTTAAATATTATTTTAATTTTAATTTTTCCCTTTTGCCCAAAATAGGGTTTACTTCATATGTTAAGGAACTTCTCTTACACTCATCCCATTATTTTTCTGTTAATTCTCAGGTGATCAGAGTCAATCAAGGGTTCGAGGAAGATCAAGGTTCAAGATCAAGATGATAAAACTAACTATTGAATCCTCTTATTCTTCCGCCTTTTATTTTCCCCCATCCCCGCAGGTGTTTATTGTAATAGCGTAGGGAATTTTATTTCTGCTTTTATTTTAATTGTGTGGTTAGTAATTTAGGGAGTGATAACCATGAACTGAATTAGCATCACTAAATTATAAGATAAATATAATTGAACTTAATCACGTGATTGTTGCACCCACACACCTTTAGGGTAATCCCTCTTGTTGCCTGTTGCCTTATTAGTTGCTGCCTTGTTGCCTTAATTTTGTTGCCTAAAAATAGTCAAGTCCCTCGATTCCGAGGATACCTAAAGCAAATGTTGCCCTCAGTTCATTCATCATCAATTTTGTCCCTCGATGTTGCCTCGGTAAATGATGATTTGTCCCCATTGCTAAGGTATCCTCGCCTGTTGCCTAAAGGTTAAAATGACTATTATATTCTTCCCTTAGACTACCTGCCCTCTTTATGGTAGGGCCAGTCTTATGGAGAACGATTATTCTCGATGACCCTTCACATCCAATTGAAAGACTTCCTGCCCTCTCATGGTATGGATAGACTCTTTCGCTCGAAAGTCTAAAAGAACAACTTTTCTAACTTAGGGTAGTTGCTACTAATTGCTTGCTCTGAATTCAAATCTTTTTCCCACTCTTTTCAAATCAAATTTAAAAATACTACACTTATTTACAAGCTAAAGTTCTTATTCAAACTTTTTCTCAATCTTTTTAAACGATTCAAACAAGTGAGCCAAGCAATTAAGAGCCCATGGATAACCATGGATACAAAGGGTGCCTTACACCTTCCCTTTGTATAACTTACCCCCCGAACTCAAAATCTTTTCAAAAGGTCTTTCCTGTTCTTTTAGCCTTTCCAATTGGATAAAATAAAAGTCGGTGGCGACTCTTGCTATCCGCAACATTTCGATAAAGTCAGTTCACCGTATGACAACAAGTCAAAAAGGCATGCCTACAAGACTACGAGATTCTAAGTTGTTCTCAGATAATGAAGTAAACGATAATGGTGATCTCGTCTATTTTATACTCATGGTTGAATCTGAACCTGTGAAAATGGAGGAGACCTTGAGTGATCCAAAGTGGATATGTGCTATGAAGAAAGATCTGGAGTTAATTGAGAAAAATAAGACATGAAAATTAGTTGATCTACCGAATGGAAATAAGCCAATTGGTGTAAGATGGGTGTACAAAATGAAGGCAAATCCCAAGGGTGAAATAATCAAACATAAGGCTTGATTAGTTGCAAAGATGTTTTTGCAAAGAGAATGCATAAACTTTGAAGAAGTATTTGCGCCGGTGGCTAGAATTGAATCCATTAGGCTAGTTGTTGGTATTCCAAATAACAACAATTGGACCATCTACCAAATGGGTGTCAAATATGTGTTTTTGAACGACCCTTTAGAAAAGGAGTTATATATGGCACAACTACTTAGTTTGGTTGGGAAAAATCAAAAATCCAAGTTCTATAGATTGAAATGCATTGTACGGGCTGAAGCAAGCACCAAGTGTTTGGAAAAAAAGAGTTAAAGGACTTCTAAAAGAGATAGGACTTGATAAATGTGTATCTGAACATGTTGTGTATATGAAGAAGGATGCAAGCAAATGAGTGATCATCCTATGTCTATATGTTGATGATTAATTGATTACGGGCGATAATAAAGGTTACATTGTTGAGTTCAAGGATGATTTAATGAAGGAGATTGAAATGACCGACCTTGGTCTCATGATATATTTCCTTGACATTGAGTTTCATAAGTCCAAAAAGGGAGTGCCCGTGCATCAAAGAAGGTATGCTCTTGAGATATTGAAGAAGTTCAAAATGGAGCATTGTAATGTGGCAATTACCCCTACAGAGCCAATATTGCACCTGTCAAACAATGAAGACGTGAAATTCTGGTATAACAGATCCAAATGTCTTGAAAGATGTCGAGACATGTGATCTGTCTGTTAGAACTAGAATTGTTCTGATCAATATTCTTGTTTTGATGATAACAGTATATATGAATCTTGTATAAGACAATGTGGTACTCTAATCTTTTGCATTTTCCATTTCAGGAAATATATAAAGAGTATGCACAATTTAGCGCTCAGAAGCACTGACTAAGAAGGTTCTGGATGGCTACATCAGAACATGCTCTGGCAAGACATCAGAAGATGGTCAAGCAGAATCAAAACATGAACTATGAAGCATCAGAAGAACATGAAGTCAGAAGCAGAAGCACTGAAGTTCTTATGGTATCACGCTCAAGCTCTTCAAAGTCAGAAGACAAGAAGATGCTCTGCACCAAGCTGATTGACTCTGATATTCAAAAGTTGTATTCACAAATCTGAGTTCAGAAGCAAGTACAAGATGACAGGCTATTAAGTCCAATCTCTGACTGACAAAAGGAATGTTAGAAGTTACAAAAGGCAAAGTCAGTAAAAGCAGCAAAAGCATGGCTCGAGGTAGTTGACAAAAGTGTGAAACATTAAATGCAAAGATGTACTATTCACGCAATGCATTAAATGCAACCTAACGGTCATCTTCTCAAACGCCTATAAATATGGAAGTTTTGATCAGAAGCAGCTAACCAACAATTGTGAAATATACCAAAACGCTGTCAAAATCAAAGCTCACGAACTTCATCTTCAACCTCACAAACTCTTGTAATATTTAGTGAGTGTTAAGCTTAGAACTTAAGAGAAATATCACTGTTGTGATTATAGATTTATAAGAAGCAATTCAAACTCTTGTAAACTTTATTTTTACATTGATTGTAAAAGGTTCCTAGAGTGATCAGTGTGATCAGTGGACTCTAGAAGACTTAGAGGTTATCTAAGTGGTGATTTCCTAGAGTGATCAAGTTGTGATCTGTATACTCTAAAAGACTTAGAGGTTATCTAAGTGGAAAACCATTGTAATCAGTTGGATTAGTGGATTAAATCCTCAGTTGAGGTTAATCACTCTAAGGAGGTGGACTGGAGTAGTTACGTTAACAACGAACCAGGATAAAAATAATTGTGTTCATTGTTTTTATCTTACAGGTTTTTAAAGTCACACTTATTCAACCCCCCCCCTTTCTAAGTGTTTTTCTATCCTTCACTGTCAAGAAACATAAGCAAGGTATATACGCAGATTTATGCCAAACTGAAAGATAAATGACACAAGTAATTGTTGACCCAGTTCGGTGAAATCACACCTACTCCGGGGGCATACCAAGCCAGGAATGAAGTCCACTATCAGCAATATTAATTCAGAGGTAAACTAGTCCCAAGTTTACAACCCCTCACTTAATCCCTACCCAATGACCCTTCTACCTAGGTCCTTCCTAGATATGGAATATCCCCATCCCACTTTCAATCATCCCAATAATATTGTACAGTTCTCCAGTCCCAGGAGCTGTAGCAACAACCTAATATCCAACGCATTCTGATCCCACAGATAAGCAGTTTGGAAGACATACTTCCATGACAATCCCTAGCCAAGACTCTTGACTATGACCACGAACTTGGAGTTACTTCAAAGCTTCCTCCAAGAACAATACTCCCGTTTCCTACAGGCTTCGAGGATCACAATGGTAACCTTCCCAAAGCCTGGGAGGTTTACCTCGACAAACCCTAAAGATTACATCTTTTCTACTCGGTGGTTGTATTTTTTTTCTTAGGTTACAATGCTTCTATTTATAACCTATTCCCAACTGGATTTGGGCCTTCAATCACAGCATATTCGCTGTTACAATATAGCAATAACTTCTGCTACATACAAGATCTTCAATCTGTTAGTTTCTGAGAATATCTCTATAATTAGAAACTATATAATCTTCAAATATTCTGATTTGATTCTTCTGAATGATTCTTTAAGTCTTCTTATTGATTCTTCAGACCTGTTAAATAATATATCATGCCTTTATTTGATTTGCACAATATCCCTGAATATTCTACATTCTTCAGTAGTAATTAAATCACACAGATTTAATTAGAACTCTTCTCTTCAGCTCAAGCATGATGTCGTAACATCCCATGTGACATGTTATTCCAGATGTTGAATTACTCCAACATAACACGTTCTATCATTTCAATGGGACTCTTCGTTGTACCTGTTGTGCTTTGTACCTGTTTTCTATTTGCAAGTTTTACATCTTATGATTTCATATAGTTTATCCAAACATAAAATCCAATTACATAATTCAGAGAATTAACAAGACGAGTAAGATATTAATCCAACGAAGTATGGTAGGCTAATTGGATCATTTCAATGCTTGTGCAATACTAGACCAAATTTAGAATTTAGTGTTGGCATGGTGAGTAGATTTATGGGGAAGCCAAAGAAATCACACTTGGTAGTAGTCAAGAGAATTTTGAGATACATCAATGTTCGATTGGATGCATAATTCTATTTCCCGCAATAGATAAAGGTAGAAGTTGCAAATTGCTTCATTATACCAACTCAAACTGGTGTGGAGATAAAGATGGCAAAAAATCCATTGTTTGGTACATCTTTATGTATGGAGAAAATTCAATCTATTGGTTTTCTAAGATGGAATCAATTATGGCGCTCTCTTCTTGTAAGGCCAAGTACATTGCATCGTCCATGCGTGCGTGTCAAGTTGTATGTTTGATGCATTGGATGAAGGAGTTGTGCAACGAAGAGTATGAAACTGAGGCTTTTATGATAAATAATGTTTCTACTATAAACTGTGCTAAGAAACCCATTGCACTTGGGAGAAGAAAACATATATAGATGATATTTCACTACTTGAGAGAGTTTATAAGTGAAGGCAAATTGAAGTTATGGTATTGCAAAAGTGAAAACCAAGTGGCCGATTTGCTAACCAAAGGAGTAACAATTGAAATATTCAAGAGGTTGTTGAAGCACATGAGTATGGAACACTTGGAAGACTTGAATTAAGGTTGTGTGTTGAGAATATAGTGTAATTCATGAAATTGTAATTGATTACAGCAGAAGTATAACCGATTACATCCCTTCTAATATTTCTCATATATTTATTTTTAGGAGCTAATCTTTTCTATTAAAGTTATAAGAGAAAATTTTATCAACAAAAATTAACTAAATACATGATTTTTTTATAAAGCATTATTTTATACTTAAGATTGGAATGAGTATTATTTATTATGATATTTATTAAATAGTCTCATTGCGTGATTAAAAATTTTAATATGTCTACTTAATAATATAATATTTTATTATTGTAAAATCTATTTAATTATAAAAATAGAATCAATTAGAGAAAATAACATTGTTCATACGCACCATTAGAGAAATATGGAGTAACATATCTTTAGTTAGTCATATACATAGGATTTTACTCTTATACATAGAGGAGGAAATAAGTGTGCATATAAACTAGCTAGTCATGGTCATATGATACTGGATTTTTTATGGTGGGAGGCTCTACCTCATTTAATTTACAATGACGTATATATTTGATTTGTCTTTCTTTATATTTGCTTGATATGCGGTTTGGAGGTTGGGCCAGGGGTAGGGATGCTCAAATTAACCGGTTTGACGATTTATCTATAACCATATTCATATCCGGTTATAAAGAACCGGTTTATTTTAATTTGGTTTTTCAACCAATCCATTTTAAAAATTATTTGGATATCCATAACCAATTAGCTGGATAACCACAACCAAATAAAATATCCAATATGATCCAAAGCCCAAAAACCTAATCACATTCACGTTTCTCTCTTCTCCTTTCTCTCAATTGAAAACCCAATCCCCGAAACACTATTCTCTCTTCTCCATTCTCGATGAATTTCGGTTCCGTCAATATCGTTTTTGACGATTCTCTCTTCTCCATTCTCGATCATTCCGGTTCCATCAATATCGTTATTGACGTTTCTCTCTTCTCCATTTTCGATCGATTTAGGTTCCATCAAAATAGTTTTTGTGCTCTTTCATTCTCAATTTGTGGAAGGAATGAATAAATCAACCCAGGTAAATATATTCATTTTCGAATTTTGTTTCGATTTGCTTGCTCTGAATATTTGTTGTGTTTGAATTTTTGCATTTGCATTTTTTTCTGTGTGCTATATAATTGTATTTGAATTTCGTTTCAATTCGATTTGATTTGCTTGCTCTGAATATTTGTTGTGTTTGAATTTCTGCATTTGCATTTTTTCTATGTGCTATATAATTGTATTTAAATTTCGATTCGATTTACTTGCTCTGAATATTTGTTGTGTTTGAATTTTTGCATTTGCATTTTTTCTGTGTGCTATATAATTGTATTTGAATTTCGTTTCAATTCGATTCGATTTGCTTGTTATGAATATTTGTTGTGTTTGAATTTCTGTATTTGAATTTTTTGTATACTTTCTGTATTTGAATATTTGTTCAAAAGCTTTTGTATACTTTCTACCATTAAACTCAGCCATATGCTGAATTGATTTGACATTTGGTTGGTCTTTTCAAAGCAGGAAATGTCTGAATCGAATCTTATGACGGATGAGACAACACAAAGCTTGGGAACTACTTCTACTCGAGCACCATCCCATCGAAGAAACAAATGTGAAGGATAGAAAAACACTTAGAAAGGGGGGGTTTAAATAACTGTGACTTTAAAAACTTGTAAGATAAAAACAATGAACACAATTATTTTTATCCTGGTTCGTTGTTAACGAAACTACTCCAGTCCACCCCCTTAGAGTGATTTACCTCAACTGAGAATTTAATCCACTAATGCAACTGATTACAATGGTTATCCACTTAGAAAACTTCTAAGTCTTCTAGAGTATACAGATCACAACTTGATCACTCTAGGAAATCACCACTTAGAAAACTTCTAGAGTCTTCTGATTACACTGATCACTCTAGCAACCTTTTACAATCAACGTAAAAATAATGTTTACAAGAGTATGAATTGCTTCTTATAAAGCTATAATCACAACAGTGATATTTCTCTTAAGTTCTAAGGTTAACACTCACTAAATATTGCAAGAGTTTGTGAGGTTGAAGATGAAGTTCGTGAGCTTTGAATTTGACAGCGTTTTGGTATTTTGCGCAAGAGTTCTCTAGCTGCTTCTGATCAGAACTTCTATATATAGGCGTTGGAGAGAAGATGACCGTTGGGTTGCATTTAATGCTTTGCATGAATAGTACAGCTTTGCATTTAATGTTTCACACTTTTGTCAACTACCTCGAGCCATGCTTTTCCTGCTTTTACTAACTTTTCCTTTTGTAGCTTCTAACGTTCCTTTTGTTAGTCAGAGATTAGACTTAATAGCCTGTCATCTTGTACTCGCTTCTGAACTCAGATTTGTAGATACAATGTTTGAATATCAGAGTCAATCAGCTTGGTGCAGAGCATCTTCTTGTCTTCTGACTTTGAAGAGCTTGAGCGTGATACCATTCAGAACTTCAGTGCTTTTGCTTCTGACTTCATGTTCTTCTGATGCTTCATAGTCCATGTTCTGATTCTGCTTGACCATCTTCTGATGTCTTGCCAGAGCATGTTCAGATGTAGCCATCCAGAACCTTCTGAGTCAGTGCTTCTGAGCGCTGAATTGTGCATACTCTTTATGTATTTCCTAAAATGGAAAATGCAAAGGATTAGAGTACCACATTGTCTTATACGAAATTCATATATACTGTTATCATCAAAACATAAAATATTGATCAGAACAAATCTTGTTCTAACAAAATCTTCTGTTTGGACTCACTTCACTCCTGATTTAGGCTTAATTGGTATAGCTAGATGCAACTATTGTGGCTCCAAGCTTAAGTGCAATAATGGAACGTCTTTCATGGTTGCTCATTCAAAGACTTGCAAGAGTAAAAGATTGAAAACAACAAATGTGTCTTCCCCTTCAACAATGGTGTTAGTCAAAATTTGACCAAGAGAAATGTCAAAAGGCAGTGGTTGACATGATTGTGGAAATGGAGCTTCCGTATATGTTTGCGGATAATAAAGCTTTTCGTCGTTGTTTGAATGTATTTCAGCCAAGATATATTCCAATCTCGCGAAGCACTGTAGCACGTGATGTTTTGTCTTTGTGGGATTTTGAAAGGGAAAAATTGAAGAGCTTTCTTTCCCAACATTGTCGAAGTGTGTGCCTTACCACAGATGGTTGAACTTCATGTCAAAACATGAGCTATATGTGCATAACAGCACATTTTATAGATAGTAATTGGACACTGCACAAGAAGATTTTGAATTTCGTTCAAGTCTTAAGCCATTCAGGAGAAGTAATGGCAAATACGATTACACAATGCTTGGATAATTGGGGGTTGAACAATGTTTTGAGTGTGACAGTTGACAATGCATCATTAAATGATCGCGAGATTGAAAATCTCAAAAGGAGGATAATTTTGAGAAAGAATTTGATTCTGAATGGAAATCACTTTCATACAAGATGTTGTGCACACATCATGAATTTAGTGGTTAAAGAAGGTCTAAAAGAAATTGATATTTTAATTTCTAGAATCAAGGGTGCTGTTAAGTATGTTAAGTCTTCTCCGAGTCGAGAACATAAGTTTTTGGAATCTGTTAGGAGTAGACATATTAAATACAAGGGTAGTGTTCAATTCGATTGTGATACTCAATGGAATTCAACATATGACATGTTAAAGGATTCTCTACAACTTCAAATAGCATTTGTTGAGTTTGAGATTATTGATGCTAAGTATTGTGAAGAACTTGAGAAAGGGAGTGGCATTCCTACCGCTTTAGATTGGGAGAAAGCACGTGAGGTCGCTCAATTTTTGGAAATTTTTAAGGCTTCCACTTTTCGCATATCAGGTTCAAAATATGTGACAAGTAATATGTACTTGGCAGAGGTATTTTCAATTGGTTTGGCTATAAAAAACATGTGCGCATCTAAAGAGCCATCTTTAGCTCATATAAGGAATATAGCTTTAAAGATGAAGGAGAAATATGATAAGTATTGGGGAAGTCCTAAGAAATTGAACATGTTGTTGTTAATTTCTTTTGTGTTAGATCCTAGGAAAATATTGGTGTATGCTTGTTGGTTTATCAAAAAGAACTTTGATAAACAAAATGCTGAAATCTTGAAGAATAAATTAGAATCGGAAATAACCGTGGCGTATCGCTGAGGCCATGGTTTGGCCACGGAAATCCAACGGTGGAGTATACGGCCGTGGCCTAAAGTAAAGTCCACGGTTTTTTGGTATAGACCACACCTTTTTGACAACCGTGGCTTTTTTAGGCCACGGTTTAGGTAGCTTGATTAAGGCCGCGGTTTGTATTTGCCATGACTACAAAACTGTGGCTATATGGTAAAGCCATGGTTTCAATTTAACGTTTACGATACAATTCTGGTTCAAGATATAGCCACGGTTTGGTTATGACCACATATTTAAAACCGTTGTTATATGTTATGCTTTCTAAACCATTTATCTTGCCACGGTTTAATATAAATTTAATGTAAATAAATTTAGTGGCTTATATTAATCCAACACAACAATCACTTGCGCCAATTTTAAAGAATTTAAAATTTGATTACTATAATTTTATGAATACAAATTATTTTATTGTCTACACATCAATGACAATAGCATCGGTATATGATTGACTAAGTACATTATATATCTAATAAACGTGAACTAAAACTAAATAATAAAAACTTGAGTGACAATGACTTTAGATATGCAGAAGACGTAGTTTAAAACTTGAGTGACAAAGACTTTCGTGATGAAATCACTCAATTCACCACTAAATTCCACCCCTATAAGACCACCTCCAATAACCACACAGTGCAGAAGACGTTTCTTTTCTTCTTCAGATATGCCTGTTAAAATGAAAACATTTTAGCTTAGCCTTCAGAAAACAATTGAAAACTGCATAATTATTATAAACTAGTATGGATATGAAGCACCAACCTGGATTTTCAGAAAGCATCAGGTTAAGAAGAAGTCTCTTCCTTATTTCTTGAGCATGATTCACTTCACGAAGACAAAAGGCAAGTTCCTTAACTCCCTTGATACCAAAAGTTGAAGGCTCAACTCCAGATGCAATTACAAGCTCGTCATATGCAACTTTAAATTGGTAAGGCTCTCTAGACAATCCACCGTTGGTAACTGCCTCGCAGTATACCTGTTGAAATTAAGGTTAATTATGCATTTCACGAGAAAAAAAACTTTGTATATACACAAATCATTAGTCTATCAAAATTTGACATTAAACATTCCATAGTAACAATATAGTTATTCTAAAAGAGGGGTAAATCATTTTACTCACTTCGTGTTTGTTTGTGTCAATGGTAGTGCAGGAAGCTAGAAAGAAATGTGAATTGGGATCCTTTGAAAGTGCATCCTATATACTGCCAATAGGCTCGGCAACAGACCTGAATTCAAGTGTACCAACACATTAGCACCATTAAACTGGACACTCTATAATGAACATTACAGTTAGAAGATTCTAACAATTAGTACCACTTACGGCAAGCTCACAAGTTTGAAGCAGAAGTTATTTATAATCAAACAATACACATTGCAATATATATTCCTTTTAGAAGTTTTATCCAATAATGAATGCTAACAAATGCTATAAGATCTTCTAAAATAGATCAAGATCTTCCACAATAGGACACTCACAAACTCTTCCCCTAAAAGTATCCTGCTAAACAATAAAATGTTCAATATGCAGCTAATCATAGAAAAACGATGTACGATTAACCCTCAGAATCATTCTCCAATTTTATAAAAAATTAAACGGTAGGGAAAAATCAACTAGAACAAGGTATAGGGAATAATCAAATTTGGATATGCATCAAGGCATCTGATGTTCACTGGATCAACAGAGGTCTTCGAAGCTATGGAATCTATGCATCTTCCGACAATCTTTAGATCCTCGGACCAAGGGAAAAGTGATTTAGCAGTTTGGAGAACAATTATAGAATCCTTCCAGCTACGAAAGATACTCGAGGTAAGAAACACATCAATGATAACATGCAATAAAGTTCTTAACATTTTCTCATGCATATAACAAAAACATCTATAAACAAGAAAAGAAACCAAAAAATATTTGAACAGGAAGGAATAGTCTCTTACACTCACAGTGTGAATCTGTTGCTTCATGTATCCATTCTCATAAACCAGATGAGAAACTTGCTTCTGGAAACGGTCATTCTCTTCCATTAACAACTTGTTCATTGCAGAATCCTTACCTTCCTCTTTGGTGGAACAGGTATATCCTTCCCCTTTGGAGGAGCAGGTATATCCTTCCTGTTTGACGGAACAGGTAAACCCTTCCTCTTTATCAGAACAGGCATACCCTTCCTCTTTCCCATGTTGATTTTCTTTTTGGGATATCTCGAAGTTTCATCCACGAATGCACCGAGTTTCCGGAACTTAAGCATGCGATCTTTTAATAGGTCTTCTGTGCTCAACTTGGTGAGTTCCTACACAATGAACAAGCCAAGGTTTCTAATCAGAATATTCTTCAACATTTTTTATTTCGGAGAACACACTATAACAGTAATACTTACATACACAGCTTTATTGATTGCTTTTTTAATCTGTTGAGAGGTCCAATTTGGATCGACATGTGCACCACCGAGGGGCTCCTATTGAAAAGAAAAGGAAACTCTACTTAGATTCCATTTCATAGAGAATGATATTATTAATCTATACATTGTACAGAGGAAACTACAAAACTAGAACAAATCAAAGCATGAGTAGAAGGTTCGGAAAATTTTCCCCAGCACTGAATACTTGTTACAGATGCTTTACCATGGCATGGTTGATATATACAAATAAGATTATTACCGGTATAATGCCATCTGCAATTTGCAATCTGCACAATTCAGGTGTTGTAATCCTCAGTTTCCGAGCAGCCTGCAAGGATGAAATAAATAATTGAATATATAAATTGTAAAACGAAACGTTCAAGTATCGATTTTGTATATATATACCTTTGGAACAGCTTTAGCGCTCTTCCACAAGATTGCAGCACATGCCTCCAGACTATATCATGTAATAAATAAAGGTTAAACTAGTAGAACAGACACAACATCTTCAACTGGTAAATGATTTGAAATAATAACTCGAGTATCCAGCTATAAACAATATATTTGTTCTGCCTGATAACACTATAGCAAATATATTTGATTTGAGTAAATTTCAAATATTTATATAAAGGAGGAAGTAAGAATAGTATTGATGGAAAGGGTTATAGTTACTATGATTGTGCATGTCCAAGATTAGTTAACTTTATTTTAATAGAGTAATAAGGAGAGAATAGTTAGTTAGAGTTACCGAGAGTATGCTTTCTTCATTTGTTCCATGGAGATTTTCCTTTATTAGCTTTAGAAATCCTTAATCTTCTCAACTTCTCTCTCTCATCAAGTGGTTGTTCAGGTACATCAAGCATAATTTCCCTTAGTCTTTACTGCTTCAAAATTGAAAGGACCTGAAAAAGCATAATCAAATGCATTATTTATAAACAAAAAAGAATTACTAGAATTGAGATTAAGAATAATAATTACCATGTTCATAGAAGAAGCCATCAAAGCTAAAGCCACCAGGTTCACCATTAAGCCAAAGAACAACAAGATCCTGAAAAGGATTACCTTGTGACTCAACAATGCATATTCATGTCATATTCTTGATGCTAGACACTACTACATTAAGAAAAATCCATTACAATTATCATTCTCACTAAACATATTTGACAAGACCATAAAATCAAAACCTATAAATTAAGACATTTTTCCCCTTTTCGTCCAAACCTATAAACTGAACCAAAACAAGATTATATAATAGATAAGCCTCACCTGATTTTCAGGAACCAACTAGACTTGGCAATACACTTCATCAATCACTTCCTCGGCCTGTCAACAAAAATCCAAAACACCCATTGTCTTCTTACATTAGGCATGAGTTTATTATATGAAAACAATTAGAAAATGATTCCTGTCAACGATGTTCCCTTAACAGCCTGTCAACAACTAATCACAAATGATTCTTGTTGAAACTTGGGAAATTGAATACCTGATTAATAAACCGGGCTGCATTTCAATATGATGCTGCATATATAAGAATGCACTATCAAAACCAAATCCAAAAACCCCAAAAAATGGTACTGAAAAAACCCATCTCAAAAACACACTCTTGAATGGAATCTAGCGAATCTCACGTCGGGATTTGTTTTCAGTTCAACATTACTACTGAAACAAAAAGTGTGAAGAACAGAAAATGATTAGGTTTTGAGAAGACAAACCTGTTCAGATTCGTGGTGGTGGTGGTTGCTTTGACGGTTAGGGATTTGAAGCAACACATGTTGGGTCGGTGGATGTTGCGGTGGGGGATGTCATGAATTCGCCGAGCCGTCGAGGGCGTGACCACCTAGGTTTGCTGCGTGGTTCTTGAGACATTCTTTGTAAGTGATTGTTGCAAGGCTGTTGTTGCGGTGGTGGTGGATGTGATGGTGGTTTGTTAAGGTGGTGGTGGTGGCCGGTTGTGGAGGCGTTTGAGGACACCGTTGGACAAAGAAGATAGTTCTGTTGTTGTGGTAGTGGGAGTGGTGATTTTAGGGTTTGGAACAAGAAATCTTTCCAAAGCCTTTCTCTTCAATGATAGTCATTTGTAAGAACTGCAACTTCACTAAACTAAAACTAAACAAAAACAACAAAAATGCTAACAATCATAACCTGCAGCGTTGCAACAAGCATCACAAAGCAACAAGATAACACACCAACATAGATAAAACCTCGCACTCAATAAACACTTACTCACCAAATTACAACATCAACAGACACGCAGCAGACCAAGAAAATGCAGAAGAAGGAGATGAGCTCGAAGAACTGTAGAGAAGAGGAAGAATCGAGTTAAATAGCAAAGTGTATACCTGAGGATCTTCTGTTATTCGTAGCTTTTCTATTTCTTCTTGCAATTTTCGATTTCCATCGTGTAAAATGTAATCACTATTGAATATTGAATTGGGGTTGGTTTTGATTTGGGATTTAGGGTTTTTCATTGTTGTTTGCGTCTTGTTTGATTTCGCTAGAGAGATTGAGAGGATTTCACTGTTGGTGTTGCGTGTGGGTGTGTGGGATCCTTCGAGTTCTAAGAGCTCCTTTCATGGCGGAAAACAATCGAGAGTGGAGAAATAATGCTCTGTTTCGTGTTCATCGAGAGAAGAAGAGTGAGGAGAGACCGGAGAGACCAGTTTGAAACAAAGAGGCGGAGAACACTCGTTTTAGGGTTTCCATAGATAAAGTGTGATGAATAGATAATTTATTAAATTTATGTTTTTATTTTTTTTAATTTAATAAATTAGAAAAGAAAATAATTAAGAGAGGGAAATTAAAAATAAAAGAGGGAAACTAAAAATAAAAGAGGGAAAATCTGGCGGGGTATAATTTTTTGGGCTTGAGCCACAGTTTGAAGTCAAAATTATAGGCCGCGGTTTTACTTTGTGGCTTAAAATATCTGCAGTTAAATAACCGTGGATAGTTGAAGGAAAGGCCACAGTTTCGCAGTCTGGATTCAATGTTTTCAAACATTAGTCTACGCTTATAAAACCCTGGCCAAATCATATATATGGCCACAGTTTCTGAGATGTGGAAAATTTTAGCGTGGCCGTAGGCCAAATTTCTAGTAGTGAAGTAATATGTACTTGGCAGAGGTATTTTCAATTGGTTTGGCTATAAAAAACATGTGCGCATCTAAAGAGCCATCTTTAGCTCATATAAGGAATATAGCTTTAAAGATGAAGGAGAAATATGATAAGTATTGGGGAAGTCCTAAGAAATTGAACATGTTGTTGTTAATTTCTTTTGTGTTAGATCCTAGGAAAATATTGGTGTATGCTTGTTGGTTTATCAAAAAGAACTTTGATAAACAAAATGCTGAAATCTTGAAGAATAAATTAGAATCGGATTTGGAAACCATATTTGAGAAGTATAATGGTGGTGGTACAAGTGAATCTCAAAGTGTGTTTGTTGAACCACCTGTATTAGTTGGAAGAATTGGAAATACCGACTATTATTATGGGGTATTTTTGCAATCTAGTGGTCTCAAGTCAAGTGGAGTGAAATCTGAATTAACAAAGTACTTTGAAGATGGGTTAGAAGGTGATATTCCCAACTTTGACATCTTGATGACTATCGTAGTCGCCTAACCGCTAGATCTATGGAAGCCCTTATTTACACAGAAGATTGGCTTGGTGGATCACCTTCACCATTGCCTACACAAGATGATATCGAAGAGCTTGAGGAAATTGAGCGAGGTAATTTTAGTTTTGTTGTTATTCTTTGCATTTTTTATATGTTTCTTCTGAAAGATATAGAATCTTATGCTAGGATAGACACTGTAATACATGGTTTATGGTATACAGTACAGAGTGATAGACACTGTTTCTGGGTCATAAAATTATTTTGCTATACTTATGTTTAGATAACTCTCATTTGAATACTGACCTCTGAAGTGGTTAGATTGATATCTGTTTCATTTGAATACGAGTCTTTGCTTATTCTAGTATCTTGCTGCTGAAATTCACACTTTTTTCACTCCTGATCAGAGTATAGTCCACATGGATGACTTGAACCCAACCATGTTTTACTATACATCACTATCTTCCTGTATAAACAGTTGCATAGAATACTAGCTCAATAAATATCCAATTGTAATTAGATAACTACACCTTTAATAAACTAGTTATGAGTTGTGCAATTTATGAATCAATTACTAATAGCTTAAGAAGAATTAAGTGTATCTTAACACAATCCATCAGGTTGAAAGCATACAAAAACTTTCAACAAATGTTTGTGTTAGGTCTTTCTCTGATTTGAGAGCCCATCAGGTTAATAGTTTGAAGGACTTGATTATAATTTTTATTTAGATGAGAAAAACAGGAAACACAAGGCCAAAAGCTTTAGAAGCAACCACCATAGCATGAAATTTGTACTGTCAAGTGTAACTCGGTGGGAGAACTGACTTTAATTTTTTATTTTGCAAACAAATGTTACGGTGAGCAAAAGTCGCCACCGACTTTTATTTTATCCAATTAGGAAAGGCTAAAAGTACATGAAAGACCTTTAAGAAAAGATTTTGAGTTCGGGGGTAGGTTATGAAAAGGGAAGGTGTTAGCATCCTTTTCATCCGTAGTTATCTACGGGCTCTTAATTGCTTAGTCACTTTGATTTGTTTTGAAATGTTTGATTTGTGTAGTGTATGTTTAGAAAAACAATTTACTTTTGAAATGTCTGAAAAGACAATTGAAAATTCTAGTAACACACGCTCGATGTCAAACTGGATGTTATGACATCCACAATTAGGCAGTACAGACAATAATAATAAACAACATAAAACAGTAAAGAACACACAAAATTGTTTACCCAGTTCGGTTCAAACAACCTACTTTGGGGGCTACCAAGCCATGGATGAAGTCCACTATTAGCAGTATCAATTCGGAGCTAAACTCCCAGTTTACAACTCCTCACTTAATCACTACCCAATGACCCTTCTACCTAGGTTCTACCTAGATATGGAATATCTCCATTCCACTCCCCCTCAATCACAGCAGTGATACACATACACAATAAATAATTACATATAGAAGACACTCTTCAAAAACACACCTTGATCTGCTTAAAAGCTTCAATCAAGAGACACACACTCGTGCTTAAAAGCTTAGAGTGACACAATAAAAACACAAACTCATTCCAACGCAATCATCAAAGATAAAAGCATGGATCACAAGAGACAGTTACAGAACAGCCGTTCTTTACAATTACAATCTTCTGTTTGCGTTCCAAATTAGGATTGCAGGTCTTTTTATATGCAGTCTTGGGCCTTGGGATTTTTTTAGAAACTCATTAGGGTTAACAAAGTTAACCTAATTCACACGCCAACTGTCTGTTACACAATGTGCTGTCAATAGGATCTTCTAGACGAAATATGCAACACTCAATAAAAAGTTTCCTAAACTGATAAAAAGGATAAATCAGGAAACACAATTCATAAACAATAGCAGCTCCTGCTGTCACACATGGATGTCATGACATCGATCATGACATTCCTTACAAAACCTGTATTAGCTCCACACATATATACAACCTGCATAAACACAATCAACCAGGTATGTTTTACCAATAAAGCAGCCAACATGCAAATCACCTTCAACAATGTTAAAAAACCGGGTGTGAAAAGTATTTTGATTTGTTGTGAGAAAGCACTTAAGAGTTACCTACCCTATGTTGTAAGGTCTAACGTGTTCTTTAAGTCTTTACTTAGGCGATAGTACTATCCATACCATATAAGGGTAGGTAGTCCTATACATTAGATGTACGGGTCATCGAAGGGTCATTGAATCGTCATAGGGGTTATCCATACCATAAAGAGGGTAGGAAGTCCTATGAGATGTGAATAGTCATTTAGGCAGCTAGTAAGGATACCTTAGCCATCGAAGGGACGGTCACCATTAAATCGAGGGACTAGATCATTTATAAAGAAGGCAACATCAAAGGGACTATGATCTTTAAATCGGCGGGACATGGTGATTTTGAATCGAAGGCAACATGGGCTAAGGCATCCCTACGCTCGAAGGGACTTGACTATTTTTATCGAAAGGCATCCAAAAGGAGTTACCCTAAAGATGGGTGTGTGCACAAGTAAAAGAAGTGTGTTAATTTCAGATATTTTAATCTTTGAAGTTAATGAGCTAACAGTTCAGTTTTAGTCTTTCCATGCAATCCTATTAGCCATACATCTAAGCAGTTATCAGCAGTTTGTAGTGTGCGGAAAAGTAAATATGCAAGGAAATAAATCTACGCTATTACAAAAAATACCCATGCGACCTATACATCGATTTCTAGAATTTTAAATAACAGGAAATTAAATAAATAAATAGTCAATCACGCGACATTCAAAGGAGTTTAGAGATGAGAAGAGAATTCGGGAGAAATTTGGGTTTGATTGTTCGTTAAGTGAAAGATTAATTTTAATTAAAGTTATTTATAAATTAACCTAAATTAATTATATACAAAGTTTATTTAATTAAATCCTAAAAATAAATATTAGGTTATTTATTAAATTTATTATACCCTAATTCTATTACTTAATGACTAAATTAAATTAAGTCCTAAATTGAATTAATATTGAAACTTAATTAAGTTAAAAAACTAAAATTTATAAAAGCCTAAATTATTAATTTCACTAAACTAAAGGTTAATTGGCTCTTTTTGGTTAGTTAATGGTTAATTAATTAGTAAATAAAAAATTAATTAAAATGAATAAACAAAATAAAATCAAAAGAACAAAGGAGAGGGGTGCCTGATCCCCTGCATAGCATCCTTGAGCATCCATGGAGAAGCAGTAATCCGGGGCGCTTAGATCTGGTTGTATTGGAGATCCAACGGCGTGGCTTTGAGGACGCATCATGGACGCGTGCAGTCGCTTGCACTGGATCTGAAAGGGAACAAATTGTTAAAAATAAATGTGATCGCCCTGGTTCGAACACAGGTCATAGAAGCCACGCCCTTTGTCACTCTGCCAATGGTGCTATATAATTAATCTGATAAATAAACACACAATAAGAAATAAATATGAAAACGTAAATTAGAAAAGAAATTCAAAATTTAGTTAAACGTGGGCCCGGTAATCTAATGTGAGCCGTTCAGGATCGGAGAGAGTCTTTGGAATGTTTGACTGTCCAATCAGACCGTATGCAACCGCCACGTAAACCTGGACCAGACCTAGAGATCTAAACCACCGCCCACTGCGGTTCCGACCTTCTTCTCCGATAAAGGGGGCTTTACCTACCTGCAAGAATAAGCCAAATAAATGAAACAAAAGACACCCTACCCCCCTAAATTGAGGGCTGCGAGTTCATTGGTAGTGTTAGTTTCACTCGAGAAGGCCTGCAAACTACATTTCGAAGCTTTACAGTTCGAAAGCCCTGGTAATGGTGCGCAGCGATTCTGGTCGAGAGCTTCACATGTAATACGTCAAAACTAATCCAAACACTTATAGAAACATGTTAGTACCACTAGCTTGAGTTAAAACGGACAGTAACATGAAGGTTAAATGAACAAAAAAAATGATGAAAGTGAGTTCATGTATGCGTGATTTATTGTGTTACAGCCATGGAGTTTGTTCCATACTTAACCAAACCTACCTCAGAGGTGTAGTGGAGGGCTTGAAATTGCTTGAGAAGAGCTGTAAAATCAAACTCGATTATGCAAGTTTTGTGAAGATTTTTTTTAGAGTGAAACCCTAATGCTATGGCCTTCTCCTCGTGCCCCCCTGTTTCTGATTGTCTC
Organism: Vicia villosa; assembly: GCF_029867415.1. Classification (NCBI taxonomy): domain Eukaryota; kingdom Viridiplantae; phylum Streptophyta; class Magnoliopsida; order Fabales; family Fabaceae; genus Vicia; species Vicia villosa. Next base: position 474,718 of record NW_026705480.1, read on the forward strand.
AGTATATAAAGGACCTTTTTAGGGTTAAGATGAGGCCTAATGCTAGGACCTTTTTAGGGTTAAGGACCTTTTTTTTAGAGTGAAACCCTAATGCTATGGCCTTTCTTGTTTTAAATTCCAATTCTATTTTTGTGCCATTATTGTCACGTGTTTAGTGTCCTTAGGATTGATTGGAAGAAATCAGTATATTTGGAAATTTAATCATGCAATCCTTTTTCTATTAAATTATAATTTTCCTTTGATTTAATTTTGAATAATTTCAAAACTAAATGAAATAAATATCATAAAATAAATGGGAAATAGATTATGGGCCTCTTATAAGCTTGGAATCACGCGGATAACATAAAAGCATGGGCCCATTACTTAAAAGTTTGAACTTTGTCATTTAGGGTTTCATGTTTTTTATTCAAATTTCTCCAACTTCTGACAGTCATATCTCACTCAATTTTAATCCTATGGAGGTGTTATAGGACTTTTTGGAAAGCTAAAGATGTCCTTTACAAGCCACTTTGGAAGCTTTTTTGCATTTGGAGATTTTATTTTGAAGATATGGCTCCTGACAAAAATAGCTTTTTATTGACTTTTAAGAAGACCTGTAATCTTTCGGATCATATTCCTTAAATGAAAAATTTTTGGCCTTGGATTTAGAGAGACAAAGTTGTAGAGAATTCAATTTCCTTCAAAATGAGCTTTGGTTGGGAAATTTCTCACAAAACGTGTGTAAGTTATGCTTGGTCAAAGTTCTGTTGACATTTAGTTCAAAACCCCTAATTTAGAAACTTTGGGTTTTGTTAATTTCTGAACTTTCCTTGATGAATCATGATCAACCCTTGATCAAATGATGAATATCATCTCAAAATGTGGATGTTGACAAAAAATCAGGAGTTTTGACTGTATGTTGATCATAGTTGTTTTTTAGGTCAAATCAATCGACTGTTGATCATTTGAGCACTTGACTGAGCAATATTGTACTGTGAGGCTTGCAACTTAGTATGAGGATACCCTGGTTCCTATAAGATACCATGAAGTCTATTTGAGGCCCTAGAAGTTCAGTTTCCTTGAAAAGAATCAAAACCCTAATTTTGGTCAGTCACTTAGGAGAAGCTTTTATCTGGTGAAAACCTTGAATAGTCTTGGGCAATTGAGAATACTTGAGTATGAGGAGACAAATTATCTTGAACTATAGTTAGACTATATCTGAGGTCGAAGTATTGAGGAGTGTTTATTGGAGATGGGCTTAAAGATGCCATCCAGATGTTTGACACTATGTTTGTCTACAGCAGATGCTTTTTAGACTAAATCATATGCATTGAGTATATCTGAATGAGAGATTCATTAAAGTGAAGTAATGTTTTACAGAAGACTATCCTGAGAGGTTCCTGGAAAGGGTAGATCACTTGCTTAAAGAAGGCTGTGATAAGAGACGTCTTAAAGGAAACTACCTGAATAGGTTTAAACAAAGGATAGAAAACAGATGTAAAGAAGATTAGGCTTTAGACAAAGCTCGAGAAGAATTGTCTTAGAGAAGACTGACGAAAAAGCTCCTTGAAAGGGCAAGAGATGTCATAGAAAAGATTGGATAAATATTTGAAGAATATTACCTAAAGAGGTTGAGATATATCTTAAACAAGACTAACCTAGAAAGGGTCCTAGAAAGGATATGAAACATCTTAAACTAGACTACCTAGAAAGGCTCCTAGAAATGATATGATATGTCTTAAATAAGACTAACCCGGAAAAGCTCCTAAAAAGGATATGAAACGTCTTAAATAAGACTACCTAGAAAGGCTCCTAGAAAGGATATGAAGCGTCTTAAACAAGACTACCTAGAAAGGATATGGAGTGTCTTAAAGAAGACTACCTGGAAAGGTTCCTAGAAAGGACAAGCAATGCACTATGCCAAATTTGTCTTTTAGCAGCACCCCTACGAAAGCGCTTTTAGGAAAAAGCACTGGTATAGGTTTCGCTAAAAACAAAATTAAAAAACACGCAAAAAAAGCGCTCTTATAAGGGGGGTTACGAAAGCGCTTTCAAAAAGCGCTGGTAAAGGCATGGGTACGAAAGCGCTTTTCAAAAGCGCTCTTATAGGGGGGTTATGAAAGCGCTTTCAAAAGCGCTGCTATAGGGGGTGGGGTACAAGAGCGCTTTTATCCTAAAAAGCGCTGGTATAGCCATGGGTACTAAGGCGCTTTTCAAAAGCGTTTTCATAGCTTTGTCATAATTAAAATTTTTAAAAACAAAATTAGACAAAACGCGTTTGCCCTCACAAAATCCCTAATTCCCTCTTTCTCTCTTGCCATCGCTGTGCATAACCAAACTCAGAAAACTCAGAAATCGCTGTCGTGAGCCACCGTTTGGGAAGAAGAAGCCGTGAGCCACCATCGGAGAAGAAGCCGTGAGCCACCGTTGGAGAAGAAGAAGCCGTGAGCAACCGTCGGAGAAGAAGCCGGGAGCGACCATTCCACTCTGGTTTCGCCTCCTTTGTAAGTAATTAATAACATCTTGAACTACTATAATCTCCTTTTCTTCCAGCAATTGTATTTTGACTAATGGATTTGATTACAAAAGAAGTGGTAAATCTTAGAATTGGATTCAATTAATTACTTTTATCAGCTCTGTTTAGTGGATTAGACTAGGTTAGTAATTTTGATAATCTTCAATCTAGGCTTTAACTTTCGATTTTTAAGCAAAGATTGATTGCTCAAACTTGCAGGAACCTTTGTTTCAATTAGCTGACAGCCTTAGTCTTTTAAACTTGATCTTATAATTATTATGTTTAATTTTTAAAGTGTTATAATCAATCCTTTTATTGTGGAACTCATAATCAATCAATTTATGTTTAAATTTTTGTTGATAGATCAATATATATTGATTGTTGTAGAAAAAAGCAAACTTTCCTATAGTTTTGAGAAACAACCATATACTATCATGGGGTCAAAACCTATATTTACTCATACCTTTGTTAAAAACACAATTGTACTGTCATGGGGTGAAACACTATTTTTACTCAGACCTTTGTGGAAAACTATATTTAAGTTGGAATAGAACAAAGATTTCATTGATTTTTGGTGTATCACATGAAATTCAATATATAGACCATTGTTTTCATTGATTAATGATCGTTGTTGTGTAAAAGAACCAATAAGAACCCTTTTTGTTTTCCTCATGATTTTCTCATTTCTACTTTAGTTTAATTTAACTATTATTAGATTTTGTTATATTAATGTGGAATTGAGTTTATGATCTATCTACTTTTGTTAGCTTCTTACTTAAAAATTGTTTTCTGATTATTTTTAGTTAAGCTGTTAGATAGGTAGGGACATGACATGTGAATGTGGAATTAATGGTGTTCTATTATTTTTGCGGTAAATTTTCGGTTATCTGTTTGTTGTAATAATCTTTATGCTATCTTCAACGAACTTTCATGATGAATCTCCAATGCCGTGTATATGGAGAATTTTGGGTGTGATGTAAATGATGTGCTAGAATAATAATCAAATTACTTTAACTTATGTAATTTATTTTCCTCTTCATTTGACAGATTATTGCTAACAAAGATAGTCCAAGAGGGATACATTTTCGGCGTGTAGGACCTCGTCAAAAGGTATGTTTCCACACGTGTGAGAATTTACCGGTTTAGGTTCCTTCTTGCATTTATTTAATTATGAAAGTAAAAAAATTGGATACCTCAGCTAGGTGTGTTTAGATATATTTCATATTGGCATGTAGATAGAGTTTGAATTATAGTAATCATTCCCGAATAATTATGCATAGCGTCCGATCCCAAAAGTGGGGGATAGTGATGCATAGCGGTCGATCCAAAAATTTAAATTTTCCAAAATTACCATGAATACCTTAAAAAGTAGAAGGGGAGTGAATACTAATAGTTAATTTTTAGATTATATTAAGTAATACTCATTATTCCGACATGTGGAATATTCTTGATGTCAATTTCGTTAATCGTTAAGTGATGGACTTACTAACTTTGTGAATTGAATTCGCTATAGGGGTTACTTGTGAAGAGTGAAAGTTTGATCGTTTTTGTTTATCTTGATTAAGACATGGATAAGACATGGATGAATTCAAACCGATTGTCAAAAAAGTACAAGAAAGGGGTATGGGAATTCGTTAAGTTTTCGGTTGCGCACGCCAAAGACCCGATTCGAATGGCGTGTCCTTGCATGGGTTGCTGTTATGGGGGTAAGGTTGACCGGAATCAGTTGGCATCGCATTTACCACGGTTTGGAATTGATAGAAGTTATACAGTTTGGAGTTTGCATGGTGAGAAAAGTAACGGGAATGTTGAGTCGAGGTGTAATACGAAGTATGCTTCAAATGACGATTGCACAGACACATATGATTATGATCGAGTCGAAGAGATTGCATAAGCGCTTGAAGAAGATCTTGAGGATTGTCCCAAAATGTTCGAGAGGTTGGTAAGCGATGTAGAGAAACCGTTGTATGATGGTTGTTCAAAATTCACAAGATTGTCTGCGGTGTTAAAGTTGTACAACTTAAAGGCAGACAATGGATGGTCGGAAAAAGTTTCACAGAGTTATTAGCCCTTACGAAAGATATGCTACCAGAGGATAATGTTCTTCCCAATCCAACGTATGAAGCCAAAAAGATGTTGTCCTCTATTGGCATGAGCTATGATAAGATACATGCATGTCCAAACGATTGCGTTTTGTTTCGAAACGAGTATGCAACGTTGAATGAGTATCCTAAATGCGGTGCCCCTCGATATAAGAAAAAGTTGTCTCCGGCCAAAGTCTTATGGTATTTTCCTATAATTCTGAGATTTAGACACATGTATCATAGTGAAACCGATTCAAGACACTTGACTTGGCATGCAGATGAAAGAATTATTGATGGAAAGTTGCGACATCCGGCAGACTCACCACAGTGGATGAAAGTTGATAGTGATTATCCTGAATTTGGAAAAGAAGCAAGAAACTTTCGCTTGTCATTGTCTACTGATGGAATGAACCCGCATGGTATTCAAAGTATCTCGCATAGCACCTGGCCTGTGATTCTTATGATTTATAACCTACCTCCGTGGCTATGTATGAAGCGTAAGTACATGATGTTATCTATGCTAATTTCTGGGCCTAAACAACCAGGGAATGACATAGACGTATACTTGGCACCCTTAATGGAAGATTTAAAGTTTTTGTGGGAGAACGGTGTGGAGGTTTACGATGGGTATAGGAAAGAAAGTTTCAACTTGAGGGCGATGTTGTTTGGAACAATTAATGATTTTCAAGCATACGGAAATCTATCCGGGTACAACAATAAAGGTCAAAAAGCGTGTCCTGTTTGTGAAGATGAAACCGATACGACACGATTGGATCTTTGTCAGAAGAATGTCTTTCTCGGCCACCGTAGATTCTTAAATTCTAATCATCACTACCGTGGGTGGAGAAAATCATTCAATGGAAAGGCCGAACAACGTACAGCCCCGCCTTTTTTGACAGGTGATCAAATTTTTGAAAAGGTGAAAGATGTGAGCACTCAGTTTGGCAAGCGTTTTGCACATTTACTTGTCAAGGGTGGGTGGAAGAAGAAGTCAATTTTTTTTGAACTTCCATATTGGAGGTCGTTGTACGTATGACATTTCCTCGATGTTATGCATATTGAAAAAAATGTATTTGACAGCGTTATAGGTACGTTATTCAATATACAAGGAAAGTCTAAGGATGACCTTAACATAAGGAAGGACATGGTAAACATGGGAATGAGAACTGAATTGGGACCCGTGACGAAAGGAAGACGAACATATCTGCCACCTGCTGTTTACACTATATCTAGAAAGGAGAAGAAAACATTGTGTAAGTTCCTCAGTGAAGTTAAAGTTCCAGAAGGCTACTCGTCAGATATTAGAAGACTTGTGTCCATGAAAGACCTTAAGTTAAAGAGTTTGAAGACGCATGATTGTCATGTCATAATGGAACATTTTTTACCAATAGGTATACGTTATATTCTGCCAGAAAAAGTAAGAAGCGCAATAACTAAACTGTGTTTTTTCTTCAGGTCAATTTGCAGTAAGGTGATCGATCCCGCGATCTTACCAACATTGCAAAAAGAGATAGTTGTTACTTTATGTGATCTTGAAATGTATTTTCCTCCCTCGTTTTTTGACATAATGGTTCATCTAGTCGTTCATCTTGTGAAAGAGACATAATTGTGCGGACCAGCTTATATGAGATGGATGTACCCTACTGAACGTTATATGAAAATATTAAAAGGGTACGTGAAAAACAGAAGGAGGAGTCTGTTGTATCACTAAAAGAGGTACATTTAAAGTGTTAATATATAATCTGAATCTAAAACTACATGATTTTATAATTTACCTTAGTTATATGATTTTTAGGTATCTGCTCGAGGGTCACAACAAGTGACGCAACAAGTTTGTAGCGTACTGCCCAAGGAAAAGGGTCCTCCGAAGACCGTGGCAAAAAGAGGTGCTTTTGTGCCTCGATACCGGGAGACGCTCGGAACACTTGTTGATATGTCAGATTTGAAGGACGGTTGTCTCCGTGAAATTGCTATGGATGAAGCAGTCTTTGATATTGAATTCCCCGTGCATGTTGGACTAGAAGAAATGAAAGAGATTTTTACGCAAGACCAATTAGGCGTCAGTAATGTTCACTCATACATGCGGTAATCCGAATTATTATTTAATTAGTTGTGAGATTGATCTAAATATATTATTTAATTAGTTTAACAATTTATTTACACATTTCAATGAAAATAGTCTAATGTTTATTATGTTTTTATTTAAGGTTGTTGTATGACAAATGGTTGCGCGGGACTGAATTGTCAAACAGATTCCGTTTCGTGTCTTCCGCCCATTGCAGCGGACAGACAATTGCTACAGAATCGGATTCAGTTAGACAGCGCTTAGTCGATAGATTCATGAGGTCCGGCAGTACAGAAAGCCTATGTCTCTGGGCGTATAATACCCGACCAGTGGGGTTAGTTTTTCATTCTTGGTTCATCTAATCTTTGTTTCTTTTGCGTAGCAAATCTTTCATATAAACTATTGTTTTAATTTATAGAGCACATTGGTTGTTGCTTGCTATCAAACCTATAAAAGAAGTGGTATATTTTCTGAATTCGGTAGATGGTGAGTGGACAAATTATCCGGCTATGAAGTCAACGATTGATACGTAAGTGAGATCGTTCTAAATATTCGTGTACATTTATATATTTAATTATTTGTGAGATTGATCTAAATATATGCTTTTATATTTTTGTTAGATCAATACAAGTGTTCCGTAGTCAAAGAGACGCACAAGTATCCCGGACTAAATCAAACAACATTACTTGGATCAAAGTGCAGGTACATTAATTTTTACAATTTTGCTATTAATAGTTATGCTACTTGATAAAACAAGACAACTAAAAAATCTTATTTGTTTTTCTATGTAGTGTCCGCAACAGCGAAACAGTACATATTGCGGATACTTTGTTTTAAGGTTTATGAAAGAAATCCTTCAAACGAATCAATTAGAGATTCCAAACACGGTATGGATTTATAACTTAGGATAATTTCTTATAATTTATTACATTTAACTAAATCATGCATATTTTGTTTTTGTTATGTAGTACTTTGATGACTTATATGCTGCTTCTTACACGAAACTTAAGTTGGAAGAAATCAAAGAGGAATTGTGTCACTTTTATATTCAGCGACTATTCATATAGGTATGAATACAATATTGTGTGAAAAGTTTTATGAATACAATATTGTGTGTTGTGGGGACTGTTTTGAAACTTTGTGGGGACTGTTTTAATTGACCGTATTGTTCTGTTTATACTTTGCAGGACCAGGACCGTGCGCTCGGCGGATTTTGAGAATTTCGGGCTTATATTCTGTTGATGATTTAGTTATATATGTATCTGTTAGTAAACATGTGATTATGCAGAGAACATGAATTTCGGGCTTATATTAATGGTGTATATCTTTTATTTTGGTATATAATGGTATTTTATCCATGGTATATATATTTTATTTTGGTGTATAATGGTATTTTATCCATGGTATATATATTTTATTTTGGTATATAATGGTATTTTATCCATGGTATATAATGGTATTATATTGTCCTACATATGGTTGAAAATATTACAGGTTGAAAATATGTTACAGGTCGAGAATATTACAGATTGAAAGTAAATTACAGGTCGAACTGGGAGGCTTAAATTACAGGTTGCACTTCAAAATACTGCGTTGAGCAACGACAGTGCTTTTAAAAACGCTCTTAAAGGCCCACCTACGAAAGCGCTTTCTAACTAAAAGCGCTGCCTAAGATAAAAAAAAAGCATAAAAAATAAAAAAATGCGCAACCTACGAAAGCGCTTCTTGGAAAAGCGCTGCTATAGGGGGGGTACAAGAGCGCTTTCTGGAAAAAACGTTGCTATAGGGGGGATACGAGAGCGCTTTTCTGGATAAAAGCGCTGCTATAGGGGGGCTACGAGAGCGCTTTCAAAAGCGCCGTCGTTACCTACGGCAGCACAGGCTTTGGCAGCGCTTTTAAGCGCTTTAGTAGCCCAAAAAAAGCGCTTTAGTAGCCCTTGACCGTTGTAGTGACGTCTCAAACAAGACTACCTAGAAAGGTTCCTAGAAAGGATGATAAATGTCTTAGACAAGACTACCTAGAAAGGTTATGGAGTGTCTTAAAGAAGACTACCTGGAAAGGTTCCTAGAAAGGATAAACAACGTCTCAAACAAGACTACCTAGAAAGGTTCCTAGAAAGGATGATAAACGTCTTAGACAAGACTACCTAGAAAGGTTGATAAACGTCTTAGAAAAGACTACCTAGAAAGGTTCCTAGAAAGGATGATAAACGTCTTAGACAAGACTACCTAGAAAGGTTCCTAGAAAGGATGAGAAACGTCTTAGAAAAGATTACCTAGAAAGGTTCCTAGAAAGGATAAGGAGTTCTTTGATTGTTTCTGAGTTATCTTTGGAGAAAGACCTAGGATGAAACATCAGAATTGTATTTGTTTCTTGAATGAGCGTTAAGATTGAATCGTTGATACGATCGTCTTTGCACCGTATCTGGATGATAATGTTCTTTTGATTAGGAGATGACCTGAAAAGGCAATATTAGTTTTATGCAATGTCATGATGCATGTGATGAGGTTCTCGAAAAAATAAAGGTACTGTATGTTATGCATATATTATGAATGATGCAGGGATGGACTATATATTCGAAGCATATTGGTAAGTCTGTATATCAATTGCTGGTTGAGAAAATAAATCTCTGTATGTCGCTGGGGATGATGACAAGAGGATTGAGAATTCCTGTCTTCCATTTGAGGATATTCAGCTGGGGGTTTTTGATTTTCGCTTGGGGGTGAAAGTAGCTTGAATGATCTGATCTTGATGCATCCTGAGGACATGAGAGAAGAAGAATCTTTTGATGTACTATATGATCGAGCTCAGCTATGAGTGTCAACTTTTAAGGATAGTGAGTTTGAACAAACCCTGTTAGAGAAGAAGATTGTGTCAGAGAACCGGTAGTGTCGGAGATATAAGCTCCGTTGGGAAACCAAACCTCTGATGGAAAGAGAATTTTTGGAAGATAACTTCTTGAGGATTGCTATGTGGGGATATATTGTGAAAACTTCTCTGTGGGAAGATTCCTAGAGATTTCAACCTTTCATTGCCCCATGTCTTTGAGTACTTGTTGTTGGAAAACATTTTTAACCATATATGGTCCTTTGCTTGTGGGAGTCTATCTGCCCCTAGATTTAGTAACCTGGTATGCTTGGTGTTTGAGATTACTGGAATTAGAACTTCGAAGGAGAGGCATATACTGACACCATCTGATGCTAGTAGCTAAACAGCTCTTGCTGAGATTTGTGATTGATGCCACATGCCCCAAGTGATGGACTAGCCTCTTCTGGTTGTTCGGCACCTTTGAGAGATTCTATGAATCGTGACCAGATTTCCCCTGGTAGATGGGATAATAATATGTCACGACCCTTGTATATACAAGCTTTCAGCTGACTGAGTCAGGCGTGCGAGACGTCTCTGCAACTTCATTTGTCGGGAGGACTTTTAGTCATTAGTCATACCTCATCCAGATTCTTCCTGATGTGAAACATTTGAAATTACGTAGAAAAATTCGTTTTATAATGACACTCATAAAAATGCGATGCATATGTCTGTCTTGAAGTTTAAAAACATTTTTAGTAAAACAAAAGATGTAATAAAGCGATATTTGTACAAACATGATATCAACTCAGGATTTATAGTAAACATTAAGGAGTCAGGATACCTTTGGTGATAGTATGCTTTCGAGCTAACCATGCTTCAGTTAGGACTTTCAAGGGTTGTAATGTGGCCTGGTTCACGGTTTCAAGAAACAAAGGATAATGGATCGAATTATATTTTTATCCATCCCAATCTTTGTGATGTTCTTCAGTCCTATACTCAGTTAACCAAGCGTTTAAGCTCCAAAAGACTTTAGAATTGGAACATTGACATTGATGATGGTTCAAAAACCTAAAGTTTGTTTAAAAAGGTAGTCATCTATCTCCTTTTTCTTGTAATATTTCTTGTCGAGGATTTGTAGTGACCTCTTCTTGACTTTGGTTATCCCTAACTTTTGCCTGACTGTTTATTTTGGAGTTACAGTCAGCGGGATGTTTCTCTATTCACTAAGTCACCTTCATAGGTTTTGACTTAGCGGTCTTTTCCTTTTGATAAATATTGACTGCATGTCTTAATGATTACGGGGAACCATCACTTATTGTGTTAAACAACCACTGGCATAATTGAATCAACTGAGAATCTACCCTGCCCCAGGTTATGATTAAGGGTTTTAAACTGTACAAGAAAGAAAACTCCTACGCATTAGGCTCAAAGGGTTGACTAGAGATGAGCATCCTTATATCTCCACTATTTAGGAATCGAAACAATGCCTGTACATCGTCAGCACAGTCTGCTTAAAAGCATACTGTATGAGGTTGTGGTATCGCTTTAGTCATCCTCCCTCAAAAGGCTTACAGCTTTAGCGAGAGTTGAATACCATGAAGAAAACCCAGTAAAAACAAATTTTTAAAATAGTAATAAGAAAAAAAGTCAAGACAAACATATGCAATGCATTAATGATTATTATAAAATAAATAGAGTCTGACATAAGACAAATGTTTAAACAAACGGGAAAGAAATTGCGAATGCAAATAAACTAATGATATAAAAAGCCATTCGTCTAAGATATCAATGCATTAGACTTTATGAGGCTCTTTTGGCTCGCCAAATTCAATGATCCCTTCTTCAATCAGGTCTTGAATTTTATGCTTCAACGGCCCGCAATCTTCTGTATCATGACCAGGGTTGTTTGAATGATAAGCACATCTCGCATTATGCTTGTACTCGGGAGCGGGGTTAGCTGGAGCAGATTATGGAGGCAATAGAGTTATTAGACTCTGATCGAGTAGGCGTTGCAAAGCTTGTGACAATGCATATGCAGTGGAGTAAATGACCTTTTGGGTTTGGATTTCCAAGTACGTTGGCCACCCTGTTGCTTACGCTGATCTTTCTGTGGTTGTTGCGTTGGTGCCTGACTAGAGAGCAGGACTGCCCCAACAGTGTTGGATTCATTCTTTCTATCGTACGACCTTTTTACAGCACCAGAAGATGTAGCCGCCTGAATTTTTCCACTTCGGATACCATTTTCAACATGCTCCCCAGTCAGTATGAGGTCGGTGAAGCCAGCTGAAGAACTTCCAAGTAGATGGCTGTAGAAAGGACTTGTCAGTGTACTGATAAACATGTCCACCAACTCTCTGTCAACTAACGGAGGTTGAACTCTGCCTGCCAGATCTCTCTATTTCTGAGTGTACTCCTTGAAGCTTTTGTTAGAACCCATAGACATGCTTTGTAGTTGCATGCGGGTTGACGCGAGATCAGCATTGTATTCGTATTGGTTATAGAAAGCAACCGCCAAGTCTTCCCAAGTACGAATATTGGTACCCTCTAGTTAATATTACCACTCGATTTGGGTTCCAGATAAGCTCTCTTGGAAGAACTGGATCCACAGCTTCTTATCAGCAGTATGAGGTCGAATCTTCCTCACATAAGACTTTAAGTGCAATTTAGGACAAGAGACTCCATCGTACTTAGCAAAGGTCGGGGTCTTGAATTTCAGAGGAATGAAAACTCCTGAGATGAGGCCTAGTTCTTCAAAGTCCAGACCGGGTACTTTCTGAATCTCCATAGCTTTCATGCGCTCTTCCAGCATCTGGTATTTCTCATCAGGATATTCGTCCTCAAAGTAGTAATCTCCTTCTTCCTTAGAGGGCTTGACAAAATCATGATTACTTTTTGCGTCAGTCTTGATGCTAGCATCGTCATCTTGATCATTGTCATTATCTTCAGGAATCTTAACTTCTTCAGCCTTCTTGAGCGGACCTCGAAATCTTCTTCCCATATTAAGGACACCCACAGATCTTCTGGACTTTTTCTCCTTTTTGGTTAAGAGTGCTTTCAACTCGTCTTTCCCCTTGGACAAGTTCAGGATCGGATCTTGAAATTGGGAATTCTGGGTTTGAAGGTCTTTGGCTGATTGCTCGAGATTCATGATGCTGAAAGCTTTGATGCGATGTTATGCTATGCAAATGCAATGCTTTCAAGGATCTTTAGGAAATTTAGTTTGCGAAATTAGATTGTAGCTTTGCTAAAGGACTTTCATTTTCGGTCTTTAAACGTCTTTCTTTGAGAATCAAGCTCACCATATCGAGTGGATCATAGCCTCTGATTCGGGATACTTCTGAATTTGAAGGTACATGGCTAGAGGAAAATAAATCCTCTTGCCCCTTGATATGTATTGTGTCTCTGAATTGGAAGGCATATGGCCAGAGGAAAATAAATCCTCTTGCCCCTTGATATGGATTAAGTCCTTGATAAGAGCACTTGAAATTATGCGCCCTAAATTCCTAAGATCCTTGAAAGGGTTAGTTAACATGCTATGCTTATGATGTCATGATGTCATGCAAATATTATGCATTAGGCAAAAGCATAAGGCGGTAGGGATAAATAATTCCTACAAGCAAAACCTACAAGGAAATCAAAGGGTTGGCAACACACACAAGCAAGTTACACAAGTGTCCTTAGGTTTAGAGGCTTGCATGGAGTTTGACTAGGTAACTACCCTTCCTCAATAGGTACTTCTAAGAATAAGGATGAAATCAGCAACAGTTTCTACAAAGTTACTCAGAATGGTCAGTCCTTCTAAAGCACCCTCGAACATGATACATACATACCATGCAATGATACTTTGAGAAAGGACCTATCTGAGTTGTAGTATCGGGTAGCGACTATGTCCCTCAACATACATCAAGGGTAGTCCCCCCACTACGTTCCTAAAGGCCACGATGGGTTAAAGGTAACTAAAGGTCCTTAAGCTCCGACTCACCCACAGATATCCACACGAACCTCCCTCATAAAAGAGAAGCATGCAAACATCTATAGAGGCCTAACTTAAGCGTGAACTCTCATATTGACCAATCCCAAGCATGCACAACGGAGGTCGCCATGACTATGCCACTCCTATCTTATGGTGCACTCGAATCCAGGTATAGGATTCATCTTCCATTCAAATTCCCAAAATAACCTTGAAAGGTAAAGCAATCAAAACAAACAAATATTAGTGAACTCAACTCTAAGGTAACCCCTCTTTTTATAGAATCCCCAGCAGAGTCGCCAATTCTGTAACTCGGTGGGAGAACTGACTTTAATATTTTATTTCACAAACAAATGTTGCAGTGAGCAAAAGTGCCACCGACTTTTATTTTATCCAATTAGGAAAGGCTAAAAGTACAGGAAATACCTTTAAGAAAAGATTTTGAGTTCGGGGGGTAGGTTATGAAAAGGGAAGGTGTTAGCATCCTTTTCATTCGTAGTTATATACGGGATCTTAATTGCTTATCTCACTTTGATTTGTTTTGAAATGTTTGATTTGTGTAGTGTGTGTTTAGAAAAACAATTTACTTTTGAAATGTCTGAAAAGACAATGTTAAAAAACAGGGTGTGAAAAGTATTTTGATTTGTTGTGAGTAAGCACTTAAGAGTTACCTACCCTAGGTTGTAAGGTCTAGCTTGTTCTTTAAGTCTTTACTTAGGCGATAGTACTATCCATACCATATAAGGGTAGGTAGTCCTATACATTGGATGTACGGGTCATCGAAGGGTCATTGAATCGTCATAGGGGCTATCCATACCATAAAGAGGGTAGGAAGTCCTATGAGATGTGAATAGTCATTGAGGCAACCAGTAAGGATACCTTAGCCATCAAAGGGACAATCGCCATTTAATCGAGGGACTAGATCATTTATACTGAAGGCGACATCGAAGGGACTATGATCTTTAAATCGGCGGGACATGGTGATTTTGAATCGAAGGCAACATGGGCTAAGGCATCCCTACGCTCGAAGGGACTTGACTATATTTATCGAAAGGCAACCAATAGGAGTTACCCTAAAGGTGGGTGTGTGCACAAGTAAAAGAAGTGTGTTAATTTCAGATATTTTAATCTTTGAAGTTAATGAGCTAACGGTTCAGTTTTAGTCTTTCCATGCAATCCTATTAGCCATACATCTAAGCAGTTATCAGTAGTTTATAGTGTGTGGAAAAGTAAATATGCGAGGAAATAAATCTACACTATTACAAAAAATACCCATGCGACCTATACATCGATTTCTAGAATTTCAAATACCAGGAAATTAAATAAATAAATAATCAATCACGCGACATTCAAAGGAGTTTAGAGATGAGAGGAGAATTCGGGAGAAATTTAGGTTTGATTGTTCGTTAAGTGAAATATTAATTTTAATTAAAGTTATTTATAAATTAACCTAAATTAGTTATATACAAAGTTTATTTAATTAAATCCTAAATATAAATATTAGGTTATTTACTAAATTTATTATACCCCAATTCTATTACTTAATGACTAAATGAAATTAAGTCCTAAATTGAATTAATATTGAAACTTAATTAATTTAAAAAACTAAAATTAATAAAAGTCTAAATTATTAATTTCACTAAACTAAAGGTTAATTGGCTCTTTTTGGTTAGTTAGTGGTTAATTAATTAGTAAAGAAAAAATTAATTAAAATGAATAAGCAAAATAAAATCAAAAGAACAAAGGAGAGGGGCGCCTGACCCCCTACCTAACATCCTTGAGCATCCATGGAGAAGCAGCTATCTGGGGCGCTTAGATCTGGTTGTATTGGAGATCCAACGGCGTGGCTTTGAGGATGCATCATGGACGCGTGCAGTCGCTTGTACTGGATCTGAACGGGAACAAATTGTTAAAAATAAATGTGATAGCCCTGGTTCGAACACAGGTCATAGAAGCCACGCCCTTTGTCACTCTGCCAATGGTGCTATACGATTAATCTGATAAATAAACACAGAACCATAAATAAATATGAAAATGTAAATTAGAAAAGAAATTCAAAATTTAGTCAAACGTGGGCCCGGTAATCTGATGTGAGCCAATCAGGATCGGAGAGAGTCTTTGGAATGTTTGACTGGCCATTCAGATCGTATGCAATCACCACGTAAACCTGGACCAGACCTGGAGATCTAAACCACCGCCCACGACGGTTGCGACCTTCTTCTCCGATGAAGGGGGCTTTACCTACCTGCAAGAACAAGCCAATTAAATGAAACAAAAGACACCCTACCCCCTAAATCTAGGGTTGCAAGTTCATTGGTAGTGTTAGTTTCGCTCGAGAAGGCCTGCAAACTGCGTTTCGAAGCTTTATAGTTCGAAAGCCCTAGTAATGGTGCGCGGCGATTCCGGTCGAGAGCTTCACATGTAATACGTCAAAACTATTCCAAACACTTCCAGAAACATGTTAATACCATTAGCTTGAGTTCAAACGGAAAGTAACATGAAGGTTAAATGAACTAAAAAACATGATGAAAGTGAGTTCATGTATGCATGATTTATTGTGTTACAGCCATGGAGTTTGTTCTATACTTAACCAAACCTACCTCAGAGGTGTAGTGGAGGGCTTGAAATTGCTTGATAAGAGCTGTAAAATCAAACTCGATTATGCAAGTTTCGTGAAGATTTTTTTAGAGTGAACCCCTAATGCTATGGCCTTCTCCTCGTGCCCCCCATGTTTCTGATTGTCTCAGTTTATAAAGGACCTTTTCAGGGTTAAGATGAGGCTTGCTTCATAGAAAAAAAAGATTCGAAGAGATTTTATTCAATTTTGTATAAAATCTTTCTTGTTTTAAATTCCAATTCTATTTATGTGCCATTATTCTCACGTGTTTAGTGTCCTTAAGATTGATTGGAATAAATCAGTATATTTGGAAATTTAATCATGCAATCCTTTTTCTATTAAATTATGATTTTCCTTTGATTTAATTTTTGAATAATTTCAAAACTAAATGAAATAAAAATAATAAAATAAATGGGAAATATATTATGGGCCTCTTGTAAGCTTGGAATCACGTGGATACCATAAAAACATGGGCCCATTTCTTAAAAGTTTGAACTTTGTCATTTAGGGTTTCATGTTTTTTCTTCAAATTTCTCCAACTTCTGATAGTCATATCTCATTCAATTTTCATCCTATGTAGGTGTTCTAGGACTTTTTGGAAAGCTCAAGATGTCCTTTAGAATCCACTTTGGAAGCTTTTTTGCATTTGAAGATTTTATTTTGAAGATATGGCGCCTGACAAAAAATAACTTTTTATTGACTTTTAAGAAGACCTGTAATCTCTTGGATCATATCCCTTAAATGAAGAATTTTTAGCCTTGGATTTAGTGAGACAAAGTTGTAGAGAATTCAATTTCCTTCAAAATGAGCTTTGGTTGCGAAATTTCTGATGAACCATGTGAAAGTTATGCTTGTTCAAAGTTCTGTTGTCATTTAGTTCAAAAACCCTAATTTAGAAACTTTGGGTTTTGTTGATTTCTGAATTTTCCTTGATGAATCATGATCAACCCTTGATCAAATGATGAATATCATCTCAAAATGTGGGTGTTGACCAAAAATCAGGAGTTTTGACTGTATGTTGATCATAGTTGACTTTTAGGTCAAATCACTCGACAGTTGATCATTTGAGCACTTGACTGAGCAATATTGTACTGTGAGGCTTGCAACTTGGTATCAGGATACCCTAGGTCCTATAGGATACCATGAAGTCCATTTGAGGCCCTAGAAGTTCAGTTTCCTTGAAAAGAATCAAAACCCTAATTTTGGCCAGTCACTTAGGAGAAGCTTTTATCTGGTGAAAACCTTGAATACTCTTGGGCAATTGAGAATACTTGAGTATGAGGAGACAAATTCTCTTGAACTATAGTGGAAAAATTTTGGGGTATGACATTATGCTTCGGATTTTTTTGAAACAAAAATACAACCACGTGCAAGGAATGTTATTTAATGCCTGTGATTATCAATATTAGGTAGCAAGACACAAGTACAAGGGAAAAGGAGACCGGGGTAGAAGGAGGGAAGAACTTGAATTTGATTAAGATTTGTTGAATTTGATTAAGAGTTTTTTATTAAGTCTTGTGCTTTGATATTTGATTTTATGAATATAGCTCAAGAAATGGCTTGATTTTGAATAGTTGAAGAATAACTGATATGTAGCCTCATTGTTTTTAAGTTTACTTTTAAAACTTCTACCTTGATTTTTCAGTTTTTTTTTCAAAGCGCGTCTAATGGAGATAATACTTATGTCGCTCTTGATGAGGATTGAAGACAAAGGATACTTATAACTATGAGGTATTATCTTGCCACTTTAATGTAATAAATACGTTGCTATGGTAGTTATGATGTTGAACTAGGAATGATATTGATTTAACTTTTGTGTCTCTTGAAGGGTGCATTCAATAGTAGATTCACTATGCTGCTGCAAAGAGAATGGATAGTGACAGAGTTACTCCAAAAAGCTAATTAGCTTATTTTCCATGTCAAAGGGCTGCTTATTTTGACTACAAAACACACTTTAGTTATAGTTGATTATGTTTTGGCCTTTAATGTCAAAACTTAAGAAAATTACTCCAATATAGTATCATCTAGTTACATATATAAAACACGACAATAGATTCTTCATGGTTCTCACCCAATTCTCTTTCTTATTTTAGCTTTGAAAACATATCATATATTTTGCTTTGCTTTACATTCAAATATCTTTATTCAGTCTACAAGAATGAGAAACAAGATGGCCCTTTGTTCTTTTATTCAGAAACTTTCATAATTGGAGCATTATTCCTTCTCTGTTTTGAAGTTGAACCAGTAGGAGATAAACAAGCTTTACTTGATTTACTTCATAATATGAATCACTCTACACATCTCAATTGGAACAAAAGAGTTATTCTGTATGCAAAAAATGGACTAGAGTTACCTACAACTGTGAAAAATCAAGAGTTATATCCCTTCAACTAACAAGTTTTCTGAAATAGCTTATCAATTTTATGCCAAAAACGATTGTAAAAAAATAAATATTCAATTTTTAAAAAGTGGATTTTTTTTGTTCAAAATTGATTAAATTGAAAATCGGATATGACCGTGGAGAATAAAACCGGTGGATCAAAATCGGTTAAATTAAGATAAAATGAATCACATTTACTTTATTAATTTGATTTGTTGAGTGGAGAATAAAATTAGAAGAGCTTATATGAAAAGCAAAGTGAGAGCAAGAAAATTAATTTCCTAGTAAAAAAATAATTCATTAACTTCTGATAGGTAGGGTTCTTATCATAATAATTAACGATTTAAGTTTGAAGTTGTAATGACACTCAGTGAAAATGTCATTTTTGATAAGTTTTTAAATTGATTTAATTGGTTTCTTTATTAACATTATGGGTTTTGTAGCATTTTAGATCACAAATTAAGACTATTATGAGAAGTTCAACTTACCTAAAACAATTTTAACTAGACAACACCAACTGATGAAGGTTACATTGAAGTTCTCATACAATAAGGAAGTTAATAGTTGTGAAGTCAAAATTGTATTATATAACAATTCCTATAGATACGAATCATTACAAATTATATTATTTTATGAAAATTGATTCACTTACAAATTATATTATTTTATGACTTGCTGATGTTGATGTTGAAGAAAGAAATGGAAGATCTATGAGATTGGTTAGTCGAGTTGTTAGATATGGGATAATAAGTGAATAATCCAACTTTTGAGAATGAGAGTGAAAATGTAAAAGTTAAGTGTTGATACCACGAATAAGGACCTAGAAAATATGCTAAAAAAGGATAAGAAATTAAGAATTGGCATTGAGAGGATGAAGATAAACATCGAAGAAGTTTGGAGAATGTTAGAGTTAAAATTATAAATCTTCGATGAAAGTATAAGACTTTGAATCCGAGATGAAAAAGATGCAAGGGGGCATGAAGGATTTGACGTTAAATGACATCTTTCTAGATGAGAAGGCGAATAAACTAGAAACCATGAGAGCTCTTCAATTAGTTTCACCTAATGTTGATGTACTTGAGATGAGTTTCACTAACTAAATGAAAGATAATTTCCTTGTAAAAGCCATATATAAAGGAAATTTCTTCACCCACCTCCTAACCTTCTTGGCCACCTCCGGTGAATTTACCACAATACCCCTATTTTCGGAAGTTCATTTCCGAAAACGTACTTTTTTTTGAAAAAAAAGGTGTTTTCAGAAATGTATCTCCGAAAAAGTGTTTTTTTTAATATAAAATATTGATTTCGGAGATGCATCTCCGAAATAAAGTTATTTTTCAGAAAATGTGGTGTTTTCGGAAGTTCATCTCCGAATTCACCCCCCTTGGAGGAATTCGGAAATGTACTTCCGAAATATTGTCTGGACAGAAGAAAGATGAAAAACAAGAACGATTCGCTTTATTTAATCGGGTGAAGATTACATCGATCACATTACATAAGATTAAAGTTACATATTGTTAAACACGGGTAGATGGGAATGAGTCAACATTTTGATAACGTCGTCCGCCGATCTTTGAAGTTTCGCGTCCAACTCGATCGGGCCCTTCGAAGAAAATCGGTCGAACGTTGTCCACATAACCGCTAAATCTTCGTCGTTCTTGATCTCAAAAGGTGTGAATTCAATGGCTCCCTCGTCGTTAAGCGATGGCGAGCGGTACTCGAGCTTGACAACCTTCCGATTCTCGGGATAGCGTAAACGCGTGTTGAGCGACGTTATCAACTCCGCAAACGGCGTGTCGCGCGAGAAGCGAAATTGGAACGGCATCGGGTAGCCGGTGGTGAAGTAGACGAATGCTAGGTGGGGGTAGGTTTGTGTCATTTGTGTTTTATGGTGTGAAGAGGATGAAGAAGAGTGTGTTGTATTTATAGACTTATTGGAGCAATGATGGCCCAACAAATCTTATCATGCCTCAGGGAACTTTTCGGAAATGAACTTCCGAAAATTGGAGGCAGACTAGCATATTTCGGAAGTTCATTTCCGAATTATGCAGAAACAGAACAAAATTTTGCATTTTGTTGATTGCTTAGTGTGTTGTGTAAATTGAACAAATTAAATTCAAAATAAACATAAATTAGACAAAGATGACATAAAACATACTTATGTTATATATGTATTGAATCGGTTTGATTTTACATGATAAACAACAATACATACAAAAATGGTCATTACAAACAAAAAACGATCCGGAACAAACTAAAATTCACCGAACCAATCGGTGGATCCTAAGTCCAAAATAGGTACGTTCTTCGACTGCTCTCTATTTTGCTCGCGCTCTTGGCTCATCATTTCTTCAAACTCCGCAATTCTCGAAACGAACGGATCCGGCCAAGTCTCCGCCTCATTTGAACGATGTGCCGTCCATTGACAAGAAGTAGCCGGTATAGGACACCCCGGTTTCAAAAACACTTGGACGAAGTGCCGCGATCGTAGATACCCGATGCATATGATGCGGCTTGACGCGTCCAACGGCGATCGACTATGAAGTGGAAAGAAAGTCTCACTTAGTCCAAACCTCGTCAAATCGACACACACCATATCATATGCACTTGCTATTAGATAACCCATCTCGGGGAATGACATCCACTTCGAAACCGGAGCGATACCGGTAAGTGATGGAACAAGTGAATCATGAATTTTCGCAAATTTTTCTTGATTTTCATATAGTCGGCCGTAGATGTCCTGATACGAAGTCAACTCCGCAATGAGTTCCCGTCGGACTAAAGTGTGATTATTTTCCCCTTTACCGAGCAAACCCGCAACGGCCCGATATCCACAATTGTCGTCGCCTCCAACATCAACGATGTTATCGATATATTTGTGCATAAATAGTGGCATCTCATCAATGTAGACAATCGGTGATTTTTTGATCGGCAGTGTGCGAGGTGGCTTCGAAATACGGGCTCCTTTGTTACCACTACACTTGGACTTCGGTGTCGGTGAATCCTGGAATGATGCATCAACATGTTCAAAGTAGGATGGAGATCGTTTTGTTGATGTGTCTTCTTGTGTAACTTTGGACTTTTTCGGTGCACCTTTCGTTTTAACCGGTTGAGATGGCGGTTTCAAATCGGTGGTCTCCGGAAAAGCAATTTTTCGCAATTGTTCTTTTATGTGCATTTTGGTGGTGTCATCCGCTTTAGCAAACTTCTCCATTATCACTTCCAACTCGTCGGAGATGGTGATTTTGGAGTCATTTTCCTTCGGCGGGTCAAAATCATCAAAACGAAGTTTCTTCCAATGGTCGGCTACCTCATCCATGCGTATTGGTGAATTCAACTTCTTCTTTTTTGAAAGTATACAAGCACATGGAAGGCCGTATGTAGTTCTAATGGTACACCCACATAAAGAACTATCCGGCCCCGTGGTCTCCGACCGCTTCGCTTCATGAAACAAAAAATTCAAACCCGTCCGGGATATGTTGTAAATCAATTGGGAGAATAGAATTTGGCCCTTATACCGGTGTTCCATAACCGTCTTGCTCCGACCGAACGATGTTTGAATTTCATTGTGTTGATTTTGGAGCATTTGGTTGACGGTGTCCCATCCCCGACACAAATCTCCCTTGCTATCACCCAACCACCTCTTGAAGACCGCATGTGCGGATTCAACTCGGTTAGTCGTGGTGCAACCAAGATGTCTAACTCGATTTGTCCAAGCGCACACGACTTTTTCTCTAACTTTGTCAAGAATGGTGGATTCGACGTAATGACAAAATGTCTTAATGGAACCACACAAAGACCTAAAATGTACCAATTTCTCGGTAAACACCTCTTCGGAGTGTGCATCCAAAATTTCCCTCCATGCCGCCATTATCCTCTCAACCACAACACCGGCTTTGATAACTTTACCGTTTTCATCCGGCCTATCTTTTGTCCCAACCGCGGGTTTCAACTTACTTCTCACGTTGCAAGTTATGTGATACCGACAAAGTAACACGGTCGATGTCGGGAAGACGGTATCAACCGCATTCATCAAAGCATTGTCCCGGTCGGTGACAATGACGTTTGGCATAACCTCTTGATCAACTAACAAAGAATTGCAAATTCCCAAGGCCCATGTAAAGTTGTCTTCTTTTTCACACTCCAAAAAAGCAAACCCGACCGAATAAGTCTTGTCCGTCGAGGTCACACCAACTATCTCTAGAAGAGGAAGCCTATATTTGTTTGTCTTGTACGTCGAATCCATGACTAGAACGGTTGGAAATGTGTTGAATAATTTGATACTTTCGGGATGAGTCCAAAAACTACCACGCACCGTAACTTTGTCCTCGGAGGTTCGGAAGCTTGAAACATAATTGTTATCACCTAGTAGTTTCAAAAGTTGTTGCATTTCCGACCGAGGGTCCATATTCAAAACTTTGAGATTGTGTCGTTCATTGTAAACTTGTTTGATATTTGAAACGCTGTCCGGTTTCTTACGCTTCAAATCGGCAAGTATGTTGCGAGGCGCCACTTTGACTATCGTTAAGTCTGATATCACATTCCTCTCTTCGCGGGACAAACGACACGCCATTGGATGTCCGTGTAACTTGACATCCAAGGCATGATTATGAATTCCACAAATTACGGTTAACCGCCACAAATCATCAACCCTCCGAGTAGCACGCAACTTAAAAGGGCACCCGCACTTTCTCGATCCCGTGTCGTCGTGTTTTAGCACCCGGTTTGATTGTACATAACTCCCACCCCGTTCGAAATTCAAAACAACGAAAGCTTTCCGCCTACTATTTCCGTTGTCTGACCTTAAAATAACAATTCCAAATCCAAGTTTACTAGCTTCGTTCCGAACCCACTCAATCAATTGTTCGCGACTACCGAAGCTCCGATCATTTGTAAATTCTTGCCGAACATCAACCGCATTGATCATAGGATTAACGTCGATAACCGGATCGTTATTAACGCTGACAACTACTGGATCGTCTTGCACAATGTTGTCCGGATGCACCATACCTAACAAATGAAAAAATTAGCAAAAGTTGGCCAAAACAGTTTTTTTTTACTGCCAGGGCATATTTCGGAAGTTCATTTCCGAAATTTGTTAGGTAATATATTTCGGAAATGAACTTCCGAACCATATCAGTTTCAGCACAAATTTCTTCAATCAATGTAGTGAAATAGGGGAATAAATGAGTGATGTTTACCTGAAATTGTAGCTTTCTATGCTCCCTTTAACGTGATCAACGGTTTGAAACTTGATTTTAGGACGAAAAATGGATGGAGATTGATTGGGTTTTGGAGAGGGTTTGGGGAAGTTTTGGAGAAAAATGATGAAATAGTGAAGGAGGGAAATTTGTATATGCAGCAATATTTTCGGAAATGAACTTCCGAAAATATTCACGGTTTTTGAATTTTTTTGACTTCGGAAATGTATCTCCGAAAACACCACTTTTTTGGTGTTTTCGGAGATGCATTTCCGAAGTAAAAAAAAATTCAAAAAAAAATAACTTCGGAGATGCATCTCCGAAGCAGGGGCAGTTTTGGGTTTTCGCTGGGGGTGACCCCCATAGGGAGGTGGGTAAAGAAAAATTCTATATAAATACAAAGCTAAGGAGGAAGATGGTGTTGGACATGTAACTCCAAACAAAAGGTAGATGAATTGTGTGGTTATAAAAACAATTTTTAAAATAAAATCTTTTGAAAAATCGAAGTTTAAAACTCTTTTGCAACAAAAACAGAGTAAAAGCAGAAAAATAAATAATTAGAAAGCAAAAATTTAAATGATAAGAGAATAACACTAGAGATTTATAGAGGTTTAGTCAATGAAGTGGCTTACTCCTCTCTCCAATAATTCTTTCTTGAGAGTTTGCAATATGATGATGAGAACTTTTAACAAGCTTTGCCCTCGAACCTACTTTTACAAGGATTATAGTTTTTCAATAGCTAACTACCTAACAAACAACAAAATTTTAACTACGGAAAACTCCACAACCAATTGAGAATTTTTAACAGCGGGCTAAGCTCATAAACCGATTAAAAGTTTTAATAACAAAGACCTCCCTGACCAATACGAGGTTTTAACTAGTTTAACTCAACAACCAAAAGAGATATTTTCACTTGGTTTAGCCTATAACCAAACCAATTTGTCCCTTATGTTGAGCATCTTGTCTCTATTGTGGAACCTTGTTTAGCAGGTAATAGGTGTTTATTTTGATGATGACAACTGTGAAGAACTGTAAAAGATCAAACAAGAAAGGTAACATCAACATGATGACAACTGTGAAGAACAAAATAAGATATTTAGCATGATTAAGATGGAACATGATGTCAACTGTAAAAGATTAGAAAAGATGAACACTTAGCATAATAAAGACGCAAACATTGTGAAAGTCAACCAATGCACTTAAGCGGTTAAAGATGCAAAGTCATAAGTTTGATAAAGGTTTGATAAAGTGTTCATACAAAGACAAACAAAGCAATTATAAGAAGCCTCAGAAGATCTCAAATTTCAACACAATGAATACATCAGACACGGGCTTAGGGAAGTTATCCCAATTTAGTAACTGAGTGAAACTTTTGTAAACACACACACTAAAACCTTTTTAAATGTCCTTGAAAAAGAAATGATTTGTGCATGTCAAGCAACATGGAAGGTGAACTTGGTCGAAGAGATTATAAGGGAGGACCATTGATCAATTACCATGAAAATCGACAACATGTTAGCTATCAATCTAGCGAAGAATCTGATAGCACATGGACAAAGGAAGAGCATCGAAATGAGGTTTCATTATCTTCGAGAGCAGGTAGCAAAAGGGAAGATAAACTTGAAACACTGTAGAATTGAGAATCAGATTGCAGACATCATGACGAAAGGATTCTAGGTCGAAGTGTTCTTATCGAAGGAGTTGCCTCGACATGATTTCGACTTAGGCCTAGTTTTGTAGTTAAAAAAATTTAGTATTTTGGGCTTTGGCTTAGGGAGAAAGCAAGCTCAACTAAAAATAGCGAGTAACCCATATTATTGTAATTACTTACTCACTTAAAGTTGTAAAGAATAAACTTCAGTATGAAGGGAAGAAAGAAACTCTGCAGAAATTCTTCTTCTTCCCCTTATTTTATTCAAACCCTAATTCTCTTTCTTCCAAATTCATCTTTCTTTTCTTCTTCATTAAAGTTGCTGCGTAAAATCATCTTGCCACCAATGT
This sequence comes from Vicia villosa, assembly GCF_029867415.1. Classification (NCBI taxonomy): domain Eukaryota; kingdom Viridiplantae; phylum Streptophyta; class Magnoliopsida; order Fabales; family Fabaceae; genus Vicia; species Vicia villosa. The sequence continues at coordinate 500,339 of NW_026705480.1, forward strand.
TAGTTGAATCACTTGAATGAAGAGTGAAGAACAAGAGAAATTCGATTAGATTGATTGAATCTTGTTCATCAAAATAGATTCAAAATTCTCCATAAGTTTAGTGTAATTGCAACAGATTTATTTAAATTTTACGATATAATTTTGTTTTAAATTACATACACGACCTCATATTTTATATGCATAAAATAATTTGTTTTTTATCTGAAAAATTCTATTTTGTGATAAAACTATCAAACTATGTAATTCATAATTTTTGTGGGCAAGTGATGAAAATAATTTGATAATATATCCTAATTAATCATACGGCTATAAAGAAAATTTCTGTATGATAAAATTCATTATACCATATATAATCATTTATATATATGCTTTTTCATTGAATTCAACTATATAAAAACGTCACTTTCATTGAATTCATCTACAGAAAAAAGTTCAAATGATGAATAAGATAATTTAACCCAACATAACAAGTTGGATACTTGTACAAATAATAATATTTGGCCAACATAACATACTTAAACTAATCCATATATAATTTCGTTTGATTATAATATACTTAAATTAGAAGGATGCATAAGGTCAAAATCTATCGCATTTAACTTAAACAATGGAGAGCATATAATCATTTAGAAAATAAAAAATATATATATTATAGTTACAAGAGTGACTTAATGCCACCTTCCATTGTAGGCTTATTGGTTGAGAATGTCCCAGTGGTGCTTAAACAAATTTATCAACACACGTATTACTTTTTTCTTATAAAAATGAGAAATCTAAAATTGCATTTTTCAAGCAAGAAATATGCAATTCAACCACTAGCCCTCGGTTTGAGACACAAGACTTGGACTAATAACATATTGAGCATGAAACAAAGAATTACACTTTAATCCAAAGACAAAATCAATATTTGAGTGAACAATCTCAAATGCTTGCAAAAAAATCAAATAAAGTTTGTAAGAATTAAAGTTTATTTCAACTTTAAAAAAATTAGACTTAAATGCAGTTTTGGTCTTCTTTTAATAATTTTTTGATTTTTGTAATTTTTTAGTACCCTTTTAAAAAAAACTCAACTATTTGATTGTTCTTTATTATATTATGTGTTTGTTTGGTGGTCCCCTTTAACATGTCAGACTTATTTGCAGATGTGGCATTGGAACATATGAGTTGTTATCTTTTTAATGTTGTCACGTCATTAAAATCCAACAAATAATTTGTTTTAAAAATAAAGTCAATTTAAATAAATCTTTTTCCATTTAAAGTTAAAAATAAATATTTATTAATAAAATTAGTGAAACCTAGGTATGAATGTTCTAGGTGGTAACAATTGCCTTCTCACTTCTCAGCAACACAAATTAAAAATCAACACTTTCCAATTATACTAACATCAACACCAAACAACAATGGTAGAAAAATCAGCAATTAAGAACAACCAAATATCTAAATAAAACTTTAACCCTAACCCTCAAATTTGTACGGTTCATCTTCACACCATAATCATATTCTATAATTGTTTGAGTTCTTCATAGATCTGTAAATATTGTTTGATTTCTTCATTAACGTTTTTTCTTTGAAATAGTTATCTTCACCAACTTCACAGTAAATAGAAACGAAACAAAAAAAGTGAATAGGAAGAAAAGATTTTTCAATTCTAGATTTGCGACCTCTATCTTCTTCTCCTTCGAACCACCTTGAGTCGCACCCAAAATCGTTGGTCGCCGCTGTAACCAACCACACCGCTTAATTTTGACCACTGCACCGCTCCGAGTCCATTAATGCCCTCCACAATCTCTCACTCGCACCGCGTATGAGATTGTTTGTGTTGATTTCAATTCTAGGGTTCTTGGCATTACATGTTTCTAGGATTCTTTGCATGTGTTCTTGTATTAAAGCGTGAGAGAGAGAGAGAGAGAGAGATGAGAGTATGGCTGAATCAAAAACCGCATGGAGAGAGTTTTTCTTTGGTTTTTGCATCTTATGTCTAACTGAGAGAAATTGAAGGTAAAGAAACGATGAAGGGGATGAACTGAAGCTATGACTCTATTTGTTTAATTTTGTTTACAATTAATAATAATAATATAAATTATAATTTTTTTTTAATAATATATATTTAATAACGTGGCAATATATCATTTAGTAAGTGGGGCCAATTTTAATATGTCATATCATAGATTTGGCTAATATGTGAAGGGGCAGAAGGAATCGACAATGAGCGGGAGAGGGAGATAACCAGATGGAGAAAACAGCTGGACCGTCGTGAGAAACAAGAGAACGAGAGCAGGGAGACTGAAGCACAGAAGGACTGATTTTTCAAGAAAATACATCAGAGAAAATAACAACATGTTATGTGAACAATCTACCGGAAGACATCAAAGAGATAGATATAGCGAAGTTATTCGAAAGGTGGGGGAGGATCTACGATGTTTACATTGCAAAGAAGAGAAACAAACTAGGAAAAATCTTTGCCTTTGTCAGATTCGAAGGTATCAAAGACGAAGGATGGCTTACAAATCAAATGAAGAACATATGGTATGGATCATGCAAAATATGGGCTAACATAGCTAAATTTCACAGACCTGGGAGCCATTCGAAAGATCTTATTCGTGACTCTACATACGAAAGATCTCATAATAGGAAAGATTTGTTACAGAAGAAGAATACCAGACCAAAGACAATTTCTAGTATGGAACAAAGCCTGAGAAAGGAGGGAAGGTCGTATGCCGCGGTGATAAAAACCAGGAAGCTCATTTGGATCAGAACTTCATAGAGCATATGCAATACGGAAGTAAGCGGGAAGGACTGAACATCAGCATCAAGGAAGAAGACATGGAATGGGCAAAGAGAGGTTTCATTGGTTGTCTTAGGAATGAGGAGGATGTTAGATCCATCAACCAAAAATTAATCAACGAAGGAATTGTTACATTAAAAGCAATTCCAATGGGGGGAGAAAAAGTGTTCATCAAAATAGGCGAAGACGAAGATTTATGTTCTCTAAAAAAAGATTATGATTCCGTGCTCAATCAAATGTTTTCAGTGATTAGAAAATGGGAAACGCGGGATGTCGGAGGGGCAAGATATATGTGGTGTAGAATGATCGGGGTTCCCATTCATGCTTGGAGAAGGAACGTTTTTTCTATATTGTCAAACTCAATTGGCAGATTCATTAAACTAGATCCAGTGACAGAAGATTTACAGAGATTGGATGTGGCTAGGGTTTATGTTAGAACGCCATACACAGACTTCATCAACAAGATGGTAAACATCCAGATCAATAATGAACACTTCAGAATTAGAATAACTGAGGAGATCTGCGAATGTGCATATAGGGAAAATGAAAGGAATAATTTGGAATGGAGCAATCAAGATTCAGAGGACGACGATGAAGATTCTGACTCTTCATTCATCCCACCTTCTTTGGTGGCCTCGGAAGAAGACGAAGATAGAGAGAGAATGTTGATCATTGGTGATAATCTCTTGAGACACTCAAAATTAATTGAGGATGAGAGGCTCGAGAATAAACAAACTTCAAAAAGGCGTGAAGAGTTGATACAGGAAGTTAATAATGATGGAGAGGGAGAAGATGCAGACATAGATGGCAATCATGACGCGGTAGTGCAAGAAATACACGGCAAAATCAACAAACCCCACACACCAAGTCAAAACGGATTTAAAACTCTGGAGGTGGAAAAAGAATTTAGGGGGCCCACCATAAATGGAGCGGGTGATAATATCATGGCTGAGTTTAATATGCCCATGAGAAATAGTCAAGCCAAAAGCCCAACCCAAGACACTAGCCTAAATTTAACAGGAGACCAAAACATAGATCCGGCCCAGTTGACAGTACTGAACAAGGCAGCAGCAACGAGTATTCTGGAGCCTCCGAATCCAAAAGCCACCTCTGAAGCTCACGTAGCGGAATCTTCGAGAAGAGGCGAGGAGAGACATCGCAGAGGCAAGGAACATGTAAATGTCAACCAAGAACAAAATGAATCAAACACAAGCAAAGACAGAAGAAGAAGAAGGAGGGACATTCTCAGAGAAAAGAAAAAAATGTGGATTAAGAGGAAAAAAGAGAAGAATCAGAGATGCTCCTGCAAGCACAAGAAAGGACTACAAAAACAAGTACGAAGTGCTGATGAGTCAGATTTAATAGGGGATGAAGCAGATAGAGATAATTGGAGATTAATTCACGGGGATGCAAGAGAAATTGCAAAGGATGTTTGGGATTTAGGCAAAGACTTTGGATTGATTCACAAGGGAGAAGAAGGCGAACTAGTTCAAGAATTGATATCTGGGGTAAGAAAGGGGGCGGAGGCAGACCAAGTCTGACAAAATCACTCTCCAGGTTAGGCGTTATTAAGATTTATTTATAACTATAAGAATAATTAGTTACAACATCAGAGGTTTGGGGGGCAGGCTAAGAAGAAAGAAATTCAAGCACTGATTAGCAGACAGAAACCTAACATCATATGTATCCAAGAAACCAAGATGGAAAACATTGACCGAAATCTATGCCTATCGATCTGGGGATCCAACGATTTCGACTTCATTTACAAATCATCAGTCGGGAGATCTGGGGGAATACTAGTCATTTGGAACAAGAACAGGCTTTCAATCAAGAATACCGAAGAACTAGAGCATGCTATATGGCTGGAAGGGGAATGGGGGGTCGAAAACATTTCGGTTCACATTGTTGTGGTGTACGCTCCGTGTGACAGAAGACGAAAATCTGCTCTTTGGAATGATTTACTTCACAAAATCAACCGCAAAAGGGATGATAGAATATGTTTGATGGGGGATTTTAATGCTATAAGAGACGTCTCTGAAAGAAAAGGAGGAGTCGAAGCGGGATGCTTGAATGAGATAGCAGAATTCGATAACTTTATAACTGAAGCAGAATTGATGGACATACCTATCCAAGGCAGAAGGTTCACTTGGCAGAGACCTGGAGGTTTAGTTATGAGTCGTTTAGACAGATTCCTGTTCACAGATAACTGGAATAGAACTTGGCCGAATTGTACTCAATGGTGTTTAGACAAAGGATTATCCGATCATTGCCCGATTTTTCTCTGTGATTACTCTCTTCACTGGGGACCAAAGCCGTTTCGTATGTTAAAATGCTGGAAGGATATGCAAGGATACCATAATTTCGTCATAAAAAATTGGAGAGATATCAAGGTTCAGGGGTGGGGAATGTATGTACTAAAAGAGAAATTTAAAAGGATTAAGGAATTCCTCAAGGAATGGCATAAGAATCATTGTCAAAACTTGGAGGATAAAATCGAAAAGGAAAAGGAAAAACTCAATAGTTTGGAAATCCGAGGAGAAAGTATAAGCCTGACAGAAGAAGAATTAAATGTTAGGAGCGAAATTTCTTCAAAAATTTACAAGCTATCCAATCTTCATTGTAGTGTGCAGTGGCAAAAATCCAGATCGAAGTGGGTAAAGGAAGGGGATTCGAATACTAAATACTTCCACAGTTACATTAACAAAAGAAGAAAAGATAATGAGATCCTTTGCCTTGATATAAATGGAAGAAGGGTTACAGAGGTGAAGGCAATCAAAGATGCTCTCTTTGATCATTTCAGTTATCAATTCGCGGGCAGAGAAACTAGAGTAATTCCGGAGAACCTGCCTTTTAATCAAATTGAAGACTCTGATAATACAGAATTGATTCGTGGATTTTTGGAAGAAGAAATTAGAAGAGCAGTGTGGGATTGCGATAGTGATAAAAGCCCAGGACCGGATGGTGTTAATTTCGGTTTTGTGAAAGAATTCTAGGAGGAAATAAAACAAGATTTCTTGAGGGTTTTGATGGAATTTCATGAACACGGTAGAATTTTAAAAGGCGCTAACAGTTCTTTTATTGTGTTGATAGCTAAGAAAAGGAATCCATCTAAAATTTCAGATTACAAGCCGATTGCGCTAATTGGATGTATTTACAAGGTGATTGCCAAAGTTCTCGCTAATAGATTAAAGAAAGTGATTGGATCAATCATTTCTGATTCCCAGTCAACATTCTTATCAAATAGGCAGATTCTCGATGGTATTCTAATTGCAAATGAGATCGTGGATGAGGCTAGAAGAAAGAAGAAGGATTTAATCATGTTCAAAGTCGATTTCGAGAAGGCGTATGATTCGGTAGACTGGAATTTCTTAGATTGTGTGATGGCAAGAATGGGATTTCATGAAAAATGGAGGATGTGGATAGCAGAATGTTTGAAATCAGCAGCGATATCTATTCTAGTCAATGGCAGCCCGACTAAAGAGTTCAAGATGCAAAGAGGACTACGGCAAGGCGATCCCCTATCACCTTTTCTATTTCTCATCGCTGCTGAAGGCTTCAGTATGTTAATGAAAAGGGCAGTCGAAAATGGCAAATTCGTGGGGTATAAATTTGAGAAAGGGGCGGACAGATTCTCACACTTGCAATATGCTGACGATACGCTAATCATTGGGGAAAAAAGATGGTTAAACATCCGGATAATCAAGGCGAACTTATTACTGTTCGAAGCAATGTCAGGGTTAAAGGTTAATTTCAGCAAGAGCACATTTGTAGGGCTGAATGTACCTGATAGATGGATTGAAGAGGCGGCAAGGATTTTGAACTGTAAAAAAGGTTTGCTCCCATTCAAGTATCTGGGTCTTTCCATTGGTGCGAACTCGAACAGAATTGAAACTTGGAATCCGGTGATAGAGGCAGTCAGAGGGAGATTAGCAAATTGGAGAAACAGATACATTTCTTTTGGCGGACGAGTAGTGCTTATAAAATCAGTCCTTCATGCGCTTCCAGTTTACCTTCTCTCGTTTTTCAAAGCTCCGACAGGTATAATTTCCAAATTAGAATCCATTTTTAAACAGTTTTTATGGGGAGGATGTGAGAATTCTAGGAAAATAAATTGGGTCAATTGGGAAAAGGTGTGTCAAACATATGAGGAGGGGGTTTGGGCATTAGGAACTTGAATATGTTTAATATGGCATTATTAGGAAAGTGGAAATGGAAGCTTAAAACGGAAAGAAGCGGGTTATGGTTAAAAGCCCTGAAGAATAGATATGGGGAATTAGAGGTTCTGAGAGGTGAGGCTGATAGTAAAGATTCGAATTGGTGGAAAAAGATCTGTGAGATAGATTTAGGAGCATGGGAAAACTCATCTTACTTTTCAGTTAAAGAAATGTATAAGGAGTTGAACGCTGCTGTATCAAATCAGTCCTATTTTGATTGGTCTAAGGTTTGGCACAAAGCGATACCATAAAATGTCTCGTGTTTTGGATGGAGGTTATTTCATAACAGTATAGCGACTAAGAACAACCTTTTTAGGAGGAACGTCATAGGGCAAGGATCCATTAGTTGTATCGGGGAGTGTGAAGCGAATGAAAGTATAACTCACTTGTTTTTCGAGTGCAAAATTTTTTCAGGAATTTGGCAATTAATTTGCAAGTGGCTGCGGATATCTTCTGCTCTACATCATGAAAGTAGGGTACATTTTGCTCAATTTGAAGGACTGATCGGAGGCGATAAGGAGACCATGGCCAAAGTTAGAATCATTTGGTTTGCGGCAGTGTGGAGCATATGGAAAGCTAGGAATGCCAAGATATTCAGCAACAAAGACACAGTTTTGGAAAAGGTGTTCGACGACGTTGTTGAGCATGCGTGGAGATGGCTGTCCTCAATCAACATGGATATCCAATTCAATTATGCACAATGGCAGTCAAATCCTAGGAGCTGTCTCGGCATATGAACACTGAGAACTGAGATAAACAGTGATGTCGGGTCATTGCTACAGCGGAGGTAACTAGTGAATTTTCAGGGTAGCAGCTGCATTTTTATATCTTTATGGTGGAGTCTGCTCGGGTAATCGTCATTTGCAGTGTTATGTCGACAAGAACTGGGTATCGGACAGCAAAATGTCGATGTGTTTAACAGCAATCAAAATGTTGTTTGAATATTGTTTCAGGTTTAGGCTTTGTGGAGATAGAGTCTTGGTATGTATGATCCAATGTAATAACTGGTTCTGGTGGGTTAATTGTGGAATGCTTAGGATATGACTATATTTGTATGTAGCTAGGCAGGATTTACTAGAAGTCATTCTGATAGTAGGCATGCTGTCACAACATTTGTAATTGGCATGGCTCATGCCTTTGTTTTCAGTATTAATATAGTTCTTTGCTGTTTCAAAAAAAAAATATGTGAAGGGGCACCAAAAAAACACATAATATGATAAAGAAGGACCAAATAGTTGGATTTTTTTTTAAAGGGGTACTAAAAACTTAAAAAAATCATTAAAGAGGGATCAAAACTGCATTTAAGTCAAACAATTAATTTTAACATTCAATGTCTTAAATATATATTATTAAAAATTAAAATTTCAATTTTTTTCTAAAAAATATATTTTAAAAATGATATTTATAAAACAATTATTAAAAATAGTTTTATGACACATCACATTATTGTGAGGACAAATCACCTCTATCAATATTTTTTAAATCATATTTATTAGGAAAGATGACAAATTGCAACTTTGGGGTCTCTCAATTTAATATCACCAACGACCCGTGAAAGCTGTTTAAAGTCCAAACTTTGGTTGATATTCATTACGGAGACCACCTCTGTAGAATTCGACCCACCTTAGAGGTGGGTGGTGCTCGTAAATGGCCCATCTAACATCAAAGGCAGCGGAGACAAATTCTTCTAAAGAGTGACATTTGTCGGAGAACGAGCCATGCGTATTGAGACTACATAATGTCCTCGAGATGGGGGCCGAAGAGGTATAGTAAAATTTGATCCACAAATAGTCACACCACAAGTGAAGGGGGGTATTAGGCTAAAGACATAGACATGCTCCAATATCTAGTAAGCATAAAGACCTTCATGGTCAAATTCAACAAGGCTGAAATTTTGCACAAACCAAAGGAGAAGATTCCAAGGCAGACCTCCTATTCGAGTTGGCCAGTTCCAAGGCAAGAGAATGCAACATAACTGTGATCTTAGAAACATTATCAAGCTCTAGGGTCAGTTGTGAAGAGAACACTATCGAGGAAAGAGGTGAGGAGGATCAGGCCAATAGTTAGATGACCTACATTTCTAGGTACATCACATCGAGGAAGTTATTAGAGGATAGAAATAGGACATCAAGGATCCAAATAAAGGCTCATATTCGCTAATCGAGGGTCGTTTTTACATAGGGTTTCACCAAACCATTATTGAAATGTATGACGGGGAAGATGGAAAGAACATTTTGGTGGAATTCATGCTAGAATTAATGAATATAATACATACTTAATACGAAGATTAAAATTATAATCATACTTTAGTATAGATGCTAAATAGATAAATGAGTATGCATATGTGTTGCACCCCAAAATTTGCCCTCTTTCTCCGCGCTATAAGTTATGGAAGACGTTTATTTCGTCAGTCAAAATTCAAGAAAATAATAAAGAGTTTCTCATTTGAGTGCTTGGGTTTGTAGAGGTTTGATCGAGAATTAATTGGCATACATGTTAAGGCTTCCTTCAATGGATTGTTGTTGTGGTGTTTTGAAATACAAGTGCGGTGGCATAGGAGATTGAATGGTTCACTTGCTTTGGTCAATACACTTTGCGATTCTCATCAAATGTTTGTTACTTCAATCACAAGTTAAATGGTATTTTGAAAATTGAAGTTAAGGATTCAAGGTTGTCATTGAAGTTTAGAAGCGAAAGTTTACCAAGCGAACCAAGTTTCATCGAAATGGCGATTTGATTGGAGTTTATTGAGTAATATTCAAAAGTAATCTAAATCAAAGTTTCGTTCAAAATTCTTTCCAAGGGAGGAATCAAGATTCATTCAAATGTCATTCACTCAAAGTCAAAGTTCAAAGGCTTGAAGTGTATTTCCAAATCATAGCAATTCATGTTATCTCCAATTACAAATGTAATCCAAGTCCAGGCATTGCAAAAAGAGCTCATTCGAAATTCATTACAAAAAAATCTCACAAATCCATTCCATATGGCAAGCCCAATTACAAAGTTCCAATACAGACTCATAAAAAATAAAAAAATCACATGTCGTGGCTGAACAAAAACGCCATGTAATCAAAGCCAAACCGGTTCATACTTGCAGCAATCAAAACTGAACCGTAGCTTCTTTTTCCCTCTTCATCACAAAAACTCTCTTCACTCTTCCTCTTGAATCTACACCAGCGGGATTTCTTCAATTTATGACAAAAAAAGATCAGAAAGAAAAATGATCAACAGAGAAAATCGATAACAGAAAAAGAGAATTGAGAGGAGAAAGAGCTCTAACGGAATTCAACAAGAAACGTAACAAACTCTTGGAACTCTTTCTCTCTGAATTGGCGACTCATCTTCATCGTATCTTCAACCTCTAAATCATCCTCTTCATCTTCAATCAATTCACGTTTTCAATCTTCATCATCATCAATCACCACACAGAAAAACCAAAAAGAGAGAAATCACCAAAATCCCCATTGATATCTCCTTCATCATCTTCTCCATAATCATCCTTGAATCCTCTCAATCAATCTCTCTTCAATTCACCGCGGAATCGCATCGCCTTCGTCTTTCTCACTTCACAATTCAATTTCTTCAACGAATCTCCATAACCTGCAGAAAATCATACAAAAAATTCAGAAAATTACAAAAGCATTTCATCGCTCGATTTTCATCTGAGCGTCATCTTCGTCGCGTCTTCATTCTCATCGCAACACGATTCAACACGCAGCAAGTTCATTTACAGATTCACTTCGTAACGCACTTCGCAACGCATCAGTTATCACCGTTTCAGCAAACTTCTGCGCATCTTGAACCATCATCATCATCAAGAATCTGTGAACAACAACAACAATTCAACCTCAGTGCTCACGCAATCCTCAGTGCAACACGACTATAATACCATCACCGCACAAAGATTCAGATCGTGAAATGAAAAGAAGAAGAAAAATAATAGAGTGAGAGGTTTACCGGATTCTGGATTTCTCGTCGTCACGTCCGTAACCGAAGAGCATCGGATTTGTGTCTGATTGAGGTTGAAATCGGAGGAACGTGAGGGTGGAGGATCGGAGATAGATCGAGAGAGTGAGCCGGAGAGTTCGTAATCAGAGGGACCAATCTGAGAAGAGAGTGAAATCCGAAAGACGAGAGAGATTGGAGGGAACGGTATGAGGTAGTTATCGGTGGAAGTTTGCATTCGCGGTGGCCGGAGGGAAGGATACGGCGGAAATTGTGATCGGAGTTGAGGGGAAGAACATCACCGCCGCTCACGTGAAGAAGAAGGTCTCTGGTTCAAAGGAGTTCAATGGCCACTTTTCACGTAAACCTAATCCCCTTTCTATTTGGTTTATTTTGTTAATGTGGTTTACTGTGATTAATTGTTGTTAGGGATGATTAATAGAAAGGATTAGCATTGATTAATATTTGGTTTAAAGTGATTAACAAAATCTGAATGGATCAATCAAACTTTGGGCCACGAATTGCTGTATCACCCCCACTCTAGCCCGTCACACTCCCCATTTTGAGTTGTTTGATAATTGAAACAAGAAAAAACTCTATTGGGCTTCATCCCTTGGGCCTGTAGCACTTTTGTTTGAACTCCACCACCATTAATTGCTCCATGAACCCCCTGTATGTATAGTTTACATATTAGATTTAGTTCTTTTTAATTAGTTTGTTGTCTATTATTTTTTAGTATAACAAAATGTATGAAAACCATGAATCTTTGTTAGATTTTGCTTGATAAAAAAAGATCACAAAAACATGTAATGTTCTCTTGTTAGACTTTAATTGTTTTGTTACATAGTTTAGTTCTAATTCTTTAATAGAATGTTATAAAAACAATTATGTTTGATTAGCTTTCTCGCATTGATAAAAAAATAACCAAAAACATGTAATATTTTGCTTGTTAGATTTTAAATGCTTTTGTTACATAGTTTTGTTCTACTGTTCTTAGATGAAAATGTCACAAAAAAACAATTTAATCTTGCTAAACTTTGTTTAGGATTTACTTAGAATTTAATTGCTAGTATTTTCTATGGTCGGTGCATGCTTCCTTGTTACTACTGATTTGTTTGCTGAGATGTGCGAGGTACTTCGAGAGAGCCTTCGATTACGATTCGACTTATCTCGTGTTTCACTTTATTTGTGGGACACGAATTCGCTTCCGGTGCGACTTGACTTGCGTCGTGTTCCACTTTATTTGTGGGACACGAACTTATTCCGATGCGATTCATCTGGTCTCTCATTCATTGAGATGTATATTCCTGTCTTGTCTGGCTTGTGTTCTCTTGCAGGTTGCTTATGTGGTTATGCTCGACGCGTGCCACATGTTGCTTGATGATGGCTTTCACGACGACGCTTTCTGACTCGCTGTGCTTGATGATGGCTTACGCGAAGTATTTCGGACTTCTCTGCTTACGCTTTCTAGCTCATTGCGGATTTGCTATCCGTTTGGTATCGTCTCCTTGTCCCTTTTACCGCTTTCCGCATCATCCTTTAACATGAGAAGTAGGACCTAGACATGCATCTGGCCAAGCCCTCGAAAGAGGCTCTGTTTTTGTTGGTGTGTTTATATTTGTGCTTTGCGGCAGGGAGTCACGGTGTAATAAGTCCTATATGGCACTCCGTTAAGTCCTCATGGAAGGCATGCGGAAAGGGTTAGCAATCAACCCCCGCCTAGTCTCATCGAGTCTATTCAGTATGCGCACGTTACGCGTAGCTTGCTTCTGAACCTGCACAAGATCTTGTTATCGAGTATGTCAGGAAAAGGGTTCATGCAGCCGGACCCCCGCCTTTCCTATAGCTCGCGTTGCTCGACGTTGATGCTCGGTGTACGCACGCACCATTTTCCTTTACGATCCGTGACGGCTTGGTTGCTGAGAGGGGTCCGCCCTCTTGTCTATGGCCCGATCATTTTCGCGAGGTCTAATGCTTGGTTGACTTGGGTTGAGCTGCTCCCCTTGGCTATGGCGGGACCGCTTTTCTACCACTCGGTCAGTACCGTTGGTTTGTTTGCTTCACGAGCGGATGCTCGTTTGTGTGCTATACTTGTTTGCTTCCCCCTTTTCTCGTAGGTTGTTAGTTTAGTTAGATTTGCACCCTTTGTATGATAACATTAGGTAGCAAGCTTTCCCCCTTAGCTTAGGTTTTCCTCATGCATTCTTTAAAACACAAACCACACTCTTTGATTTTCTTTTCTTAAGAGCTTGTTATTTCCGCTCCATTCCCAGCATAAGTCTCCAAAGGTCGAGCAGCGGAGTGTGAATGTAACTCGTTCACCTAAAAAACACAAAACAAACGGAAACTAGTTAGCCGAGCTACGGTAGCTCTGATTCTGCAAAACAGATACGTAGGCAGCGGGGTAGGGCCCGTGCGAGCACAATCCTTTATTTTCCCTACATTCTGCATTCATTTTAGTCCAGATTAGCGTAGATTTATTACACACCCATAGTTTTAGACACAGGCGTGGATACCATCGAGTACGATGGGCGCGAGGGGTGCTAGCATCTTCCCCTCGCGTAACCGACTCCCTTACCCTTTTTCTCTGGTCGTGAGACCGTTGTTTTGTTTTGTGGTTTGCTGGCATTCCCTTCCTTTTCAGGATAAATATGTTAGTGGCGACTCTGTTAATTTTCGCGGTAGCGACAGCTGGCGACTCTGCTGGGGACGTCTCGACCTATTGCGGGTCCGGACTTAGCGAGTCGATCCTAGCGCTTGTGTGTTTATCTTTGGGTGTTTTTACTGCTTTGCATATTTACCTGTTTGCATTGCATTCTATGTGCGCTTTTACTTTTCTGCATCATATTCTGGACTGTCTGGATCTCTGTTTGTTGGATGGGTGTTTCAAGAGGTAAAAGGCCCAATACCCAGGCTATGAGTGATACCATAGGAACTAGGAATAGAGTGGCCGTGACGGACAGAAGGCGTATGCCTGATTGATCTGATCACGTATCCACGGGCAGAGCTTGGTGGAATGAGGCAATATCGTATGATAACGCCTACATTCGATCCTCTGTTGGCTTTTTTGACCTACCCTGGCCTAGATTTACCCGTGAGTGGGGCGGGAATCAATCATTGCTTAACAGGTACATTGATGGTGACTTTGGTTCTTGTTCGGGGGTTACCGCTGTTCTCGTTCGAGTGTACTATTGGTTCCTGTTCATGGGGTACTATGGTTCTTGTTCGAGTAGTGATCTATGTTCTATTCCAGTGTGTTGGTGACTATATGTTCTGGTTCCGATGGTAACTTGTTCCATTGGTGACTTGTGGTTTGTGTGGTGGTCTGAAACTATGTCGAACTTTTGAACTTGTGCCGTATGATTTTTCGGCATCCCAGATATATCCAGTGTTGTGGTTCCCACCACCTTGCATCATTGCATATTTACTTTTCCAAAAAATGATGTACAAAAAATAACTAGCATACTAGCATACGTGTTCCTTCCATTTCCAAGGAATCGTGTCTTTAAGTCTCGTGTTGAGCTTTTCCGTCTCTTGCTTTCTAAAAAATCAAAACACGAGGATTCTTTGGAAATCGAATGAACATGGCATTGCACGCATATCATACATCTCATACATTTCATGCATAACAGGTATTCAAAGATCAAGGGTCTCTTATTCAGATTTGGTATTCTCACCAGACTCATAGACTCGACTTGTTCTTATTGTGTGTTCAAAGATTAGTCATGAAACACTTTGTGGTGTGACCAAGAGGAAAGCTCAGTTGGGGTTGTTTTTGAAGACCTGTCTTATGCTCATTTGCTTCCATGCTTACTTTATTTGCAACTAGTTAAGCTCCATATTGTATGGATGCCTACATTTTCTTTGCTTGATGGTGATGACACTAGGTGTGAGTTCTATTCTGAGGAACCTGGTTGTGATGTTAAGATATTCTAGTCTTTGAAATTGCTTGGGGCTCCCGCACGAGGGATAAGCAAGACACTGTCTATCTTGAGCATTGCACCATTTGCATTGCTCGAATCCCTAAAGCACTTACAAATTCCGTGTGACTTGGCCAAAATCTTCCGCCAAACAGTAATCAAGAGTGTTCTACAGGGCACACCTCTCATTCTCAAGGATCTACTTCACATCCCGAGTCATCGCTTCCTGGAGTTTCCTTTTCAGTAGCCTTTGCTTGTTAGCAGAGAGAGAGAAAAAATATGAGGAACGAGCCGATGTAATCCTAATGCCTGGGGTCCATTTGCTTCCCTGCTTGATGGAATTTTAGTTGGTTAAGATTCGTTGCTTTGGGTATTCCTCACCACGGATAGCTCTCCCGATTTCGATGACAATACTCGGTGTTTTCCATTCTCGGGGCACTTGATCATAATGTCAAGACTTACAAAGTGTTGAGGTACAAGGAATCCAGGACTTGCTCGATACAAAGATGTTTGAGTTTACTCATAATGGTTTCTACTAGTCAATCTCATTTCATCTGCTGCAAGTAGAATGTTTGTTCTTCCTCAGTGAATAACTCATGAGAATCACTTGCAACTTGTACTGCCAAAGGCATCCTTCCCAACAACTGTTGTGTGTTCCAAGTATTGACTTTGATAGTCAAGCGCCAGAATTTATTGTTGTTCGCCGATAGTAATACAAGTTTCCTCCATTCATGATGGTACTGTTTCAGCAGCCATATTTAGGGCTCCCGACCGAGGGATAAGCAAGACTCCGTGTTCTTGAGTTCGCATCATTGGCAGCTCAAATCCCTAAAGCATTCACAAACTCCAGTCGCCATATTTAGGGCTCCCGACCGAGGGATAAGTAAGACGCCTTGTATCTTGAGTTTGTGCACCACTAGCACATCTCAAATCCCTAAAAGCTGGACACTTGCAACTATTGTATGGCCTCGCCGAAATCTTCTTCCAGGAAGTGGTCTAAAGTGTTCTGACGTAGTGCTTCATGTGTTTTCCACTCTAGGGGCATTTGGTTATCTGATTGAAGGTTGACATTCATTTAGAGACAAGGTACAAGACCTGATTGATTCAGAGGCTATCACATTCGCACCTGAAGGCCAGAATTGAAGTTCTCCTTTGACTTAACGGATCTTCTGAAGCAATAGGTCCATACGGAGAGAATCTCCTCAATGTTGGGTTCTTAAATCATCATGCATGTTCATGTTTAAGCTTTCTTGTTTGTTCAATACTGTTTGTATGCAAAACTTGTTTGTTTTTGAACTATAATCATAATGCATTGAATATGTTTGTCTTAAAAAATCCATTCTCTTTTGCTCTTATATGTTTTTATATGCTTTTTGTGATACTCAACTCTTGCTACATAAAGCATGACAACTCCAAAGGGAGAATGATGAACATAATACCAATAACCTCAAATGGTATGCTTTTGAGTAAGACCCTGTTGATGATGTACAGGCATTGTTTCAAATCCCCAAACACTGGAGATATAAGGGAGATAGACCTTCGTTAACCCCTCTGAGCCTTTGAAGTAGGAGTTTCTTTTCTATTAAAAAAAAAACCTTTTTTTAACCCAGGGGCGGATAGTATTCAGTTAACCTGATCGAGCATTCAAAATTTATCAGGAACACACGTCTAAAGATACAACAATGGCTATCTTTCAACAGATTGAGGAAAGTCAAATCCACAAAATTATCCCTCACCTCTGGAGGTCGAGACATCAAATTTATCCCTCACATCAGGAGGTCGAGGCCAACATCAAAGCCGCTATGGTTTATCCCTCACACCAGGAGGTCAAAATATGACGATACCACAATGGTAATTCTTCATCAATCAAAGACTCAGGCAGTCACAATCACTTCCAACAAATCTGAGATTCAGGATCACACGACTTGTTCAAAAAAAAAAAGAAAAAAAAAGAAGAATGAGAAAAAAAAGAAAAAGCCCGCTAAGTCAACAAGTTGAAAGCATGTGACTTAGGCAAAAATTAGGGCATCCCGCTGGACATCCAACTCGAAATTCAAAAGAATTTGTCCAGGCAAAAGTTAGGGAAAAAAAAAAAAAGCAAAGCGAAAGCGAAAAACAAGGATTACAAAATAAAGATCCTCATCAAAAGAACAAAGTCGTGTGATCAGACACCAAAAACAAAAGGTAAAGTGACGGCCGTGTCCAGAAGACCTCATTGACTCCTCAATCATATCCAAGCTCCTCTTGGAAGATGAATGCTCGTGTCAAGTTAACTGAACTTAGGACTGGAGAACATCACGAAGGGGGTGGGCACCAAATAATTTTGAGCCTAAAAATCTCTTTTTCTAAAAAATCGTGAACCTGGCCACGTTACAACCCTTAAAAGTCCTAACTGAAGCATGGGTTAATTTGAAAGCAGACTATACACGAGAATAAGGTAAGCTGACTCCTAGGAGATCCGCTAAGCGCTTGAGTTGGTATCACACCATCTTTTCTTTCTTTAACAAAAAATCGATGTTACGACATCCTTTCATAAAAAGTTTCTTTAAACTTCAAGATAAACATACTCTTTGCATTAGAATTATATTTCTCATAATAAACATTCTTTGCATATAAACAAGTGCTCGACATCAAGAAAGTTTCCATCATGAACTTCAGATGAAAAGTTTTATCCTCCCGAAGGACAAGTTGTCTTCCGAGCTCCGTTGAGTAGAGGCAGAAATATTTCAAAGTCTGATCCCTTCAGGGGCACAAAAGCGTTTGAATACTTTGTCGAGCAAGTTTTCAGTCAATCTGAGGCAATCAGGACAAGATTCAAAAGAATCTCTCAAAACGCTAAGCAATCAGGGGCATTCACCCAAGTGCAGTCAAACCTACTTACAATACAAGTCAGGCAGGGGCATGGTGCCAAAATACTTGATACTGGGGAAAGTCAGTTTGATATTTACAGAAGGTCCTTACGAGACTAATCTCTTCAAAGTCCTTACAGGCTGAGGCAAGACACTATGCATTGGCATTTTATCCTCATCAGGAGGTGTTCAGTTTAAAGTTCAGGTGTGAGCTAAACAATTTATTAACTTGAGAACCATCAGGGTCGTTATCCTCAGCAGTCAGAAACTGAAAGTCCAATCTTCAGTGGCATCTCTTTGCATTTCAGTGCGATTTTCAAATCTCTTCCAGAGGTTGCAACTGTTGCTTATCGGTATCCCTCAACTAGAGTCCTGTTATGTGGACATCGAGTCCTTTGCTTTCCAACCCTCGAGTCGTGAGTTTCCAACCCTCGTGTTGTGAGTCCTTTGATTTCCGACCCTCGAGTCGTGAGTTTCCAACCCTCGTGTTGTGAATCCTTTGCTTTCCGACCCTCGGGTCGTGAGTTTCCAACCCTCGTGTTATGAATCCTTTGATTTCCGACCCTCGAGTCGTGAGTTTCCAACCCTCGTGTCGTGAGTTTGATTCCTTTCCGACCCTCGTGTCGTGAGTTTGATTCCTTTCCGACCCTCGCGTCGTGAGCTTGATCCTTTTCCGACCCTCGCGTCGTGAGCTTGATCCTTTTCCGACCCTCGAGTCGTGAGTCTATCTTTTTTCGACCCTCGTGTCGTGAGTCTATCTTTTTTCCGACCCTCGTGTCGTGAGTCTATCTCCTTTCCGACCTTCGTGTCATGGATTTCCAACAGTTGCAGATAGTTGTCATATACACTCCAATGTGTCTGTAGGCCCATTACTTGATTGGCATCTTTACAATCGATACGAATATGCAGAAACACTATGAAAGCCAATGCCTGTTTGGTCCCTTTGAAGTCAACACTTGCTTGACTCCTTAAGCCCACTCCCTGGTGGCACTCTCTCGGAAAGTCAATGCTTGTTTGATGCTCTGGCCGATACTTGTATGGTGTTCTAATCACTGCTTGCTTGTCAACTCGTGAATCCATTGCTTATTTGGAAAGTTTCAGGCTCAGATGTCTGACAATCTGTTTGCTCTTGCATTTTCCTATTGTGAGTGAGCATCACTATCCTCTGTCATGTGAGGAAACCACGTGAAGATGTTATGCTATGTCCCGGGGGGCATTTTTCATCTGTTTATCTCAAAGGTACATCCTTTTGAGTGCATTATGTCAGCGCATTGGCGGATCTAGCCAAGTGAGAGATTCTCATTCCCCAGCTGAGTACATTCACACGAGGTTTTCTTTGTTCCAAGATCCTCATATCCTCAACAAAGCACATCTCAATGCAATCTCCGTGCTTCAGAAGCCTTATTCCCCAGTGGAATATCTTCTCCCCAGTTGAATCATGATTGAATGGTATCTGATTCCCCAGCAAGCTCTAAATGAGGTTCCATGACCGAGTTCCTCATTTTCCCCAGTAGAGCTTTTCTCTCCCCAACAGATTGACCTGTTTTCCCCAGGAAAGTTATCTCATTCCCCAGTGGAGTGATCTTAACAAAAGGTTCTTATGCTAAGTTCCTTATCCCCAGCGGATTTCTGATCTTCTCAGTGGATCACTATGCAGAAGTATTCATATTCTCCACTGAGTCTCTCCTCAGCAGAGTTTCACATGCATCTTCAGCAGAATCTGTGTCCTTCAAGGATTTCCCCAGCGGAATGCGTCCTACACAAGCAAGTTGGTTACTCCTCATCAGATTTATCTCCATGACTTGCTGTTATCTCCTCATCCCCAGTGTGTCGAGACTTTGCTTCTCCAGTGAAGTTGCCAGGGTATTCCCTAAGCAGTTAATTGGGATGTCCATATCCCCAAGCAGGATTTACTCCCCAACCAGAGCTCGCATCCTGATTTGATCATCTCCAGCCGATCCATCTTTGCCAGCTCGCAATAGTGACTTCAGGTCACTCATTTTGTCCTCCCTGCAGAGTTCCATACTCCCTCCAGGACTTCCTCAGCAATTCAGTGCTCCTCCGATTGTTTCCCTAAGCAACGTCCGAATCATGCATCATTCGCATTGCATTCTCAAAAGCGTGTAGCGTCTTCCTTCTCCAGAACGTTATTCCATAAACATTCATACATGCATCATGCATAAATCATATCATATCTGTTTCTTTCTGCAGGAAAGTTATCAAGATACAAATGTTCCCCAGAGAGCAATATTCGCCTAATCATTACAAACGCTCATCCTGATGTCTAAATCAGAAGAAGTTTGTCTCCCTCTCCCTGACATTGTCAGACCAGATGAAAGCCATTCTTATTCCCGATGTCCCCAGATCGGTTGAAGATATCTGTTCCTATCCTAATGCCCAGATTAGTTGAAGGAATCGCCTCCGGATCTCCCAAGATCTTCCTAAGGAGCTAGCCCACTGATGCCTCAGATCAGTCGGAGATATCTCCTGATGATTTATTTCATCAGAAGAGGACTGTCTATTATTCCTGATATCGCCAGGTCAGTTGAAGACACTCCTATTCCCGATGTCCCCAGATCGGTTGAGGATATTTGTTCTTATCCTGAAATTCAGTTCAGTTGAAAGAACCGCCTCCGGATCTCTAAGATCTTCCGAAGGAGCAAGCCTTCTGATGCCCCAGATCAGTCGGAAATATCCATTCCCTGACGATTTAGTTCGTTCAGAAGAAGATATGTCTGCTCAGTCCTGATGTCCACAGATCAGTTGAAGACAATCTTGATTCCCGATGCCCCCAGATCGGTTGAGGAGGTCCATTTTCTTCCTGATGCCCCCAGATCAGTAGAAGGCACAATCCTGATGTTTCCGATCAGTTGAGGACTTCCACCCACCCAACGATTTATTTTCGTCGGAAGAAGACTTGCTTGCTCAGTCCTGATGTCCCCAGATCAGTTGAAAGCATTCTTTAAAATTCCCGATGCCCCCAGATCGGTTGAGGATATCCATTTTCTTCCTGATGTCCCCAGATCAGTAGAAGGACACATTCCTGATGGTTCCGATCAGTTGAGGATATCCACCCACCTGACGATTTATTTTCGCCAGAAGAAGACATGTCTGCGCAGTCCTGATATCCCCAGATCAGTTGAAGACATTCTTATTTCCGATATTCAGATCGGCCAATGACATCTATTTCGCTTTGATACACAGATCAACCGAAGATGTCGACCTTCTCTTGGTGCCCAGACCAATTGAAGTTTTTCCCTCAGCAATGGGGTTGCCCGTTCCTTCTTATCGCAAGTTGGAGCTTATTTAATTATCCAGATCAATTGAAGTTTTTTCTCCCTGCTTGCGGGGTGGTGCATTCCTTCTTATTACAAGACGGAATCTTCTATTGATCAAGAGCGCAAATTTTTGAGTTCATTCTGGTATTCAATCTCCTTCCACCTTAACGGTTCGAAACCTCAGTTTCTCACTCGTCAGGTTCAAGAAGTTTGAATAGGGGCAGCTGTTGCACCCCAAAATTTGCCCTCTTTCTCCGCGCTATAAGTTATGGAAGACGTTTATTTCGTCAGTCAAAATTCAAGAAAATAATAAAGAGTTTCTCATTTGAGTGCTTGGGTTTGTAGAGGTTTGATCGAGAATTAATTGGCATACATGTTAAGGCTTCCTTCAATGGATTGTTGTTGTGGTGTTTTGAAATACAAGTGCGGTGGCATAGGAGATTGAATGGTTCACTTGCTTTGGTCAATACACTTTGCGATTCTCATCAAATGTTTGTTACTTCAATCACAAGTTAAATGGTATTTTGAAAATTGAAGTTAAGGATTCAAGGTTGTCATTGAAGTTTAGAAGCGAAAGTTTACCAAGCGAACCAAGTTTCATCGAAATGGCGATTTGATTGGAGTTTATTGAGTAATATTCAAAAGTAATCTAAATCAAAGTTTCGTTCAAAATTCTTTCCAAGGGAGGAATCAAGATTCATTCAAATGTCATTCACTCAAAGTCAAAGTTCAAAGGCTTGAAGTGTATTTCCAAATCATAGCAATTCATGTTATCTCCAATTACAAATGTAATCCAAGTCCAGGCATTGCAAAAAGAGCTCATTCGAAATTCATTACAAAAAAATCTCACAAATCCATTCCATATGGCAAGCCCAATTACAAAGTTCCAATACAGACTCATAAAAAATAAAAAAATCACATGTCGTGGCTGAACAAAAACGCCCTGTAATCAAAGCCAAACCGGTTCATACTTGCAGCAATCAAAACTGAACCGTAGCTTCTTTTTCCCTCTTCATCACAAAAACTCTCTTCACTCTTCCTCTTGAATCTACACCAGCGGGATTTCTTCAATTTATGACAAAAAAAGATCAGAAAGAAAAATGATCAACAGAGAAAATCGATAACAGAAAAAGAGAATTGAGAGGAGAAAGAGCTCTAACGGAATTCAACAAGAAACGTAACAAACTCTTGGAACTCTTTCTCTCTGAATTGGCGACTCATCTTCATCGCATCTTCAACCTCTAAATCATCCTCTTCATCTTCAATCAATTCACGTTTTCAATCTTCATCATCATCAATCACCACACAGAAAAACCAAAAAGAGAGAAATCACCAAAATCCCCATTGATATCTCCTTCATCATCTTCTCCATAATCATCCTTGAATCCTCTCAATCAATCTCTCTTCAATTCACCGCGGAATCGCATCGCCTTCGTCTTTCTCACTTCACAATTCAATTTCTTCAACGAATCTCCATAACCTGCAGAAAATCATACAAAAAATTCAGAAAATTACAAAAGCATTTCATCGCTCGATTTTCATCTGAGCGTCATCTTCGTCGCGTCTTCATTCTCATCGCAACACGATTCAACAAGCAGCGAGTTCATTTACAGATTCACTTCGTAACGCACTTCGCAACGCATCAGTTATCACCGTTTCAGCAAACTTCTGCGCATCTTGAACCATCATCATCATCAAGAATCTGTGAACAACAACAACAATTCAACCTCAGTGCTCACGCAATCCTCAGTGCAACACGACTATAATACCATCACCGCACAAAGATTCAGATCGTGAAATGAAAAGAAGAAGAAAAATAATAGAGTGAGAGGTTTACCGGATTCTGGATTTCTCGTCGTCACGTCCGTAACCGAAGAGCATCGGATTTGTGTCTGATTGAGGTTGAAATCGGAGGAACGTGAGGGTGGAGGATCGGAGATAGATCGAGAGAGTGAGCCGGAGAGTTCGTAATCAGAGGGACCAATCTGAGAAGAGAGTGAAATCCGAAAGACGAGAGAGATTGGAGGGAACGGTATGAGGTAGTTATCGGTGGAAGTTTGCATTCGCGGTGGCCGGAGGGAAGGATACGGCGGAAATTGTGATCGGAGTTGAGGGGAAGAACATCACCGCCGCTCACGTGAAGAAGAAGGTCTCTGGTTCAAAGGAGTTCAATGGCCACTTTTCACGTAAACCTAATCCCCTTTCTATTTGGTTTATTTTGTTAATGTGGTTTACTGTGATTAATTGTTGTTAGGGATGATTAATAGAAAGGATTAGCATTGATTAATATTTGGTTTAAAGTGATTAACAAAATCTGAATGGATCAATCAAACTTTGGGCCACGAATTGCTGTATCACCCCCACTCTAGCCCGTCACACTCCCCATTTTGTGTTGTTTGATAATTGAAACAAGAAAAAACTCTATTGGGCTTCATCCCTTGGGCCTGTAGCGCTTTTGTTTGAACTCCACCACCATTAATTGCTCCATGAACCCCCTGTATGTATAGTTTACATATTAGATTTAGTTCTTTTTAATTAGTTTGTTGTCTATTATTTTTTAGTATAACAAAATGTATGAAAACCATGAATCTTTGTTAGATTTTGCTTGATAAAAAAAGATCACAAAAACATGTAATGTTCTCTTGTTAGACTTTAATTGTTTTGTTACATAGTTTAGTTCTAATTCTTTAATAGAATGTTATAAAAACAATTATGTTTGATTAGCTTTCTCGCATTGATAAAAAAATAACCAAAAACATGTAATATTTTGCTTGTTAGATTTTAAATGCTTTTGTTACATAGTTTTGTTCTACTGTTCTTAGATGAAAATGTCACAAAAAAACAATTTAATCTTGCTAAACTTTGTTTAGGATTTACTTAGAATTTAATTGCTAGTATTTTCTATGGTCGGTGCATGCTTCCTTGTTACTACTGATTTGTTTGCTGAGATGTGCGAGGTACTTCGAGAGAGCCTTCGATTACGATTCGACTTATCTCGTGTTTCACTTTATTTGTGGGACACGAATTCGCTTCCGGTGCGACTTGACTTGCGTCGTGTTCCACTTTATTTGTGGGACACGAACTTATTCCGATGCGATTCATCTGGTCTCTCATTCATTGAGATGTATATTCCTGTCTTGTCTGGCTTGTGTTCTCTTGCAGGTTGCTTATGTGGTTATGCTCGACGCGTGCCACATGTTGCTTGATGATGGCTTTCACGACGACGCTTTCTGACTCGCTGTGCTTGATGATGGCTTACGCGAAGTATTTCGGACTTCTCTGCTTACGCTTTCTAGCTCATTGCGGATTTTCTATCCGTTTGGTATCGTCTCCTTGTCCCTTTTACCGCTTTCCGCATCATCCTTTAACATGAGAAGTAGGACCTAGACATGCATCTGGCCAAGCCCTCGAAAGAGGCTCTGTTTTTGTTGGTGTGTTTATATTTGTGCTTTGCGGCAGGGAGTCACGGTGTAATAAGTCCTATATGGCACTCCGTTAAGTCCTCATGGAAGGCATGCGGAAAGGGTTAGCAATCAACCCCCGCCTAGTCTCATCGAGTCTATTCAGTATGCGCACGTTACGCGTAGCTTGCTTCTGAACCTGCACAAGATCTTGTTATCGAGTATGTCAGGAAAAGGGTTCATGCAGCCGGACCCCCGCCTTTCCTATAGCTCGCGTTGCTCGACGTTGATGCTCGGTGTACGCACGCACCGTTTTCCTTTACGATCCGTGACGGCTTGGTTGCTGAGAGGGGTCCGCCCTCTTGTCTATGGCCCGATCATTTTCGCGAGGTCTAATGCTTGGTTGACTTGGGTTGAGCTGCTCCCCTTGGCTATGGCGGGACCGCTTTTCTACCACTCGGCCAGTACCGTTGGTTTGTTTGCTTCACGAGCGGATGCTCGTTTGTGTGCTATACTTGTTTGCTTCCCCCTTTTCTCGTAGGTTGTTAGTTTAGTTAGATTTGCACCCTTTGTATGATAACATTAGGTAGCAAGCTTTCCCCCTTAGCTTAGGTTTTCCTCATGCATTCTTTAAAACACAAACCACACTCTTTGATTTTCTTTTCTTAAGAGCTTGTTATTTCCGCTCCATTCCCAGCATAAGTCTCCAAAGGTCGAGCAGCGGAGTGTGAATGTAACTCGTTCACCTAAAAAACACAAAACAAACGGAAACTAGTTAGCCGAGCTACGGTAGCTCTGATTCTGCAAAACAGATACGTAGGCAGCGGGGTAGGGCCCGTGCGAGCACAATCCTTTATTTTCCCTACATTCTGCATTCATTTTAGTCCAGATTAGCGTAGATTTATTACACACCCATAGTTTTAGACACAGGCGTGGATACCATCGAGTACGATGGGCGCGAGGGGTGCTAGCACCTTCCCCTCGCGTAACCGACTCCCTTACCCTTTTTCTCTGGTCGTGAGACCGTTGTTTTGTTTTGTGGTTTGCTGGCATTCCCTTCCTTTTCAGGATAAATATGTTAGTGGCGACTCTGTTAATTTTCGCGGTAGCGACAATATGGAATAGTCTTAGGATCTACAACATATTGATCTATAAAAAAATAAAGGAACACTGGTGGTTATTTTGTATGTGCAAATATACAGAGTGAACCTAGTAGCAAGTGTTTAAGTGATGATATCAACCCCACAAGGATTGTATTAACCTTATTGATTCTCAAACAAGAAATTGTAAAAAGGACATGGACATAAATAATAAAATATTTGATAGTTGTCATTTGGTCAAAAACAAATAAATCACAACGCGGTAGTAAGGATTTTAATAGAGCAGAATAACATGTTATAGAATGACTCTTTTAAATATTTCACCTAATGTATGAGTATGATATGATATGTCGTGACATATGAAGCCAGAACATGACATGGTGGTGTATACCTATAATGTTAAAACTAGTCTATAACCCGCACGTTGTGCGGATATGATTTAAGTTTGTAGAAGATTTTAAATATTATACTTATAATTTATATATTAAATTTTGAATTTTTAAAAAAGATAAATCATGAATTTTGAATTTTTGAATTTGAATTTTTATAAGTTTGAGAATTTTTAAATAAATGTTGATTATGTTTTAATTTTAAGTAAATAATTTTTTAAAATTTTACTATAAATTTATCATGATTTATGTATTAAATAAATAAGTTTAAATGCACATTTATGAAATCAATAAATTATTATAATTATAAAATAGAAAAATATAAAAATAGATTTTAAATTTATTCTAGATAATAGTGCTAAAAAATTGGTAATTAAATGGTAATTAAGTAATAATTGTGAAGATAATAAAGAAAATAGACCACTTTAAATGCATATTAATGAAAGTAATAAATAATTATAATTATAAAATAGAAAAATGTAAAAGAGAGAGATGAAATAAATATTTAAATTTATTTGTAGTAATATTGCTAAAAAATTAATTGTACAATCTTAAAAGTTAAGGGTGGTATTTTTAAAGATTACACCGATGAGAATTTTATGATCAGAGGCTGCTTTATGCCGTCAATGTGCAATTTCTGTTTGACAAGCGAAGAATCTGATTTTCATCTATTTTTCAAATGCAAATTTGCAGCAAATATTTGGAATTGGCTTGTAAACAAATTAGAGGTTAGATTACATTTTGATACAGTCCAAGACCTAATGAAGATGTGTGATATGAACTGGTCCCCATAGGGTAAGGTAGTTATTCAATCAGCCTTAGTCAACATTATCGATTCCATATGGAATTGTCAAAACTTGGCTAGATTTCAGTCCAAACAATTAACTTGGCAGAATGCTACAACGATAATCAACACTAATGTCTTTCTTTCTGGGTAACATACTAGGAATAAATTCAAGAACTCAGGATGGAACTTTAGCATTATCAAAAAATTTGACATTGCAATCCATCTGCCTCGTGCTCCAAATATTGTGGAAGTCTTTTGGTATTTGCCACAAACTAATTGGATGAAAGTTAACACATATGGTTGTTCGACCTCTTCTTCCCCTGCTTATGTAGGTTTATTCAGAAACTCATATGCGAATTTCATGGCCAGCTTCATTGTAAACTTGGGTCCTCACAATGCTTTTCATACAGAACTAGAAGGGGCTATAAGATCGATTGAGATTGCTTATTCTAAGCTTTGGTATCGGCTTTGGTTGGAAACAGATTCGGTATTAGTCGTTAAAGTCTTCTCCAACTCCACTTCCATTCCGTGGGATCTAAGGCATAGATGAAATAATTGTAAACGAATGTCCGAGAGTATGCACCTGGTAATGTCCCATATCTTTCGTGAGGGTAACGTTTGTGCGGACACGTAAGGAAATGAGGGGTTAAATCTTGTTGGTTATAGTTACTCTTCGGAGATGCCCGTCTCTATTTGTGGTAGTCTTAGTAGAAGCAAGTTAGGATTTCCTAACTTTTGTTTTACACCCTAGGGTGGCTTTGGCCTAGTCCTTCCCCTCCTTATTTGGTTTCTATTTTCTTTTCAATTTTACTAACCTTTTAAATTAAAAAAGGGTGGTATTTATATTTAAATAACGTGAAAGTTGTGTAGGTAAAAAGTAAATAAAACAATCTTAAAAACAAACATACATGTAAATGGAAGTAAAAGTAAAAGTGAATAAAGAGAAAATTGGTTGTTAGATGCTAAATCTTTTTCTATTATAAATAAATTTAATAGTCAAAACGAAAAATATTTAAAAATTAATAAGGTCATTTGTTGTCCACCAATAAACATATATGAATTAGTAAATCAAAGCAATGGTGTGAAATAACGTAAAAGATTTAATAAATAACTTAATATTAATTTTGGTATTGAAGATTTAAAACTAAAAATAAAAATTAATAAAATAATAAAAAATAATATTTTTAGGATCAAAAGTTAAAACTAAAAACCATATATTAAATTGAAAATAAAAATGATAAAAAAAATAGAACTTGGAAAGGAAAGAGACTCGAGAAACATGATTATCTTTTACGGATCATTCACAAATATTGATATTCTTCTAATATTTGGTCATTACACAATCCAAATAGTGCAAGAAAAAAACATAATTGACAGAAATTTCAACTAATAAGTAATACTTAGTTGATTTTCCATAATTTATATAAAAATAATTTGGTTTCAAAAGCAAAGAGAAGAGAGCATAAAAGTTTAATTGACATAAAAATACCTTTAAATATAAAATGAAGTGCATCTTTCACAAATGTATTGCAAATATCATTTATATGAGATAAATAGAAAGTAAGGAATTCAAAATATGTGGCAAAACTTAGAATATGTAACAAATATTTTGGGTCTTTATTTTAATAAATATTCTAACAAATACATGAAAGATCTACAAGACAGCATATGTATGATAAAACCTAATTCACATCATGAAGTCGTCGTAAGACACAATAAAACACAATTCACAAACATAAAATTATAATATTTATTGAAAGTTTTATATGTTGTATAACACTTCACCTCTATAACACTCTCATACTAACGGCCAAACAAAATAAGTGAATATGGTATTATTCTAGATTTGTAGAACTTGTTTTTATTTTTTATTAGAGTTAAAAGCAATTTTGGTCATTCTATATCTATTTTGATAACATTTTAGTCTTCTTTTTAAAACAAAAAAATCAATTTTACCCTAATATCAGATTTCATGTTTTTTTATGGCCCCCCATAAAAAACAGTCTCATTTGCACATGTGGCATTGAAATTTATGAATTGGCATTTTTTTACTGTTGCCACATCATTAAAAACATATAAATATATCAAAATTCATTATTTTATTTTTTCTTAAATTGTTCTTTTTAATAATTAAATTTTTTTAATACTTTAATAAATTTTTTATAAATATTTATTTGAAAACTAAATATAATAAATTTTAAATAGGAATAATTGGCTGATTTTGGAAAGAACGTGGGCTTTAAATGACTGCTTCTGAAAAGAATGTGGGCTTTTAGGCCCAACTAATCCCTATTAAAATGTGTAATATTTAGTTTCTACATAAATACATATAAAAAATTAATTAAAACTACTAAAAACATTTAACTATTAAAAAGAAAATTTTAAAATAATAAAATAATAAATTTTTAAATATTAAAATATTTTAATGACATGGTAACAGTAAAAAAATATCATCTCATAGATTTCATTATCACATATGCAAATGGGTATGTTTTGTCATTGGGGACAAAAAAAATAAATGAAATCTGAAACTAAAGGATCATAAAACTGATATTTTTTTAAATAGGATATAAAAATAATCAAAATAAATATAAAAAGACCAAAATTAATTTAAACTTCTTTATTTTAAGCATCTGTTTTTTTTTTAATACATTTGTTGAACTTGTTGACGATAAATCAATGTCATTAGTTAATGCTAGTTATTTTGTTTGCTTCCAAAGACACAAATGGTACGTGGCTTATATGACACTTCTAAAAGTAAAGAAATAAGTATTTCAACAAAAGATGTCATAATCAATATTTTTGTAATCAAGTTGAATTGTTTTCTTTAATTGGTAGAACTGTAAATCAATATTAACTTTGATTAACCTTTTCAAGAAATTGAGTTATGTTAATTATTTTGATTCGAGTAGTAATTGAATTATAATTTGGAGATTTATTAATTTGATGTCAGATTTAGTTTAAAAATATTTCTTTATCATGGAAATGAATCTTGATTCCCTTTCCTTTCTCTTTATCTCTCTTAATTTCAATCTCACTCATTATTAGGAAAATCCTAAAGTCTCATATTGGTTGGCGATAGAGCATTGCAAGAATATATATAGAGGGACACTCCTCACCTTACCAACCGGTTTTGTAAGGATGAGTTAGGTCAAACTCTAATACTCATATATAAAATAATTAAGAGAGAGAATGAGATTAAAAAAAATAGAGAAGAAGGAGAATGAATAAGAGAATGTTTAATGAAAGAATCCAAAATGTAAAAATTGAATATAACCGACCAAAAAAATGAATTCTAAATTTTTTTCAAACTTTATGTTATGTGATCCGTTGACTTCACTCATCTGATTTTTTTTTATCTCTAAATTAACTTGATTTTTCCCTTGTAGACATTGTTTTGAAAATCAGATTGGTTCCGGTGAGGATTTTAGATCATTAATATATTGGTCGAACCACTGGATTATTGATTGAATCATATAACTAGATCGAATTAAACTGAATAATTAGATTGAATAAATTGATCACTATAACAAAAATATATAGTTATTAAACTCATCGAACGAGATAAGTATGTCTCTAAAAAAATCACGACAGTTGTAAAATTTTAAAATTTTAAAAATATCATAATTTCACAAGTTCATTATTTAAAATCAAATTGTAAACATAGTCATCACATATAACAAACTAGTACAAAATACAAATTCAAATAAATTTTGACAAAGTATAATTGCTAACGTAAAATGAATAACAAAATAATTATAGTGTCTAATAAATTTAATTACAAGGAGGAAAAGTTTTCCCAAAAAAGTTTTGAAC
This sequence comes from Vicia villosa, assembly GCF_029867415.1. NCBI lineage: Eukaryota > Viridiplantae > Streptophyta > Magnoliopsida > Fabales > Fabaceae > Vicia > Vicia villosa. The sequence continues at coordinate 530,823 of NW_026705480.1, forward strand.
AAAGTCTAATTATTATTATTTTTTAAATTATCAAAATGGCATCGTCTTGTGTGAGGAAAAAACGCAAGCATTTAATCTGCCGATTTTTTAAACCGCTGATTCGTCGGTTTTACCGATTTTAGTCGGTTCTCACTAATTCAATAGCTTACTCGATCTGACAATCAAACCAGACTGATGACACTTCCAAGTTGTCGGTTCTACCGGTTCGGTCTAGTTTAAAAAACAATACTTGTAGACATCAGGACTGACCCAATCAACCTGAAGGCCCTGCTCTAATTTAAAAAATATGCCTAAATTTTAAAAAATATAATTATAATAATTTAAAATGACATATCATAAATTTGATTATATATTAATAAAAACAACTTTAATTATGATTATTTTGACTTTTGATCAATCTCATTTTTTATGTATTGTATTTTTATCATAGCATTTTTTATTTATTTCTTGGATTTTTATTATAACATTTTTTATTTCTATTGATATTAATGAAAAAAATTGAAACTTCCAAACTTTGAGCCTCCCAAAATTTTTGGCCCTGTGTTGTGAAGCTTTTTGCTCCTGCATAGGGCTGGTCCTGATAGAGATTATTGTCTATCACCGACTTACTCGATTTAGTTACTAGTACTTCATCAACGTATATTCATTTACCCAAAAATAAACATTTGGGCATAAAAAAATTATTGATTGTTCATAATATTTGTGTTTTGTCATAAAATAGAATGAGAAATGTGATTGAATTGAGTCCAAACAAAAATAGAGTGAGGTGTGAAAAGTGTATGTGTACCTTAAATCTTATGTGCATGTGCCTCTCTAAAATTATTTCTTTCATAATCTTTAAAAAATTTAAGTGTTTTTTCAATCACACAAGCTTTCTCTCTCAAAGTAACCTTGAGGAAAAATTCCTCCAGTACTAATTTTGTGACTATCAATAAATGTTGTGTCAGATTCTATTGAAAAACTTATCTTCTACCTCTAGCCAAAAATATCAATGTTGAGTGTTTTTCTCAACCTCAAAGAGAGAGTGTGAGATATAGTAGTGAATGGATTCATTAGTGTCCAAATGTTTTGTGAAGATTTTTGTTGTTTATATTGAAGAATGTGATTATGTTTATGTTGTCTCGAGACTGCAATCAAGTGAAGAAAAATAAGAGTTTCTTTTCTAAGGGAATTTCTATAAGATCGAGTGAAGATTTTTGCGGATGAAATTGTGAAATTTCTTGTTTCTTCAATAGTTCAAAGGATCATACAAGGGAATTCTTATAAGATTGAATGAATATCGATTTGGATGGAATCTTGGAGTGCTTCCGTTCTTGAAAATCTTGATGGATTTGCAACCTAGTGAGTTATGTACAATAAATAAAGAATAAAGATTTTTATTAGTGTCGCTCAATAGTTGGTTTTATGTTATCATTTCATCTTGGATTATGTGTCATATCAAAAGACACTTGTAAATTTTAAAATATGGAAGACTAACGAATTTCCAATGGCTTGTCATTGGAGACATGAATAGGTGCAAGCGAGGAGGATGCACCAAACCAGTATAAATTCAATGTAAATTTTGTATATCCCTCCCTCTTTTAATTTATGCATAGTTTGCAAGTTCTCACATAGTTAACCTCATTCTAATTTTTTTCATTGATTAGGGTTTTATTGCCTATAGTGATTTAATGTTTAAGTTTAGGTTTATGTTAAATCGTTTCTACAAAAAATTTCTTTCTATTGATTATTCTTGAAATTTGTAATTGTAGATTGTTTTATTAATTAATCAAATTAATTATCATATTGTTGTTTGATTTATTTATTATCTTTCTTACATTATTGAGTTCATCTGTACATCTATTCAAACATCTTAATCGGGACAAATTAGATTAATTATCATATTGTTGTTTGATTTATTTATTATCTTTCTTACATTATTGAGTTCATCTGTACATCTATTCAAATGTGAAATTCCTTTTGTAAAACACCTTTAAAGTTTCGCTCCGCATATCTTAAACTCTCATTTTGCAAAAAAAAAAAAACATTTTGAAAACATTCTACGTCCCCTTCTAGACTATTCTACTGAAGGATAGAAAAACACTTAGAAAGGGGGGGATTGAATAAGTGTAACTCAAAAACTTGGAAGATAAAAATAATCAACACAATGATTTTTATCCTGGTTCGTTGTTAACCAAACTACTCCAGTCCATCCCTTTAGAGTGATTTACCTCAACTGAGGATTTAATCCACTAATCCAACTGATTACAATGGTTATCCACTTAGATACCATCTAAGTCTTCTAGAGTCTATAGATCACAACTTGATCACTCTAGGAATCCTTTTACAATCAATGTAAAATAAAAGTTTACAAGAGTATAACTTGCTTCTAATAAAGCTGTAATCACAAAGTGATATTTCTCTTAAGTTCTAGTTCTTAACACTCACTAAGATATTACAAAGTTGTGAGGTTGAAGATGAAGTTCTTTTTGCTTTTCAGTTTGACAGCGTTTTGGTATGTTTGCGCAAAGTGTTGTTTTCTGCTTCTGAATGGAACTTCTATATATAGGCACTTGAGAGGAAATGACCGTTGGGAGCATTTAATGCTTTGCATGAATAGTACAACGCTGCATTTAATGTTTCACACTTTTGTCAACTACCTCGAGCCATGCTTTTGCTACTTTTACTGACTTTGCCTTTTGTAGCTTCTAACGTTCCTTTTGTCAGTCAGAGATTTGACGTTATAGCCTTTCATCTTGTACTTTCTTCTGGACTCAGATTTTGTAGATAACAACGTTTGAATATTAGAGTCTTCAGCTTTGGTGCAGAGCATCTTATGTCTTCTGACTTTGAAGTGCTTTGAGCGTAATACCATCAGAGCATCAGAGCTTGTACTTCTGACTGCCATCATCTAATGCTTTCCAGATCATGTTTTGATTCTGCAGGACCATCTTCTGATGTCTTGCCAGACCATGTTCTGATGAAGCCATCTAGAACTTCTGAGTCAGTGCTTCTGAATGCTGATTTGTGCATACTCTTTATATATTTCCTGAAATGGAAAACTTAAAGGATTAGAGTACCACATTGTCTTATACAAAATTCATACATAATGTTATCATCAGAACTAAGAATATTGATCAGAACATTTCTTGTTCTAACAATCTCCCCCTTTTTGATGATGACAAAAACATACAGAATTGATATGAATTTGTATCTAGAATATCAGATGAACAAAGACAATTACACAAATATAGCATAAGCATATAATTCAGAGTGTGTGAATATGTCTCCCCCTGAGATTAACAATCTCCCCCTGAAATTAATACTAGAAGAATTTATAAATAAAAGACTTCCCTGAGTATTTTTCCATTTCAGATGAGACTTTCACGTTGAACTTTGAACTTTAAGATCATTCAGAGCTTCCTTTCAGAGCTTCCATTGGACAACTTCAGAGCTTTGAATTTCTCTTTAAGATCACTTGAATCAGAGCTCTATCTTCAGTCTTCTATTGGAGACTTCTTGTATCAGAGCTTTAGGTTTACTCACAGCATTGCTTGCTTCTGATCTTGAAGCTTCAGAGCACTAAGCTTGCTTCAATTCTTTAGAATTTCTTTTCCCCATGTATTTGCTTCTTATATTGAGCTTGTCCAGAATATCACATTCCTGCAAAAACTATCAAGAGACAGAAATCTTGCAAATATAATTGTTAGGAATGTTGAGATTTAAGCCCAGCAACTGATATTATAAATCAATTCCATTATCACATTTCTCCCCCTTTTTGTCATAACATCAAAAAGTATAAAAGATTCAAATGAAAGACACACAGAGTGAAGAAAGAAAAAGATATTTCATTGATAATAATTATAAGAGAATACAAAAGCAGATGCAAGAAAAATAGATGCAAAAACAAAGAAAAACCAACTAAGACACAAGAAAGACTACAACTGACTAAACTTAGAAGCTAATGCGGCTAGAAGGTTCTTAATCTCAGAAGTGTCTTCAGCTGCTTCTTGGAGGTTTCTTCTTGATTCTTCATCCAAATTCTGAATTCTGCATTGGTGTCATCTTGCTTGTCCAGACGACTAGCCAAGGTAGCTTGATTCTGTTTGAGTTCCTTCATAGTGTTCAGCAGAACAGAAGTAGAAGGACCAGCAGAAGAAGCATCAAAGCTATTATCCAGAACAGGATGAGCAGCATCAGCTTCAACCATTTGAACATCTTCTTGATTTTCCTCAACAAGAATATCTTCAGCAGAAGTTTCTTCAGTAGGAAGCCCTTTGAAAACAGGAGGTTCAGGTTCTGGTGGGTACTCAACTTCTGGATATACCATATCCGGATCCCTTTCCAGAGGGTTCTCCCTGAACCAGTTGAACAACAGCTGAAAATCTCCAGTCAGAACCTTGTCAGGATGTGGCTTCCAAACAACTATAGCCAGAGGATTTTCTTCTTCTAACTCATCAACAAATGGATTTTCCTCCAGAGGCTTCCAGTTGGTGATGGGATGATAGTGCTTTCCATCATCATACTCCAAAAAGAATCCAGCAGGACCAGGAGCAGCAGCCAAACAGTCTTTCTGGAGGTCCAGAAATTCAGCCTGTATTTCCTCATCAAAAGCTCTCCAGAGCTTTCCTGCAGCTACATGATCCAACTTGGAATCATGATAAACCTTCAGAACTTCTAACCTTGTTCTGACCTTGTGATTTAATAAATCAAAACGTGCATCAACAGAAGGTTTTGGAGGGTTTGTTATAGGAGGTGATATTGGAGATTTTGGATTGAGAGAGGAAATTGGTTTATCTGGGTTGAAGAGTGCATAAAAATGGGGTTCTCTATCAAGCACAAAGGATGTGTTTGAAGAGGATGGATGAAGAGAGGATTCTTCTTCATTGTCAGAGTCTAAGACTACAACAATGGGGTCAGAAGATGGATTGGTTTGAGGTTTATAAGAGTTCATTTTGCGAATGTAAGAATCAGAAAATGAAGATTCTGGTGAGGGGAGGTGGAATAAAACAGCAGTGTCAACAACAAGTTCATAGTTGGAATGTGGAGGAAGTTGAGAAGTGGATATAATGTCATGAGGAGGAATGATGGTGTTTAGAGGTGTGGGTTCAAGAATAGGTTCAGAAACAGGAGGTGCAGAATCAAGAATAGGTTGTTTTCCTTTAGACTTGGGTGAAGATGGAGGGTTAGAGACTTTGGTGGTTGGAGGTGGTTTTGCTGGGGCTTTTTCTGGTGGAATTTCTGGTGAAGCTTCTATTGATACATTTTTTGAAATTAAAACAGGAGCAGAAACAGATTCAGAAATAACAATACCTGAAGATTTTTTCTTCTTCTGAGGCCTAGCAGGACCATCTCCAACAGTCTTCCTCTTCTTCTCCTTCTGCCTTCCTTCCTTGCTTCCTTCTGTTCTTACTTCTTCTTTTCCTTCTCCTTTTCTTTCTTCTTTTCTTTCTTCTCTTCTATCTTCTCTTCCTTCTTTTTCTCTTCTTTCTTATCTTCTTTCTTCTCCTTCTTATCTTTCCTTACTTCTGGTTGGTCTAACTTTGTTTTCGTTCTTCTTTCTTTCTCTTTCACTAACTCTGGAACTTGATCAGCAGTAGTGACAAGCTTCTGTTTGCTTATCCATATAGGATCAAAGCTAGTCCTCTTTACACGTAGCAATGTAGCGGACAACAACATCAGGATGCTCATTTCTGAAGAACAACTCAAAGTCAGCCAGAGCAGGAGCTTTTCTGGACAGAACTTCAGTGTTCACACTGGGAGTAGCACCAATAGATTCAATTAAGCCCATATTCTTGAGAGTATGAGCGTTCATGGTGCTTCCAATCGTTTTATAAGGATCCTTGATAATGCCAACTTTCTCCAGATCCTAACTATTTTTGTTTGAACCAGAAGATCTCTGATGATTCTTCTAAAGTGAATAATGTTTCTCTTGTACTTGGGATTCTTATTTCTGAATTCATCTCTAGAGTCCTTCACATGATTCCACATGTGATTGAAAATGATGAAAGGGAGATCCACCTTCTCTTGTTTACCAATACAATACAGAATGTATTGTTGGTCCTTGCTGACATAGTTTGAAGAAATTGTTGCCTTTCTATGGTAGATGAAACCTAGAAAAATCTTAGCCCAGATTCTGTAAGGAGACTTCAGCTCCTTGATTTCTGTAGATTCTTTTCCATTCTTGAAGATTTCTTCATTCATAGCATTCCAATCGGTTCTTCCTATTATTGCTTTAGAAACACCTTCAACGGTTTCCAACCCAAACAATTTCCTTTGAAGATTTTCAGTAATGGAGAACACTTCACCATGAACAATAGAGAAAATGGCTTTAGGCATGAAAGTTGCATGAACCCAGAATTCTTTCACCAAATCTGGATAAATTGGTCCACACAAACCATAGAAGAAAGCTTGCCATCCTTGAAAAATCATGGCGTCCTTCAGATGAATGTCATGTTCTTGAAGATTATCAAAGTCAACCATCATTTCACATATAACTTCTAATTCTTTTAAAGGAATCGTAGATGTATTCCGCGGAACAAGTTGTTGTTGCTGTTGATCTTGATTTTGTTGTTGAGAAGACGAACCAACTTGTTGTTTAGAAGGATAAGCCATTGAAGCACAATTGAGATTTCTGTGTTTCTTAACTTTAGGGTTTTTGAAGAGGGAGCACAAGAGACAGAAATGCATATAACAAAGATGATGAATGTGTGAAAAGAGGGAAAATGAATATGAGATGTGTTTAAATAGCCACGGATGCGAAACAAAATGCAATGAAATTCTGAGAATGAACAGTTACAGAATGCAGAGAACTCATCACATTTAATGCTGAATGACGTTAGGAGAGATAACGTGAAATTTGAAAAGATTTGCATAGTTACCTAGGGCGGTGTCTCATCAACTGCACGCATGCTTGTCCCTTCAGAATGAACACGTGGTCATCATCTTGAATAGTTGGTGACAGGTGTTTTGCTTTAACAGAAGTTCTGTATCATACTTAGATATATGAAACGGTAGGAATAACAGAATCAGAATATCTAAATGATCATACAAATCCAGAACATCTGATAAGAAAATAAACAGGCATTTTAAATCTAATCCATATTCAGATCTTCTCATAACCTCATTCTAGGCATAAATCCATACTTATGTTCTTCAGAATGAACTTAAACCTATCTTCAGTAAGGGGTTTTGTAAAGATATCAGCCCATTGATGGTCTGTATCAACAAAGTTTAAAGAAAGAACACCCTTCTGAACATAGTCCCTAATAAAGTGATGTTTAGTCTCAATATGTTTAGCTTTAGAATGTAAAATAGGATTCTTAGATAAACAGATAGCAGAAGTATTATCACAGAATATAGGAATGTTACTCTCATATATCTGATAGTCTTCTAGCTGACTTTTCATCCAGAGCATTTGTGTACTACATCCAGCAGCAATAACATATTCTGCTTCTGTTGTAGAGAGGGCAATTGTGGCTTGCTTCTTGCTATACCAGGAGATTAGATGACTTCCCAGAAACTGACAGCTTCCAAAAGTACTTTTCCTTTCAACTCTATCTCTAGCGTAATCAGCATCACAATATCCTACTAAGTTATATTCTTCATATCTTCTGTAGACTAAACCAACATTAGTAGTATCTTTCAAATACCTTTGAATTCTCTTAACAGTGGTTAAGTGAGATTCTCTAGGATCTGATTGGAATCTAGCACACAAGCATACAGTGAATAAAATATCAGGTCTAGAAGCAGTTAGATATAGAAGAGATACTATCCTACCTCTATAGATTTTCTGATCTACCTTCTTGCTTACCTCTGTGGTGTCGTTTTTTTTACCTCCCCGTTTCACTTGGGAGGACGGCACGCTAGACCCTTCACGCGAAATTTGGAAGGAGAATGCGCCCGTGGTGGGATGAATTTTTTTTCAGTTCTTCCTACGATATCACACGAACTTTCTTATTTGTCCTACGAGTAGGAAAGGTGAAAAAAGATCTCAACTAAACCCTAGGAGTTTGCTAAGTGTGGGGATTTCACCTAGACTAGAAATTCTGGAGTTCGGGGGGTCGGTTATACATAGGGAAGAGTTTAAGCACCCTACATATCCGTAGTACTCTACGGGAACCTTCTCTGTGTCATTGTGATTGTGTTTATTGCTAATGATTGGGAAAGTTTCTCCTTTGTGTTAGGAGAGAGAATTGAATTGATTTAAAAAGACAGACAGACAAACTGACTATTTTTGGTATTTTATTAGCTCGCTGAGATTCCTTGTGAACCTCATGCCTACATATCCCTAGTGGAAGTCAGAGCTTAATGTAGTTCGGGGAACTAACTAGGGAAATTAATTATTTTTGGTGCCTTGCTTGAAGCTCAAGGTTGAAGCTTTGAATTAAATCTCTGTTTACAGTAAAGAGACATGAAGTCATCTTTATAGAGAAGTATTTCTACTATTCCACCACAAACATTAAAAGAGTGACAGAATAACTGAATTCATTTCATTCAAGAGAGGGAGCCTACTTGGTTGATCAAGTATGACAGCCAACATGCCTCTTGAATGAAAGAAAGATGCTCATCCAAATTATGTAAAGTTAATCACATGTCTGGTTTCACTGCCAGCTCATGCCTTTCAAAATCCTAGATGGGAGACTTGATTAAAATTAAATGTAATGTTTGTTTGTTTGAATGTGGTAGAGTAGTAAAAATATCTCTCTATAGAGATAAGCTATGTCTATCTACTGTATAAAAGATTTGACTTTTTAGCTGGCTTGAATGAGGCCCAAGCTTGAGGCTTTTTGATTGATTTATTGACTCTGGGAGATAACTTTACTGGCGAGAATTTAAACTAAGGAGTTTTTGTGTTCTGTACAAAGCCCAGAATTGAGGCTGACTCTAATTGGAGAGTGTTTATTTGATGGATTTTATTTGGTGTTCTGTACAAAGCCCAGAATTGTGGCTGACTCTACTTAGGGAGACTCTATTTGTGTGCCTTGTATGAAGCCCAAGGTTGTGGCTAACTGCTGAGGATAACTGAGTTTTTTAAGACTATGGATGACTCTATTTTGTGTGCCTTGTACAAAGCCCAAGGTTGTGGCTGACTCTTACTGAGGATGGTTATTAATGTGTGCCTTGTATGAAGCCCAAGGTTGTGGCTAACTCTAGCTAGGGGGAATATTATTTTCTGCCTTGTACAAAGCCCAAGGTTATGGCGGACTCTTAAAGAAACTGAGTGTGGAAGGCTCTATGGGAAAAAGATCCTTGAGATTAGGAATCTTTGACACAGGGAAATATGGTTTATCTGCCTTGTACAAAGCCCAAGGTTGTGGCTAAAAATGAAAGACTCACTGGGGGAGTTTTATTCTGCTAGAGGTTCTAACAAACTAATTTATTATTATGTTTTTTGGAAGCTAACCCTTTCCAGGGATTTTGACTTAAATGGAGAAATTGACTATTAAAAGACTGAATTTTTATTATGTTTTTTGGAGGCTGACCCTTTCCAGGGGTTTTGACTCTTTTGGGGAAACTATCTCTTTGAAAGAATGAATCTTTGGATTTTGAAGGAGTGATTTTGGAGGCTGACCCTTTCCAGGGGTTTTTGTTAAAATGAAAGAATGATTTGGAGGCTAACCCTTTCCAGGGGTTTTTGTTAAAAATGGCAGAAAGAATATCTAGTGGAGACTTCTTGTTTAAAGCCCAAGATTAAGGCTGACTCTTGCTGAGGATAAGCAAGTATGGATCCTAGACTCTACTAAGGAAGATTGATGAAGATAAGGGTGACAGAGACTGTCCATGTCTCTCATTCCAAAAGGTGTGCTCAATGTGAGATTGAGACATTCTTAGCTTGTTTAAAGTCTGGTTCAAAGAATGGAAGAAACTCACCAGGATAGGCTAAAAGGTAACTAAAGACCTGTTCCTATGTTTATAAGAAACCTGATGGGTCCTTGTATACAAGCTCAAGAGGAAGCTGGAAATGCTTTTAAGAAGCCTGTGGGTCCTTGTACAAAGCCCAAGAGGAGGCTAGTCGAGGGTCATCGAGGGTCCTTGTTATAGCACAAGAGAAAGCTATGTGGTTTTGAACTTATTTTGGCTTTAAGCAAATGGGTAAGAGGTTTCACCGGGAATAATTCCTCTTTGGGTGGATGTGTCCTATTTTGGGTTCTAAGGCTTTTACCAAGATGTTTCACCGGGAATAATTCATATTGGGGGTTTGAACTACAGATCTCTAATTAGGAAAGAGCCTTCACCGGGAAGACATTCTCAATCCTAGGCCATATTCCTATAATATATATATATATATATATATAGTTTAACTGTCCTAGGGTTTACACTCAAACGTAGTTCTAATATATAAACAGTTCTATATTTGACAGTAATTTAAATAAAGACTGTAAATTGAAAGCTTGTAAAGCCTAATCTGGATGGAGTGGAGGCCTTTGAAGAAGTATGTACAAAGCCACACCAGCAATTTTTGTTGTTTTGTTGATAACAGTTGAATATTTATTATAAACAGTTAAGGGTTTTTGAAAACAGAAGAAGTGAAGATGGACAAAGGTCACATAGGTATCTGAAGAGTTTCACCGGGAATAATGCCCTTCAAATACCAGAAGAATGTTTTGAAAACAGAAAGAAGATTTTGTAAATACAGTTTTTGAAAACAAACTATGAAAAGAAAGAAGGTGTTGGGTCTTACACTCTAATAGAGGCCCAATGAAAATGATTACTGTTTATGGAAACAGTTGGAAAATGATTGAAATGATATAAGGTTTTGTTGTTTGAAAACCTTAATCATCTGTTTAATCGGAGACTGAAAACAGTTTTGAATATTGACAAAAGTCAACTTAATTAAGGTAAAGATGAAATCTATACCTAATTAAGACCTAAATAATTAGGGTTTTATCATAAGATTATTCACAAAATAATTAGGTTAAAACAAAATGAAGATATATATTTTCAAAGTATTTAAGAAAACATTTAAAACATACTATTTTAAACCTAATAAAAATATATGAAATAAATAATATTTTTATGACTTTTTTTGATTATTCACAAAATAGATATATTAAATAACAAGTGTGTGAAAAATGAGGTGAAAATGATTTAATTTGATAGGTGAGTTAATTGGTTGAATTTGTGAAGAAAATTAAACAAAATAGTGATAAAAAATAGGGTTTTGGTCTCACCATGGTTTGAACCCACGCCCTTGCAATCAACTACTCAAAACAACACCACTGGGCCAACGCGCGCTTGGTGTCAAAGGAGTGACTCCATTGCAATACATATGTTATCCAAGTGTATAGAACCAAAAAAAGAAATAAAATCAAAAGGTCTGGGGCGAGGGGGATTCGAACCCCAGACCTTGGGCACGCGCAACACACAAACACTCCTTACCACTAGGCTATAACGATTTAGTCGTTTATGAAACAACCACCATTCAAAATAAAATAAACTTCAGCCCTGAATTTGAATTTTGCGCGCCACCACCATTATCATCTTCAACCTCAAGCTCTCATATTTTTGAAATTCTGAACTCTCTCAATTCTCAACCATTTGCAAAGATGTAAAGATCAAACTTGCTCTAAATTCACTCACGATTCCAGATATATAACTATTATAAATTTATATTAACTATATCTACTGAATTAAACAAAATACGTGAAGAACCCTAAAATTTGAAATTTAAATTAAATGACCATACTGAAGTATAAATGACTGATGATAGAGGGTTTTTAATCCTCTGATGATGCTGAATGAAATGATATCGAGCTTTAACCAAAAAGGTACACGAATTAAAGAGGTGGAGTTGAGAAACTTACCTCTGAAAATGGAGGTCGTGAGGATGATAGAGAACACCTGGGCTTGTATGAGTGATCCCAAAAGCTTCCTTGGAACTCAGTGATGCTAACTGAATGCTTATTGTGACTTCAATCATTCTGAAATGCTCTACCCGACACCTTCGATTTGAGCTTCAAGTGGACATGAAGGGCGATGAATTTTGAGTTACAGATGAGCTGCAGCCATCTGAATAGCTTCACTATGACCTAAGGAATGTGTCTGGATGCTTGGCTTTGTTGGAAACCTTCTGAATTGCTCTATGGACCTCCAACTGCAACAGCTTCAAAGTGAGAGCAACAATGGTGTTCCTCCACCTACAGAAGTGATCCAGGTGCTTGGATCACCTCAAATGAGCCCCCTTGAGATGTTAGAATGCTTACTTTCCAAAGAGAAGTTCTGGTTTGAAGAAAACGATTCTTCTTGCCAAAGAACTTTGAAAAACCATAAGCATGAGAAGAGAAAGAGAAAGCAAGGAATATGGTTGCTTTGGTGTGTTTTCTGAATGAGAAAGAGCCCTCTATTTATAGGCAAATGGTTCAGAGCAATTGAACATAGCAAGCTTGCTTAGTGAAGTGAGTTTGGTTTCTTAGCCATGAAGAAAATTTGAAAATATCCCAAATGCAATGATGCCTTTTCGAGCTAGCTTCCCCAACCATTGATCTTGTATGATCTTAGGGAACATTTCTGATGCAGAGGAGAGTTCTAATTGGCTTAGAGCAAGATTCCTTGATGATTCACCATTTGCCATAAATTCAAAAATGCAATCATTACATAATCACATGCCTTTGTTTTTGGGAATCTTCTCTAATCCTCATGCAATGATGAAATTGGATGTATGGCATGTCTTCAGATGTATTAGAGGTCGGGTAGCATCATTTAGAGAAGTCACTTGCACAAAATTGCAAAGTTTCAAATTGCACATGACCTATAATTTTCACTTCAAGTGCCTAACTTTGATCAATCATATCTCTTAGCTCAAAATGAATTTGGAGAAGGTTGAGCACAATTTGGAAAGCCCTTAATATGTAATTTGATTCATTAGTTTGGTGTTTGCCCAAATTCGTTAGGGAAATTAGTGAAAAAGTCCCATAAAGTTTGAAGAAAACTAGGGTTTTCTTGCATGTTTTGTGAAGGCAGCCACTTTGAAGCTCCATAACTCTTCAATGGTTGATTTTTAGCCAAAACATTATATGTGTCAAAGTTGTTTATTGGATCAAAATCTACAACTTTCATGTTGGAAGTTTTTTTCAGTTTGTAGGTGAAATTTTGAGAAAATCCCTTCCAAAGTTTGGCAAAAATCACTTGAAAACACTTAGAAAAATTATTAAGTATGAAAAGTCAAACTTTTGACTTTTGATTCTTGATTGATTTTCTTGATTTTCCTTGATCAGATGACTTCAAATATCATATATTGATGATTTAAAACTTCAAAAATCATGGTTGACCAAAATTTCCAAAAAGTCAAAGGTGATCCTGTGCAGTTGACTTTTTCAGATGAAGTGAATTCTTGGACTTTTGTGATGAATCAAAATCTCCTCTTCAAATGAGTGATGTGAATGGATTATATTGAGGGAATAGAAGCTCTTGAGTCATGCTTTGAGTTTTGGATCCATGTCCTGATTAAAAGTCAACTGTCTTGGTGAATTAGGTCAAAAACCCTAATTGTCGACCAGATGAAATTGATGACTGTAGGCCTTGGATTGGGTTGTAATGCCCAATGGATATTGTCATATGAGCTATTTTAAGATGATTGATGCCTTTGAGTGATCCCCTGGAGTTTTCTAGGGTTTCCCAAATGTGATCCCTGATTTTAGTCCTTGATGGGGGCTCAAAACCCTAGACTAGGTATCAGATGAACAAGTGACTGCTCTGAGTATCTATTTTGTCTTTGATGAAAAGTCTAAAAGATATGACATCTTAGGGGGTCAAAAATTAGGGTATGACAGATGCCCCTATTTAAGTTTCTTTCGTCTGGATAGAGAGAGATTAATATCTCGATTGCTTCAGAGTGAAAGAGACTTAAATACCAAAGAATGCCCGAATTTTGGGCGCTTCTGAGATGTAATAGTGATAAAATCTTTGCATGACTTGATCTCGTTGTCGCACTTGGCGGGGAATAGGGAGACAAACTCCTGTAGAAACACCTGATGTGAACTCTGGTGAATGGATGGCAATGTAGGATGCGCAATCCATCTTCTTCAACTAAGTGTTGATACTTAGAAAAAGGTAAACAACCTCCCCTCGTTTCGGATGTCCATATCTCGAAACTGGTCTAAGTTGTGATTTTGGACAATATTTCAGATAAAGAGAAAATCTCCAAAGATTTGTTTCCTCATCAAACTTCTCATCAGCACTTGGAGATGAGACGCCATTTGATGGTAATAAAGAAACTTCAAAGGTTTGTTTCCTCATCAAACTTCTCATCAGCACTTGGAGATGAGACGCCATTTGATGGTAATAAAGAAACTTCAAAGGTTTGTTTCCTCATCAAACTTCTCATCAGCACTCAGAGATGAGACGCCATTTGATGGTAATAAAGAAACTTCAAAGGTTTGTTTCCTCATCAAACTTCTCATCAGCACTCGGAGATGAGACGCCATTTGATGGTAATAAAGAAACTTCAAAGGTTTGTTTCCTCATCAAACTTCTCATCAGCACTCGCAGATGAGACGCCATTTGATGGTAATAAAGAAACTTCAAAGGTTTGTTTCCTCATCAAACTTCTCATCAGCACTCGGAGATGAGACGCCATTTGATGGTAATAAAGAAACTTCAAAGGTTTGTTTCCTCATCAAACTTCTCATCAGCACTTGGAGACGAGACGCCATTTGATGGTAATAAAGAAACTTCACCATCTTTCCTTTCGACTTGACGTCTTTGAAAGAATGTCATATGGCCTCATGACCTTTTGAGGGGCTAATGACTTTGCTTGAAAGCGGACGAACTGTTTTCGGGATGAAAACCACCATTCGTCGACTTATGCAGGGGAATCAAAAAACTGTTTTCCTAAGAGGAAAACTGCCATTTGTCGACTCTGAAGGGGATGAAACATCTCAGAAACAGACAAACTGTTTAAAGAAACTGCCATTTGTCGATTTCTTGAGTATTTAACAGACAAACTGTCTTTCCTTGGGGAAAGACTGCCATTTGCCAATTGCTAGGGGAACAAACTGTCTTCTACTGGGAGAGACTGCCATTTGTTGACCCTGTTGTGGAAAGAAACGAGTGAACTGTCTTCTGCTGAAAGAGACTGCCATTTACTGGCTTCGCTGGGGATCATTTGTCGATCCGCTGGGGTGGAAACAAATCGTTTTTCGAGGTAAAAACTGTCGTTCACCGACTCGTGCTAAGGAATTTGAACTATCTTCTTGAAGAAGATTATCATTTACTAACTCCGCTGAGGATTTGTTGAAGCATCCTCCTCATTGGGTATATTCAACGA
Organism: Vicia villosa; assembly: GCF_029867415.1. Taxonomy (NCBI): domain Eukaryota; kingdom Viridiplantae; phylum Streptophyta; class Magnoliopsida; order Fabales; family Fabaceae; genus Vicia; species Vicia villosa. The sequence continues at coordinate 546,070 of NW_026705480.1, forward strand.
CTTTGTGAGGAACGGCAAATGCGAAACAAACTATCTTATCTGAAGAGAGATGTCGAGTGTCGATATGCGGGAGAATCTCAGCTGGGGAACTCCAAAAGTGAACAAACTATCTCTTTAAAGGAGATTGCCATTTGTTGACCTGCTCGGGGAGATCCTTGTGTATGAACTGTCGTCTTGAAGAAGAAAGTTCCTCCACAACTTGCAAGGGAAACTCGAGTACATGCCCAGTGACTCGGGTACTAACACGATCAAAGCCCGACTAGACTATGCAATTATGATGTAATGTATGCATGAATATTATGACAAATATAAAATGTAAAGTGAATGTGAATAGAATTGTCGCGGATGTGAAATCCTTATGATACGACTTGAATTTTGTTGATGATCAGAAGATGTCTTCTTCTTGAGAGACGCACTCCATTGGGGATATCTGGTTATCAACTGCCCGCTGTTTGGAAGTGAGTGAAATGATTTAAAGTGAAGATCCGTCATCGGGAGATGTTCGCAAAGCGACCTCATGGGGAAATCTGGGTTCCCGGAGTCTCAACCGTTCTTGGAACAACTGTTTGCATTCTTCCTATTGTAAGTAAACCTTAGAAAGAAATTTCACCTTTATTTTTGCAAGTAAATTCATTTTATTTTATAAAAACATTTTGTTTCAAGAAAATGACTGTTTAAACTTAAAATGCATTTCAAGAAACGGAATAAGACTCGATTGTAAAGAAAAGCACAAGGCTCAAATTATTATATATGGAATGGTAACCAGCCAAATGCTTGATTCCATGGAGTATTTACAAAGTTGGAAATTGGTAATTTTTGGGAAAAGGGCTACGATGAAACGTGACGACCGTTATCTTTCCCTTCCACTCTGAATTGCGCTGCATTCGTGCTTCGTAGAAGATGACCTACTGATGATGAATACTCCGCTATGGATTTCGAATGATCAAGTTTGTCCTGAACACAGTTACTTGCCATATATCCCTAACTTTTGCGTAAACTACCCCTTTCGGGTTTTAAGTCTACCGGGATTGATTATATATATTTTTTTATGTTTCTAACTTTTGCCTGAATCGCCCTTTCTGGTTTTCGATTCACCGAGACGCTCTTTTTTGCCTAAGCCGCTCTTTGCGAGTTTTCAACTTAGCGAGTTGTTCTTTTATTTATTTAGGCAAAGTATTTCTTGACTGCGTCGACGTTCACAGGACGGGTGAATTCTTCTCCATCCATAGTCGTGAGCATTAAGGCTCCTCCTGAGAAAGCTCTCTTGACCACGTAGGGGCCGTCATAATTGGGAGTCCATTTCCCTCTCGAATATGTGAGAAAAGATTGAATCTTTTTGAGTACAAGGTCGCCTTCTTTGATTATGCGAGGTCGAACCTTTTTGTCGAAAGCTTTCTTCATTCTTTGTTGATATAGCTGTCCGTGGCATAAAGTTGTCACGCGCTTTTCTTCGATTAAGTTCAATTCATCGAATCTGCTTTGACACCACTCGGCTTCTGTTAATTTTGCCTCCATCAAGACTCTTATTGATGGAATCTCAACCTCTATAGGTAGGAGTGCCTCCATGCCATATACAAGGGACAAAGGAGTTGCTCCAGTCGAAGTACGTACAGATGTACGGTAACCATGAAGAGCAAATGGGAGCATTTCATGCCCATCTTTGTAAGTGATGACCATCTTCTGAATGATTTTCTTGATGTTCTTGTTAGCTGCTTCTACAGCTCCATTCATCTTTGGTCTGTAAGGAGATGAATTGTGATGCTCAATCTTGAATTCTTCACAAAGCTCCTTCATCATTTTATTATTCAAATTTGACCCATTGTCAGTGATTATCCTACTAGGAATGTCGTAGCGACAGATAATGTGATTCTTGATAAACCTGACAACAACTTGTCTTGTGACGTTTGCATATGAAGCTGCTTCAACCCACTTGGTGAAATAGTCTATGGCTACCAAGATGAAGCGATGTCCGTTGGACGCTTTCGGCTCGATCATTCCAATCATGTCGATTCCCCACATAGAGAAAGGCCAAGGGGAAGAGAGTATGTTGAGAAGAGATGGTGGCACATGAATTCTATCGGCGTATGTAATACGGTGAATCTGACTTTTTATCGATCGAAATGTCGCGGTTAAGCAAGAGTCGCCACCGACTTTTATTTTATCCAAACAAGTTAGAAAGGCTAAAAGAAACAGGAAAAACCTTTTAAATAAATCTAAGTTCGGGGGGTAATTTATGCAAAGGGAAGGTGTAAGGCACCCTTTGCATCCATGGTTTTCCATGGGCTCTTAATTGCTTTGCTTGCTCGTTTTCAGAAAATGTAGATGAAAGAGGAAAAATGGACTTTAGCTCGTAAATGAGCGTAGCCAGCTTTTGAAGAATTTTGAGAAAGAATATAGAAAATAGAGCATGGCAAGGCAATTAGGGGCAATTACCTTAAACTTAGATGATAGGTCTCTTTTTAGCCTTTCAGAATGAAAGGGTCTATCCTTGCCATAAGAGGGCAAGAGGCCTTTCGTTTGGAGGTAGAAGGGTCATCGAATTATCATTCGCTCAAAGACTGACCCATGCCATAGAGAGGCAGGTAGTCTAAGGGGAAGGATCAGAATAGCCTTTCGTAGGCAACCAGAAGATACCTCAGCCTTTTCCGTAGGCAACTTTCGAGGGTCGAGGTCATGTTAGTGTATCGAAGGCAGCATCATTAGGGACCATGACCTTTAATCGAGGCAACATGGCTGAGGTATCCTCGTATTCGAGGGACTGGCTATTCTGCACAAAATACAAGGCAACAAGGCAACAGGCAACAAGGCAACAGGCAACAAGGCAACAGAGAGGTTACCCAAGAGTGTGCGTGTGTGCATCAATCACGTGATTATATTCAAGTATATTATCTTGTAAAATTAGTGATTCTATGTTCGATTCGAAGTTACACTCCCTAGATTACTAACCACGCAGTTTAACAGAAATAATTAACAAATATGGGGGAGGGAAATTGTAACCAACGGATCCCTTAATAAGGTTTGACATAAGTAATAATAAACAAAGAAAAATATCAAGGTTAGGGTTTTAGGGTTACCAAAACGCGTAGCCTTGGCGGTCAACAAACCCTGAAAATTGAAAAGGAGAGAATAAACAGAAGAGGGTGAGTGTATGGCTAATTCAGTGAGAATTAAAGTTAACCCTAACTTAATAAAAAATGTCCAAGAGAAATTAAATATGAATAAGAAACTTAGCTTCGAATTTGATCTGATAGGGTTGGCAGTCGGGAGAGATCTCAGGGTTAACCCTGAAAAAGGCAAAGGCAAAAAGGAAGGATGAAGGCAAAGCAACCCTAATTTTTTAAAAGGAAACCAAATAAAATTTAACTTAGAATGAATAAAATACTTAACTCCGCGTTTTGGATCGTGCGCATAATCGGAGGATCTTTGAAGAGTAGACCTGAAAAGGCATAAGAAGAAAACATTCAGTGTAAGGCATGATCTTCGTAAACCCTGATTAGGGTACGAATTAAATAAGAAAATAATTTAATCAATTATTGGTCTGACGACCTAATTAATTAAATCGAGTCGAGAAAATAGAATTAAATATGAAATATATATTTTTTAGAATTTTTTATGAATTAAAACAGAATAAAGATGTATTTTATAAATAATTAAATGTAATTATATGAAAGCAAATAAACATATAAATATAATAATTTAAATAAAAATATAATAATAAATGTTAATTAATCAAATATGAATTTAATAATTTAAATAAATAAATAAATTAAATAATATAAAATGAATGTAAAAAGGTTTTATGATAACCATAATTGTTTTATTAAAATAAAGAAAAGAAAAAGAAAATAGATAACATATATATATATAATAAAAAAATAAAAGGCTGTGTAATTAAAATTAAAAAAAAAACTCTGGAAAACTTAACTTTTATTCCAGTGTGGCGCGCGTGTGCGGTCTACCATGCGCCTGCAGGCTGAGCTTCGTTGGATCGACTGGCGAGACGGATGGATGGCCAGGATGACGAGGGAACACCATAACATGTGTTTCATAATGCATTGGATCCACCTGGAAACTAAAACATGCGCGCGCCAAAAAGGTTTTGAATGGGCCAATCGGACGATGACGCGTAGTCATCTTCTTCCCTCAACCGTCGTGTTAGCTCTGGTTCATACCTTTACCAACGGACGGTTCCGTAGCCGTAGCCCTGCAGTTTACGAATACGAGCAAACGAATACAAAAATTCTTCGCGAGGCCACCTTTATGTTCGTCTGGGCCTCACGAGTTCAACCATGGTCTCAATTTGACCTAAAAGTACCTGTACTGGGAAACTCTAAAACGAAACCCTAGCATTTGTTAATGGCATAACTCGATACAAGTAGGTAAACAATGAATTATTCATCCAGAAACGTTCAGTGCACTATAACAAACAATATGATGCCATAAAAACATGTTTATATGCCGTGAATTAAAGGGATTGAGTTTGAAAATTTCATGACATACCTGGGTTTACAGGAGGCAAATCGGGGGGTGTTGCTTGCGTGCAGTGATCCCAACAGGTTCGGAATGCGTCTGTGAATCTTTTGGGATGCTTGGAACGGCTTGAATCGCACTCTAACTCCAAATTCGTTCTTGACTTGTTCTTGAAGTTTAAGAACAAAACTAGGGCTCTTGGAGGCAGAAAATCGTGACCTAATGCTCTGAATGAGTTCTATTCTTATAGAAGTGCAAATTAGGTTAACAAAATTGCCTTGAATCTTTTTAAATCTTTGTTTGCCATTTAAGAAATTTGATTGAAAACTTTGGGAAATATATTTCTAAATTTGTCCAAACTCAATCTTTTCTTCATACACTTGCTTTGCACGAATTTGTAGTGTTTATTGGATATCTTGATGATTAATGATGATTGAAATTTGGAGGAAAATCAAATCTTTAATTTTCTCTTTGAATTTTTGATTTATGTTAATTTTTAAATGAATAAAAAAATCCATATAAAATTAAATAAATGTTAAAAATTCGTGGCATTTGAACTTGGGGCCTTGGGTAACTTGTGGATCAAGCTTGGATCATAATAACTTGGGCCTCTTTGTAAAAATCTTCAAATTCTTTCACATTTTTCCCTCCAAAATAGCTCAACTTTGACAAAGCCTATTTCTCTCAATTTTTGAGATATGGAAGTGTTATAAGACTTTTTAGAAACCTTAGAGAGTCCTCTAACCAGTGTCCTTGGTCTCATATCAAAATCATTTTCCATGCTCCTTGTGTGTCCTTTTGAAAAAAGTGACTTTTTGTTGACTTTTTGAAAATGACCTATAATATTTTAGTCCATATCTCTCAAATGAAGCATTTTTAGACTTGGCATGTGAGAGACAAAATTGTAGAGAATCAAATTTCCATCAAAATGAGCTTTGGATGGAAAATTTCTGATGTTTCATGTGAGAGCTATGGCTGGTCAAAGTTCAGTTGACTTTTCCTGTACAAAACCCTAATTTAGAAACTTTTTGATTTGTTGATTTTTGGTCTTTCCTTGATGAACCATGATCAATTCTTGATCAAATGGTGAATGATACTTTAATATGAGGATCTTGACAAAAAATCAGGAGTTCTGACTTTGTTTTGACCACAGTTGACTTTTAGGTCAAGATAGTCGACTATTGATTTTCTGAACAGTTGAGTGACCATTCCTTTGCATTGAGCCTTGATACTTGTCATAGAGATAGTGTGAAATGTATTGAGCCATATGAGATGTCTTGGAGCCATTGATTCACTGATTTTCTTTTGAATGAATCAAACCCTAGTTTCAGAGCCTTGTATAAGAGAGTGTGTTTAGGAGCATTGTGTTTTGATTTGCATTTGAATAGGAGAAAATGTATGGGCAAATTTTGGGGTATGACAGCGTAGATCTGGCATTTGTGACACCTCTTTGCATACTGGTAGCAATCTGACTCCATTGTCAGCCAATAATACCCTGCTCTCAGTATTTTCCTTGTCATGGCGTGTCCATTGGTGTGAGTATCAAAGGAACCTTCATGTATTTCTCTCATGAGTGTTTCTGCTTCTTTCTTTTCAACGCATCTGAGCAGAACCATGTCGAAATTTCTCTTGTACAGAACATCTTCATTCAGGAAGAATCTGCCAGCTAACTTTCTCAAAGTCTTTCTATCTTTCTTTGATGCCCCAAGAGGGTACTCTTGTCTCTGAAGAAAGTTTTTGATGTCGTGATACCACGGTTTGTCGTCGATGATCGCTTCTACTGTGAAAACATGAGCGGGCCTATCCAGGCGCATAACATCGATCTGAGGAATGTCATTCCAATGATTTATCCTAATCATGGAAGAGAGCGTGGCTAATGCATCAGCCAAGTTATTTTCTTCACGAGGAATGTGATGAAAATCTACCCTATCGAAGAATGGTAACAATCTTCTCGCGTAGTCTTTGTAAGGGATTAGCCCAGGTTGGCGTGTTTCCCATTCTCCTTTGATTTGATTGATGACCAAAGCAGAATCTCCATATACATCCAAGTGTTTGATTCTTAGATCCATGGCTTCTTCGAGACCCATGATGCAAGCTTCATATTCGGCCTCATTGTTTGTGCATTTGAAAGTTAATCTGGCGGTAAATGGAATATGGGTACCCTGAGGTGTAACAATGATTGCCCCAATTCCTCGTCCATAAGCATTGACAGCTCCGTCAAAGATTAAGCCCCATTGGGATCCTATCTCAGGTCCTTCGTCTGGTAGTGGCTCGTCATAATCTTTCATCTTAAGGTACATGACGTCCTCGTCTGGAAAGTCAAAACTGGTTGATTCATGACCATTGAGTGGGTGGTGAGCCAGGTGCTCAGCTAGAATGCTTCCTTTCACGGCTTTCTGTGTGTGATACTCAATGTCATATTCTGATAACAACATCTGCCAACGGGCAATTCTCCCAGTCAAGGCAGGCTTTTCAAAGATGTACTTGATTGGATCCATATGGGAGATCAAACAAGTAGTATGTCGAATCATGTACTGGCGGAGACGTTTGGCAGCCCAGGCCAACGCACAACACGTCTTCTCGAGCATGGAGTAGCGGGATTCACAGTCAGTGAATTTCTTGCTCAGGTAGTAGATGGCATGCTCTTTTCTCTTTGTCTTGTCTTGCTGTCCAAGGACACAACCCATGGAATCTTCTAAGACGGTTAGGTACATTATCAAAGGTCTTCCTTCCACTGGAGGAGACAAGATGGGTGGTTCGAGCAAATATTCCTTAATGCTGTCGAACGCTTTCTGACAATCGTCTGTCCAGACGCAACTTTGATTTTTCCGTAGAAGTTTGAAAATTGGAGCACAAGTTGCAGTCATGAGATATATGAATCTCGAGATGTAATTCAGACGTCCAAGAAATCCTCTAACTTGTTTCTCGGTTCTGGGTGAAGGCATTTCTTGAATTGCCTTGAATTTGTCTGGATCCACTTTAATTCCTCGTTTGCTGACGATGAAACCAAGGAGTTTTCCTAAGTAGACACCAAAGGTACACTTGTTGGGATTCAGGCGAAGCTGAAACTTCCGTAAGCGTTGAAATAACTTTGTCAGATTCTGTATGTGATCTTCCTCATTCTCTGATTTGGCAATCATGTCGTCCACATACACTTCCACTTCCTTATGCATCATGTCATGGAAAAGTGTAGTCATGGCCCTTTGATAAGTTGCCCCTGCGTTCTTTAGTCCAAAATGCATAACACGGTAGCAGAATGTTCCCCAGGGGGTGATGAAAGCTGTTTTCTCCATGTCTTCGGGCGCCATCATGATCTGGTTGTATCCTGAAAATCCATCCATGAATGAGAAAAATTTGGATTTTGCTGTACTGTCTACCAACATGTCAATATGTGGTAAAGGAAAGTCATCCTTGGGGCTAGCTTTGTTCAAATCTCTGTAGTCGACGCACATGCGGACTTTTCCGTCTTTCTTAGGAATGGGAACAATGTTAGCTAACCACTGAGGGTATTCTGAAGTGACGAGGAAACTAGCGTTGATCTGCTTTTGAACTTCCTCTTTGATTTTCATGGCCATTTCTGGATGAGTTCTTCTCAATTTTTGCTTGAGCGGAGGGCATTCTGCTTTTAACGGTAAGTGATGCTCCACTATACTGGTATCCAACCCTGGCATATCCTGATAAGACCAAGCGAAGACATCTGAAAATTCTCTGAGCAGTTGTATCAAACTCTCTCTGATCTCTGAACTGAGCGAAGCTCCAATCTTAACCTCTTTTCTGTTTCCATCGGAACCAAGGTTAATGATCTCTAGAGGCTCACTGTAGGGCTGAATGGCCTCTTCCTTTTGTTGAAGTAACCGTGAAATTTCCTTTGATATTTCTTCGTCTTCTTCTTCCTCTGCCTCGAATACAGGAAACCCAAAGCTTGGAGAAGTCATACGGTCGCACGTTTCAACGGGGTATTTTATGATTAATCTGCATATGTTTGATAAGTTTTATTTAGACAACGAGGGAAGACTCGGTGTATGCAGTTAATGGAATTTTTGATGTTTTTTAGGGTGTTTTTTAGGATTACCAATTTCCGAAAAAAGAAAAGGAAAAACTAACGAAGGAACAAAATGACATTTTATTTATTGACAGTCATTTCTTGAAACAAAGACCCTATAAAACAAAACTCTATTGCTTTGGGCGAAGCAAAGAGGGACATTTTCCTAAGAAATAGTAAAATGCAAAGCCCTATGAAACATCTCTTCACCCTGGGCTATGGTGAGAGGACAAAATAACGGTGAAAGTTCCTACTTAGGAGTGCGAACAACAGTTGAAACTTCAACAGCCGTCCAATAGTGGCGAACCCCATTGTGCACTAAGTAATCTGGAACCTTAGGCTTAAGCTGGCCTGTGGTAGGTCTTGATTTACCAACCACTGTCTTTGCAACACTCAGACGATCTTCTTCTACTTCAGCAGACTTAGCGGTGTGAGCATACCCATTTCCAAGTGGAGTACGTCGGTTTTTCTTTTGAGGAAACTTCCAATCTTCTGAATGGAGAGACTCGTTGTCGGAGACACTTTCGAGATCATCCTCTTCTGTATTTTGGTCTTGCTCTTCTCCCAAGATGGCATTGACTAGATATGTATACTCTAAATCCGTAGCCTCGGAAGGTGACTTGGGGATATAATCCTCAATGATGACTTCACCAGATGCTGATGATGAATAGCAAGGGTTATATATCTCTTTTGGCTGAGAGAGGTACTCATAATCAATGTTCCATCCAGTTGGAACAATGTCTTCAAGAGAGATTCTTGAACTTTCAGGAGCGGAGTATTTCACCATGTAGTCGAATTTTCCGCTTGGTTCTCCTAATGTATCCCAAGTTTCTTCGGGGATAGGAGAAACTTCTTCTGATGAACCATGACTTCTGGTGGTGAAGCTGTTAGTAACTTCTTCACTGCTTGGTTGAGTCTTATTTCCAAATCCTTTAGTTGGATAACAGCAAGGTGAATCAGACTCTGATAGGGAGACGTATCCTGCTTTGTTAAGATAGGATAGCCATTCCTCTTCATCGGTGTTTTCCGTACCGATGGTATTGACTGTTTGTTGAACAGGTTGAAGAAAACCTCCACTGCAGAAAGTTTCTTGAATTAGGAGAACTACCTCAATTCCTGGAACAGCCTTTGATGATGTTGGAAAAAATCCCACTCCTGTTCTGTTTTTGTTGTTGGTAGGAATCTCAATGTGCCCCCAACCACTGGTAGTGCCATCCTTTACAACTTGGATTGCATCTTTGTATGAAGAGATAGACGCTGCTTTCTCTTTTCCTCTTTGCTTGTCCAAGGAAAGTGCTTGGAATTTAGTTCCAACAACTTCTTTTGGTTCTATGTCAGAGAATGATGACAGGTTGCTGACGATCAAAGCTCGTTCTCCACATACAGTTACCAATTTGTCATCTCTTATGAACTTCAGTTTCTGATGAAGTGTTGAAGTAATTGCCCCAGCCTCATGAATCCATGGGCGACCTAGCAAACAACTGTATTGTGCCGGGATATCCATAACTTGGAAAGTGATTTTGAACGTCTGAGGTCCAATAGTTATGGGAAGATCCACTTCTCCGAAAACTGACTTTCTTGATCCATCAAATGCTTTGACGATGACGTGACTGTTCCTCAATGGGTAATCTTTGAAAGATAATATTGATAATGTTGATTTTGGCATGACGTTGAGAGAGGATCCATTGTCTATTAGGACTCCTGTGAGTACATCACCCATGCAGCTAACTGAGATGTGAAGTGGAAGGTTATGGTCCACTCCTTCTTCAGGAAGATCTTCGTCACAGAAACTCAGGCTAGTTCCCGCGGAAATGTTGGCAATGATACTGTTGAATTGTCCTACAATAACACTTGGTTTTTCGAAAGCTTGTTCCAAAACTTTCTGTAGAGCTTCCCTATGAGCTTCAGAACTCAATAGTAGGGAAAGAACATATATCCTAGATGGAGTATGTAGCAGCTGGTCTACAATGTTGTATTCACTCCTCTGGATTAACTTCAAGATCTCATCATTTTCTTTCGCTTGAACAGCATTGGTCGGATGATTGTCTTGCCTATGTGGCACTTCTTCAGAAGGCTTTTCCACATTTTCTGTTGTTCTGTTGAAGACCCATCCACTTCTGGTGACTCGACTAACATCAACAATGTTGACAACAGACGGTAATGGTATTTCCTTACCATTTTCAATGAATGTAGCATTGTACTTGTATGGTATAGCCTTGTCAGACTCATACGGTACAGGACCTGGTAGGTAGATGACTAACGGAGCAATTTCTGTCTTCCTACTGTCATACTTGACTTGCGTTGGTTCAACTTGATTAATTTGAGGAGATACGGTAAAGACTTCGTCATCTTCTCTGTTGGCAAGAACTGTAATGGTATTATCGTCCATCAGTTTCTGAATGTCGTTACGAACGCGCAAACAACCTTGTGAATTTCTTCGACAAATTCTGCATCTGCTGTAAGGATGGAAATCCGGTCCAAAGTAGGCAAGTCCATTTAAAGTTTTATGGAACCTGACTACCGATCCTTCGAGATCTTCAACTTTGTAGATTTTGTATTCTCCAGGACATCCTTGAACCATGTTGATGTCGTGCTCAGTTTTGACTCGAATATGTTGAATCCATCCTAAGTCCATTTGTTCTTGTAATGCAGCTTGAACTACAGCACATCCTTGATTATTCTTTGGACAAATTTCGCATGTGAAGTAGTTGTGAGGTGGTACATGACCATATCCAGCTTGTCTAGCGTGCATCTTGACAAGATTTTCCCCTATCTGACGAATGTCGTAGATTTGAATGACATTGGGGTGTTGATCTATCAGATTCACTGAAGCTTCTTTATGCTGCGGCAAAGGATTTGCTCGGACGTTAGGATTAGTATCTTTGAAGGATAGTGTCGCTACCGCGAAAAATGGATCAGAGTCGCCACTAATATATTTATCCCATCGAGGGAAAGGAATACCAGGAAACCTAACTCAGAACAAGAACAAGGTCTTTCGACCAGAGAATCTAGGCACGGGAGTCGGTTACGCAAGGGGAAGGTGCTAGCACTCCTCACGCCCATCGTACTCGATGGTATCCACCTATGTTTGTTTCTATCTAAAGGATGTATCTATGTCTAAACCTAAATGCGAATGAATGCAAAAGAAATACGGGGAAAAGAAGGAATTATTTACAAGCGTGCTCGCTTAGGCCCCGCGACCCAATGCCTACGTATCCCTTACAAGGAATCAGAGCGACCGTAGTTCGGCTCAATATTTTCTATGTTTTTGTGTTTTTTAGTTGAACAGAGGTTAAAGTCGCATTCCACGATGCTCGACCTTTGGAGACTTACACGCCTAATTATGGAATGGATTCAACATGTTCTTAAGAATGCCACGAGGGCGAGAGATAGAAGAGAGTTTGAGTGTTTCGAGGAAATCCCTAAGGCAAGGGAAACTCGAGTTACTCTTTGGTTTGTGTCTTTTAGAATTTGGGAACTTACGCCCGAATGGTTCCCTAAAGCAAGGGAGATCCAGGCACTCGAATGATTCCCTAAAGCAAGGGAGATTCAAGCTTCCATTCCCTTTTTAATGATTTTCACTTTTTATTAATGTTTTTTAAGTATTTTCTTTGTATTTTTTAATGGGATTTTTATTTTGAGTATTTATTAGATGTTTTAATGTTGTAAAAGAAAAGGAATGAGAAAAAGGGGGGACTAGCCTATTTTCTAAACCTAGAGTTATTATTCAAAGGGGAAATTCTAAGTCTAAGCTATGCTTATCAAGTCTAAAAATATACACAAACAATATCAATTAAAAGAAATTAAAGTCTAATTAGAAGTCAAGAATTAAAATCTAAACTAAACATGGAAATATTCACAAGCAATTTTTGTATTATGTTGAAACTATTTTTGAGAATTAAAACTAAAAAAACTATGTGTTTTTATTATTTAACAACCAATCAAAATTAAAGAAATTCAACTATTAAAATTCTAAAAAACTAAGTATTCATAAAATTCTAATTGAATAGAAAAATATTTTTTGTCATTTATCTTATTTAAGCAAAAATCAATTAACAAGTAAAAGAATATAAAAGAAAACTACTATTTTTATTTGCTTTTATATAGTCAGCTGGAGGTGTATCAGTAAAAAGAAAATGAACTAAATCTATGTTATAGCATGCACTGGGCCTACAGTGAAGGGAGTAGAAAACGAAATTATCAAGCCCAATCAATAAAATCACGCGCAGTGTTAATAAAATGGGTGTACAGTTCGGTAAATCACATCTCCAGCCCAAGTATCAATTGAAATCAAAGCCCAATTTATTTACTTCACTTTGCATCATTTTCATTTTTATTATTCCACATACCACAGGCCTGCACTAAGGTATTTGTATCCATAAATGAACATGATATCAACTGGTCACAGAAACTTAAGTCACTACATGACAAGGAAATTATCTTGACCAATTAAAACTCAACAACGCACAAGCCCATGATTATAATACAACGAAATTGCCAAGAAATGGGAAAAACGGACCAACTGCAGCGTGCCACGTAAGCTGACGGAGAGGGAATATAAAACGAAATGCAGACGCCGAAGAGAAGCTCCGGTCGTCTTCTCCGGTTGCACCACCACCGGCGTGGCCTCGACACGCCCAGAAACGAACGCATCCACCACTGTCCAACTCGGATTTTCGTGCTGAGCACGAATCCGGTGTTAGTTTCCCTTAACTCTTCCTCTATCTTTCATACCGAAGCCAAACTCAAAGCTCTAAACCACTTAAACCTCACCTCAGAGAGATTGAACACTAACAAAACAACTCCATCATATGCGCTAAATTCATACACAGTATTCATACTCAAAAGAAGCAACCAACTCTCAACATGAATCAAGAATGAGATTATGCAAAAACAATATGCAACATACAATATGCCCTAATATGTTCAACTATCATGCCGAGAAAGATCAGAAACACGCGCCTGAATGATTCTTGGATCAAAGTTTAAGAGAACCTCTACAAGTCGCTTCCTTGATTCTTGATGCTAAAACTCAAAGCGAATTCATTCTTCCGGGAAATACACTCAGAGGCTTTTGTATGGTTTAGATGTGGTCGAATCTTGGAGATAACTGACGCGAGGAGATTGAGAAAGAGTGAAGATTAATGATGAGGACGATGATTATATAGAGTTCCGATGAGAGTTATGAGTTTTCTTTGATGATTGTTGAAGGTGATGACGATTCGTGTTGGAGGTACATGAATGGTGGTGATTGATGAAGATGATGGAGATCCGAAATGAAGAAGATGCTGATTGATATGGAAGGTGAAGTTTTGTTGGTGGTGAGAATTTGTTGTGGTGGCCGGAGTTAGTTGTTTCAGTTGGTTATGGTGGCCGGAGTTAGTTGTTTCAGTTGGTTATGGTGGCCGGAGGTGGTTGATGAGAGAAGAAGATGTGAGAGGAGAGGAGAGAGAGTGAGAGGAAGAAGAGAAGAGTAAAGGGAAAGAGGAAGAAGAGAAGAATAATGAGAGCGTCCATGTGTGATTTGTGAGGAGTATGAGATTATATAGGTGAGTGCATGGAATATATTGTGTTATGGTGTGGATGATGGTAGCTGATATTTTCCTCATGCTTTCATATTGCAGCAATGATGCATGGCTGGTTTGTAGTAATGCAAATGCTTTCTCCATATGTTAATAAGATTCACGTTGCATGCATTTGAAATGATGACTATAAAGCCTTCAAAAGTCACCATGAAGATGACTTGGATATGTTTGAAGTGTTTCAAGAAACCTGTCAGAATTTTAGTTTCCATCAACATTGGATCTTCAACTTTAGGCTCTTGTGTCTCTTAATCCATGCTTCCAATAAGAAAACCACCAACTAGAAAGTCGTAGTCCTCTATGAAATGAACAATTTTGCTTTTGGGGTTTTCTGGAAATGATGCTTGGGAATGCAAGAAAAAAGGCCCTAAACATGTTGACACGCAATAATCCTCGCACGCGCGCGTAACTCAGTTCTAGCTTGAGGCTTTTGTCCAAATGCGCTTCCCAACAGCGTGACTTTGAGAACACATATCTTGGCAATCACATAGCCAAAATTCTCGATCTTAAGCTCTTTGGAGAGAGGACATGGAATATAACAACTTGATGCTGGAACCGGATTGAGAATGTGCTTGTAATTCCTTAAAATTGGATTTGAAAATGTCCCACCAAGTGCTCGATCAAATGTTGCGCGCGTGCCCAGAGTTTGTGCCCACGTCCTTGCCACAACGTGAATTTGTTAGGGTATGACTTTGGTGACTTGTATCTTGATCCACACTCAACCAAAATCAATTATTTTCATCCCATTAGATAGGGGGCATGGTAGAGAATAGATTGGTGTGGGTATTGATTCAAGAAGATACTTGTAGCTCTCTTAATCGTGTCATGAATATGACACACCATGTGCTTGTGGAAATGCTTGCGTTGTGCCTTGAAAAGTGTCCAGCACCATGACTTGCACAAATGTGGTTCTTCAAACTTCCAGTTCTTATAACTTTTGATCCAAGCCTCAATTGAGAAATTGCCCAACTACATAGTTGTAGAGGGCTATGAAATGAACATTTTTCATGTTGAGCTTGTCTTGAAATAATGCCATATTCCACGTGTAAACTAGTGCTGAAGTGGACTGCTCAGCCAATTCCAATTCTTCAAATTTTTTCTAAGTATTATGACTTTCCTTTTATGGCAAATTCCAAATTTCAACTAACTTCCATTTTTGGTAACTTTGACAAACCTTTGATTTTATTATATTTTGTTGACTTTCTTTGACCGATTTTTTCCCAAAAGTCCATATTTGACAGTTGACTTTGACTTTGACCAAAAAGTCAACATTTCCTGATTTTTCCGATTCCAGATGAATTTCCCGATTAATCCGTTTCTGATCCATTCTCAATCAATTTCCGAACAATGAACTCCCGTAAATGTTTCTTCAAGGCAACCACATTTCAAACTCAAAATCATCTCCTGATTAAATCTTGACCAAAAAGTCAACACGGTTGACTTTGGTCAAAACCCTAATTTGAAAAACCCTGATGAACTTGAGATTTGTATCTTTTAACCAGAGCTTTGACTCGGAGAGAATGAAACCCTGATTTTTAGGAGAACTTCAGTGGAAATGGGGCCGTACTATCAGACTTCAAATCTTCCCTTATATTTTATCAGGAATTTCTTCTGCAGGAGCTCTTTTCTTATCAATTTTGGATAGTAACCATGATATGGATGAATGTAATGGATGAACGGCCTAGATGAGGTATGCACATGAATGTAATGTGAAGGCCAATTGGGGAATAAATAAGTGGGCAAATTTTGGGGTGCAACAGCTGCCCCTATTCAATCTGCTTGGACCTGAATGTATGAACGACACAAATTTGAGACATTTGAGGTGTAAGTGGATTGAATACCCAAAAGTACCATCAAAATTTGCATTCCGTGGTAAATCCAATAGTGTTGAATGTTATCAAAGGATACCAGCTGAAGGTGGATCTTAAATAGATTGCTAACCTTAGTTAGACTTTGAACAAAAGAGACGTAGCCGTGGGACGACTCTTAAAGGAAGAAACCAGCCGTAGGGGAATCTACCAAAATGCTAACCTTAGTTAGACTTTGAACAAAAGAGACATAGCCGTGGGACGACTCTTAAAGGATGAAACCAGCCGTAGGGGAATCCGATCCTGATTGCTAACCTTAGTTAGACTTTGAACAAAAGAGACGTAGCCGTGGGACGACTCTTAAAGGATGAAACCAGCCGTAGGGGAATCCGATCCTGATTGCTAACCTTAGTTAGACTTTGAGCAAAAGAGACGTAGCCGTAGGACGACTCTTAAAGGATGAAACCAGCCGTAGGGGAATCCGATCCTGATTGCTAACCTTAGTTAGACTTTGAACAAAAGAGACGTAGCCGTGGGACGACTCTTAAAGGATGAAACCAGCCGTAGGGGAATCCGATCCTGATTGCTAACCTTAGTTAGACTTTGAGCAAAAGAGACGTAGCCGTAGGACGACTCCAAAAGGAAGAAACCAGCCGAAGGGGAATCTACCAAATTGCTAACCTCAGTTAGACTTCAAAGAGACACAGCCGTAGGGTGACTCAACAAAGATGAAACCAGCCGTAGGGGAATCCGATCCTGATTGCTAACCTTAGTTAGACTTGAAAGAGAGACGTAGCCGTAGGACGACTCCAAAAGGAAGAAACCAGCCGTAGGGGAATCTACCAAACTGCTAACCTTAGTTAGACTTCAAAAAAAGAGACACAGCCGTGGGGTGACTCTAGATCTGAAAAGGTATGCCAATAATCGTTGGACTTTATTGAGGAGGTCTAGTAATGACTAGACTCTATGGGGATGTTAATAACACTGAATTTGAAGGCGGTGCCAATAACCATTGGGCTTGACTGAAAGAAAGGCTAGTGACAACTAGAATCAATCAGGGGATGCTAGTAAATACTGGGCTTTCAAGAAGATATTGATGCTTGCGAAGCATAAGAATTACATGGATCCCTCAGGCCAAAGGCGGGGTGTAACCCTTCAAGGGTGACAATCATTCGAATTGCCACACACATAGTATGGATTTCAAATGATTGAAAAATGAGATGGGTTGAATGCCCACCCTCATTCGCACTCTGTTATGCACGCGGCATGCAGGAAAATAACCAAAACAAGACTAGTAACGACTAGACTCGACACGCGAATGACAGTAACCACTGAACATTCACAGAGATGTTGATGCTTGCGAAGCATAAGAGTTACATGGATCCCTCGGGCCAAAAGGCGGGGTGTACTCTTCAAGAGTGGCATTCATTCGAGTTGCCACACACCAAGTATGATTACCCAAATGATTAAAAAATGAGATGGGTTGAATGCCCACCCTCATTCGCACTCTAATCTGCATGCAGCATACGGGAAAATAACCAAGGCCAACTTGCAAGAAGCAAGAGATATCCCTTATGCAAAAGGCAGTAAGAGGACTCACAAAAAGTGAACACAAAGAGAGGACTGGTGACGACCAGACTCTATTAGATGATGCCAGTAAACACTGGTCTTTGAAAGAGGTATTGTTATTCACGAAACATAAGAACTACATGGTTCCCTCAGGCCAAGAGGCGGGGTGTAATTCTACAAGGGTGACAATCATTCGAATTGCCACACACAAAGTATGGGTTATTCAAATGATTGAGCTCAGCAAACGGGAAATAACCAAAGAGACAATGATCTTGACGAAGAATGACTTTGTATTCAATCCACACTGGAGGGAGAAAGTGAGACTTCTTTTGGGGATATATTACTTTGTGCTCTTGGGGTACACACAAACTTGGCTTATGCATGTTTGATATTTTTTTTTCATGGCGTAATGCTCCATATTTATGGAAATGCTACGCGATTTTGTAGATGCAATGTGAATGCAATGGTTACTATATGCAGAGATAACGAGGGTCCTTTAGAGAATATTCCGTTGACTTGTCGATCGAGCTTCGTCTCTGACCTCGGGAGAGGTAAACACCAGGGAGAATCCCCTTAGTGTTAAGAACTCTGTGGGGGTGCCAATAGACATTGGACTTTAACTTGCAAGATATGCTTCTTCGTCGACTTGAAGAATAACTTCTGACTTCTCACCATGTGCCATAGCTCGGAGAATTTTTGGCTTGAGGAGATTCCCTCAATTTACCATATCGGGGATGAGAACCCTAATGAGGAACCATTGTTAAGAGGATTGGAACAACTCCGAGGAGAAATAAACTCCTATTCGTGGGGAATGGAGCAAACTTTCAGGAGAAATAAACTCCTATGCTCGGGGAGAGATTTTTTTTCAGGAGAAATAAACTCCCATGCTCGAGGAACGGAACCAACTCTCAAGAGAAATAAACTCCTATGCTTGGGGAGAGAGTAACTTGAGGCATCTTGCTAGGGGGAAGTATTATGATACTCATCCATTTTGTGATGGCTAACTGCACTTTACAAGTGAGTAGCGTTTCCTTCAATACAAACCAAAATATTGTGCCCCAGGCTGCCTAACTTACGAAGATATTTGTCTCAAAAGGATCTCTACACCACCATTACTTGAGAAAATTCTACCCCAGCATATTCAAGTGTTTGAAATGGTCCTTCTTGATCAACGGGTCCTTGAAGAGATTTGTCAAATCTCGAAGTAACTGCCCCAGATTGAGTGAGCTTGAGAGATTCCTCGACGTCACTACCTCAGATTGGTCGAAATCAAGAGAGAGATTCCTCGTCGTGATCGACCCAGATTGATTGAATTTGAGATGTCAAACCTCGATTTGCTTTTCCCAGATAGGCTGAACTCACGAGAGAGATTCCTCATCGTGACTGCCCCTAATTATGTACATCTTATCAGAATCCTTGAGTTTACTTCCCTTAAGTCAACCAGACTATGGAAACAACTTTATCACGCTCAATGGAGTTTTCAAACTCTTCTCCACAGGGTACTTAATCAAAATGCATATACTCAAAAGAGTATTCAGACTTCTCCCCTCAGGATGATCAATCAAAGAAGGTATCAACTGATTATGCTCAATGGAGTCTTCAGGCAACATGCCCCTTGATATCAGTCTCTGAAATGATTTCTTTTTACTCTAAGGAGTTCTCAAGTCTCTTTTATTTTGACATGATTAAGCTCTTCATGGATTCTCATCATGGAAACTTCCTCGATGTTTAAGCAAATGTTTTGTATGCAAAAGAATGTTGATTATAAGAATGATAATTCTAATGCAAAGCCTATGCTAGTCTTGAAGTTTAAAAACTTTTTATGCAATGAGGTGGCCACCTCTTGTGAATGAAATGTAAAGCGAGCATACAATACCAACATAGATATGTGTTACGCTTCATTGGGAGTCAGTTAAACGCTATCTCAATGGAGTGCGTCTCCAAAATAAACCCTACATCAATTAGGACTTTTAAGGGTTGTAACTTGGCCAAGTTCATGGTTTTCAGAAACAATGGATTTTTAGGCTCAAAAATCATTTGGTACCCACCCCTTCGTGATGTTCTCCATTCCTATATTCAGTTAACTCAACATGAGTGTTCGTCCCTCACAAGGAATTTTAAGATGGTTGAGGAATCAATGAGGTTTTTTCGGACATGGCAGTCGCTCACCTTTTATTCTTTTGATTCATTATCACACGACTTTGTTCTCGCTTTATTTTCACCATCATTTTTCTTTTTATTGCTATATATTTTTCTTTTCATCACTTTTTTTCTTTTTTTTTACTCTCTTTTTTTTTGTTGAACAAGTCGTGTGACCTCGCATTGTCTTTGATTCATTGGAAGTGATTGCGACTGCCTCATTATTTAGTTGATGATGGATTACCATTGTGGCATCGTCATCTTTTGACCTCTTGATAGGTGAAGGATAACCATCACGGTTTTGCATTTCCTCAACCTTTTGAAGGATAACCATTGTTGTATCCTTAGATACATACCCTTTATGATTTTTGAACACTCGGTCAGATTAACTGAACACTACCCTGCCCCAGGGTTAAAAAATAAGGGTTTTTTCCAGAAAAGGAACTCCTACTTCAAGGCTCAAAGGGGTTAACGAGGGTCTATCTCCCTTATATCTCCGGTGTTTGGGGATTTGAAACAATGCATGTACATCCTCAGTAGGGTTTTATTCAAAAACACACGATTAGAGATTTTGCATTTTTTATCATCATTCTCCCTCCGCTCGTTGCCTAAGCAAGATATTAGTAAAGTTGGTATTGTGATGCCAAAAACCTTTTTATGAGTGAAAACGAATGGATTACTTCAAGACAAACATAAACAGTGCATTATGGTTTTCATTCAGAAATTAACAAATTTTTACATGCAATCAATGCTTAAACAAACAATGAAATATTACCAATGAGAATGCAATAAAGATTTTAAATGAATGCCATTGTTGAGGAGACTTGACTCCGTATGGACTTATTGCTCTTGAATGCTTTATGTAGCTTTGATACCCCATTGAGACTTCAATATAAGCATAAACCTCTTGGAGTGGACGTGGTTGTTCTGAAATCAACGAGGACTTGAATTCTGCCTTTGAGTGTCCTACCAAATTCAGTTGAATGGCTAGGTGCCCCAGCATGGTAGCCACTTAGCATTATCATATGTTCTTTCCACACACTTTAGATTACTTCCTAGAAGAACATTCCAACAAAGGCGTACAAGAATGGTGCATTTTTTCCTTACTTTAGGGATTCGAGCGATGCAAATAGTGCAAAGCTCAAGATAAGAATATGTCTTGCTTATCCCTCGGTCGGGAGCCCCAAATATAGGTGCTAGAATAGTAATCACCATCATAAATGGAAGAACTTTGTATAGTCATCAAACTCAAGAGAGCAATATGTGGTAAGGAAGACCCACAACATAAATCTTAACCAACTGAGATTCTAACCAGCAGGGAAGTAATTGGACACAGGGCATTAGAATTACATCAGTCTGCTTCCCATATTATTTCTGTCTCATATTCTTTCTATCTCTATTGACGAGCAAAGGCCACTGAGAAGAAAATTCTGGGAAGAGATGACTCATGATATGAAGCAACAGCTTGAGAACGAGAAATGCCTCTGCAGAACACTCTTGATTATCACATGGCAAAATATTCTGACAAAATTGCACAAAAATTTGTAATGCTTTAGGGATTCGAGCAATGTGAATGGTGCAATGCTCAAGATAGACAATGTCTTGCTTATCCCTCGATCGGGAGCCCCAAGCAATTTCCACATATGTACAAGAGATGATTATCACTTTTACTTGCACGCCCAACCCATTCGGAGTGAGCATAAATGACCTTTGCAATTCTTGATATCAGGCACCAGGCACAAACCAACAATGTCTGAATCAACAGAGTCACAATCTCTTATGGCTTTCAACCTTGTCTTCAAGAGGTGGAATATTTTTTTATTTCAATGATCGGAAACTTGAAGACTTCAATTCCTAAATTGTTCTCATGATGGGTTCCCTCCTTAACAGTAAGAGGAATCTCAACAGTACTTTAGACATTCTGATTCGTAAGGCCTTCTCATGGGTGAGATTAAAATTGTCATTTGGCCTCTAAGGAACTTGTCTCAATTCTTATTGTCAAAAAGGCTTGAATAACCTCCATACACTTATTCATGTCAATCCCCATTTTTGTCCTCATCTCATTCAAGTCCTCATGGAGTTGTTCCATCATTAACTTTCGAGCAAGTAGCGGTGAGAAGTCAATTTGTTGTTGAAGTCAGAATTTGAATGGAAAGGGCCCTCATAAACTTCTGAGAGAACTATGAAATGCATGATAATATGCATGCATGTTTCATTTCTAAGGGATCCTAAAGTCTTTTCATCAACTTTTTTTTCTTTTTTTATTCTCTTTTTTTTTTTGCATATAGTATCTTTTCTTTTTTCTTTTCCATCTTTTCTGTTTTTCTACTTTTTCGTTTCCTCTTTTTTTTTGGAAATAGACTTTAGAATCCCCCACAAATGAAGTGGATAAAGTAATGATGTTATGCAATGCAAAGTGGTGAGACTGAACGTCTCGCAAATCTGGATATCTGAATTATACTGATCTTTCTGAATGATGCAGGTTCAAAATTCCGGCTTCAGATTGCAATATAGAAATCCGGGTATGATGAAGGCTAGTATCCTGTCCCGCCCCAATCTCACGGGTATGTATTCTAGACACGGACAGGTGGTCCCTAATGGTCACCAGGGTCTACAGTTCCCATGGGGTACAAAGTGTTTGAGGCAACAAGCGTGCCAGACACAGTGTTCCATGAAAGAACCTCGCCCAGTTGTGGTACCCCATGTCAAGCTCGATCGTAGCAAGAGCCACGGGAGTCAACATGAGCATCCACGCTAATCCTATGTGTCACTGGCCTGGGTAGTGGGCCTTTTACCTCACAAAAACCCCCCACCTGCAAAACAAAGCAGAAAAATATGTGGCCCCCACGGGGACCCATAATATAGTCCAGATGCATGCGGAAAATAAACATGATATGCAAGCAGGAAAATAGACATGATATGCAATCATATATACAAGATGTAAAAAACAAACAAAGAAACACCCAATAAAAGAAACAAACAAAGGCTAGGATCGACTCACTAGGAATGGACCAGCACAGGTCTATCAACATCCCCAGCTGAGTCGCCAGCTGTCGCTACCGCGAAAAATGGATCAGAGTCGCCACTAATATATTTATCCCATCGAGGGAAAGGAATACCAGGAAACCTAACTCAGAACAAGAACAAGGTCTTTCGACCAGAGAATCTAGGCACGGGAGTCGGTTACGCAAGGGGAAGGTGCTAGCACCCCTCACGCCCATCGTACTCGATGGTATCCACCTATGTTTGTTTCTATCTAAAGGGTGTATCTATGTCTAAACCTAAATGCGAATGAATGCAAAAGAAATACGGGGAAAAGAAGGAATTATTTACAAGCGTGCTCGCTTAGGCCCCGCGACCCAATGCCTACGTATCCCTTACAAGGAATCAGAGCGACCGTAGTTCGGCTCAATATTTTCTATGTTTTTGTGTTTTTTAGTTGAACAAAGGTTAAAGTCGCATTCCACGATGCTCGACCTTTGGAGACTTACACGCCTAATTATGGAATGGATTCAACATGTTCTTAAGAATGCCACGAGGGCGAGAGATAGAAGAGAGTTTGAGTGTTTCGAGGAAATCCCTAAGGCAAGGGAAACTCGAGTTACTCTTTGGTTTGTGTCTTTTAGAATCCAGGCACTCGAATGATTCCCTAAAGCAAGGGAGATCCAGGCACTCGAATGATTCCCTAAAGCAAGGGAGATTCAAGCTTCCATTCCCTTTTTAATGATTTTCACTTTTTTATTAATGTTTTTTAAGTATTTTCTTTGTATTTTTTAATGGGATTTTTATTTTGAGTATTTATTAGATGTTTTAATGTTGTAAAAGAAAAGGAATGAGAAAAAGGGGGGACTAGCCTATTTTCTAAACCTAGAGTTATTATTCAAAGGGGAAATTCTAAGTCTAAGCTATGCTTATCAAGTCTAAAAATATACACAAACAATATCAATTAAAAGAAATTAAAGTCTAATTAGAAGTCAAGGATTAAAATCTAAACTAAACATGGAAATATTCACAAGCAATTTTTGTATTATGTTGAAACTATTTTTGAGAATTAAAACTAAAAAAACTATGTGTTTTTATTATTTAACAACCAATCAAAATTAAAGAAATTCAACTATTAAAATTCTAAAAAACTAAGTATTCATAAAATTCTAATTGAATAGAAAAATATTTTTTGTCATTTATCTTATTTAAGCAAAAATCAATTAACAAGTAAAAGAATATAAAAGAAAACTACTATTTTTATTTGCTTTTATATAGTCAGCTGGAGGTGTATCAGTAAAAAGAAAATGAACTAAATCTATGTTATAGCATGCACTGGGCCTACAGTGAAGGGAGTAGAAAACGAAATTATCAAGCCCAATCAACAAAATCACGCGCAGTGTTAATAAAATGGATGTACAGTTCGGTAAAACACATCTCCAGCCCAAGTATCAATTGAAATCAAAGCCCAATTTATTTACTTCACTTTGCATCATTTTCATTTTTATTATTCCACATACCACAGGCCTGCACTAAGGTATTTGTATCGATAAATGAACATGATATCAACTGGTCACAGAAACTTAAGTCACTACATGACAAGGAAATTATCTTGACCAATTAAAACTCAACAACGCACAAGCCCATGATTATAATACAACGAAATTGCCAAGAAATGGGAAAAATGGACCAATTGCAGCGTGCCACGTAAGCTGACGGAGAGGGAATATAAAACGAAATGCAGACGCCGGAGAGAAGCTCCGGTCGTCTTCTCCGGTTGCACCACCACCGGCGTGGCCTCGACACGCCCAGAAACGAACGCATCCACCACTATCCAACTCGGATTTTCGTGCTGAGCACGAATCCGGTGTTAGTTTCCCTTAACTCTTCCTCTATCTTTCATACCGAAGCCAAACTCAAAGCTCTAAACCACTTAAACCTCACCTCAGAGAGATTGAACACTAACAAAACAACTCCATCATATGCGCTAAATTCATACAAAGTATTCATACTCAAAAGAAGTAACCAACTCTCAACATGAATCAAGAATGAGATTATGCAAAAACAATATGCAACATACAATATGCCCTAATATGTTCAACTATCATGCCGAGAAAGATCAGAAACACGCGCCTGAATGATTCTTGGATCAAAGTTTAAGAGAACCTCTACAAGTCGCTTCCTTGATTCTTGATGCTAAAACTTAAAGCGAATTCAATCTTCCGGGAAATACACTCAGAGGCTTTTGTATGGTTTATATGCGGTCGAATCTTGGAGATAACCGACGCGAGGAGATTGAGAAAGAGTGAAGATTAATGATGAGGACGATGATTATATAGAGTTCTGATGAGAGTTATGAGTTTTCTTTGATGATTGTTGAAGGTGATGACGATTCGTGTTGGAGGTACATGAATGGTGGTGATTGATGAAGATGATGGAGATCCGAAATGAAGAAGATGCTGATTGATATGGAAGGTGAAGTTTTGATGGTGGTGAGAATTTGTTGTGGTGGCCGGAGTTAGTTGTTTCAGTTGGTTATGGTGGCCGGAGTTAGTTGTTTCAGTTGGTTATGGTGGCTGGAGGTGGTTGATGAGAGAAGAAGATGTGAGAGGAGAGGAGAGAGAGTGAGAGGAAGAAGAGAAGAGTAAAGGGAAAGAGGAAGAAGAGAAGAATAATGAGAGCGTCCGTGTGTGATTTGTGAGGAGTATGAGATTATATAGGTGAGTGCATGGAGTATATTGTGTTATGGTGTGGATGATGGTAGCTGATATTTTCCTCATGCTTTCATATTGCAGCAATGATGTATGGCTGGTTTGTAGTAATGCAAATGCTTTCTCCATATGTTAATAAGATTCACGTTGCATGCATTTGAAATGATGACTAGAAAGCCTTCAAAAGTCACCATGAAGATGACTTGGATATGTTTGAAGTGTTTCAAGAAACCTGTCAGAATTTTAGTTTCCATCAACATTGGATCTTCAACTTTAGGCTCTTGTGTCTCTTAATCCATGCTTCCAATAAGAAAACCACCAACTAGAAAGTCGTAGTCCTCTATGAAATGAACAATTTTTCTTTTGGGGTTTTCTGGAAATGATGCTTGGGAATGCAAGAAAAAAGGCCCTAAACATGTTGACACGCAATAATCCTCGCACGCGCGCGTAACTCAGTTCTGGCTTGAGGCTTTTGTCCAAATGCGCTTCCCAACAGCGTGACTTTGAGAACACATATCTTGGCAATCACATAACCAAAATTCTTGATCTTAAGCTCTTTGGAGGTAGGACATGGAATATAACAACTTGATGCTGGAACCGGATTGAGAATGTGCTTGTAATTCCTTAAAATTGGATTTGAAAATGTCCCACCAAGTGCTCGATCAAATGTTGCGCGCGTGCCCAGAGTTTGTGCCCGCGTCCTTGCCACAACGTGAATTTGTTAGGGTATGACTTTGGTGACTTGTATCTTGATCCACACTCAACCAAAATCAATTATTTTCATCCCATTAGATAGGGGGCATGGTAGAGAATAGATTGGTGTGGGTATTGATTCAAGAAGATACTTGTAGCTCTCTTAATCGTGTCATGAATATGACACACCATGTGCTTGTGGAAATGCTTGCGTTGTGCCTTGAAAAGTGTCCAGCACCATGACTTGCACAAATGTGGTTCTTCAAACTTCCAGTTCTTATAACTTTTGATCCAAGCCTCAATTGAGAAATTGTCCAACTACATAGTTGTAAAGGGCTATGAAATGAACATTTTTCATGTTGAGCTTGTCTTGAAATAATGCCATATTCCACGTGTAAACTGGTGCTGAAGTGGACTGCTCAGCCAATTCCAATTCTTCAAATTTTTTCTAAGTGTTATGACTTTCCTTTTATGGCAAATTCCAAATTTCAACTAACTTCCATTTTTGGTAACTTTGACAAACCTTTGATTTTATTATTTTTTGTTGACTTTCTTTGACCGATTTTTCCCCAAAAGTCCATATTTGACAGTTGACTTTGACTTTGACCAAAAAGTCAACATTTCCTGATTATGTGCAGGTAATGACGTGGAGTAGCCGTTTACCTTTTGTAGCTCGAGTCGGTGTTTATGCTCTGATACGTAGCACTCCAGGGATGTTTGCTTGTCTTTGCTTATGTTGATATGTCATGATTGGATTTGATGTTGTTTTATGGAGACTTGTTGTTGGCATGTTGGCCATGATGTTATGTAAGGGTGTTCGCGGTGCGGTTTGGGTGGTTTTGACGAAAAAAATCATCCGAATTGCAAGAGAAAAAATCGTGCGGTTTGGTTTGGTTCGGTTGGCTTTTAAAAAAAATCCGAACCAAACTAATGCGGTTTGGTTTGGTTCGGTTCATTCGGTTTTTTACAAATATTTTATGAGCCAGACATATACATATAGATGACAGCATAATTTTATATTTAAACATTCATACACTATCAAATAACAACAAAACTCGTCATATTTTGACAACAATTTTCCATTTAATATGTCAAAATTAAATTAGGCAAAAGTGGAATATTAAACATAAAATAATAGCATAAAACAATATAAAAAATATTATAATGAAACAAAAAAATAGGAGAGACGAGAGATTAGTGAAGGTGAAAAAGAAAAAAAAAATGTTGAGAGATTAGAGAAGAAAATGTGGGAAATAAAAACGAAACTGAAATACAGAACATTTACATAAAAATGAGAAGGTGAAAAAGAAAGAATATAAGAGAGTAGAGATTATAGAAGAAGAGAAGATGTATGTGGCAAAGAAGGTACGATAATGTTATTAGAGATTTGAGAAGATTGGGACTGAAATTATATGTGTAAGGATGGGAAAATTGTTCGTAATCATAAGGCTAAAGTATAATAGGTTTAAGTTTGGGTTGGATGTGAGTTAAGTAAAATTTATGTTGTAACATAATGCGGTTTGATTCGGTTTGGTTTACAAAATACAAACCGCAAACCGAACCGAACCGTGCGGTTTTATTAAAAGATGATCCAAACTAATCCGAACCAAATGCGGTTTTTTGCGGTTTCGGTTTGGTTTGGTTTGATTTGAGGTTTTCTGTAACACCCAATATTTTCCCGTAATTAATTTAAATTGAAATTAAATTATTTATTGGAATTATTTGGCATTTTATTGGATTTATTGGAGAATTATGGAAAATGAGGTTATTGGGCTTGGTGTCGTGTTTAGTAATAAGGGGGTGCCAAATGTTAGGCCCTTACTAAAGTGATTTGTATTTTTCATAAAATAAGGAAAAGAAGAAAATTTGGAATTAGAAGAAAAAGAGAAAAGAAGAGAAGAAGCAGAGAAACGTGAAAGTTGAGGAAGTGCGAAAGTGCGAAGAAGAGGAAGAAACCAAGATCAACCTTGAGGTAAGGGGGGACTCTTCTGGTTAATCTTTATTATCGATTTATGAATAATAGAATTGAATTGTATGTTGTTTGATTCAATGGGTATGTGTTGGGTGTTAGGGATTTGGGGTTTTGGGATGTTTAGAGTCAAATTGATGATTTTGATGCAATTGGATGTTTGTGGTTTATAATTGATGTTAGATAGACTCTTTACATGATGGAAATGTGTTAAATTCTAGTATTTGGCTTTGTATTGGTGTTGTTTTCGTGTTGGTGCGAAACAACGACGTTGGAGAAGTGAAAAACTATCAAAAAGTGATTTTTCTGGTGCAGACTGCTCGTAACCCGTTACGTAACCGATTATGCTGTATGTGATTTTCTGAAAAATTGTGTTTTGGGACTGGTAACCCGTTACATAACCGGTTACGCTGTAGCGTGTTGAAAAATTAATATTTTCTAAAACTCGTAACTATCAAACCGTAAGTCCGTTTTGAGCGCCGTTTTGTGCGTTGGAAAGATAATTTGATTTTCTACATAATAAATCAGTTTAATGAGCAGTAGCTCGATTTTATTTTGTAAATCTCGATTTAATTCCTTATGGTGCGTTTTATACATTGTGTGCATAATTCTTGGAATGTGACAATGTGGTGATGTTGTATTTTGACGTGAATGTGTATAATGTAATTGTTTGATTTGTGTTGAAGCATGAATACATTATACTTGGCGTTGTTTCTGGTGAGTTATGTTTTGATGATGTTGTTCATCTTAATCGGTATTGTTTTTGGTGAGTTTATGCATTGTGTACATATGTTGATAAATGTGACAATGTAGATGTGTTGTGACAACATAGTTATAATGAAATGTTGTGTTCGGTATGAATAACATAATGTAATTGTTTGAAATGTTGTGTTGATGTATGAAAGATAATTTGACAATATGGTTATAATGAAATGTTGTGTTCGGTGTTGAAATATGATAAAGATTGTTCATATTGTTTGGTGTTGATGATTAGCATGCTTAAGGTGATGCATGCATTTCATAATCATTATGTGGCTGATCCTTGACGATGATGGATCAGTGGTAGCTAATTCCCATTGTGTGGAATTAGTGAGTGGGTGTCGCCGTATCCTTGACGATGGTGGATCGATGAGATGGGTTAATCCCATGGATTCGTACCACATGCATGTAGTTGCATTGCATTAGGATGTATGTATGATTATAACATGAATGGAAGATGTCCAATGTTATAATGTGGTGTGATTTATTTAATTGGTGTGTTTGATGTATCATTTGTTGAATACCTGAATATATTCTATTGGGTGAATGATATGCATGATATTTTGTTATTTGTGAATTTATAACATTGATTAATTGCGAATGAGACTCACCCTTAATGTTGATATTTTTCAGATTAAGAAGTAGCGGCTTGTGCTTGGTGAGGATAACTCGTAGAGTTACTTTGTTTAGTTCGGTTGTGTCGGTGTCATGCTCTAGTCTTGTAACACTGGGGAACGTTTGTTTTAGAGTTATTTTTAATAAACTCTTATTCTATTGGTTTGGATAATTTTAGTTGATTGAGATGGTGAATTTGGTGATGATGATGGATGTTTACATTATCCCATTTTGAGATTTTATTCCGCTGTGATAAACATGTTTGGTTGAAATATGTGATTATGTTCCTCGGAAAAAGCATGACAAATATATGTTTTATTTTACTATAAGAAGTTGTAGCATCCTTTTTACATATTTACTCTGAAATTATTTTATTATTCCGCGGGGTTTAGAAGGGTGTTACAATTTCTATTGGGTTGATTTGGTTTTGAACACCCCTAATGTTATGACTTGAATTTTAAGAGTTTTTGTGAATTCCGCTGCGATGATTGAAATTAATGAGATTTATATGAATAATGATTTATGATTCCTCCGTTGATTGTGTTATGTATCTTTATTAATGAGCTTGCATGAGATTTTGTTTAAGTTGCAAATGTGACACCTCGAATGTGTTGTTGTCTTTGAGATTTTGCACTCTGATTTCTTATTAAATTGCAGGGTAGATTTTGGGTGTTACAAAAAACATCTACGATAACACAAACAACAACATTTATCAACAAAAACAAAAAAATCACCTTAACAAAACAACAAAATACCTTGACAAAAACCTCAACATACCTAAAGAAGACATCTACAATAACAAAAAAAAAAACAACTTACCTTAACAAAACAACAACCCACCTCAACAAAAACCTCAACATACATAAACAATAACATCCTCAATAACACAAACAACAACATACGACCTATACAAACACAAAACATAAAAAATAACACAAACACCAACATACAACTTTATCAAAGACTACAAAATAACTAAAAAAATGTGTTGGACAAGAGACTTCAAGCACAAGAGGGGGTGATCTGTGATATTTAAAATACTTGATTAATTTTGCACCTTTCTCGAGTAAGATCGTATTAGTAATTTTGGTTTAGTGAGTTCTAGCAGAAATAAAATATTGAAGGTAAATTGCATAAAATAAAAGGTTATGGTTAGAGAAATTGCACCAGATATTTATACAGGTCTTCCCGAACGTTGGCCTAGTCTTGTCTCCAAGAGGTCTTCTTGAGAGTTTGACTATAAACTTAGAGGTTATGCACATGATCCATAATACAAGTTGATCATGATATTATAATAGGCTTACTCTCAATCACAAATAGCTATTACCACAGGTTTAAACTAGAACCTTCTTAGCGATTTTCAGGATGATCTCAATAATCAACAACAAAACTTTTTCCAACAAAAAACAATAAACCATAATAGAGATTTTAATACTAGTTTTTCTCACGAAGCAAACTTAATATCCTTTTAGAAGTATCGCACTCTTAAGATATAAACAAACGACACAATCACTTATAATCTCCCCCACTCCCTCTATAAGTGTAAGTCCCCACGTTCTTTAATATAATCCAACACTGGACTAAGCTCCCGCTCTCCCACCAAACTTAACCATGTCTTTGATACCACTTGTTTAGGATACCGGAGAAGTTGGGAGCACCAATGGAGGCCTAATTGTCTGAGACCATAAGAGAGGGAGACACTACATCTCCATCCAAAACCTTAAGGCATCAAGTATATATATGAGTCATCTCACTTATAAATATTCCACATTTCACTCATTCATATATGAGACTTAACCACTCACACTTACATCCAAAACAACCGTCATGTTTATGTTGTTCCATACATCCAAGAATTCATTTAACTAAGAGTGGTGTCTCCACCTATCTCAATCCTCAAATACACTAACATGTAATTAATATTGTGAGTTGACCTCAAGAGAAATAGAAACTACATAGTTTACAATAGTTTAAATATATGATTGTTCTTGTCAATTTCAAGTCCACTAAATATTACAACTTTGAGGTATTGGCTGTTTTGGATGTGAAAACCTCGTTAAATTGAAAAGTACAAGTGTTGCATATAAATTATAATTAGTTTTGATTCTCATACAATGTTGAACTATTTTGATGAACCACAACACTATTTCTTTTGTAGTGTAAAGAAAGAAAATAATCTTTTTCATGTACTAACATATATATATATATATATATATATATATATATATATATATATATATATATATATATATATATATATATATATATATATATATATATATATATATATATATATATATATTCTAACTTAGAATAACCAACACAAAAAATGAAAGAATAAAAGATGTATAGATTATCAGCATGCCAAACTTGATTGCTGAACTTACATTACATAAACATAATATTCCAATAAAAGAACAAATTAAAATATTGTCTAATAAGAAGCTAAGATAAATATATTGACATGATTTTATTTTTGCATCAAAGGAGGAACTAAAACTAATAGCCTCAACTTGAAGAAGTTTATGCAGATGTTAATTTCAAAAGGGAGTGTAAATTTGCATCTGACTCAAGATATGCTCAAAGTTATCAGTTGTTTTCTCAATAGGGTGAGTATGAACTCCCTCATATGTTGTCACCACTACTCCCTCATCTTTGGTTAAACGTTGCACTTGTTTCTTTACATTGCACCCTTGATGTGTGCACCTATAATAGCTCCTGAAAATTATTTCATATTTGTTAATTAGTGCATGTACGTAATGAAAAGAATAATGATTAATGATGATCATGTTACTTAATTGTTCTAATTAAACATGAATTATTTTCACTGATATAACTACAGATTGTGATGCATATAACATGGATTAGTATTTTTTTTTTTTTTTTTTGTGCTCTCATTGAAAATTAGTGAGTTGTTGACTTTAGGGCAGCAAAATTTGAATTTGCTACTACAGAGAATCTGGAAATCTTGTATGATTGTATGTATATACTTGTAACAGTGTTGTTGTAAATAGGGTTTTGGGTCTATAGCTACGGTTTTTAGCACTTTAGCTAGGGTTTTTTTTTCCAATATATGTCAATATACTTTTAGTGTATTAATAATATTGTATACAGATGAAGAAAAAAATCCAATTTATTTAAAGAACAAATGGATCAAGATCAAATAAAAATTCATCAGAGGAACCTCTTAATTTTTTATTTTTTAAAAATAATTTTTTTTCATATATAACAATGGTGTCTCCAGTTTCTTTAACAAGAAACTGTGTTAATTAAATCAAATTTTTTGTCCAAAAAAAATCAAATTTATATATTTTTTAAAAATTACTAGGCAAAAAGTTTATAGTCATTGGTCTTCTTTGTACAATTTTATACGTAAAATAATTAATAATATACCTAGTCAAACTTAGAAGCCGTGCATATGCAAAACATGTAAGAATAATAATAATAATAATAATTACATAATACTAATAATAATTATTATTATAATAATAATAATAATAATAATAATAATAATAATAATAATTTTGTCAAAAAAAAATAATAATAATAATAATAATAAATAATAATAATAATAATAATAAAATTCAAGATCAAGAGGAAACAAAAAAGACGACATAAACTAGGAACAAGAAATGAACATGAACAAAAGAACAAAAAGAAACCTGGGAAATTTGTTGTTTTTAACAGCTTTTTGTCCATATTTCCTCCATCTATAACCATCATCAAGTATATCAACTTGACTCCTAGTTTGAAAAGCATATTTAGGCTTCTTAGCTTTTTTCTCTCCTTTCTTTTTAACACTTCCTTCATCTTCTTTCACATGATCTTCATCATGATCATGATCATGATGATCCATATTATTATCACTAGGCTTCAAACCAAGAAATGCATTCGAGCTTTGACCATTATTCAAACTACTAGATGGAATTGTGTAGCTTGAAGAAGGAGGACAAGGAAACAACATGGAATAATTGTTCTCCATTTTTTTTCAATATGTGCTTGAATTGAAAGAAAAAGGAGCATAGGAGGAGGAGGAAGGTGAGAAAAAGTGTTGAAGAAAAGATGGAATGGAAATCGTGGGGCTGCGGTTAATGGTAGCTAGTGTGGTTTAGATAATGGACACATTCATCGAATGTAAAGAAAGAAGAGTTAAAGTCTTGACACTTGATGAGATATATATAGATAGATATACAGTGTCATAGATATAGTGTCGTAAACGGCACGATGTTTATCCTATTGTGTGCTGTGAAAATTAAAGACTGAATTAAATGGTGAAAAGTTAAAAAAAAAACAATTTATATCTAAACATTTATACTATTTATATTTTTTTATTATATAGAAAAAAATAAGATCTACTTTACTAACAATAGCCAATCCTAGATTTTAAAGAGAGAATTTTAACATGTAAAGGCAGTTTTATATTTATTTGTCATTATAGGGATGAAATAGATCATGCCGATCTATAAGTGTCTATTGTCTAACTTATTTAAAATTAAATAAAATTAAACTTATTTAATAAAAATGTTAGATTTAAGTTTATTTTATTATATAAGCTAAATTTAGACTATTAAAAATCTTCTAAATCGGTCAATATATTCATAAATATTAAAAACAAATTAAATAGGTTGATATATATATATATATATATATATATATATATATATATATATATATATATATATATATATATATATATATATATATATATATATATATATATATTATATATTAGAAATTAAATTAAATAGGTCTGATGTATGTATATATAAATCAATCAATAAAATTTCATAGATAAAATATACTATTTAAATTTTTTTTCATTATAAAATAGACCGTACTTTTCAAAAAATCTAATCAATTAAAAAAAAGAACTCTATAGTACGTCATATACTAAACTCAAGCCTTTTAAATTTATCGTAGATTATTCTCTGACCTTCTGAGCTCTGGCCTGAGCTATTTTCACCCGTTTTTGTATATTTTTTTTTTAAATTAGTGATATTGAATTGATAATGTTTTTATATATTCTATTAATTTTAATCTATAAATATTTTTTGTTGAAATAAATAAATGTAAAGCTGAATCTTGTCATTTTAAAAAAATAAATCAATGAAAAATAAATGTAATATTTTACCAAAATTTATAAAAAAATAATAATAATTTTAGTCTAATTTTGTGTTTGTTTTAGATTACCCAAAAATGAAAAGGAATTTATACATTGACATGTTTATAAAAAATAGGGTTAAATACGTTTTTAGTCCCTATAAATATGCGACCCTGCATTCTTAGTCCGTGTAAAATTTTCCTTCAATAAATGGTCCTTCTAAAATTTTTATGCATGCAATTTCAGTCCCTGCTATTTTCTAAAATTTTAAAAACTGTTTAATTACCCTTTAATTTTTAAATTTTTGAATAATTTTTTTTATATATGTTTAGAATACTGTAAAATATTTATTTACCAAGTTTTAGAATTTTTTAAAATGAGAAAAATTAAATATGAATTTTTCAAATTTCAAAAAATAATGATAAAAGTAATGAAAATCTCAACTTATAAATTAAATTTTGAGTTTCTTTTTTTTCCATGAACTTTTTAAAACATTATGAACATATCTGCAAAATAATCATTCTAAAATACACATTGGTTTGACAGTAGGAACTGAAACTAGGTGCATAATAATTTTATAAGGATCATTTATTGAAGGAAAATTTTATAGGGACTAAAAATGCAGGATCGCATATTTATAGGGACTTAAAATGTATTTAACCTAAAAAATATTGTATAAGAAACATTGTTATTTTCTATTTTTAATATGATTTTTTTCATTTTTTCCTTTTTTAAATAAATTTAAAGTCTTGTTAAAAATTATAAAAGAAGTATTTCTAGGGATTGTGCGAAACCCCAAGTAAAAATGTCTAGTTAAAAATCTTATAAAAAATTTCAGGGTAATTCATATTTGTTACCTTAAAAATACTACTCAATACAAAGTAAAATTTAATAAAATTTAAAAGAGTAATTCACATTTATTTCTAAAATTATACTATTCACAATTTTGTAAACTATTTTACCATATAAAATCTTCATAATTAAAAAATTTGTGAGCAGGATCATCTACACAAAATTTGGTGACTACCATAAAGTACTGTTCATGGGTGTAAGAATAGCATTACTCAAATTTGGTTAATGTAGTGTAAAAACTTGGTTAATACAGTAATGAAGTTGGTTAATGCAACATCCAGGTATTAAAAATAATTTTTAACAGTCACCAAACTTGGTTAATGCAGTGTAAAAATTTGGTTAATGCAGTAATGAAGTTGGTTAATGCAACATCCAGGTATTAAAAATAGTTTTTAGCAGTCATCAAACTTGGTTAATGCAGTATAAAAACTTGGTTAATGCAGTAATGAAGTTGGTTAATGCACGTCCGTACATGAACAGTGTCGTCCGTAATATTAAAAATAAAAAATATTTTTTATAAATATTATTATTTTATTTTAATAACATTGTTCATCGTATAAATACGATGAACAATGTTTGGTATAAATATTGATGTATAATATGGGTGTAAGAATAATATTACTCTTTGTTGTACCAGCGAGTACTTTTGTTAACTTTACCCTTCTTATTTTAATTTAAATATTAAACTTTAAATTAAACATGCAAAAAGAAAAAAAAACATAATTCTAGAAGAAATCATAACAAACTACTCAATGTCAATAACTTTTAATGAAAACGTTTTTTTTATGGAGAAGAGAAAAAACTGTTTTTGATTTGGTGTTTTGAAGACCATCATTACTAGAAGTATTTGTTTCAAGACTTACAAATTTATTATTTAGAATATCCTGGCTTAAAAAGGCAAACATTTCCATAGTTAGGACAAGTCAAAGAAAATTATTCTTTGATTTATTCCTTGGAACTTTGACTACACGTGATTTTTCCTCTTTTCTATTCCCATGTGAAGATGTGGAAATCTTAGGTTTTTATGGGAAAAGAAGGTATTACTCTCCACATAGCCCTTCCATCTCATTTTTTATGTTTATAGTTTTATTTTAAACACTAAAATATAAATTTCAAGAAATCATAAGGATGGACCAAACAATTTTGATATGACTAATAATCCAAAAATATTTTCAAAATTAAGTTCAACTTATTCTTGCAAATCTTGCTTGTAGTGATTAATGTCATTCTTAATTAAAAATAAAATTCAAGTCTTATTTTCAATGTATTTAGGTTTTTATCAATAGATTATATAGATAGAGTATGTTACTCATTAATTCTTAAATATAATTATATTTTAATAAATTATGATAATATAAAAGTTAATTATTATATTAAATTTATTGATAATTTGTATAGTTTTATAAATTTTATATTTAGAAGAGATAATTAATTAATATTTATATTAGAATATTTATTATATGGTTTAAAAAAGATGTAATATAATAAAAAATTTATTGATAAAAAAAGACTTGTGTAAGTAGAGATGTGTTCCTACATAATATTATTTGTTTAATATCAATATAAGTATAAAAAGGTAATTATATATCTCATCATTATCACATAATGGTTATGTCAGTTCATGTGACACTCTCTTCACTTGGATAATAGTAGTGTATTGCTAGTCTCTGTTCTCTCTTCATAATATTAAATATGAGATTTAATATTTTTGTGAACATTGCAAGAACTGTAACGCCCGTTTTTAGTTTGCGTGTTTTATTTAATTATGTTGTGTTATAATATGTGTTTTGTTTTACTAAATTATGTGTTAATTGAATGCTTTGCGATATTGGCGTTATTTGTGGGGTTTTATGGTAAATAATATAAGTTAATAAATTAGGAGAGTTATTGGGCTTAAGGTAGCATTAGTAAGTGTAGGGTGTGATTTAAGGCCCATTAGTAATGAGAAAGAGAGTAAGTTAAACAAAACAAGGGTTTTAGGGGTTTTAGACTTAGAAGCTCATTTTGACAAAGTTGTGAAAGAAGAGAAGAGTAGAGTGAAGAGAAAGAGGGGAATCTCAATATTGAAGCTAGAGTTATCTTCAATCCAAACCTAAGGTAAGGGTGGGATTCTTTCATGCTAAAGGGATGTATGATGATGTTTTGGGTGAGATTTAATTGTATGTTGCATCCATGGAAGTTGTGTGTAGAGATGTTAGGGTTTATGAACAAATGCATGATTTTATGATTTGAAATGTGTTTTAATTGATGTTTGATGATGTTATGATGTTAGAAGATCCATAATATGTGTTGTATTCGTGGTTATAACATGTATTTTGTTGTTGTTCGTGATGTTTGGTGTTTTCAAACTTGATTGGGTTGAGTTTAGGGGTTTTGGGATGGGTTTTGTATGCTGTTTTCTGTGTTTGGGATTTTTCTGAAAATCGCCAGTTCGCGCCACGAACCCTTGTTGGCGCCGCGAACCTCCTGGCAGAAACTTGGGAAGTTTTGGTTCACTCAGTTCGCGCCGTGAACCCTCGTTGGCGCCGCGAACTGCTTGGCAGAAACTTAGGAATATTTGATTCACTCAGTTCGCGCCGCGAACCTTGTTGGCACCGCGAACCCTGTAACACCCCAATTCTACCCAAAGCATTTAGGCAAGAAAATATCAGAGTATTAAAATTTCATACAACACAATTAGGATGTTACACTAAGTAACCAAACAAACACCTAGGAAACAAACGGACATCAGCGATGCCAAAAGCATACAACACCTGCCAATAAAATGATACATAACACACGGAAGATATGAACATATATATATATACGTATAGCTCTCACTCTCAAAGAGGAGTTTTCCAAAATAAAGTGTTTACAATACACAATGGCACGTTATCACATATACATGTTCAAAAGAGTCATATACAAATAAATAACAACAGACTCCCGACTACCCAGTGTTACATATCAGAGCGACCGACAAGACCAACTGGAGAACTACCTCTTCCAAAAGACTCCCAAAGCGGCTAATCTGCAGGATGCCACTCAAGCATCAAATCAGCAGAAGGGTGAGAATATAATTCATAATGAAAAGCATGACAAATATAGTAATGCCAACAAGTATCATCAAGAATCATACAACAAGGTAATCCACTCATTTAACCACAATCGATATATAAGTAATACTACACATGAATGATAACATAAATTATAAAGACGGACAATGATGAATGAGACTCGACTATGCATATGCATGTGGTACCAAATCCGGAGTAAACTCCTCCTTGTCATTATGACAAATACACCTTGCCGAGCATTATGCTGGGACTTTATTCCACTCAGGAAGTCCGCAGGCTGTCGTCACCGAGCATGTAGCTCCCACTGATGACCTCTTGCCACTCAGGCTAATATACCGTTACCGAGCATTAAGCTCCTACTGGTAACCAATGCCCGCAGGCCACCTGTTAATAGCATTCCGCCATTAACGTATTGAAATGTTATGCTGTGCAAATACATGACTCTATTACATGACAACAACATCATCAACAATATAACACGGTCACATACTCACGTTACACCGTTTATATTCTATCCAAAAGGATACATCACCAATTAATAACATCGTTATCAATTACATCACACCATAATTACCACATGGGCATTAATAAGCACACAACACACATTCACCGTCAAAACATACTAGCCACATTGGCATAAATGATCGCATAATTGCATCACATCAAATTAATATTGGCCATTGGCCCACAACTCCATCAATACATCATCAACAAGTTGTAATAACAACAATTCAACAATGATAATACATCATTCTCATAACAACAATTACTTACCATAAGGCCACACATCATGTTAATAACAAACAACCAAACATCGTCAGATATCAAGAATGAACATTCATTAATACATAACACATCATCATGATTTATCATGCACTAGTTCACAAAACCATTTATGAAAATCAACCAACCACTACTACATCCTACATCATCATATAGAGCATGGAAATAGCTTCCGAACGTTTCAAACAACACATAAAACGAACACCCGAGTTAAAAGATACGACCTTTCAAAGTTTGGAAAACATAAACATACTTCATAAGTTAACCCTACATAGTTCTATCACTAAATCCTAATAAAAATAATAGGATACTACATCCTATGAATAATTTCATTAAATCATAGTATAGTTCATTGCGTTAGCTTTCCAACGCTTCGAACGGCGACAAAATCGGAGTTACGGTTCAGGAGTTACGAAGTTTCAAAGGTTTGGAAAAACAGAAAATGCTGTTGGCCGCTTGAGCTCCGCTCAGCGGACCCAGCCAGAAGCGAGCCAAAGAAAACTCCGCTCAGCGGACCCCCTTCCGCTCAGCCGACCTGCGGAAACCCAGAAAAAACCAGCACGAACCAGAACTGTTCTAATCCCCTTATACCCACCAAAACCACTCCAAAACATCATTATAACACCAATACAACACATACATACCATAGAAACAACCTAACATCAAACTTTTCATGGTTGATTCATCAATATTTCTCAAAACCTAACATTTTATTCAAACTCAATCAAGCCATGGAAATGCAAAAGAAAGCATGATCAATCACCATAACACAACAAGGACATGATTCTATACAAAATACCAACCAAGACATGTTTGAATCTTGCTATGTCATGAAAACATCACAACTTCTTACAAAACAAGCAAGAATGGAAAACATGGAAAGGATGAAGAAGATGAACAAGAACAAAAACAAGAACAAGACTATAAGAATCATACATCCAAGATAAATTAGATTCACCCCCTTACCTTGGTTTGATTCTTCATCTTCTCCAAAATCCCCTTCTTCACTTTCTCTCCATCTTTGCTCTTCTTCTTTCTCTCTTCCCTTTCTTTCTCTTCTTTTTCTTTCCACCCTTTTTCCTTTCTCACAAATATCTCTTTCTTATAAAGAAAATATCTACCCCGCGGAAATGACCAAAATGCCCCTACGCTCAAATATCGTTCAAACGCCCCCAAAACGCGGAATATTACCTTAATAATATTTCTAGTATCAAAAATATGAAAACCTTCAATTAAATATTAGTCCGCCATCCCGAACTAATACCGACTGAAACGACTCCAAAAACGGTAAAATTCCAATAAACGTCACAAACGTCCAAATTAAGCATATACTTATTTTTCCGGGCGTTACAAACCCTGTTTTGTAGAACTTTTTCCAAACTTTGAAATGATGTAACTTTTGAACCGTAACTCCTTTTTAAGTGCTGTTTGAATCTACGTGAAGCCCTAATTGATGTCTTTCCATTGAACATGCTTAGTATAACTTTGAAAACTCTTTGAATCTTCTTGAATTGGATTTTGTTGACATTGGATATCCGGAATTGATTATGTCGTTTAAGTTGATCATGTCGTTTACGTAGATTATGTTGTTCGAGTCGATTATATCGTTAAGTGTGATTGTGAATGTGCATCATTGAGTCACAGTCACATTCATTGCATTGTTTGAGACGGCCCTAGTGGCAAATGTTTGAGACGGCCCTTGTGGCGAATGTTTGAGACGGCCCAATGGCAATTGTTTGAGACGGGAGTTTTACTCCAATGGTACCACATGCATTTGCATTGTTCGAGTTGCATAAGTAAAGTCGTATGAGGAGTCGTATTTGAATATTTGTGTGTGCATAACATGAATGTTATCTTGTGTCGATTTGATGGTTGTTCCGTTGAGCATATTTGATAAATGACTATGTATGCCTTAATTGAGATTGATATTATTGTTGTCGGTAAGAGGTTGAATGATGTGAATAGTAGTAAGTGATATATGTTGAGAAGTGGTGACCGATGTATGATTATTTCTCCGCTTTGAATATTATCATACACTTCTTTATAATGAATGATATCTCACCCCTTCTGTTTGAATTTTACCCTCCGTTGGTAACGTGCAGGTAATGACGCGGAGTAGTCGTGTACCTATAGCTCGAGTCGGTGTGTGTCGATGCTCTGATACGTAGCACTCGGGGAACGTTGGATTACTTGTTTACGTTTTGTTTCTTTTGTTTATCCTTGTTAAACTTTATCCTTATGATATGCTGAGACTTTTTAGATGTATCGTGCCGTGTTTGGCCTTGATATTATGAGTTGTATTGTTGTTGACATATGATTTTCCGCTGCGATGCAAGTACTTGATTGGCTGACAACGATTAATGATTTCGATATTGTTCTCCTACATGTGTGTTATGTATCTAAGTAATTTAGCATGATATACATATGTGATTTTGTTGTTTAAAAATGTGACGCTCTGAATCGTTATATTCTATTTGCTTGAAATTTTGTACTCTGATATTCCTGTTGATTGCGGGGTAGATTTGGGGTGTTACAAGAACCTACGAGGTCACACTTATAACGATTGATAAATAAGATATTTAAAAAATGGACAAGATTCATTTGTGATTTGGTGGTGCATTCTTACGATGCAATGATAGTAATTTGAGAAACACGGTTTACCATAAGTTATGGTGTGTATAAGTAGATTATATATTGAACTTTTATACTAAAGTGATAGTCACTCATTCACGTATTCTCAGAATCCTAGTTGTATTATAAGACAGAGGACTACTTCATTTCAAATTTTGTTGGGATAGACTAATTGCATGCACTCACATTCTTGTGGGGCTCAGAATCATTTTTTTCATGTACAAAGCTAGGACTGTCATTCTACATTTTGTCAAGAGCAGAATCAAATGTATTTCATTTTCTCCATTATGTGGTTTTTGTCGAGTTCTTTGGGTTAGAGAGGAAACTTGTGACGATATGAGTAGGAGGTCTTAGGAACATGCACGTGGTCTTACGCAACTAGGATAGAGACGTGACGTTAGTAGGTTTCTCAAGTTTCGTTATGAAACTGAGGTCAAATTTTTTCTGTGTATCGCAATTTCGTTATTTCCTTGATTATTGGTCTTAGATTTTGAGGCTATTGTGGATCTATGTAATATGCAGGTACAAGTGTTTGCAAACATAAGATGATCTTGTTGGCTTTGATGGTGAAAACACTTTATGTCAAACAGAATTCTATGAAGGCTTCATCTACCAAAATGGTTTAATAGTCAAGATGTTCTTGTCATATGAAATTTCAAGCCACCTCAATGATGGCAACTCCTTAGTTGAAATAATGTTCGGTGAAATCTTTGGTGAAGATTCTCAAGAAATATTTGATTGTGACATCCGATCAAGAAGATATCTAAAACATCATTTCTTAAAACAGTCATGTTCTAGTAGAAATTCTTAGTCGACAATGAATCTTGCAAAAAGACTTGTAGCTCTAAAGTTGTGAAAGAGAGGAAGTGTGAAAGCTCACTTGATCTTTCACTTTTTGCGTATTTGAGTGATCAGTTTAATGTAAAAGGTATTAGAGTTATTTTAGAAATACTAAGGCAATCACACGCATCCAAAAAGCCTCTTAAAACATCTCTTATTTCTTAAAATATCTTAAAACTCTATCAAGGATTGGGTATAGTTGATTAAGTATTACTAATCAATTGGTAAAGTTGTTACACTATCTGATCAATTTAGAACGAGGTCAATTCGATTAGAGCAAGCTAAATGACTTTTTAATCGATTAGAAATTTTTTTAATCGATTAAACCATGTAGCTATTTTAGGGATTCCTTTTCAGGACCAGTGTTGTCGACTTTTAGAGTTCATTAATCGATTAAATGGTTATTTAGTCGGTTAAATCTTTAAATTTGCCCCACTG
Organism: Vicia villosa; assembly: GCF_029867415.1. Classification (NCBI taxonomy): domain Eukaryota; kingdom Viridiplantae; phylum Streptophyta; class Magnoliopsida; order Fabales; family Fabaceae; genus Vicia; species Vicia villosa. The sequence goes on from NW_026705480.1 coordinate 589,110, forward strand.
ATCATTTCCTTTTTTAGCCAGATTTTTTCCTATGTAGAGGAGGATACTCCTTATTTTATATATCATTCTTTATATTATCTTAATCTCTATTTCCTATTTTCACTAAAGTTTCCTTAGTGCCTTGAGAATGAAAAATCCCTTGTGAGCATTTTGGTGTACTGGTGTAGTGTTGTTTTGTAATTTTACTCAAAAGGGTGTTTTCCCATGTGAAATATCTTTATTAGAATTATTTTTTGGTTCTTGAGTTCAACCTGTGAAAAAGCTTTGCTTGGTTATTGAGTTTAGGCGATAAAAATTATGTTTGGTTCTTGAGCTTAATCCTTTGAAAATATTTGTTTGGTTCGTGAGCATGCCTGTTAAAAGCTTTGTTTTGTTTGGTTATCAGCATGTGTAAAATATCTCGTTTGTTGTAAGAAAGTTTGTGGGAATATCATATAAAAAGCTCAAGACATATTTTAGTGGAACTCTCAAGAGGAAACTCTTGGGAACTGGATTCGGCAAAGTGGTAGACAAAAATTATATAAATCTTTGGTGCAATCTATCTAACTCCACCTCTTTACTTTTTTGTCATTTATTTTGCTTTCCTGTCTAATTCCTCCTTCTCCTGCTTCTCTGCTGCTTTATCTTAGTTGGACTAATGTAAACCGATTTTTTAATCTAGGGTTTCTTAAAATATTTTGATTTCTAAATATTACCATTCATCCCTCCCCACCCCGCATTTCCCCCTATATTCTTTGGAGTCATTTGGTCAACAAGTGGCCTCAGAGTCTAACTCTTATTTTAAGAATAATCTTCCCAAAAGAAAGGAATGACTTCAAATGATTCACTAAAAAAATCCATATTCTTTAATGGGCAAAGGGCGCGCTTTTTGGAAAGAGAATATGAGAATCTTTATATATGGATGAATTTTTAAATTTGAAAAGTTATTAAAAAAATGTACTTTGTTGCCACACATCGACTTGATGGTGTTGTGATATACAAAGAGGAAGATGATTGAATCAAATAGGAAAGATAAAAAGTGCACTGCAGTTTGAAAGCTAAGACTATCACCATCGATGATATTGGTCTTGATGAGTGTTTGTGTGTTTCTCACAGGAGGACTACAAAAAAAATGTAGGAAACCCTTTGATTTACCCATAAAGATACAGCTGAGGTAAAAAAAAAAAGCAAGGATGAACATATATTATCACATGAGTATTAATTCTTTAGAATGAAACCTAAAGAAAATATTTATGATATGTTAAAAAATTCATTCACATTAGAACTCTGAGAAAAGTTTTTTAAAATGAGGACTTGGTTGTAAAAGTCCATATATAGGTGCTTTAATCGTAGTAGGAAACCCAAAGTCATTGCGATTTTTGAATCTATAGACTTTTCATTCATGTATGTGGCTACTATATTTGTTCAATTTTAGGAACAATGAATGGAGCTGGAAATTATTGTTTATGATGAATAATTTGATGAGAAGAAGAAGATGATGATGATGAAGAAGAAAAGTCTTGCATATAAAAGTTATAAATGTCGAATAGATAGAGTTAGAAGATGAAAATTGTCAAAGTAAAATACATGAACTTGATGATTAGAAAATTTAAATATTTACAAGGCACGAAAAACAAACTTCAGAATCTCAAAAGAAAAAAGATGATCAACACAAGAACGAAGGAGGATCCTCATTTATTCCTACATGCTATCAATGCAGAAAAAAGGGCACATAAAATCAAATTGTCCTCAAAACCAGAGCCATAGAAGGAACTAGAATCATAATAAAATAAATTTCAAACCTTAAAGAGAAGCTAAGAAATCTTACATCACAAGGGACGATAATGACATGGAATCCTCAGACGATAAAGAAGCTAACATTTTCATGAAGAAGACGAGGTAAAATCACATTTTGTTTTATTCTATTTTATTAAGAAAATCCATGAAAATAAACATGCTTATCCTCTTTCACATTATTATAACCAATATCTTGAAATAATAATGAGAAATATGTATGCTCATAATTCTAGAGATAATATGTATTTCAATAATGGAAGAGTACCTAAAAAGATATGGGTATGAAGAGTCAAAAAGTTAAACTATGACGCAAATATGCAACATAGCTCATAATCAAAACGTAATAGTGATAGTGACTGTCCAAATTATATGACTAAAGAAATAAATATCTTTTCCTATTTCACTCCTACGAGAAGAGAGTTTTAGCAACAAAGGTAAAATTATTGGCTAATGAACTATTGGTAAGTGCCCTAAACCTATTGTTGAACTATTTTAAAAATTGCAAGTTCATAACAAAGTTAACTTAATATCAAATAAATTTTGTAACAAAGGTAATGTAGTATATTATAATTCCTCTATATAAAAGGTCCTTAAACTTCTAAAATAAAATTTATTTTCTCTATATTATGACTTTTAGAAAGAAAGACTCTGACTATAGAAGAATTCATACATGTGATCTTTGTTGATATAACCAAAAGTATAGGTAGAATTTTTTATTTTATGCATGTATTATGAAGAACACTCATCTTAAAAATAAATATAAAGATAAGGGTCAAGATAAGGGTCAAGATTAATGTAAAGAAACATCAAGAAAAATACCAAGGTAAAATAGAAGATCATCAAAATGAGAAATCAAGTATAAATTATCACGATCTTCCCAAGTAACGGAGGACTACTAAAGACCATCCTATTCTGAACATTATTGGGGATATTTCTAATGGAATCTCAAACCTACAATCCCTTATCAATGTATGACAATTGATGTGTTTTTTTCCCAAATTGAGACAAATGAAGTTGATGAAACTCTCATCGACGAACATTGGCCCCTTGAAATCCAAGATGAGTTAAATCAACTTGAGAGAAACAATGTTTGAGAATTTGTTCATAAACCTTCATCTAATATAGTTATAGGAACCAAATGATCTTTCCCAACAAGCTTTACTAAAATTAAAATTTTTGAATAAATAAAGCAAGATTCATTGTGAAAGGGTTCAATCAATATATGCATAATTTTTTATGAGGCCAATGCCACTGTAGTTAGATTATAGGACATAATGATACTTTTAGCTTTCTTATGCATTTTTTAATTTCAAAACTCATTCAAATAGATGTAAAGAGTGTATTCTTGAACAGTTACATCCAGAAGGAAGTTTATGTTGATCAACCTCCCGGTTTTATAAACCCTTCATTTCTTAATCATGTACTAGAAACAAGCTTCGACATTTTCACACTAGTTTTCAGAATAAAAATCTTCCTACGATTCTTTTTAATATCTTCTCCTCTATTTTCACTTTTCACTAAATTTTTCTTAGTTCCTTGAGAGAGAAAAATACCCTGTGAGAATTTTGGTGCACTGGTGTTGTGTTGTTTTGTAATTTTAATTAAGAGGGTGTTTTCTCTTGTGTAATATCTCTACAAGGATTGTTGTTTTATTCTTGAGCTCAACTTACGAAAAAACTATGTTTAGTTATTTAGTTTAGCTGGTAAAAACTTTGTTTGGTTCTTGATCTCAACCTGTGAAAATCCTGGTTTAGTTCTTGAGATTATCCAATTAAAATCTTTGTTTGGTTCGTGAGCTTAGCCAATTGAAAGCTCTATTTGAGTTAGAGACCAGCCTTTGTAAAACCTCTAGTTTGTTGTTAGAAGGTTTGTGGGCATATCATATAAAAATCTTAGGACATATTTTAGTGGAACTCTCTAGAAAAAACTCCAGGGGACATGAGTAGGCCAAGTGCTACGCCAAACCTGTGTAAATCTTCGGTGCAATTTCTCTAGCACTTTCTCTTTACTTTTTGTCATTCATTTATATTTTTCACTCTCTAATTTCTTCTTTTTCTCATTCCATGCTGCTTCACCTCTATTGTACTAATATAAACTGATTTTTTAGTAACATATTTTTTAAAATACTTTTTATTTCTATATATCATAATTCACCACACCCCTCTTTTGTTTGGTGTCACTTAGTCTGCAGTTATTAACTGCCTGTATATACTATATGAATGGGGTTAGTTTTTCCTATGTGTTCTCTCTAATTTAAAGGGATAATCTTTATGCATTTGTCATCATTTCTAATTCTTGACACCCTTTTATTTACTTTACTCCTTTTCTCTGTCACAAGGTTCTTCTTGGGACTATGGAGATTCAACTCCTTTATTTCTCAAGGCTTATAGGTACCTAGAGGTTAAAATCTTTCCTTATATAATTTTGGTTGTTTTTTTCTTGCTTTTTGTCCTTGGATTCCATGGGAAACCCAAGTGCTTTGGTTGTGAACCTACTGAGCGGCAATGACTTTGAGGTATGATTCAACAATCATCTTGGAATTTCATCTTCGCAACTCCACCCTATGATTTGGGCATATTATAAAGTTATTCAATACTTGTGTGAATACTAATATGGAGTCCCTAATTTGATGCTCTTTTTTCATCTCTTCAAAATTAAGTGAACTTTGCTCAAGTCAAACTCGGGTCATGGGTTTCCGTTGCTTAGGCGGGGTAAAAATATGTTTGAACTATACATAAATAGTTCCGAGTATTAAGGATATGTACTACCCACTCACCCCTATTAGTCGTACTTCTCATTAGGTTAACACGTTATAGAATTGTCGTGGCACTATAGTAAAAGAGTGTGCATCAAAATGCACTGACCAGGCCCCTTAAGATTTTACAACAAATTCCTAAATTTGTGATAACAAAATAATTTTCTTGTAGTAACGAGGTCATAAATATATTAGCTCTAAGACCTATCCCAAAAAGAAAAATAATAGAAGACCAGGCATACTTCCTTTTGAAAAAACCTCGCTTTGTTGGCGATGTTGGATCTTCTAATGTTAGTCCTATGAAGACAAAAAGGTGATATATCGGAAGTCGTTTTCTAGTTGAAGAAGCTGCTATAGAAGAAGTGAAATATATTTAGTAAATGTTGAAATCTATTAAATCTTATAAGTGTTTTCCATATTTATTGTGAGGGTATTTATTAATACTTATTATTTGGCACTTTAGTTTGCACATAAGATGAGTTGATTGAACACTATGAATCATATGAAGAAAGGTTTGAGAGGTACCCCCTTGCCATATATCATCACTACTGCATAAACTTCAGCATAGACTTCTCTTGGAGATGGCCCTCGAGACTCAAAACTCTTAAAGGTTCTTCTTTTGGAGAATTTGGACTACACGATCCTCCCTTTCCTAGAGGCGATCACGTACAAAGATCTCATCGTTAGCTACAAATCGAGAATGTTCCTAGGACTTCATACACAACAATTAGAGAATTTTCTCAAAAGATGAACCTTCCCCCAAGAGATGAATAATCAAATGTATTACTATGTACTTGCTATCAGGATTTTCAATACTCATCTACAAGCTTCCTTCAAAGTTAATGGCGTTGATGCCTAAGGGATTTTTCCCTTTGTAATGGATGGATGCAACATCTTGGTTACGTTGCAGAGCTCAACGTACTTGATGTTGCTTGAGCTCTCACTGTCAATGAGAATTATTGAGATATCTTTCAATGGCCATCATGATCACTAGAAGTAAGATTTTGTTAGGGATATCTCCTGCCATTTCATTGTCTCGAAACCCAAAAATGGGTCTTTCTATCTTTTTCAGCGGATGTTTCTCCCTTATTATTGATTGTCAGTAGTTCTACAATATTTCTTTTCACGGTCCCACTCGAAGGCACCTTCGGGCTTTGGGTGCGGGACCCCTCTAGTGATGGATGTGATGATGTTGTAGCCCTCGTAGACGGATGTTATGAATGGCCTTTTTTCCTACCTAACTTCATCTTCCTCTCCACTACTATCTTTGATCTTACTGTCATTATCCACATCCTCAATCATTTTCTTAGGTAGTTCCTCGCCACAGTGAGGAAATTGTTTCTTTCTTGGCGAATTGCTCTATCTTCTAGATCTTCTAGGAGAACCTTAGTGTTTTTCGTGAGCGTCTTCATTTTCAACCTCTTGGGCGTATCTTCTCAATATTCCCTTCTTAATAAGCTCTTATATGTTATCCTTTAGATGAATGCATTTATCATTATTGTGTCCATGACTCTTGTGGAGGCAAAAAAAATTTACATGTCTGCCTACAAAGATTCTTTCATTGGGTGGGGTAATTCACCTCGCCTCTTTAAATTTGGTGTTAGAACATTCCTACATGATCTTTTCTCTTGAAATGTTAAGTGGTGTGTACAACGAGAATCTAGCATGTAACCCTTTGTGTGCATTATTGTCTCTATCTTCCTAGTGTATGTTCTCTCCTTGTTTGCTACCTGTCAGGTTTCCTGGCCTTTTATTCCTTTCTACATCTTTGGGATACAACTTTTCTTCATAATTAATATATGGTTGCGCTAAATTGAGGAGGTGGTTCATGCTTTTCACACCTTTTAATCCCAACTTTTCTCGAAATATACATCCAATCTTCAAGCCTTTTTCAAATATCCACCTTTTAGGATCGTAATTGGATCCCCTACTTCCCCAACTACTTTCGTGAACCTGTCAATATATTTTTTAAAAGTTTCTTTTTCATTTGTTGGATCCAATTGAGGGTAGCTATTATTTTTAGGTGTTGTTTCCTCGCTTTGAATTCATCACACAACTTCTTCCAAGAATTGATAGAAGCATCCTTGAGGGTCTTAAACTAAGTCATGAAGGTTCCTTTGTGAGTTAGCACAAATAATTTGCATTTTATGGCACTCCGGGCGTGGTGATAGTTGATCATAGTATATATCTACATGCGCTATGTGTTCATATGGATCACTAGTTTTTCGTAATTGTCTAACTTTGGCGGGATTTTTAAAGATTTAGGAATCTTGAAGTCAACAATGTGTTAGGAGAATGAATTTTTCTTATAGAAAGAGGGAACTTGGTGGACAACTCCTTGTTCGTTTCTCCTTTAAGAGTCGTATGATAGGGATCTCTTAGGGTAAGAATCCTTGGGAAAAAGGTGGTTGCCATCTCTCCCTCCCCCCACCGAGTCATGAGGAGAAGGAGTTACAGCCTCGAGAACACGTTGCTCTTGAAATATGGATGTCATTATTTGCTATCACATTGCATCACTAGGAATATACCTAGGTGCGGTCATGAAATTACAATGTTGTAGTACTTCTAGTTGCATAGAGACTTGTGATGGAGATTTTTTAGGTTTTTTCTCTATATGTAGAAGTCTTTCATTGAGAAAATGCGGGTGTTTCTTGATGCATTAGGTTATAGATGCTTGTTATGAGTTCGTTTGTGCCCTAAATCCCGAACATGGTATGTAGTTGCATGAGGTTCAGAGACATTTCTAGTCTAGAGAATTGCACTTGTTGTGGAGGTTATTTCGATGTTTGGCCAATGAGTAATTATTTAAACGGTTGGAACGATGGTAGAGTATGGAAAGTTCCTAATTCATCTAACTAAGAGGTCGGGATCTGGCGAATGGTGGAGGTTGGAGAAGTCACCAGAACCAAAACCTCTTGTCTTAGGGGGAGGAAGAGGGTCTTTAGGAGTGGAGGACTCATGTGATGGTGTCAGTCGGAGGGATTGCATTATTGTGAGCAATAGTTCGAGTTGGTTTGTAAGCCATCATTGTTGACGGTGATAGACTTTAGTGGTGATTAGATTGATTGATAAACTGTTGTGATGACACAACCGGCAAAACCTAAGAAGTCTTAAGTAGAATTCAGTGAATCAAGAAACAATTCCCCAAACCGCGCCATTGTTCTGGCATGAAACTAAAAGTTGGTGATGTGTTTATGAAGTATGTCGTGGAAAATTCCTGGTATGATGATGAAAGTTAACACTCAAATGCTCAAGTTAGTGAATTTAGAAAGGTGAAAATTACAAGTATATGTGAATTATACCTTATTCTGACACAATGCCAAGTGCCTTATACAGGACACCGTTGGATGGGCCCAATAGTTAAGATAAGCAATAGGCATAACTTTACTCGGCGACTCTATATAAAGCTTTCCCACTTGACTGATTTTATTGGACTGTTTGACCAATCCGAAACAAAAAGTTTTAAAAAAAATATTAAAATTAAAATTAAAAAAAATTAGAATTAATAATAACTGATTGAAACTGTAATTAAACATTTGATGACTTTAGATAATTGCATCAGCGGAAGTAGCTAGGGGGTTAGATTGGAATAATAGTCTAAGTTGAAAATTTAAGGCGGCTTCATGATTATGATTAAGACATTTGTGTGTCTTGTTCATTTCAGATACCATATAGCCAATCACCTACATATGTTATCATTTTAGTTTGAATTATTATGTACGTGCAATAGGTTGCTTAATATGCATACATTATTAGGCAAATATGTCATTATTTTAAGAAGAATAAATTAATAAATATTTGTGAAAAATTGTGTTTGGACATTTTCTATTTGTGGTAGTCTTGGCCAAGACCGGAAGCAGTTTTGTTTGGATTTGGCGATAAATATGTTGTCACGTGTTTACGTGTTGGACTCTTCATCATTCAATCAATGTCACCAAAGTTTGAATAGAGCCATTTTGATGTTAGAAATGTAAACAAAATTGGTGGGTGGTTCGATAACAGAAACTTGATAGTAGGTGATTCATCGGATTTTAAATAAGATTTTGATATATGTTAAGAAATATGGTTAGACCTAATTCAACCTTACAAAATCGGCTAGTAGAATGTAGATTATCCTCACTTACAAGCATATATTCAGACCATATATTATCTGATGTGAAACTCTTAATAATTTTTTTATGCATATACTTAGACCGAGTAAATATTATTTTATTAATATTAAACCTAACAATATTTATATTATTTGAGTTTGTGTTTTATAAGAATTATATTAAAATAATATTTATTAAATGTGATATGTATTTTCTAAAACCTTAAACAGTTATTGGTGTATTCTAAAAAGAGATTTGGTGGGGAAGAGATGTGGGCGCAACGTGATGATGAATATTTTAGTGCATGTATGTGGAAATTAACACTGCTAGCACCTTCCATGAAATTACCAATTCATGTAGGAACCGATAATTGCGCAGACTCCACGCTCCAGAAAGATTAATCTTTTTTTACATTACAATGTATTTATAGGAGTAGAATAATTTATTACATATCTCCATCCTAACCTCGTAACGTCTTTGAAATTGTGCAAAGCAGTTTATAGTATACGATTTTACACTTTTTTACGATCTTTGTTGTAAGTAAGAATTTAATTGATTAATAGTATTAGGAGTATTCAATTCCAATTACAAAATGAGGGAAAATTTCAAAAAAAAAACAAATTACTCACCAAATGCATCTTACCAAATGAAAAATATTGGATCATTGTAAAATTTATAAAAATTACATTTGGCATAAATAATTTCACCATGAAAAGACCACTTTCAAATTAGAGCTTTAATACTCCAAACCAAATCAGAAACACTCCGGTGTTCGTTTCTAAAAATCATCGAATTCCTCTTAATCTAAAGACTCCAACACATAGCGATCCAATTGTTCCCTTCTAAATCCTTTTTTACCCTCTTCAACTTGAAACCTGCCCTTGCGTGAAGGAAGCTCTTCCACACCGCCGCCTCTTAGCCCAACTCCACGCCGACTCAATTTGAAATAATCCCTCAAACCTCCTTTGCAATAGAACAAAAGAGAAAAAGGTGATCCAAAGATTCGTAAAAAAATACATTGCAATTTAAGATGAGACGAAATACTTTCTCTAACCAATAATTGATCTTTCGTCGATATTCGATTGATAATACATTTATAAATAAAGGCTTTAATTTTAAAAAGAATTGACGACTTTCACCATGCTGCATCCGTCTTTTTATTAATTTATTGTTATAAAAGACGGACCTTTTAAAAAAACATAAGTAACGTCCTCTTTCCATATAGAAACTTTCATAAGTTTGAGACAATTTTGTCTAGTCTTATATTTTATTTTATAGCTTATAAAAAAAACTTTAATCTTTTTGTTGAATAAAAAAAAAAAATTAAAGTAGTATATCTCTTCAAAGTTGGTAAAAATATCTATTCGAAATATGCAAGATTTCAAATATACTTTAGATATTTCAAAAAGATTGAAAGAAAATTTATAGATTTAAAAAATTTATCAAGCGGTTAAGAAGAGAGAAAACTTAAAAATGATGACTATTAGATCAAGTTATTACAAATTATGTGGTGCTCATGAAACGAGGAAGTTGTTTTCTACAAGTCTATAACTTAAAATATAAAGGAAAAATATTTTTCTTTCACTACTTATCTTAAATATAGATTACAACATTCGTATACACAAAACATCAAAAAAATCTCAACGAGAGTTATAATACATCCCAACGCTTCAGAAAAAATAAGAGTTGATTTATTATCCACTAATCATATTAAGACACATATATTTTTGCATTTCTTCAAATTTAACATTCATATTATTTAGCATTATCCTTATTTTATTTGACAATGTAATAAGTTATTTATAGATTTATAAATATTAATAACTAGAATATAAAAGCAAAAAATACTTAAATATTTGGAAATTTCATATAGAAAATAATGATAATATTAGATAATTCATAAAACTTGTATTGATTTAATTTAATTTTTACAAAGAATTATTAGAAGTGTAAGTATGTTAAGCTTAACACCTAGTGTTAACGGATAAACAGACTATAATATATTATTTTTGGTTTTCCATGGTCCAATCCAATACAAATCCACTCAAAAGGATTTAATGTATATAAAAGGTATTCTACAGGATAGTCAAGGTACATTTTATGATTTTCATTTTAACTAGTAAGATACCCGTGCTTTCGCACGAGTAAATTTATTTGATATTGTATAAAATTTAATTAAATACGTATAAATTTAAAATGAATGGTTTAATTATAAAATAAAAGATGATTATATAAATTCAATTATATTAAATAATCATATAAAATAGAATCTGTAAGATGAAGATAAAAAATGTAACATTTAAAAATAAAAATTGTCTCTCAATTAATAGGAATTGTTGATTAAAATAAAAAAGATATTGTGTTGATAATGACCTGTGAAATAAAAAATTGATTTGATGCGATATAAAATATATTTTAATACAAATATAAAATGAATAATAATTAAATATATTTAATTGTATTAAATAATCATAAAAGAAAATCGTGTTGATAGTGACCCGTCATAAAAATAAGAATATTATCTCTCAAATTAAAACAATGATGGATTAAAATAAAATAAATATTGTGTTGATAGTGACCCGTCCGATAACAAAAATTTTAATTTAATTTATTAAAATTACAAAATAAATTACTTTTTTAGGGATAATAACTAAATAGAAAAAAAATTAAAATGAAAGTAAAAAAGTGCGGGGAAAAATGTGAGAGAAATTGGAAATTTTAATTAAGATAGAGAAAGTGTGTAATGATCGATTAAAATAAATTAAATAGTATTGAGAGTGACCAGTGAGATAAATAAATATTTAATTTTATTAAAATTACAAAATAGGTTATTAATATTTTTTGTGATAATAAGTAAATGGAGAAAAATTAAAATGAAAGTAAGAAAGTGTGGAAAAATGAAATGTGAAAGAAATTTGAAATTTGAAATAAGAGAGAGAAGATGTGTGTTGGGGAAAAAATTAAGGTTGTCAAGTGTCCAATGATGATTGAAAGGTGAAGGCTTATTTAGTTAGTTACTAAAATGTCTAAATGGTAGTGTAAATTATTTTAGAAGAAAGGGTATAATTGACAATTTGGTCAATCTATTAATATTAGTTTTATAGTAGACTACACTCATCTGAAATGTTGAAGTGATTTGGGTGTTGTAGTGCTAGTCTTGCAGGTTCATCCTGTGTCGCCATATTTAAGATCAACATCATTGATTCATGATTCCTTACCATCAAGATACATAAAATCTAGTTCTGAAACGAAACAATGGCTCTGTTTATGGAAATTGACTCCTAATTTCCGCAAAATTCCACAAGTAGATATTCCTCGATCTAAAGCCAAATCTTTAAGAAAAGCACTGGAGATGGAGACAGTAACTTTGTTCATTGCATCAAAGAAATCTATTAAAAAAAATTAAAATGAAAGTAAAAAAGTGCGGGGAAAAATGTGAGAGAAATTGGAAATTTTAATTAAGATAGAGAAAGTGTGTAATGATCGATTAAAATAAATTAAATAGTATTGAGAGTGACCAGTGAGATAAATAAATATTTAATTTTATTAAAATTACAAAATAGGTTATTAATATTTTTTGTGATAATAAGTAAATGGAGAAAAATTAAAATGAAAGTAAGAAAGTGTGGAAAAATGAAATGTGAAAGAAATTTGAAATTTGAAATAAGAGAGAGAAGATGTGTGTTGGGGAAAAAATTAAGGTTGTCAAGTGTCCAATGATGATTGAAAGGTGAAGACTTATTTAGTTAGTTACTAAAATGTCTAAATGGTAGTGTAAATTATTTTAGAAGAAAGGGTATAATTGACAATTTGGTCAATCTATTAATATTAGTTTTATAGTAGACTACACTCATCTGAAATGTTGAAGTGATTTGGGTGTTGTAGTGCTAGTCTTGCAGGTTCATCCTGTGTCGCCATATTTAAGATCAACATCATTGATTCATGATTCCTTACCATCAAGATACATAAAATCTAGTTCTGAAACGAAACAATGGCTCTGTTTATGGAAATTGACTCCTAATTTCCGCAAAATTCCACAAGTAGATATTCCTCGATCTAAAGCCAAATCTTTAAGAAAAGCACTGGAGATGGAGACAGTAACTTTGTTCATTGCATCAAAGAAATCTATTAAAAAAAATTATTTCATCCTGCCTCATTTATCAGCTATTGACGAGTTCTGCAACCACTACTACAAAATATACCTTTGATAACATCATATTGTAGAGGTCATTTAGTTAAATGTGGTAATACCTCATTTTAGACGTGTTTTTTTTAATATTTATCGAGAGACATTTCATTACGGTCATTATTAGCAAATTTAGCTAAATGTACATGGATTGATAGAGTTCGAATCTCAATACCAAAGTTTTTCTATTTTTTCTATTTTTTCTATATATATATATATATATATATATATATATATATATATATATATATATATATATATATATATATATATATATATATATAAAAGATGTGCCTTTAGGAAACATGTCAAGAAACTCATAAAGGAAAAGTTTGTCTTTGAAAAAACAATAACAAATCAAGGGTTAAATATACAATACTCTTTATAATATAGGCAAAATTCACTTTATCCCTTTAAAAAATGTTTTGGATCACCCCCTAAAAATGTTAAAATCTATGTCTTTTGTCCCCTAAGTGCACAAGCCACCTCCCCTGCAATTTTTTTTAATTTACCATCCCACCCCTGCAATTATACACTTTTAATAATATCAATGCATAATTTTCAAGATAAAATTTTTCTATTTTGTTCTTAACTTGTGTCATTTGAACACATGTTAGCATTATATATATATTACCACAGTTAGTAAATGAAAGTGATGTAAAAGACATTACACTTCATCACGGTTTTTTAATACAGTTGTGGCAAAATATTTTACCTATATATAAATGAATTTAACTATAGCTCTCTTTTTAACAGAATAGAAGTCGTCCCTCTCAAAGAAAAACCCTAACATATTCTCTCTTCTTCTTCTTCTTCTTCCAAATTAAGTTCAAACTAAAAGGCAATCAATTTCAACGTTGTTTATTCATTATCTTTCTTCCTCTTCTTCTTCATAGGCTTTCTTCCAATGTTTTTTGTATAGGTTCTAATTTTTATCACCATTGAAGAACTTTCAAGGTACATCTTTCCTCAAACTATTCATTCCATTTGGTGTTACAGAGGGTTTACATTTGGCATGGGGTTTTTTGAAAGATGTTTATATTTCCAAATTTGTTTCAAGAGTTAATGTTTCCAAATCTATTTACATTTGACATGGTGTTTTTGACTTGTAGAAAAGGTGAATGAAAAAAAATTGTTTTCCCTCTGAGAAGATCGCTGGCATTATTGACCGAGGATTTCTATGGAAAAAAATACAAGAAGGATGAAGCTATTATGGAAGCTTCATTTGCCTTGTATTTTTTCTTCATAACAACATAAAGTAGATCAATTTCAGCTACAATTTGAGACCATTTATTCGTCTTCATTTTTCACAAATCTTTTCAATAAAAGGTAAGTTCTTGAAACATTTGATTAGTTGATATATTGTTGTTGTTTTGTTGATAAATGTTGTCGTATGTTGTTGTTGTTGATAAATAATTTATCTCAGAATAAGAACAAATCATTGTTAAATCACGAGAAAAAACCTTCGTGCTACTTAGAAATGTTTTATTTTTATGAATCTTGTAGCATTAAGTGCTACTGAGTTTCGAACATATGAACTTTTTATACATCACATCAATTATTTAATATAACTATTGTGATATGTAACACGCTACCTAATTTATCACCAAGGTCACATGCCCGATGTGGAAAGCAGCATACTTACAATCACACACTATCTAACAACGGACATACAACCGTCATTATATGTATTTCACAATTGTTGTCATATGTGTTTTTTGTAGTAGTGAATGTATCAACATCCAGTGTAGGCATGTCATTGAATTCCTCTTCCAATCAACAATTGACGCCAAATAAAGAAGCGAAGATCAGATGGTGATAGGATTTTTTGATCGTGAAAAGATTTACGGACCTCCGAACATCAATTTGTCGCTAATCTTATAAATCACTATCACTAAATGTACTCTGACATGATTCCTCGTAGATTACAAAAGCTCTTGCAATGTTCTCTACGCCAAAACTTTTGAGCAATTAGTCCTCAAGCAAGTATATAAGAATCCATATTGCGGCGAAGATCTGTTGGCCTTCTACAATTAAATATCTCACCCTTGTAGGATGATAGATATGCGAGAGAAAGGTAACCCTTTACTTCTTTGTAAGTCCATGTATGGGCGCCTTCAGGGGTATTTTGGGAGATCCTTCTTACCCATTGGGTTCCACTCATTTTATCAGGCAAATCTTTAGGGACAAGTTCTCAAACATTGATTCACTTAAATTTATTTAAATTTTCTTAAATTACGAGAGACTAATGTTCGTCGATGAGAGCTTCATCAACTTCCTTTGGCTAAATTTTGGAAACAAAAGTTATAAAGTTACATACCTTCACTACTACAAATAATACATTTCATGACAAAGTTTTCACCTCAGCCATTGAAAAACCTAGGTCAAATGACTTGGAACGTGCCATTTTTTTAAATCTTATACCTCAGTTTTGTTCAAAAATGACATAAAATATTATCCCTCAATTTTTTATGTTTTATTTAGAACTAAAAAGATGCCTTTATTTTATAAATCATCTTATCCCTAGATTTTTTATAAAATAAACATTAAATGTTGATTAATATTTTATTTAATTAAATTGAAGTCAATTCTTACCTTGGTTATGTTCCCTTAGTTTTTCTAAAAACCGAGATGAAAACTCTAAACAATATTTTATTCCATCATTAAAATGTTAAGTCTCATTCACATCCTGTGCCTTAGCAAACGAAAGGAACACTATTATTCTCCAATGAATAAAAGGAACACCATTATTCTCCACCTAACAAAATGAAACACCATTCTTCATCTTCTCCAAGGAGGAAGGAAGCTTGAACCTCAAACCAACACTTTTTTTAGTCTCTCATCATGTTTCTGGTATGTAAAAATTTCTCCATGATTGTTGTTACTATTGTTGATAATGTTGTTGTTTATGTCGTTGTTGATGTTGTTGTTGTTGTCGTCGTCTTTGTTGTTGTTATTATTATTATTGTTATGGTTTTTGAGACTTACAGTATAATGTAGTATTCTTTTTCAGATACTTTTATTTTTTGTTGTTTGTTTTTGTTGTTTGTTTTTATTGTTGTTTTATTGAGATGGAATGTTCATTTTTGTTGGTTGTGTACTATTTTTATTTTTATTTTTAAAAGCTATATGTGATTATGGATCATAGTTGAATGAAAGTTAATAGATTAAATAAAAAGTATGAGAATGGATTGATTCAATTTCTTGAATTCATGGAAAAAACCTTCCTAACGGTAATGAGATTTTTTGGTGTCCTTGTAAAAAAGTCGAAATACGCAAAACATCTAAGGGATGTTATATTCAATCATTTAGATTGTGATAAAATTATTCAAAGTTATAGGAAATGGGCATGGCATGATGAAGTGACAAAAAAAAGACTTGCGTCACATAGAGTTGAAGTTGATGAATTTAAGAATGATAATCTAAAAGATATGATTCATGATATTAGAGTAGATGTTTTAAAAAAGCTCATGTGGAAGATGCTTTGCAAAGAAACATGGAATAGTCCTTATATATGGGATGCAAAAATTTTACAAGATTGTTAGTTGTATTAAGACTATTTAATCTTAAGTCAAGAGGTGGGTGGATGGATAGAAGTTTCACTGAATTGCTTGAATTGTTGCAAGAAATTCTTCCAGAAGATAACACGTACATTGTCGAATTGTAGTTATGAGGCCAAGAAGATGTTGTATTCAATGGGTTTGGACTATGTAAAAATATATGCATGTCGTAATGATTGCATATTATATAGGAACGAGTATGGAAACTCGAATGAGTACTCGAGGTGTAGGGAGTCACGCTACAAGCAGAAGCACAATGGTACTGAATATTAAAATGATGTAACTAGAAAGGGTAGTCCTTCCAAGGTGATGTGGTACCTACCGATAATTCAAAGGTTCAAGAGATTGTTTTATAATGTAAATAACGTAAAAAAATACTATATAGCACTGAAATGAAAGAGTATGTGATGGAAATTTTTTCCATATAGCTGATTAATTACAATGGAAGAAAATTCATTCGTTGTTTCAAGATTTTACCCTTGAGCCAAGGAACCTTATACTTGAACTTGCCACCGACGAAATGAACCCGTTTGGTAATTTGAGTACGAATCATACTTTATGGCCTGTTCTTCTCATAATTTACAACATATCTCTGTGATACTGCATGAAGCACAAATATATGATGTTATCAATGATGATTTTGGGTCCAAAACAACCAGGGAACGACATAGATGTTTATTTAACGCCATTAATTGAAGATTTAATACTTTTGTGGAAGGAAGGCATTGATGTTGATGATGCATATACAGTTGATAGTTTTAAGTTGTGTGCCATATTATTTTGCATAACCAATAATTTTCATGCATACAGTTATTTGTTTGGGAACAACGTCAAGGGACATAAAGTCTGTCCTAAATGTGAAGATGAAATATGCTTCAACCACTTACAAAATGGAAGAGATATTGTTTAAAAATTTATAATGCCTAATCATTCATACTATATACTGTGGAAGGCTTTTAATGGAAAACAAGAGTTTGGTTTTGCTCCATAGCCCATAACCCAGAAGGAAGTTTATAAAAGACAGCAACACATTAATGTTATCTTTAGAAAGAAACAAAAAGGGCTCGTGGAGAAAAATATTTGGAAAAAGAGGTTGGTGTTATTTGATCTTTCATATTGGTCTAGTCTCTATGTAAGACATTGTCTTGATGTGATGCATGTGGAGAAAAATATATGTGATAGTTTGATTAGAACACTTCTCAACATAAAGGAAAGACAAAAGATACTAAAAAAATACCGTCAAGATATGGTGGTGATCGCTATACAATAAGAGTTATCCACAAAAGATATATGAAATAGAACATATTTGACCCCATCATGTCACACTCTATCTAAAAAAGAAAAAGAAAAAAATTTTTGCAATTTTTTACAGGGTATCAAAGTCCCCAAGGGTACTCATCTAATGTGAATAAACTTGTGTTGTGTCAATGAAAGAACTCAAATTAGTGCATCAACCCAAAATTATTTAGGAAGATTTGTCTCATTGAGCATCGTCCTTGTCTGCTCCTCTAGAGATTTACGTCCCTCTCCACTCCACAATGTAGTTAGGGAGTTTGTGGATTGGAAAATGTGTGTTGAATATCATTTTCATTTTAAAAAATTGAATTCAACATTTTGGAGTTCTCAACCATGATCGCTTTGAATTTACTTAATCCATTTTCATTTTGAATAATCTTAGATAGTTTTTGGATGGTGAAAAAAATATATTTTTTATATTAGAATAATGTATAGGTGTAGCGAGATTAGTCATCCACAACTACAAGTGAATTGAAGAAGAAGAAAATAATAGTAAATTATAGAATGTAAAGAGATAGAATTAGAGAGAGTGCATAACAAATTTATACAGGTTCGACCTACCACTTTGCCTAATTCTAAACCAAAGAATTTACTCTTGAGAGTTTCACTAATAATAAATTTTTAGCTTTAGAGATATGCCCACAAATATTTTACAACAATGAGAGATTTTACACAGCTTGATCCCTAAACTAAACGATGATTTAACAAACTAAGCTTACAAACCAATTAACGATTTTAATTTGTTGTTCTCAATAACGAAACAAATTTTTGTACATTATATTCTTAATAACCAAACAAGGATATTTCTCATTAGAATCACACCCTTGAGCAAGAACAATTTCGGCACTGCACCAGTACAACCAAACTCTCATAAGTATTTTTTTACTCTCTTAATATTAAGGAAACTTTAGTCAAGAATAATAAAATAGAGAAGAAGAGACTAGAAAATAGTATAATATAGTTTTAATTTTGAAAACTTGTGTAAAATGGAATAAAGAGAAGCCCTCTCTTTATAGGAGAAGATTTGCCTCAAAAAGGAAAAAGTTAGTTATAAATCCATTAGATAAGCTAAATAAGGAAGATTTTTGAAATACATCGTCATTTATCTATTAAAGTTCTCCTTAAACAATTTGGAGACATCACAAATGAATTAATCGATGAACCTAATTGTGAAAATCGGTTAACTAATTTAAAAACCACTCATAATTGTTTTAACAAGACAGTAAACATTTAGGTACATGTATAAAAGCATTTTTAAATGCTTTATCAAAATGAGATAGACTTTAATTATTTTTGATTGAGTGTGTGAGTTTTCTTAGTATCTCGAGAGTTACTCTTATACCTTTACATTAGACTTGTCATTCAAACATATGTCGAGGCGAGTTTTCACGCTTTCTCTCTTTTACAACTTAAAGCTTCAAGTTTCCTTGCTTGATTCATCTTTGATTTTAGACTTCAGTTGGAACTTGAATCTTCTAATTGATTAGACTTGATAGTGCTTCTTGGATAGACTCCATCACTAGAGATTGTTAGATCAAATATCATTAAAGAATTCATGAACACCATATGATATAAGGTGGTGTCATCATTAAAACCAACAAAGTCATCTAACGATTGTAGACAATTGTACATGCAAACACATAGACCCACAGTTTTATTATCTAATATATTCTTAAAATATTTAAAGGTTGCAACCTAAACCTGAAAAAATCTTGGGTAAAAGTTCTTTATATAAGAATGTGTAAAAGATCTAGTTGTTGTTATAAGGTTTATAGGCTAATCTTGTGCAAAAGGTCAAGGTTTAGTTGAAAGTATATTAGTTTAATCATGTAAATGATCAAAATTTATTTTAGTAGAAATATCAAGGGAAAACTCATAGGTCATGATGTTTGGGTTAAACTGGGATAAATCTCTAGTGCAATATTTATATCCTTTATCTTATTTATTTTCTGTCTTTTATTTTCTTTCTGACGTGTTTATCTCTCTTCTTTACATTCCGTTGTTATTCATCTATTTGTTTGTTTATACACACACACACACATACACACACACACACACACACACACACACACACACACACACATATATATATATATATATAATATCATATTTTAATTTTAAATATCACGATCTAGTGCTCCTTTTAGATTTTGGAGTCACTTGGTCAACAAAGGACATCAACATCTAACACTTGCTTTAAGACTAATTGTCTTAGGAAGTAGGAATGACTTCAAACAATTCACTAAACAAACTCATATCCCCTTTTGTTATAAAGGGGTGTAGTATCATTTTTTTACTTTAGTAAAAAATGTTCATTTTGTTCTCACACATATAGTTGACTTTGGTGCAACATAGGCCATCTGCATGATAATTACCTAACAAATGGTTATGAATGTCCATTATATAGAATAATGGCATTTAAAGTCCTTTGTCTTAGGTCTAGTAGAGGGGTGAGTATAAAAGAAGTACATAGAAAATTGAAGGAGACAGACTCAGTTCATGCGAAGAAGTCACCTAATATGGCTCTTTCTGACCCGTGTCAAAGGAGTTATCTAATAGACGTTTTTCTCTGAACAGGTTGAACTAGGATAATATATGGTTTTTTCCTTATTCTCTAAACTCATTTATTTACTTTGCCTTTTGTTGTTAACTTTTACCATCTTCTTAAAGTGTAACTTAAAAAATCAATTTTAATCTTGATGCTTTAGATTTTTTTAAATATCATTTCAACCCCCCTTCCCCCCCCCCCCCCCTTTGTGTTTGAAGTCACTTAGTCAACAAGTGGCATCTGAGCCTAACTCTTGTGTATAAACTAACTTTCTCAAGAGAAAATATGTGTTCAAACAATTCTCTTAATGTTGTTTATTTTGATGTGTGGGACTCTGTAGAAATGATACATTTATTCCCACTTATTCAGTAAATAATGAAGTGGTGAATAAACCTATATCTCTCTGGACCATATAAGAAAAATAAAATTTGCAATACAATTTGAAAGTTAAGAACTTAATAACAATTTCTTTGGGTACAAAATAGTTCTTTCATGTATCATATTATAGCACTGCAACAAAATTGTGGAACACCCTTAAAATAGTCCATGAAGGAACTAATGATATCAATTGTGCAAGGATGAACACGTTAAACCATGAGTTTCATTTACATACAATAAAATCAAAAGGAATGATCTAAAGATGGCTTATCCATAAAATTAATTATCTTAAAACTCTTGGCAAGAAATTCATAAATAATGATTTTGCTGATAAAATTATTCAAAACCCTTGTTGGTGATTTTAATTGATTTAATTCGTATTATACGTGCGAGATATATGTGGTTTTAGAAGGGTGTTACAGCCTGACTCTTAATAGACAAGGAAGCAACCAATGCAAACACCT
Source organism: Vicia villosa (assembly GCF_029867415.1). Classification (NCBI taxonomy): domain Eukaryota; kingdom Viridiplantae; phylum Streptophyta; class Magnoliopsida; order Fabales; family Fabaceae; genus Vicia; species Vicia villosa. Next base: position 610,164 of record NW_026705480.1, read on the forward strand.
GAGCTTCATCTTGCAAAAGCACGTTCAACTTTGCAGATAAGAATTCATCTTCCTCTTCGTCAAGAGGAGCAAGGAACCGAACCAATTTATTATTACAATTGATATGGACATGGTTAGTCTCTAACCAATTCATCCCTAGGATAACATCGATATCTCTCAATGGTAAACAAATAAGATCAACACCAAAATCCCTATCAAAGATTGATAAAGGACAATTCTAAGACACCAGAGAAGTAGTCACCAACCCATTGGCAAGAGTATCGATAACCATTTCTCCATTCGTAGAGGACAACACAAGACCCAATTATTTTACAGAATCTGCAGCAATAAACGAATGAGTAACACCATTATCAATAATAGTAATTAAAGGAATACTATTAATCTAACATGTACCTCTGATCAGCCGGTCGGCACTGGAAGGTTGAGTCTCTGCCAAAGAAAAAACTTGTCCTCTAGATTGAGCTTGCTTTGGCTTGTGATAATTTGTACTGATGTGTCGTGGTTCACCACAGTTGTAACAAGTCACCACTTTTTCCTTGCAATCAGAAACTAGATGTCCTGTCTTCCGACACCGGAAACACTTCATCAAATCATTATCGCACTCATTAGAGCGGTGACCTAGTTCACCACACCTAAAGCATTTGAGAGGAGTAGGAGAACCTCCCCCACTAAACCTCTTACCATTAGCAACCGTCTATTTACCCTTGTTATCCGGAGCATTATAAGGTTTCCCACGATTCATTTTCTATTTTCCTCTTTTATCACTCAGACTCTTATAGTGATCCGAATGAGCCCCTCTATCCTCTTCATATATTTTGCACTTGTTTACCAACTCCAAAAATTCAGTAACTGCTTGCAACGCAGCAACAATTGCAACATCGTTTCTGCTTATAGGGTATCAACAACAAGTGCAACATCGTTTGATCTCTAGGTATAGCCTATTCTCAAACTTGATGCATTTTGAAAATTCAGTAATCTCTGCACTGTAATGCGGGTAGAACCTCACAAGTTCCACGAACTTAGCAGTATACTCAATGATTTCCTTGTTTCATCTCAAGGAACACAATCTCCTTCTTACCGCGGACATCTTGCAAAAAATACTTCCTAAAAAATTCTCTATTAAACACGACCCAGGTAATAGCTTCACCTGCAGTGTCGAGTTTTTAACGAGTGCTAATCCACCAGTTATCAGCCTCCTTTACCAGCATATATGTATCGTATCGTACCTTCTGTGCCTCAGAGCAATCCATCATACAAAAGATCCTTTCGATCTCCTTGATCTAAGCCTGCGCTCCATCAGGATCATACTCACCCTTGAAGGTAGGCGAATTTTCCCTCTGAAACATTCCCAAGTTACGGAACTCATTGTTTCCCCCAATATTTGGCTGATTCTGCACAGCCTGAGTAACTGCTTGCAACGCAGCAACAATTGCAACATCGTTTCTTCCGACCATTCTCTATTTTGCACTACTAAAGCAACAATGGTTAGAAGTTACTGCAAATATTACATAACCGTCACACTTGATAGACTTAACACTTTTGCTGGAAGGACCGACCAGCTCTTAAACAACTATGTAACACCCTAAATTTCCCCGAAATATTTTTTAATTAAAACCAAAGTAAATCAAACCAATCTACACATTTAGGATGCCACAATCAAACTTCAACAAGATCATGTAGTAAGATACGCAACACATATTAAAATATAAACCACATAGTTATCATGTTCGAAACTTCAATGCCTTTATTAGCAACGGAAAACATCAACAACAATTAATTTCAACTCTTCGACAAGAGTTATAAACTTAATAATTCAAAATAACACAAATCACCAAATTAAACTCAACAATTGGAGTTATACAAAAGTTTCATCCCCATATAAACAAAACCAACGCTTGTTCTCCAGTGTTATGTATCAGAGCATACACCGACTCAATCTATGCAATATGAGGCAACTTCCTCGGCTAACCTCAACTTCGAGCTACTCCTGATTATCTTCATGTTACCCACGTAGGGGCAACATTCAAACTGAAGGGGTGAGATATTAGAAATAGATAGTGGAATGTATAATAATAAGCGAACAACACATTATTACCAGAACAACATTACATTCCAACAAATATCGCACCCATACAATCCAACAACAGTATACCAATGCAATGTTATGAGACTCAACAACAATGACTCAAAGCATGTGGTACCAAGTTGTGAACTCTCAGGTTCACCGTTGTGATCGCCACCTAGGACCGAAGCTCACCAAACGGACCTCCGTCCAAAATTATTAGTAAGTAACATTTCACTAATCCATCACCATAGGAATTAGCTACTCGCACCCCACCGACACAATGGGATTGAGGCTCACGTACCACAGACCTTCGTCCACCACCATGAATGCATGCAACATATTATGCATACAAAACAATAACACGACACAAAGACCTTAACCATAGTCAATGTATCTCGCCACTACTACTCACCATGCACCAAACACCTGCCAAACATGCAGCAACAGCAACACAACGATATATCAAGCAATACCAATACATTTGCACACGTTCATTAAAACAACATAAACTCACTATGCATTAAATACATGCCCACGCCTCAAATAATATTAATTTTGGTACTTAAAATAGTTATTAATTAAAGTACATTACAACAGCTTTCCAACGCTTCAAACAGCGTGTGAATCGGACACCTAGAACTAGAGTTATGAATTTTTGAAAATTTGAAAACATTTATGCCAAAGTTAGTGGTAATCAGTTACATCACGAGGTAACTGATTACTTCACCCTGCCACGCCCCTGTTTACACAAAACTGCACCATATAATCGATTACATTCTGAGGTAACGGGTTATCTCAGTGTTACAACGCCATTGTCCCCAATTTTTGGCTCATGTAACCGTTTACATCCTGAAGTAACCGGCTACTTCATTGCTAAAATTGTTTTCCTGGTATTTCCGGCTACGGAAATTCATGATTTACATACTCTAAATAGCCCCAAACATCACACAACCCATAATTCATAATCTCCATTTTTAGTGTACATTCACATACAATCACACACATCAACCATGTCAAGTGCAAACACCGACACTATCATCACATCAAACACACCAAAAGAGAATATAATCATGGAATTCAAAAACATTCTATTTCATTAGCATTGTAATTCATATACATAATCCACAATTCACAAATTCACACAATATCATCACCAACTATAATTATACCTAGGGGTGGCAAAATGGATGGATTGGATGGATATGGATTGGATTGTTAATGGATGGATCAAAACAATCCATTAATCCATTAATAATCCACTAACATTACCTTTATAAAAATTCAATTCAATCCATCCATTAAGAATATAATCCATCCAATCCATCCATTTACAACTTTTTAATGGATGGATATTCATCCATCCATAAAATTAATTTAATATTTTTAATTTAAAAAATATATTATTTTTTATAATATCTCTAAAAATAAATTTTATAATAGAATTATTTTTTAAATTACATAATTCTCTGTTTTTACAAAAATTATTAATAGTTGTTCCATCTAAATTCTCCTTTTATTAAAAAAAATGTAATTACACATAATTATGTATTAAAATAATATATGTATTGTAAACACCCATTTATAATCAAATGAGTTACAATTAGCGTGTGTTATATTGCATCCTTCTGCTACTTTTATTTTTTGCGCTATACTTTTTTTTTTGAATCAAGGAAAAAATATATTAATTCAAAAAATCCATTTACAAACAAAGTGATCCAACAGGAATCCAACCATCCTAACGGACAAGAATTACATTATAAACGGCACAAGGTGGTTCCTAAGCTTTTTGCTTTGCCACCCTCTATACAAAGTATTGTCTATAATTTTGTAAGCTATATTTGTAATATCAACAGGCTGCCCAAAAATAACACCATTCCTATCATGCCAAATCTGGTATATGGTTTCAGCAACTGTCATCTTGAAAAGCTCCACAAGCCAGCCCTTAGCTTTAGCTCTATTCATCATCCAGTTAAGTTCTGCATCCCAGTGAGTAGGCATATGGGACTCTTCCAGCCATTAGAGCATATGCCTCCAAATAGGACTAGTTTTTTCACAACAGAAAAATAAATGATTCATGGTTTCCACATTGGATCTGCAAATACTACAATTATCATTCTCCAGCATGCCAAACTTCTTAAGTCTAGCCTTGGTTGCAAGCTTACTATGACAGGCTAGCCAGAGGCACTGGACAACACGAGGTCTCGCTCTATTCCCCTGGATTAATCTTCTCCAAGGAATTCTTTGCCCATCATCAATGAGTTTGGTATAGAAGGCCATAGCCTTGAACTGGTTGGTCTCTGTAGCCCGGTCCCATTTCCTTTGAACTTTTGGAATCAAATCTCTAGTATTCAGGATCCCACGAACAATCCAAGTACTTTGGTTTTTTGGATTAATCAAAATTCAAAATGCGTTTTTCCTTTTTTTATGACTTCAGTTATAGAATTACGACGTAGGCAAATTGATATAAAATATGTACTAATAAAGTTAGATGTTTAAATAAAATAGAGATTAGAGATTGAATTTAGAATAATATGACTTATTAAAAATAAAATAAAAGATAAATTTTAAATATTCTATTATAAATTTAAAAAATAATTTAATTTATTGAATAAAAATATTTTATATGTTTTATCATAAAAATGATCTATTAAATATAAAATATAAAATAAAATAATCCATTGAATTTTTTGAATATATTGGATGGATTAGATCTATCCATAACTTTAAATGGATGGATTGAGTCAAATCCATTAACTAACATTTTACATAATGGATAGATTGGATGGATTATTTAGTGGATGGATTAGATGGATTATTCCTTAATGGATCCAATTGTCACCCCTAATTATACCATTAAGGGTTTGATGTATGAATTGGGATTTTGTTCTAACAAGTAACTACCATTACCCACCTACCATTTACAACCCATTAGATATTTATAACCTCACCCTTACCTTGGATTTTTTAGTTATCCCCCCTTCTCCAATGGAGTCTTCCCTTTATCCCTAGCTTCTTCTTTTCTCTTCTACTTCTCACTTCTACGATCGATTCCCCAAAAACAAAATGATTGTTTCATTTCCTTGTTTTACATATCTAACTCTTAGACCTTTCTATAAACTTTCACTTAAGCCCTCGCTTATTCACCTATAATTACCATTAAGCCATCCATATATTCATACTATTATTTCTATTATTATTAATATTATTATTATTAATCCCTAATAATAAAATACTCAATTAAATAATTAAATATTACTAAATAATTATTTAACTATTACTAACATTATTTTAACCCCTCTAATTTAAATTAAGTAGTGCCAGTAACTACTTACTCCCATCACCCCTGAGTTATACACAATTACTCACACACCCCAACACCTTAGTCTCTCTATTTCTAAAGGCAATTATCCCACATTAAGGTATCATACCACATTAAAACACCTATCGACGCATATAATGCACAACATCGCATAATTAAATTAATAAAAACAATTTAAATCAAATTGAGGCTTTACATTTGTTGTGCTTTCGCAAAAATACAAGATAGTGACAACATGTTTGGGCAATAGAAGGGACTTACTTTCGACATATGAAGCAAGTTGTAAATCCCAGTATTTTTCCAGGTTTAGGCGTTTTCTTTTCAACTTTCTCTAGCCAAGAAAAGTAATTGTCGGGATTTTTTAATAATGGACCAGAGCAAAACACTCGAAGGCTATTACTCATATAACTTGAGTTAATAGGGTTCTTTGCTTCGCCAATTGATTTATCTTAAGACTTCGTTGCATCAAAGCAGGTTTTTCCTTAAGTTTCTTCTTCTCATCGACAGATTTATCCTTAGAGGGTTTTATTTGAACTGTCGATTTGAGGCTAAGGTTATCAACACTGTTGGTGTTTTCAAGCTACGAATAGGCTTCGTGCGGTGATAAGTAGGGAAAAATTCCCTTTTTTTCTCAATATTTGCTTTAGGGTCAGGCAATGGACCCATAAGTGCATGATTTTTTCCAGAAATAGAGAAAGGGATTAATACTTGGGATTTGTAGCTACAGAGTTTTTCTTCCTGAAGAGGTGGTTGAGGAACAAAATCTTGGTTACCCGAGATGAGTGGACCTAAAATATTAGTAACAAGAGGTAGAGAGTCTTTTGGTCTCTTGGAGTCTTTGGAGTCCTTTTATTTGGGAAGAAACAATGGTGAAATGGTAGAAGATATGGAGAAAATAGTTGATTTTTTCGTGTTTTTGGGAAGAAAACTCAGAGAGTTTGAAGAAGATGAGAAGCTGAAAGGGTGGAAAAAAAGAAATGAGAAATATGAAGAATTTATTGAAGAAAGAAGGAAACTGTTCATTTTATTTAGTGACATTTGGATTTAAATCATGGTGTGAAGACAAGCTTCTCCAAGTATATGTTTTCATGAAGACAACTAATATGCGTTGGTATCAAGAAAGGATGAGCAAAAGGAACAAATGGCTATGGATCAAGATTGCAACTTTGATGAAGATTAGCTTTGATTGATCTTCAAACTCAAAATTGGTACAAGTTAGAATTTATGCGTTGATATACTTTAGTGCTCAAAAATCATATACACTTTCATTCAAATGCATGTCCAAACTTAAAATATTCATGGATTTTGATTTCTCATTTCAAAATCATGTTTCGTCAACTTTTGTGTTGATGTAACCAGTTACCTAAACCATGTAACTGGTTATATTGTTTACAGTAGCTAATAACATTTGTTATTAGACGTTTTTCACTTGATGTAACTGGTTACATCATCCATGTAACCAGTTACATGCAATAAATTTTGAATAATTTAGTTGTAACGTAACCATGTAACCCATTACATCATCCATGTAACTGGTTACATTTGAACCAGTGCACCATTTCATGTTTAATTTGTCCTAAACGAATTTATCTTTCAAACCCTTAACCATAACATTGTTTTGTCAATATGCAACCATTCTAAGAGACATATAGTCACATATAAATACTATGCATATCAGACTTCATTGCCTCACCTCTTTCATTATAATTTACCACCTTTTTGTTATATATTTTCATACAAGTGTTTCATAATTGAATTTTCATAGAAACTTTTTCTGCACATTGTTCCATACCAATTCAGAAAAGTTTCTCATTCATTAATAAACCCTTGAGCACTATTATATCATTGTAAATTGTTTTTCTTGAAAGAGAAGATCAATCTTAGTGATTGATATATGTTCGAACAAGAGAGTAGAAAGGAAATGATTGTTTTCTTGTTCTACTTGTTTGGTTGTATCTTGCTGTCCAGGATTGTTGGAAGCAAGAATTTGAAAGTGAGAGGATTGTTCTCATTTTTACTTGGTTGATCCAAGAGGATTGTTCTTGGTAGTTTTGTTGTTAGAAGATTGCAGGAGAAGTCTTTGGTTTAGGCTTGTACAAATATCTAACAATAGTAAATTCTCTTTCGTGTTGAAAGAGGACTAGAGTACTCTCGGATTGTGAGGGGAACCAGGATACATCGTCATGTTCTTTACTTTTCTGAATTTATCGCTTTCATCACAAATCAAAAACTAGAAAACAAAGAAACACATGTATTAACTCTTGCACCAAACCAGAAAAATAAGAACAAGTGTTCTAAAATCGGATAAATTTTCAAAGTCCTAATTCACCCCCCCTCTTAGGCGCACCATCAAACTAACACGTGGGATACGTGTATTCCGCTCAAGGTTTAGTCAAGAAGTTGTTTTTCCCATGGCCCGCGTTCTCCTTGAAAATAAAAGTCATGATTTTCTTTTCTGAACTTCGCACGTCTTGAAATGACATTTGAGAAAAGTGGTCACAATGACCAACCATGACATAAGTACAGTGTTGGTTAAAACAGTAAAGTGTTCAAAAAATGCCCATTTCTTTTGCTAGTCGAATGTGACATTTGGGGGGGGGGAGGCAATTTGTTAGCTGGGATTTTTGACATACTTCTGAAGGATAGAAAAACACTTAGAAAGGGGGGGTTTGAATAAGTGTAGCTTTAAAAACTTGACAGATAAAAATAAATTGCACAGTTATTTTTATCCTGGTTCGTTGTTAACTAAACTACTCCAGTCCACCCCCGCAGAGATGATTTACCTCAACTGAGGATTTAATCCACTAATCGCACGGATTACAATGGTTCTCCACTTAGTCAGCAACTAAGTCTTCCAGAGTCTTCTGATCACACACTGATCACTCCAGGAACAACTGCTTAGATACCCTCTAAGACTTTTCTAGAGTCTACTGATCCACACGATCACTCTAGTTACAACTGCTTAGTTCACTCCTAAGACTTTCCTAGAGTATTCTGATCCACACGATCACTCTAGTTCCTTACAACTTAATGTAATTCTAAGAGTATTACAAATGCTTCTAAAAAGCGATAATCACAACTGTGATATTTCTCTTAATCGTTTAAGCTTAATCTCACTAATATATTACAACAGCAATGTAGTGAGCTTTGATGAAGATGAAGATTCTGAGCTTTGATTTGAACAGAGTTTCAGCAAGTTAATTTGAATTATGTTGTTCAGGATCGTTAACCTGGCTTCTCATCAGAACTTCATATTTATAGGCGTTGGAGAAGATGACCGTTGAGTGCATTTAATGCTTTGCGTGTTCCGTACAGCATCGCATTTAATGTTATACGCTTTTGTCAACTACCTCGAGCCTTGTTCACGCTGTGTCTACTGACGTAGCCTAGAATAGCTTTTAACGTTCCTTTTGTCAGTCAGCGTAGCTTGCCACTTGTACTTTCTTCTGATCTGATGTTTGTGAATACAACGTTTGAATATCATCAGAGTCAAACAGCTTGGTGCATAGCATCTTCTGATCTTCTGACCTTGAAGTGCTTCTGAGCGTGATACCATCAGAACTTCAGTGCTTCTGTTCTCTTGTTCTTCTGATGCTTCCATAGACCCATGTTCTGATTCTGCTTCGACCATCTTCTGATGTCTTGCCAGACCATGTTCTGATGTTGCATGCTGAACCCTTTGAGACAAAGCTTCTGAGCGCTGAATTATGCGTACTCTTTATATATTTCCTGAAAAGGAAATTGCAATGGATTAGAGTACCATATTATCTTAAGCAAAATTCATATTATTGTTATCATCAAAACTAAGATAATTGATCAGAACAAATCTTGTTCTAACAATCTCCCCCTTTTTGATGATGACAAAAACATATATAAATGATATGAATTTGCGATCAGAAAGAATAAACGGCAAAAGACAAATTACACAGCTATAGCATAAGCATATGAATATGTCTCCCCCTGAGATTAACAATCTCCCCCTGAGATAAATAATCTCCCCCTGAAATAAATACTCGAAGAACTTTAATAAAAGACTTCCCTGATTATTTCGGTAGAGACGATCATATAAGCTTCTGTCTTCAGAGAATTCATAGCTTCTGACTTCTGCTTCCATTGGACAGCTTCAGAACTAGAATTTCTTTAGATCCCTAGAACACTCACAGCTTCTGATTCCTGCTTCCATCTAGGACAGCTTCAGAACTTGAATTTCTTTGATCTTCTGAACATTCACAGCTTCTGACTTCTGCTTCCATCTAGGACAGCTTCAGAACTTGAATTTCTTTGATCTTCTGAACATTCACAGCTTCTGATTTCTGCTTCCATTTAGGACAGCTTCAGAACTTGAATTTTCTGGATCTTTAGAACCTTCGCAGCTTCTGATTTCTGCTTCCCTCGGATAGCTTCAGAGCTTTGAATTTCTACCAACATTACTTCATGCTAGATTTGTATCAGAACATTGTTGAATGTACCAGAGCATCATCTGAGCATCTCTACATCCTGAAATGTTACAGAACAAAAGACTAAACGACAAAAGTCAGCATGAACGAGTCAGAACATAAAATGTATATTAGAACACATTATATGTATCAGAGCCATATAGGCTAAAATAATGTATCAGAGCAAATAGAATTTTGTCAGATCAAATAGACAAATATGGATCAAATTCTATTATCAGTGCTTCTGATCTCTGAAGCTTGACAGCACTCAGCTTGCTTCTGTTTCCATGGTTTTGCTTCTTGTGTTTGCTTTGCTTTGAAAATTCTCTTCACTTCTTTATACCTGCAAAACACTTAAACCATATAGAACTTGCAGTTCTTGTTAGTGAATGTGTGGGAGCTTTACCCAGCAACTGATAGATTTAATCAAATCATTTATCTTCTCCCCCTTTTTGTCATAACATCAAAAAGAATATTTCAAAAGATTCAGATGAATAAAACGACAAATAAAATCACAGGAATGTAAATCAAGGAAAATTTTTATTGATATTCAAAAGATATTACAAAAGGTTCCTATGTTTAACAAGATGAGAAACATTCCTAGCAAATACATAAAAAGTCATCCCAAGAGGAAATGACTACAAAAATTAAAAACAGCACCCTAGCAGGACACGCTCTGTGTCAACCCATCAAGAATCCCTGTGGACTCTTGTCTTCCAGACTGGAACCTCCACTGTAGGAGAGATCCAAGTGACCAAAGAGGAAGAGAGGGACAGTTCACAGACAGAGAGCTAATGTTGCAAACGGGGCTTTCCCTTAACATAGAAGTTAAGAATATCATTCTTAACCTCCTCCCATAACTCAAGAAAGTCTTCTGTCTTTGGGTGAAAGTTGATAACAACATCAAAGAAGAGGTCTGACTTGAGAGGTATTAGGAGAGCCATCCCGAGATATGCAGAGATCTGTCGCCTTTGAGTCATAGATCCTCAACAGACTTAGGATGAACGCTAGGTTTGAGCAAGGATTTTTTTTTAAAAGTAAGAAAAACTTGTTTGAGCAAGAGAAGAAAACGGAAGAGAGAGAGAAATAACTTGATGAGGAATGCAAGGTGAGAGAGATATATAAAAAAAACGTTTGAAGAATATAAAAAGAAAAACTGAATGAGAGTAAATGATGAAAAGCATTTAATGTTATGTGACGCGAGGAGAGATAATAAAGACAAATGAGGTGACTAGCACAGTTACCTATGGTCGGCGTCCCTTCAACTGCACGCGCGCTTATCCATGAACAGTAACGACAGGTTTACCATCCCGAGATAAAACGTTACAGCTGTTTTGCTTTAAAAGAGGTTCTGAATCAACTTAGATAATGAAACGTTAGTAATAACCGAATCATAATTTCTAAAAGATTTCAATCAGAACTTCTGATTAAAAAAAAATTGTCCATTTTCACTTCAGAAGATACTCATACATAAGAACTTCTCATCTTCTCATTCTGGGCATAAATCCATACTGATGTTCTTCAGAATGAACTTAAACCTATCTTCAGCCAGGGGTTTTGTAAAAATATCAGCCCATTGATGGTCTGTATCAACAAAGTTTAAAGATATAACACCCTTCTGAACATAGTCCCTTATGAAATGATGTTTAATCTCAATATGTTTAGCTTTTGAGTGAAGAATAGGATTCTTAGATAAACATATAGCAGAAGTATTATCACAGAATATAGGAATGTTACTCTCAAATATCTGATAATCTTCTAACTGACTCTTCATCCAGAGCATCTGTGTACTGCAACCAGCAGCAGCGACATATTCTGCTTCTGTGGTTGATAGAGCAATAGTTGCTTGCTTCTTGCTGTACCAGGAGATCAAATGACTTCCAAGAAATTGGCAACTTCCTGAAGTACTCTTTCTTTCAATTCTGTCTCCAGCATAGTCAGCATCGCAGAATCCTACTAAGTTGTATTCTTTAGATTTTCTGTAAACTAAGCCAACATTAGTAGTACCTTTCAGATACCTTAGAATTCTCTTAACAGCAGTTAAATGAGATTCTCTAGGATCTGATTGGAATCTAGCACACAAACAAACACTGAACAGAATGTCAGGTCTAGAAGCAATCAAATATAGAAGAGATCCAATCATACCTCTGTATAACTTCTGATCTACCTTCTTACTTACCTCATCCTTACCTAGGATGCATGTTGGATGCATAGGAGTTTTGGCTTCTTTGCAGTCTAGAAGATTAAACTTCTTCAGAAGTTCCTTCACATACTTGGTTTGGTGAACATACGTTCCTTCTGATGTTTGATTTATTTGTATTCCAAGGAAATACTTGAGTTCTCCCATCATACTCATTTCAAACTCAGCCTGCATAGACTCAGCAAACTCCTTTCCAAGTGTAGCATTAGATGTTCCAAAAATAATATCATCTACATATATTTGACAAATTAAAATATCCCTTTTAAAGGTTTTACAAAAGAGAGTAGTGTCCACTTTTCCTCTAGTGAAACCATTATCCAGAAGGAAAGAACTTAAGCGTTCATACCAAGCTCTGGGAGCTTGTTTCAATCCATACAATGATTTCTTTAGTTTAAAAACATGATTAGGAGACATAGAGTCTTCAAAACCAGGAGGTTGATGGACATAAACTTCTTCATCTATATAACCATTTAAGAAGGCACTCTTAACATCCATTTGATAGAGAGTGATGTTATGTTGAGTGGCAAATGAAATTAATAGACGAATAGATTCTAACCTGGCCACTGGTGCAAAGGTTTCTGTGTAGTCAATCCCTTCTTGCTGACTATAACCCTGAGCCACCAGTCTGGCTTTGTTCCTTACCACTTCACCTTTCTCACTGAGCTTGTTTCTGAAGACCCATTTTGTACCTATTATATTGAATCCATCTGGTCTAGGAACAAGATCCCAAACATCATTCCTTGTAAACTGATTCAATTCTTCTTGCATAGCAATTATCCAGTCTGGATCTTCTAGAGCATGATCAACAGAAGTTGGCTCGATCAAAGATACAAGACCTAATTGACAATCTGCATTGTTCTTAAGGAATGCTCTTGTTCTGATTGGATCATCCTTCTTTCCAAGAATGACATCTTCTGAATGACCAGAGATGAGTCTGGATGATCTTCTGACAGATGGTTCTTCAGAAATGCTTAGATCCTCTAGAGAAGCTGATACTTGATCTTCAGATTCTTTGCTTCTGAGAAGCTCTGCTTCTGATGCTTTGCTTTTTGGCTCAACAACTTCTGATATATCAATATCACAATCTGCAAAATTATTAAACTGCTTTGGTTTTTCAGAACCAAGCTTATCATCAAACCTGATATTGATTGATTCTTCTACAATCAATGTTTCAGTATTGTATACCCTGTAGCCTTTTGAGCGTTCAGAATATCCAAGAAGGAAACACTTTTGTGCTTTGGAATCAAACTTACCAAGATGATCTTTAGTGTTCAGAATAAAGCATACACATCCAAAAGGATGGAAATATGAAATGTTGGGCTTTCTATTCTTCCACAATTCATAGGGAGTCTTATTTAGAATAGGTCTGATAGAGATTCTATTCTGAATATAGCATGCAGTGTTTATTGCTTCTGCCCAGAAATGCTTAGCCATATTGGTTTCATTGATCATGGTTCTGGCCATTTCTTGTAGAGTCCTATTCTTTCGTTCTACAACTCCATTTTGCTGTGGAGTTCTAGGACAAGAGAAATCATGGGCAATACCATTCTCTCTGAAGAATTCTTCAAAGGGTCTGTTCTCAAATTCACCACCATGATCACTTCTGACCTTTATGATTTTACACTCTTTTTCAGATTGAATCTGAATGCAGAAATCAAAGAACACTGAATGAGTCTCATCCTTGTGTTTCAAGAATTTTACCCATGTCCAGCGGCTATAATCATCTACGATGACTAATCCATATTTCTTCCCTCTGACAGATGCTGTTTTGACTGGGCCAAACAGATCAATGTGCAAGAGTTCTAATGGCCTTGAGGTAGAAACAACATTCTTGGACTTAAATGCAGGTTTGGAGAACTTTCCCTTCTGACATGCTTCACAAAGAGCATCTGATTTGAATTTCAGATTAGGGAGTCCTCTGACCAGATTCAGTTTGTTAATCTGAGAAATCTTTCTCAAACTAGCATGACCTAATCTTCTGTGCCAGACCGACTGCTCTTCAGAAACAGACATAAGACAAGTCACCTTCTGACTCATAAGATCTTGCAGATCTGTCTTATAAATGTTGTTCTTCCTCTTGCCTGTAAATAGGATTGAGCCATCCTTCTGATTTACAGCCTTGCAAGACTCTTGATTAAAGATTATATCATAACCATTGTCACTCAATTGACTGATAGATAAGAGGTTATGTGTTAATCCTTCTACAAGAAGTACATTAGAAATGGAAGGAGAGTTACCAGACTTTATAGTTCCAGAGCCAATTATCTTGCCCTTCTGATCTCCTCCAAACTTGACTTCTCCTCCAGACTTAAGCACCAGGTCTTGGAACATAGACCTTCTTCCTGTCATGTGTCGTGAGCATCCAGAGTCCAGGTACCATGACATGTTGTGCTTTGTCCTTTTTGCAGTCAAGGATATCTGCAATAGGAATAATCTTATCCTTAGGTACCCACATCTTTTTGGGTCCTTTCTTGTTAGATTTTCTCAAGTTCTGATTGAACTTGGGTTTAACATTGTAAGCAATAGGAGGAACAGCATGATAATTCTTAATGTGAGTTTCATGATATTTCCTAGGTTGTGTCACATGCTTTTTGGTGTGTGTTATGTGAAAACTTTGAGCATGTGAAGTGTGCCTAATATCATGAGAGTGGCCATACTTGAACTGATCATACAATGGCTTGTATGTGAATTTCATTTCATCAACAGGTTCAAGTTTGTATGGGGTTTCACCCTCAAAACCAATGCCAACTCTTTTGTTTCCAGACACAGCATATATCATAGAAGCTAGCTGACTTCTGCCAATACTTCTAGATAAGAACTTCCTGAAACTTAAATCATATTCTTTCAGAATATGGTTTAGACTAGGAGTGGATTTTTCTGAATCAGAAGGAGATCCAACATTATTGGATAATTTTAAAAGTTTTTCTTTTAATTCAGAATTCTCCAACTCAAGCTTCTTTGTTTCAAATTCAAATAGCTTTTTCAGCTTTTTGTATTTGAGACTGATTTGAGACTTGAGTTCCAGAAGTTCAGTTAGACCGGAAACTAACTCATCTCTAGTAAGTTCAGAAAATACCTCTTCAGAATCTGATTCTGATGTAGATTCTGATCCGTCATCTTCTGTCGCCATCAGCGCACAGTTGGCCTGCTCATCTTCAGAGTCTGAATCATCTTCTGACTCATCCCAGGTTGCCATAAGACTTTTCTTCTTATGAAACTTCTTCTTGGGATTTTCCTTCTGAAGATTTGGACATTCATTCTTGAAATGTACAGGCTCATTGCATTCATAGCACATGACCTTCTTCTTGTCAAATCTTCTTTCATCAGAAGATTCTCCACGTTCAAATTTCCTTGAACTTCTGAAGCCTCTGAACTTCCTTTGCTTGGTCTTCCAGAGTTGATTTAGCCTTCTGGAGATCAAGGACAGTTCATCTTCTTCTTCAGATTCTGATTCTTCAGGATCTTCTTCTCTAGCCTGAAAAGCGTTAGTGCATTTCTTGATATTTGATTTTAATGCAATAGACTTACCTTTCTTTTGAGGCTCATTTGCGTCCAGCTCTATTTCATGACTCCTCAGGGCACTGATAAGCTCTTCCAGAGAAACTTCATTCAGATTCTTTGCAATCTTGAATGCAGTCACCATAGGACCCCATCTTCTGGGTAAGCTTCTGATGATCTTCTTTACATGATCAGCCTTGGTGTATCCCTTGTCAAGAACTCTCAATCCAGCAGTAAGAGTTTGAAATCTTGAAAACATCTTTTCAATGTCTTCATCATCCTCCATCTTGAAGGCTTCATACTTCTGGATTAAAGCTAGAGCTTTAGTCTCCTTGACTTGAGCATTTCCTTCATGAGTCATTTTCAAGGACTCATATATGTCATAGGCCGTTTCCCTGTTAGATATCTTCTCATACTCAGCATGAGAGATAGCATTCAGCAAAACAGTTCTGCATTTATGATGATTCCTGAAAAGCTTCTTCTGATCATCATTCATTTCTTGCCTTGTCAGCTTTACACCTCTGGCATTTACTGGATGTTTGTAACCATCCATCAGAAGATCCCATAGATCACCATCTAGACCCAGAAAGTAACTTTCCAGTTTATCTTTCCAGTATTCAAAGTTTTCACCATCAAATACTGGTGGTCTAGTATAACCATTGTTACCATTGTATTGCTCAGCAGAGCCAGATGTAGATGCAGGTGTAGGTGTAGACTTTTCACTTTCATCAACCATCTTTTACTGAAGCGTTTTTCTCTTCCTGAATCTTTTCTAAACACGGTTAAGTGCTTGCACCTTAGAACCGGCGCTCTGATGCCAATTGAAGGATAGAAAAACACTTAGAAGGGGGGGGTTTGAATAAGTGTAGCTTTAAAAACTTGACAGATAAAAATAAATTGCACAGTTATTTTTATCCTGGTTCGTTGTTAACTAAACTACTCCAGTCCACCCCCGCAGAGATGATTTACCTCAACTGAGGATTTAATCCACTAATCGCACGGATTACAATGGTTCTCCACTTAGTCAGCAACTAAGTCTTCCAGAGTCTTCTGATCACACACTGATCACTCCAGGAACAACTGCTTAGATACCCTCTAAGACTTTTCTAGAGTCTACTGATCCACACGATCACTCTAGTTACAACTGCTTAGTTCACTCCTAAGACTTTCCTAGAGTATTCTGATCCACACGATCACTCTAGTTCCTTACAACTTAATGTAATTCTAAGAGTATTACAAATGCTTCTAAAAAGCGATAATCACAACTGTGATATTTCTCTTAATCGTTTAAGCTTAATCTCACTAATATATTACAACAGCAATGTAGTGAGCTTTGATGAAGATGAAGATTCTGAGCTTTGATTTGAACAGAGTTTCAGCAAGTTAATTTGAATTATGTTGTTCAGGATCGTTAACCTTGCTTCTCATCAGAACTTCATATTTATAGGCGTTGGAGAAGATGACCGTTGAGTGCATTTAATGCTTTGCGTGTTCCGTACAGCATCGCATTTAATGTTATACGCTTTTGTCAACTACCTCGAGCCTTGTTCACGCTGTGTCTACTGACGTAGCCTAGAATAGCTTTTAACGTTCCTTTTGTCAGTCAGCGTAGCTTGCCACTTGTACTTTCTTCTGATCTGATGTTTGTGAATACAACGTTTGAATATCATCAGAGTCAAACAGCTTGGTGCATAGCATCTTCTGATCTTCTGACCTTGAAGTGCTTCTGAGCGTGATACCATCAGAACTTCAGTGCTTCTGTTCTCTTGTTCTTCTGATGCTTCCATAGACCCATGTTCTGATTCTGCTTCGACCATCTTCTGATGTCTTGCCAGACCATGTTCTGATGTTGCATGCTGAACCCTTTGAGACAAAGCTTCTGAGCGCTGAATTATGCGTACTCTTTATATATTTCCTGAAAAGGAAATTGCAATGGATTAGAGTACCATATTATCTTAAGCAAAATTCATATTATTGTTATCATCAAAACTAAGATAATTGATCAGAACAAATCTTGTTCTAACAACTTCAAATCTCAACATATCAAGAAGAAGATTGAAGAAATACGTAGTAGAATCTGGATGATTCTATTGGTGATTTTCGATAGACATGTTGGAGAGATTTTTGACATGATAGTTTTAATGAATGTGTCGAAGTTCCTGTGCACGCAATAATGTTTGGGACTTAGTAATTTTCAAAGCAAAAGAAAGACCATTTTAACAGAGTTAGTTGGAATGAGGAGCATGGTTAAATAACTACTTTTTGGCCTTATCTACATTGGAAGGACGCGTGGAAGCAATTTTGAAGGCGAAACACATACAAAGTAAGACGTTTCAACTTCTGGAGAAAGGACCATTCGTTACAGTTATTTAGATTTTAGTATAAATAGGAATTCTAGTGTTAGATTTTAGTGTTTTGAATTTACTACAAAATTCAATATACTCAAAGTATATGAGTGAAGTGAGAAACAAGTTTGATCGAGTGCAATGTATGTATGCAAACACCATTTTCATTTAATGCAAATTTTTTTACATTAAAATTATTTTTCTGCATTTACTTTCAACTCTTTTAACTTCGACCACTATCGATGCCTTTTCACTATTCCTGGACCTTTACTTTATTTCCTTTATTTTATTTTCAATATTTTTCCTATAAATCATGCAAACTTCAGAAAACTTCATGCACATATATCCTAGAATCATCTAGTCGATCCTGCAAGTAACCTCTTGGAAGACTAGCGCTTGTTTACGAAATTTCATGGTAAACAACATGTTATGGTCATTTGTACTAAATCATATTCTAGAATTATGGTTATACATCAAGAATTTATCTTCTTGATTATACTAATGTAAACGTCAATATATGCATCTTCTTTGTATTGCGGTTAAATCTTCTATATTAACTATAGAGTCTCCCCTAAAGAATTGTTCATAGAATAAAATTTCTAGATGTTCCTAGTTTAAAATCAAATTTGGAAGCAACATAGTAAATCACGTAAACGTGTTTTTAGTCAATGAGTTAGGGAAGTATTTTATTTTTAAAGTTTTGTCATTATCCAAATCTGCATATTCAATTTGATGTCAGACTATATGTTTCACCATTGATTCCTCTGCTTGGCCATTGAATTTCATGAACTTTGAAACTTTAGTCCCTCGAAGTAACTCAGTTTGTAGAACATCATAATTTTGAAATAGGGTATATTTGCATACCATACCTTGAAGTTGTGTATATTTATATTTCTTTCTATGGTATTTTCAACATTTTGTTCCTCAATGTTATACTTAACTTGATGGAGAAGAATGCCAACAAGGAGTCTATTCGCAGCAAACTGAGATTTAGAGCGGTGGCTAGCCACTCAAAGTATTTAGGACTTCCGGTTGTTTTTGGTAGATAAAAAAAGATGTTTTCTCACTAGATATCAATAGGGTGTGGAAGAAAGTGAAAGGATGGACAGGAAGCTTCTTATCTAGGGCGGGTAAGGAAGTCCTTATTAAGTCGGTGGCACAATCAATACCTACATACATTATGAGTTTCTACAAGATCCCTGACAGTGTATGCAAATAGATTGAGTCGATGTTGTCAAAGTCTGGTGGGGTTCCAAGAATGGGGAGCGGAAGATCCACTGGATGAGTTGGGAGAGAATGTCAAGATCTAAAGGTGGAGGGGGTATGGGGTTAAGAGGAATGGAATATTTCAATAGCAGTTTACTCAAAAAGCAATATTGGAGGCTGATGAAAGGTGATGACTCTTTGTTTGAGAGGTTCCTCAAGGGCATATACTACCCAAGGTGCCATATCGCCGAAGCGGGGTTGGGCTTTAAACCCAGTTATGTGTGGCGTAGTATTTTCACTGCCAAAGATGTGGTTTCAAAAGGAGTAAGGTGGAGAATAGGGAATGGAGAAAAGGTTCGAATTGCTAGTGACAACTAGATTGCTACAGTACTGGGGTTTAAGCCGTTCACAACCAACAACTCTTTGGCGCCAGATGCAAGAGTTTCCAATCTTATAAATAAAGATCTTGCCAAGTGGAATGTGGAGACTCTCAAGATGAATTTTTCTCCATCTGAAGTGGAGCATATTGCAAGCATCCCTATTTCGATGTGGAGGGTGATTTTTGGAAACATCTTTGGAGGGCTTCATTGCACGAGAGAACAAAAAAATTCATCTAGAGGTTGCTTAATAACATCCTCCTGACCAACTGTAACCTGGAGAAAAAAGGTCTTAAGCTTGACATTTCTTCCCCTTTTTGTCACATGTCCCCTGAAACTACTAGCCATGTTTTTCTACGCTGTGATTTTTCAAAGAGAGTTTTCTTCTCTTCCTCTCTTGTGGTGCATTTTTCGTTATCAGTAGATGTATATGATTGGTTAGCTGGATTTTTCAAAAAGAAAGACTGGCAACTTGCTCAGGTGGTTTGCACTAGTTTCTAGAAAATATGGAATGCTATAAATGCGATTGTGTTTAAGCAGGAAGTCCCAAACCTGCAGGTGCTAGCTTAGAATATTTTGGATGCTATTATGGAACTCAATGAATTCGTGAATGTTAAGCCAAAAGGTCATTGGAATGTCCAATCTGGTGCTGGTTGTTTCGATAATGGTGTGGTGTCTTTGGGTTGGTTTTGTTTACCGAAGCTACAACTCATCTTCTTGTGGATTGCATGTTGGTATTTCAAGTGTGGGAAAGGACTTATAAATGGATGAATATTTTTGTATGTCTTTACTTGTTTTCTTATTGTTATAGTAGTCCACCGTGTGTAAACTTCCTTATAATTTTGACACTTGTGTGTATCCTAGACTAATACTTTTGTAAATCAATTTTTCATTTTGAAGAATATATATGTGCATCCTAACTATTTGGTGCAATGAAATTAACCTTAAATGGTTAGAAAAATATGAAAATATCGACCTAAATGTGGTCATGTGATATGTTGAAAAAATATGAAAAATAGCGACCTAAATGTAGTTTGTGTGATGTAAGAAAAATATAAAAAATATGTATCAAAAAATTACAGGAAATCCACCTCGATTCTGCTAAAAAATAGCCTAATTTTTTAAGAAAGATAGAAAACCTAATACATCGGATACGCCTTGCAACTGATGTAAAAACCTATATTTTACATCAGGCTATTAAGGAAACCGATGTTAAAAATTGTATTTTACATCGGGCCATTAAGGCAACCGATGTTAAATATTGCAGTTATTTTAAAAAATATATAATTAATCCCGATTTCACATCAGATATAACAGGAAACCAATGTGGCAGATGTATTTTTCACATCGGGCTACTGACCAATGTAAAATGTCTTTGATTTATTACATCACTTGACTTTACATCTGACCTAGACCCGATGTAAAAGGTTCTTTTCGCCTGATTTAAAAAGTCTTTCCTACACTAATGAGCGTGCAAAAAGATTTCCAGCCATGATCATCCTTCTACTGCGGAATTGCTTGGTATCCAGTGGGTAATGCAAATGGCCAAGGACCTTAACCTTGAGAGGGTTCTTTTCTTTTCTGATGCTTTAGGGATTGTTGATTGTGTGAATGAAAACAATTTTAATGCAGCTCTTCATCCTATTATAAAAGGATTGTAATAATCTTCTAGGTAGTTTTAAAGCCGCATCTCTCTTGAATTTAAACAAAGTTTTTAATTCTGATGCCCACCCTATGGTGGGAACGGAAAAGTCTTTAGGTTCTAAATCTTCGATAGGTCATTTATCCATTCCAGATAATATTGTTGTAAATTTGACTTCTTTGATTGTCACTTAATCTATTTGGTGTTTGGATTAAAATAAAAATCAAAAAGTAAGAGCAATAGATACATTAGTATACTCTTGATATACGGTTTTGTATTCAAATAACACTACTCTTAACAAATAAACCTGACAAATCAATCTAAAATTTGTTAGATATAGTTAGATTCTAACGACTAAAAATATTGTATTAATAATAGACTACATCAAGAAAAAAGACCATAAAAATTATTTTATTGAAATATTTAACAAACGCCAAGATTAACCCAAGACCAACAATGATTTAATCATATATTACCCTTTAATTCCAAAGAATCACTCAATTAAAAACTTACTAGTTAGTCTAGAAATTTACAGTCATACATGTGTGGCAAATATTCTTCAATCTACAACACGTGGTTAGTCTAGAAAATTACATGTATAGTTAAATATTTGTAAATAATTATGCTATAGTGAGTATATCCCAAAATCAATTTGAATACATCATTTAATATATTAAAATACGATTTATAGTCAAAAGAAAGTGATTGGAATATTGGAGTTTTCCTCTTTTGAATGGCATATCTATCGACAATCGAATCTCGCTTTATAGCTCTCTTAACTAGGAATGTTCCGATGTCTGAATTCAATTGAGACCTACCTTCTTAATTAAGTAAATGAACATACCATAATTAAAAATATATAGTATAATTTTGGTATCAACCATATCTATTTAATTATATACTTTTATATTCAATTTAATTATATAAAAAAATACTCTTTTTTTTATCTCACAATTTGAGATTTTCACTTAAATTAATAATTTCAACTATAAAATAAATGTTATTTATTAAAATAATTTTATTATTAATAAATAGTGGAATAGTTAAATGAATCAAAATACAATAAATAAAGATAAGTTAATGAAAAAATAATAAATATAACATTGATATTCTAAATAGACAAATAATTTGAGATAAATAAAAATAAAAAAGAGTACATGGAGTAAATCTTTTATAAATAAAGCAATTAGATACTTTTAACTTTCATTCTAGAGGATTTTTGTTCGTATATTTGTCCGTTTTGTGAGCATAATTTGGAGGATTTATGGCATGTTTTATTTGGTTGTAATGTTACAAACCGGTGTTGGCAGACCTTAGGTTTGTCACATATTATTGACCCCCGTCTTCGTACTTTCCATGATATTACATCTTTTATTCTTGATATTTGTAGTAGAGAGTAGTACTGGAAATGAGTCGAGTCGAGTCGAACTCGCCTCAGCTCAGTTTGACTCGTTAAGAATTGTCCGAGTTCGAGTTTGAGTTGATGACGAATTTTTTTTCTAGCTCAAACTCGACTCGTTAAGAATTGGCCGAGTTTGAGTTTGAGTTCGAGTTTATCTCGAACTTTTTTTTCAGGTCAAACTCGACTTGTTAGAAGTTCACGAACATCTCGATTCAGCTCGTTAAGTTTATCTTGTTAGGTTCAACTCGCTTATTTTACAGATTTAAAAGTAATTTTTTAAAGTATATTTTTTTACATATATATATTTGACATTTTAAATTAATATTTTTTAAATAAAAATATAGAAATAAAATAAAAGTTATAAGATTGGAATTTATACGATGTTAATTTTATTTGTATAATTATTTGTAGAAATATTTTTGCTCACTAGAGGATATAAATTATCAATTAAAACCGTTAGATTAAAATAAAATATGATACTAAGATTTAGAGCAAATATTTAAACCTACTCTTAAAGATAATATAATATATCTCATATATAATCGAGTGGACTCATGAACCTAACGAGTCGAACTATGAATAGTTCAAGTTCAGCTCATTTAGTTAACGAACTTAATTTTTAGCTCATACTCAGCTCATTTGGTTCATGAACCTAGTTTATCGATTTAATTTTCGAATCGAGTTTTGAACTATTTTCGAGATAGTTTGATTCACTGCCAGCCCTAGTAGGGAGGATAGGATGACCGCGGGAAGAGTTGCGGTTATGATCGATATTATGTGGAAAAATCGGAACAATTTGATTTGGAATAATGAGAGTGAAGTGTACTCTAAACTTGGTTTGAATGCTTTTTGTAGTTGGAATGTGTGGTTCACGGGGCAAAGAAGTGGTGCTCATTCGGATAGTATCCCGACGAATTTGACGTGGGATCCGCCGGTGGAAGAAAGGGTAAAATGTAATGTTGATGCGGATGTTAATACTACTAGAGGAACTACCAACAGGGGATGGTGTATGAGAGATTACAGGGGAGTTTTATGTTTGCTGGTGCAGCTTGAGATTTTTGTCACTATCCAATTCTTGAAGCAGAAGCTTTGACTCGTAAAGAGGCTATTCATAGTGCTATAGATATGGAGTTGGAGAATGTCATTTTTGAAAGTGATTCCCAAAGAACGGTTCAGGCTATTCTTACTAATCATAAGGGTTGCTCGTAATTTAGTTTTATTATTTCTTCTATTCATAATTTGTTACTTAATTTTTCTAACTTCGAAGTGAAGTTTGTAAAACGCCAAACGAATATGGTTGCTCACTCCATAGCAAAGGCAGCGGATTATTGGTCTAGGCGTAGTTATTTTCATATGATTCCTCCTCAAGTTGAACATATTTTTCCTATTAAAAAAATATTACTAAAAATATTAAATAGTGATTCATTTTATTAAATTGAATAATATTCAATAGACGTGCAATTAATTAACTTTTCAACTTACGGGTTACTATAGCTAAAATATCTATTTTATTTTAATTAAAACTTGCTATTATTTAAGATACAAGATTCTTATTTTCAAATGTCAAATTTCTTTTATTTTTCTTTTTCTATTTCATGGGCTTTTTTTCTTCTATTTGTATGGTTATTTAACAATTGAGTTTATATTATCATTATTCATTTTACAATTAAATAACTCATTTCAAATTTTCATATATTTATATAATATTTATACCATATTAGATAAATTTACCCGTACGATCGAACATGTACTTTATTAATAAATCATAATAAAAGATATTACAAAAATTCCCACAATACCCTCATTTGTTCAAAATATTTGCAAAGAAAAAACGACAAACTTACAATTGACAAATGTCCCTAATATTTACCCTTCTAATTTATTGTGGCTTTGACATGTGGCAATCAAATTTAAACAACTCATTTCAAAATTATTTTTTCCTCCTTTTCAAAATCTCTTTCACACTCCTCATCTCTATTAACTCTTTCTTATCCATTAAAAATAATTCATAGTTATAAAATTAACTGATTATTTTATTAAATTGTCCAGACAGCTAATAAGTCATTATTAATATAATATTTATTTTATTTTTAATTAACAATAATTTGTATTTGAGAAACAAAATCTTTACTTTTAAATATCAATTTTTTTTCTTTCTCTATTTTAAAGATTTTTTTTCTTTTGGTTTTTGTTTGTTATTAAATAAAATAAATTTATATGATTATTATTTATTTTATACTTAAATAATTTGTTCAAATTTATATATGTGTCTAAATATATTTTATACTGTATTAAATTGGATAATACTCAATGGCAGTGGAGAAAATAAATTTTCCATCTCATGGATCTTTATCTAGATAATATCTATTTTATCTTAATCAACAATTGCTTTTATTTGAGAGATAATAGTTTTATTTTCAAATGTCAAATTTTTTTTCCTTCTCAGGAGTCCATTTTTTTCTTTTGTATGGTTATTTAATACAATTGATTTATATAATTATTGTTTATTTTGTTTAAGTATGTAATTATTTTTACTATATTTGTAAAAGGAAGGCATATTTTCCTTTTATTTTTCAAAAAGAATTTATAATATACAAGTAGACAAAATAATTAAATATAATTTTTTTTAAATTATCAGTAAAATAGAGTATTTTTTACACTTTTATATATATTAAATATTATTTGTAATATATTAATATGTGTAAATTATATTAAATATTTATTTTATTTGTATATAAATGTATATAATATATATTATTTATTATTATTATTATTAACAAATATTTACTAAACTATTTTTAAATTTTAATAAAATTAACAATTTACTTTATCAAATCAACTAATATTCAATAGTCGTGCATACAACTAACTTTCCATTTCACGAGACACTATCGGCAAAAATACCTTTTTTATTTTAATTAACAATTACTTTCATTTGAGACACAAAATTCTTATTTTCAAATGTCAAAATTTATCTTTCTTTTTTTTCCCATTTCTTGGGTCTTTTTTTTCCTATCATTATTTAATACAATTGAGTTTATATTATCATTGTTCTTTTTTTAATTAAGTACTCATTTCAAATTTACATGTATATCTAAATACAATTTATATTTATAGTGTATTAAATAAATTTATTCGTGCAGCGGGCATCATGCTACTTAACGTTAAAATTAAGAACATATTTCATATCTCTCTTTCTAATGATGGTAGATAATTGAATAAAAAAGAAAAAAATAAAACCGGTGGAAACATAAGACCTAATTCAGTTAAGACGGTGTTTCACTTATTTGTATCTTGTGACTTGGTTAGTAAGTTTGGTGTAGAATTTCAATTAGTTGGGATGACACATAATTCTTCCTAGGAACTCGAGTAATCTTTTTTATTGTTTCATCTTTTTAGATGATAGAACAAAGTTTAGAGGTGGTCTTTCTATTATCTAACATGTGGTGGTTTGGTCTATTTGAAAGGTTAGTAATGAAGCTGTGTTTACTAGATCTTCATCAAACAAGAAAGATGTAGAGAATTTTTTTTTTTTACTTGGAAATGATTTTTGGGAAAATCAGCTGAGAGCTCTTGCAGCTTCACAGAGTGACATCAGAATCATATCATTCAAATTATCCAATAGAGGATTGATATTTATCGTCAAGTTCTGTGTGTGGGTGTACCTTTCTCTTATGGTAGTCTTTGATTCGGTGTTGGTAGTCCTTCTGCTTTGAGATCTAGCTCGTTCTTCTTTGTGGTGTATTTTTTAGGGTGGGTTTTTTAGAGTTTGGCTCATGGTTGTTGTGCTTTTTTTTGTATTTCTTTATCTCTTTTAGATTGTTTTTTCTTGAATTTTCAAGTGTAGCTTTTGATACTTATTGTACCATTTTACGCGTATGTACTATCTTGGGTCAATCCCTTTATTCTCTTTATTATATATAATTATTATTTGTCTTTAGCATAGCCATCATAAGTTTTTGGAGACCCTGTGTAGGTAATTATGTTGCAATATAACCATGAAAAAACAAATAGAACCCTATTAAACCACAGTTTAACTATGACAATATTTTTTTAGGCCCTATTTAGCCACAGTTTAACGTACAGTAAAAAATGTAGACCTATGATAACCCGTTTTACACGCTTTTAAAGATGGCTCTGACCTTTAAGAAAATTAACAAAAACAAATAGTTGCACACTTAAGCTATCCCCTCAAAACTTTCATAAATACAAATAAGAAATGAATTTTAATAAGTGTTCAAGTCAAAGAAAAAAACTTGCATTAACTAATTTATATGAATAATTAACTTTTTAAATTTAAAAAAAAAAATGAGAGCTCCTTCTTGATTGACTTGTACAAATTATTTTCTAAAAGCTATCTTGATTGAATTGTACAAATTATTTTCCAAAAGCTAAATTAAAATAGTAGGATGATCATGGCTTTACACTTTGATAAAAATAAATGAATCTTCGTATAACAAGAATATTAATTTGAATATTCTAAAAAGGGTTAAATATGTTTTTAATTTCTCTAAATATAAGCATCTATATTTTTAGTCTTTA
The DNA here is from genome assembly GCF_029867415.1 of Vicia villosa. Classification (NCBI taxonomy): domain Eukaryota; kingdom Viridiplantae; phylum Streptophyta; class Magnoliopsida; order Fabales; family Fabaceae; genus Vicia; species Vicia villosa. Next base: position 637,196 of record NW_026705480.1, read on the forward strand.
AAAAAATCGTTAAAAAATCATTAGAATATTTATCATCCATACTTTTGGTCTCTCCCGTCAATGCCCATTAACAGAAATTGGCGTGACACGCAACGTGGAAGTTTTTTGATGACTGGATGTACACCTGATTCAATTTAATTTGTTATAATTATAAGTACCGTGTCTCAATGTATTACCTTGTTACAATTAGTTTGAGGTAGTTATAAGAAATATATTTGTTACATGTTTCCATATGATTATTGTAGCGGTGAAATTGGTGAGACTAAACCCATGGGAAAGACTTAGCTCTTTTTTTTTTAAAACAGAGTCCCCACCGCGCTTTATTGTTTCTAAAAAGGAATATGAGAAAGAGCGAATAAAAACCACAGAAGTTTTTAAAATCAAAACTAATAAACTTATCAGAGATTTGGGTAAAGGGGTTTGTTATACAAGGGGAAGGTTTTAAGCACCCCTCATATTCAAGGTACTCCATGGGAACCTCTTTGAAAATGTTATTGTTTTTGTGTACATCTTTTTGAAAAAGCATAAGTGAAATTGTTTAAAATAGAGGGTGGGATGGGAAAAGAAGTTTTTTAAAAGTGAGCTCGATAAGACATCACATCTTAGGCCTACATACCCCTTTTAAAGAAAAGAGAAGTCAGAGCTTTTCTAGTTCCTGTTTACGGTGATTTCCGGTAAACAACCGCTAGTCTTCCAAACTATAAGTAAATATGATTTGGTTACTCGCAGGATCGACTAGATTGATCCTAGGACACATAGTCAAAAAGATTGTTATTAATGGTCGTTCGAACCATATTTATGATCTATCTTTGTCAATAAGAGTTTCTTCGAATAAAACAAGTAAACTTGATAGTGACTTTGTTATATGCAAGTATAACTTCAACAAAAGGGTAAGTAAAAATAAGACATGAAACGAAAACTGTTTAAAGTGCAAAGAATCTAAAATTGCAGAAATATTAAATACTTCAAAAGTAAATGACATGAAAATAACAGTACAAGAATGTAAATGGCAAGAAGTAAATGAAATGCAATAATACTGAAAAGATATCTGAAAACGAAAAGGGAATACACATGTATTAAAATGGTGGTGTCATACGTACATTTCTCAGCGAACTCTTTCTCTTTAACACTTGATACTTGAGTAATATGTGAGTGATTTGTACAAAATGAACACACAGAATCCTAACATTAAGACTCCTATTTATACTAATTTCGACCTTAACGGCCCTACGCTAATCTAATGCCACGTTTCTCATAAGAACTCCAGGGATGCCATCTGTTGTTAGACAGTTACGAAATCGTCTTCGAATTTCAAATCTTCCCGCCTAAGTCCTTCTTCGACGCGTGGCAGTGTATTTAACATTAAAACACTACGAAAACACGCTAATTAATAATACTTTAACATATTTCATGAAATTTTCCTAAGTCTTCGAAGACATGCACTCCTATGAGCTTCAGTGTTCATCATCTCCGCTGTGACTTAGAAATCTTCACTCTCGAAGCATGGCCATCAGGAGCCATTTTCTTATCTTCAAACGATGGTCATCAGTAACCATCTCTTCTTCGAATTTTTATTCTTCGAAGAACCATATATTTGCAAAACGAAATCTTCAGCTAACAAATTGCCCCCAATAAATGCCTGTTTCGAAAAAACAAGAGAAATAGGCGTTTCTTGTCATTGTAAGATTTCGTTCCTTGCTACTCTTTGAAAGTTCCAAGATTGCTGACTAACGTCATAATCATTGATGACCCTGTTTTCAAAACGTCTTGTCATTTTCAAAGATGTCTTCTCATAACTTACATTCCCACGTTTTTGACCTTACTTCTTGATCATTATTCCTACATACTAGGAGTAAAGCTAATTTATTTAACCGCTGTTGGATTAAATCAAAACCCTCCGCGTGTCCTTTTGTTTTACCCAAAAGATTTAAAAAGGTTCCCGTTAAACCTTTAAATACCTGGTCTTCACTTTTATACAACTTTTCATTCCTATTTCTTCATCTTCTTCAACAGAATACTTTCTCAATCAAACTTCTCTATGGCTTCATCTTCAAATGTTCTTCAACCTGTTCTAAAGCTCCAAACAACAACGCGGTCTGGGGAACGAGAACACATTCTAAACCCTAACACCGCAGAGGTGCGCGCAATTTACGCTTCTCAGGTACTCATCCCCTTGAACTTTCTGGAAAACCTCTTGCTTTTATGGGTCCATTGCCAGGTGAAAGTAATCCATCTATAAAGAAATTCTTCCCTTCTTATTACAAAACTAGACCCTTGGTTAGTAAGATTAAGCTAGATGAAGATGGTCATTCCTCTTTAGGAGAACCTGATAATGCTGAAGAAACTTCAACTGCACCCCTTTGGCTCTGGCACAAATTAGGTTAAAATATATGACCAACTTTGTAAAAGTATTTAGGTCAATCCCTTTAGCCAAAGATCATGATCTATACTATGCCTGGTTAGAAAAAGTAGAGAAAAAGAAAGAATCTTTCTGGAAATCATTAGGAATATATGATTTGATTCAATTATCAAAAACAGGCTTAGAATATAACCAACCCATGTTAGTAGCAGCGGTTCATTTCTGGGATGCTTCCCACAACACCTTCCATCTTCCATGTGGGATGGTTACCCCCACTCTCTTCGATATAGCTGCTATTACAGGACTTCGACCAACTGGGGAGACCTTCGACCCCAATGATATGGATATTGATACTATTAGCTTTAATGAATCAACAGTTACTTATACTGCATTCATCCAGAAGTACCACAACACAACACAAGCAGAAGTTTCTGATGAAGAACATATTGCTTTTTTAGCACTATGGCTCTCGCGATGCGCTTTCTGCTCAAGATCCATACAGGTTGCAAAGAGGTATCTTTGCATGGCTAATCAGCTACATGCTGGAAAAAAGCTCAACCTAAGCCAATTACTCTTAGGATTTCTTTATGAAAACCTCAGCGAAGCCGCGAATCTTACCAAAAACTACCAAACTGGCACTCTACTTTTTGCTGGTCCTTTTTGGCTACTGCAACTGCGGCTTAACGCTACATTTGAAACTCACCTTCCCTTTCGAAGCAACGTCAATGAAGAAGATAATAAAATTAAGAATCGAACTATAGAAGGAACTAGGTTGGCTTACCTAACGCCAAAAGAAGAAACTGGGAAACTTCGTGAACATTTCCTAGCATATACAATGATGTTCGCCCAGCGTAATCAGTTCGATCCTTCCATGGCTCCGTTTGTACACAGAACAATCGGTCCTGAATGGTTCGCCCGAAGGTTCCCATCAACATCTCAGGATCAACAAACTGAGTCTATGGAAATTTGGGAAGCCTTTCTGACCCCAAGGTTGTTTTATCATCGTCTTCGACCATCAAAAAGTCAATGCGTTCTCGTATGCTACAAACCAAATCTGGTCTCGAGACAGTTTGGGCTGGTGCAGGTAAAACCCAAGTGTTTATATGATAAAAGGAACCATCTGTGCTTCCATACCTTGCACCTGACTGAAAAGGAGTGTGAATCAAAGATCAACAAATATGTTGGCGTCACTAATCTTTCTCCTATTTCCTTCAAACCTGCCTTTTACTCCACACCAGACTTTCACCAATGGTGGATGGATTACTATACTTCACAAATCTTTGACGCCGATAGTCTCACTCAAGAACTAACTACAGCTTTTGATGATGTGCAGGAGAATTTCCACAAAGGTACCTCGACTCATATTAAAGAAATCCAAGCTTTTCAAAAATTCTTTGAAACTATCTATCGGCCTGATGATCTTAGTCGGACCGTTCGTGAAGCTGCAGTTATTTTACGCGAAAAGTTTTCCGCCAAACTGGATAAGTTAAAATTTCCCTCGCATGTTCGACCAGAACTACGCTATGAAGTGGCTTTCAAACTTAATCCTCCAAAATTCCCTCCACTACCAAGTGCGGATTTTGGTGTGGCTCTGAGCCCTCCTTTTCCAAATTGGTTTGTGTGTGGCAACGTTTTAAAAGATCTTCAAGAAAGTACTAAAAAACGTGCTGATCGAGTGGTTCCGACTAAGCATACCCTAGACACTTTCAAAGGGCATCTTCATATAGATCTTGAACATGTTCGTGTCTTGACCCCAATACCTGAAGGTTTGGACTCAGACAATCTTTCGACTGACTTTTCTTTTTTCTGTTGATATACTGATTCCAGTCTCAACTACAGCCGTTGCTCGAAGAAAGAAGATTAAAGAAGTTCCTACACAGAAGGACTCTGGGGCATCTAAAAGTAACAAGCCAAGTGAGAGTAATTCCATTGCCACTAGCAAGAAACCCACGGTACATACCCATTTTATACCATTAATCTCATATAATCTGTGAATAGTGCTTATTTTACTCAATTTTATATTTCCCAGAATTCGAAACCCCCGGTAGGTTCGAAACGACAAGTCTCTTCAACAGTTGTCTCAGATGATGAAGACAAATCTCCTCCTCGTACCAGGCAAGGCCATAGAAATAGACAGAAAGGTATTACTCCTTCGGGAAAAGAGAAAGGGCTAGGTTCCTCCAAAGTTGCTTCTCCTAGCGACAAGGCGTCTTCTAAGGAATCACCTTTAAAAACTGCCAGTAATGCCTTCGTTGTCGAAAGTCATAACTCAAGTCCAGACAATATTCTACCCAAGGTATTTGGGTTTCAACCCAAAATCATCTCATAATTTTAACTACATGATTAAGTTAACATCTTACCTTGTCATTGCAGGATGATACTGGCACTGCTACTTCAGGTCTTAAGACTTACAATCTCACCATTAATGTCGATAAACCTCAAGGTAATCATAACTCTTTCACTTTCATCGATAAACTTCTCAAGGCCTTATCGTTCTGACCAAGTCTGGTTTGTTTAATGCAGATATTTCCCAAAATAAATCCCATGTTCTCTCACCAGTTTTTGAAGATGCCAGGCCTCTTACCACCATCTTACCTAATGAGCCAGTCGAAGAAAGCCAATCCACTGACGAATCCCCAGCTACTCATCAAGATAAAAACCTAGAAGAAAATCATCCATTCTCAGGTAGTGACAACGTGAATCCATAACCACATGGTAGTGAAGATACTGTATCCGAACAAGATGCTATGGATGAAATTTCTAAACCAGATAAACACAATCCTCCGGAAACTTCAACTCTTGACACAAAAACTACTCCTGGGGCAACTTCGATGCCTGCCCCTGCGAAGCCCACTCCTTCGGAACTAGAACAGCTTAAGCAAACTGATCCTCTCAGTTTTCTAAAAGCTATGATGAATGTGAATACTACTTCGCCTTCAAAACTTGACATCTCTCCAGCTGTCCTTGTAGAATCTGGTGACAAGGAAGACATTCCTGACCTCCTTCGACAGATAAAAGAAAGATTCTTTAGGGTCAATCTTGTGGATGTTCTTAGTCAAGATCCTATTAAAAGTCATAACTTGAATCAACTCTTGAAGAAAGTGGATTTGTTTCGAGTCTCGAAAGAAGTTTCAGAGGTGATTGTTTTGCTAGGTTCTCTAGTTGAACAACTTCAAGCTAATATTCTTCGAAAACAAAATATCGAAAAGCAACTATCTGAAAAAATAGCCTCTCATGACTCTTCATGGAACTCTGTTGTGGATGCAACGAAACAAGGTGAGGCCCTCAAGCTTAAACATTCAGAAAATCAGAAGGCATATGATAATTATGAGAAGGATATCAACTCCTGGAAACAAGAGATAAAAGCTCTCGAAGAAAAGATAAAGGAAGCTGAGAATTGTCAGGCAACCATACAAAAGGCCGATCAACAAGATCTGCTTGCAGTGGCGCAATTGGGGATTAAACACTTCGAAACCACACAAAATTTAGTGCCAGAGATTGAAGGATTGAAGAAACACCGGGCGTTACTCGAACTTCGTATGTCTTCATGGGAAACTCAATATTTGAAGATCAAAAATAGTCTCCCTGAGGATTTCAACTAGCTGCTTTGAACTCTGTATTTTGTTGCACTTTTGTTTTGTAATCGAACCTTTTATAAAAATATCTATCTGTATGCTTGACCTCTATTTTTCGTCTATGTTTTCCATATTCGCAAGCACTATTTTTAGCAAATCTTTCATATTCTGCCAAAATATATATCTTCAGATTTTCCATAGTGATTCTAATCAATGCAACACATAATCCCGACCACTCCTCGCAGTATCTTTATTCTTAGACTTGACGTTTCTACTTCTCTAGCCGTAATCATTATTAAACAGTGACGTCACTTTCTCCAAAACGCTCATTTGAGACGTGCGTGCATCAGTTTCATGATTACTTTTCAACTTCCAAGGGCGGGAAACGGCGGAAGCCTTAACTCCCTTTTTGGAATACCAAACCGCAGTCCAATCAATCATTAAAACTTTAAACCACCCTTCATTACCTCAGGTCTATATAAAGGCCTAAGATCGTTTTCATTTCTCCATTCTTGCATTTCCTCAAACACTAACAACAGAAGAGAGAAACCTTTTCTTCAAACTTTCTTTTCAAAAAAAATGGCTGCGCCTCTCTCTTACAACAACATAAAGGCTGTTATCAAGAAGGAGTTCAAACTTTGTGAGGATGAACTTGATAGCAACTTCATCACTCTTGGCAATCTCTTTGCTAACCAAGAACTGGATTTCTATTTTGAAGAAATCCTGGAAGGTCCTGTTTACCCCAACATGCTTGCAAATTTCTGGATGTTTGCGTCTCTACGCATAGATCCTGAAGGGAGGACCACCATAGTTTCTGAGGTTCGACACGCTCATCTCAGCATCACTCCCACCACCATTGCTAACCTGATGAGATGCAACAACTCTGGGGAAACATTTGATGACAACAGCTTCAACATGACTACTCATCTTATGTTGAGGACTCTTATGGACAATGATCCTTTCAGTGCCAAGGTTATCAGGATCTGGCATCAAATGCTTGTGGGTAATTTCCGTCCTCGGAGGCTTGACGAAAACAACATCATGGTCGAAGACTTGGAGTTTATTCTCTGTGGTCTTCGAGGGAAGAAGATTAACTTCCCTTTGATGATTTTCAAAGGGCTTGTTGAGGCCGTTTCTGTGGCTACTGCCGGTCAGGGAGACGTAACCTGTCTTCTGTATGGTAGACTCCTCTCTTATATATTCCTTAAGAAGGGTGTCGTGAGGCGGATGCGCACTTCTGGATCCATGGACATGTTCGAGGTTGAAAGCTTGCCTGTGCTGTCCTTAGAAGGATTGGATCAGAGGATTAATTAGCCAATATTTGCCCTAGGTTTTTATGCTTTCCCTTCTTTTTTTTTATTTTCAGGAGTTCCTGGGTCATGTCCCCGGATCTCTTTTTGTAATGCTTGTACTTCTATGTTTCAATGACAAAATATTTTGGTGCTTCTCTGACTCTTTTTCTTAATTTACCATCTATTTTGATCTTAAAGCCATTTTGATCAATGCAACACATATACTTTGGTACATGTCTGACCATTTTGGCTTTCGTAGTCCCCTGAATGTCTACGTTTTTGCAATCTTTACTTCGTACATGCTTGGTTTATATCTCTTTAGATATTTTCCGTTTACTCTCAAGATCCTACGATCTTCTGCTAACTCTTCAATTTCATAAGCATTATTCGAAAATACCTTTAAGATTCGAAAGGGTCCTTCCCAGTGCGGGGACCATTTACCAAGTGCTTGATTCTTTCGATCTATAGGTAAAATAACTTTCCAAACTAGGTCATTACTAATAAACGTTTTACCTTTCACCTTTTTGTTGTATGCTCTGGATACTCTTTCCTTTTGCCTTTTTATCATTTCCAGCGCTCGAAGTCTGTCTTCATCCAAATCTACTAACTCATTCATCATTAACTCCCAGTATACGTTGGGAGGAATATCTGCTTGTCTTTGTACCCTTACTGACTGTAGATATATCTCGATTGGGAGTACTGCATCATGCCCAAACGTCAACTGGAAAGGAGTTGTGTTTGTAGCTTCTTTTGGAGATGTTCGACAAGCCCAAAGTGCTTGGTCCAAAGTTTTATGCCAATTCTTGGGTTTCTTTCCCACATGTTTTTTGATAAGGCCAATTATTATTTTGTTTGTTGCTTCAACTTGTCCATTTGCTCGAGCATAGTAAGGTGTAGAAGTAAATAACTTGAAACCTATTTCTTTGGCAAAGTCTTGCATTTTTCGTCCAGTAAAGACCGAACCTTGATCAGTTGTTATACTTTCTGGGATTCCAAACCTATATATAATATGTTTCAGAATAAACTCAATCACGGCCTCTTGATCCACATTTGCTAGTGGTATTGCTTCGACCCATTTTGTGAAATAGTCTATTCCTACTAATATGTATCTTTGGCCTTTAGACGACTTAGGGTGAATTTCTCCGATCAAATCTAACGCCCATCCCCTGAAAGGCCAAGGTTTCACTATTGTACTTAATTCGTTTGCTGGGGCATGCTGGATACCTGCATGTTCTTGACATTCTTGACACTCTTTTGCAAACTCTATGCAATCTTTTAACATGGAAGGCCAATACATTCCATAACGAAATAAAAGCCATTTCATTTTGTGTCCTGCTTGATGTGCACCACATGCCCCACTGTGTACGTTCGACAGAGCCAAGTATGCTTCTGCTTCACCTAAGCATTTCAACAATACCCCTTCAAGAGTTTTCTTGAATAATTCGTTTCCCATCAAGAAATATGACAGGGCTCTATATTTTATCTTCCTGTTTGTATCCGTCGAAGGGCTTTTTAGATAGTTTATTATTGGACTCCTCCAATCTGTATCTGCTAATGAGTCTATGTTTAGCACTTTGAATTCTCCTTTGTTGGCGTAACCCAACTGTGAATTCTCCAGATCACTTGGGGAAAGTTTAGTAGACATTGCTCTCCCTCTTACTTCAATCAATTCTTCTAACTTTTCTTTTGATACCTTGTATCCTGAAGCTAACTGCGCCAAGTCGTTTGCCTCTTGGTTATTCATCCTTGATACGTGTTTTAATTCCACATATTCGAATTTCTTGAGTAGCCTATTTGCTATGACAAAGTACATGATCAAATTTTCTTTGATGCACTTGTATTCCTTTGTCAGTTGTTTAATGACCAATTCAGAGTCCCCTTTAATTTCAACTCTAGTTGCCCCCAATTCTAACAAAGCTTCAAGTCCAGCTATTAATGCTTCGTACTCAACTTCGTTGTTGGAGCATAGCGGACCCTCGATTTTATACTTGAGCTTTGTTGGAATTCCATCAGGAGAAATTATCAACAAACCAACTCCGGTTGCCTCTCTGTGCGTTGAACCGTCGAAGTATAACTTCCAAGGTTTTAAACCCACATACTATTGATGACTCTCAGCTACTGCATGGTCGACAATGAAGTCTGACACAATTTGACCTTTCATTGCCTTGAGAGGCTGAAATATTAGTGAATATTCAGTTAGGGCTAAAGCCCATTTACCGATTCGACTATGCAGTATAGGCTTGGATAACATATGCTTAATAACATCACAATGAGACGAAACATAAACATCAACTGGCTTTATATAATACTTAAGTTTGATACAAGAGAAATACAAGCAAAGGCAGAGTTTTTCTATAGCGGTATATCTAGTCTCTGCATCATTGAGTACTCTACTTAAGTAATAAATGGCTCTTTCGATGCCGTTCTCATCTTCTTGCGCCAGCATGCTGCCTATTGTTTTATCTGAAGCTGAAATATATAGGCGCATGTGCTTCTTCCCATTTGGGGGAGATAGAATTGGTGGACAAGTCAAGTATTGCTTGATTTTATCAAAAGCTTCTTGATGTTCAGCATTCCATTTGAATTTTCCTTGCTTAAGCCGCAGTAGAGGTGAGAAGGCTTGTGTGCGTCCACTCAAATTAGAGATAAATCTCCTTAAGAAGTTTATCTTTCCCAATAAAGATTGTAGTTCTTTCTTCGTTGATGGAGACTTGGTTTCCATTATGGCTTTCGTCTTATTCTGGTTAATTTCTATTCCCTTTTTGTGGACTACGAAACCCAAGAAATCACCTGCCTGCACAAAGAAAGCACATTTGAGGGGGTTCATCTTCAAGCCATGTTTCCTCATCCTTTCGAATGATTGGCTCAGATGATTGAGATGAGTTACATCTGAGGTGGATTTTACCACAATGTCATCTATATATACTTGCATGAATGTTTCTATGAAGTCATGGAATATAGAATTCATTGCTCTTTGATAAGTTGCCCCAGCATTTTTTAAACCAAACGGCATTACAATCCATTCGTAAGTACCTATTGCCCCTGGGCAACGAAACGCCGTTTTGGATACATCATCTTCTGCAATAAAGATCTGATTGTATCCAGAATATCCATCTAACATGCTCAAATACTCGAAGCCTGCGGTTGAGTCTACTAGCATTTCTGCCACAGGCATGGGATACTCATCTTTAGGGGTGGCTGCATTAAGATCACGAAAGTCTATGCATACTCTTAATGAACCATTCTTTTTAATTACAGGCACTATATTAGCAATCCATTCAACATACCTTGTAGTTTGGATGAACTTGCAGCGTAGAAGCCTTTCGACCTCTGCTTTAATCTTCGAATGAATCTCTGGCGCGAATCTCCTGGGAGTCTGCTTTATAGGCTTCTTTCCTTCCTTTATTGGTAGTTTTAATTCGACCAAATCTCTTCCTAGACCAGGCATCTCGTCATAATCCCAAGCAAAACAATCTTTGTTTTCCTTCAACAGTTTGATGACCGTTGCCTTTAATTCTGGTTCTAGTTTCGCGCTGATATATGTTATTCTTTTTTGATCTTCGTCTCCAAGATTTACTTCTTCGAGTGGATCTTGAGCTAACATCTTTATATTTGGTGCCATTGGATCTTTTTCGAATCCCAAAGGCTCTTCATTGTAAATTGCATCTAACCTTTGACTTGATTCTTCTCTTATGGTTCTTTCGACTTGAAACGAATCTTCAGAAGATTTGGAACTCATATGTATCTCTAAATCTGTGACTTCCTTCTTGGTTAGACCTGTGTCAATCTTCGCATTTGATAGTTCGGCCTCGAGAGCCGCCTTTCTTTTATTCTCGGCCGCGTAAGCCGAAATCTTTTCAAAGAAAGAAAACTCAGACATTATTAATGTCATCGTCCCAGCCTGTCGGCCGTTCTGTTGGATAATTCTCCAATGGTGTTGGATCTACTGGGCCATCCATGATCTCTCTATCCCACTGGAATCCATTTGGGTGTAGAGTTAAATAGTACAACGCATTCTTATTTTGGGTGTACATCTCTTCTGCCGCATGACAAGGACTTATGTTTGCCAAATTCCTATCGAAGTTAGTTTTATTAACCTGGTTAACTTCAGCCATATAGTAGCTCTGATCTCCTTCGATATTCTCTACTATACCGTCTTCCCTCCAAATTGTCACCCTTTGATGCATTGTTGAGGGCACAGCTGCCACTCCATGAATCCATTCTCTACCAAGTAAAAGGTTGTAGTTTGCTTTTGCTGGTATAACCATAAACATAGTTGGCCTCGTGACTGAGCCTACTGTCAAATTGACCTGAACAACTCCTAGTGTTTGTCCTATCTTGCCTTCGTAGTTAGATAAAACCATGTTATGTGGCCTTATATCAGTATCGAACATACCAATTCTTTTTAGCATGTATTGAGGCATTAGGTTCACTGCTGCTCCCCTATCAACTAGGACTTTATTGATGCCAACATTCTCAATTTTAGCCCTGATATAGAGTGGCTTCAAATGATTTCGCATACCTTCATCAGGCCTTTCGAAGAAAGCGTTCTGTTCTTCAACTGCACCGTTATTCAGCACATAATAACACACAGGTCTGTGTTTTGCCATTTCTTCGATGTCAGCCTCCTCGCAGTCTTCAACTTCCGTTTCCTGATTGAACTCATGAGGAAGCACGGACACAACATTGCAATTGAGGTTTATGGATGACACTCCATCAGAATCAAAGTCATTTGTCATTCGATCTTCTTCTTTCCAAGAACTAGAATGTATCTTTTCTTCTTCATCCAAGATCTTTTCAGCTTTGAATAGCCTGCGTTCCACTGGAGGTTTGTCTGACTTTACCCCCTGGCGTGGGACTTGGTTGCTACTAGACTCTCCAGCTTCTCTTGGCCTGTATTCCTTTTAAGCCTTTTTTATTCTCTGATTCCTTCTCCACTGGGATCGGGACATAGGATTTTTTCCTTTGTAATTCTCCAATCGATACACCTCTCGATTTGGTTTTTGAAATTGCTTCCTGTATGCCATTGCAGTTCTTCCTCCTTGGTCCCAACTCCGCCATTTGTTTTCTCTTGCACCAGCTTGCACCCATCTATCCCTGGGTGCATCTGCAGGGACTTTGAATGTTACCTTTCGAACTCTGGGGTGTGGACTATCAGGTCTCTTCGTAGGAGTCCATATGTCGAAACCGTATAGGTTAGGACGCAACCCCTGAGTTTCTCGACCCATGTATCAGTACACACGTTCGAAGGATCGTGCCAGCATTTCATCATAGACTGCCCCACATCTGGGACATAGTGCAACTTCAGTATTGCCTTTGTGACATCTGACCAAAAATCCTACTAAGCTCTCCTCCATCCTTGGGTACACTTGTAGTAGGGGATTTGGTTCTCTCCCTGGGTGTTCCCATCTTTCGCGTCGAGCCCTTTCGAAGTTAGCTTCGACCCTTCGATTCAGCATGATCGAACACCTTAGACACATCCATTGTTTTCCACTGTTCCTCTCATGACAACCCCAAAGGTAGTCCTTGAAGCTTTCTCCTCTTAAAGGAACTTCAATACCCCCTTTTTGCCTTGTTAGCCATGTCTCTAACTCACCAAATTCATAAACTGGACGTCTGGCGCTGACCATGTTAACGACTGCTGGAGGAACTTCAGAGATCTGGATTTTCTGGAGTTTCATTCTGAGGTCTTCAGTGGCCTCGCTGTTCTCTCCCCTCGAAATTTCAGTTATCTCTGTCCTCGGAGATTCTTCGACATCAGTATCGAAGATTATATGGTTATTCAGACTCTCAGCAGCCTGCTCTCCATCGAACACTGCCTTAGTTTCTGCAACTTCGACTTCAGATGCCTCCACCATGTTGACATCCACTGGCTCACAGAGGCTAGCATTAGCGATGTTCAGAGGATTGGTATCGACCTTCATGTGACTCTTGGTCTTGTCAACAAACTTCAACCTCCCATCTTTGATAGCATTTTGAATTAGATCCCTGAAAAGAAAACATTGTGAAGTTTTATGGCCTAAAAAACCATGATATTTGCAAAAACCTCTCTTCTTTCGTTGTTCTAATGGAGGAATTTTAGAATTTGGAGGCAGTATCATTTGGCCATCTTTTACTAGTAAATCAAATATCTCGTCACAATTGGTGATGTCGAATGTGTAAGTTTTCTTAGGGAACCTATCATTCTTATCGTTTTCTACTGGGTTTTTTCCATTTGCAGGGTTGAGTAATTTGCAGGCATAAGGTGGCGCTTCTCTTAATTCAGCCACATCTATTTCGACTTCTTCAGGGTTGTATGAGTCGCTAAGAGACTCATCACCAGCGTCCTCTGCTTCGACATACGCTACCCTTTCCTTCTTATAGTTTTTATTTGCCCTAACCTTTTCTGCCTTCAAGCGTTCGACTTGTCGAACCCTATCTGCTAACTGGGCCATATCCCTATGATACTGAGTATCTAATTTCTTTCTAATTGAATAATCTAAACCCCCCGCAGCCATTTCGACTAATTCATGTTCTGGGACAGTTGTGAAACATCTAGATTTCAACAGACGGAACCTATTCAAGTAATCATCAATTGGTTCTGTAAACTTCCTCTTAATACTAGCCAATTCCTTCAAACTTATCTTGGTTTGACCCATATAGAATTGTTCATGGAATAACCTTTCCAAGTATGCCCATGCATCTATCGAGTTTGGTGGCAAAGTGGTGAACCAAATGAACGCATTCTTTGTTAGCGAACTAGGGAAGTATTTGATCCGTAAATCCTCGTTCCCTGCTAAATCCACTGCTTCTGTCAAATATCTGGCAATATGTTCCACAGTTGACTCGCTAGTTTCGCCTGAAAACTTTGTAAACTTAGGTACCTTAGTGCCTCTAGGCAATTCTGTCTGCATAATGTAATCTAATATGGGGGACGTATAGTTTGGAAGTCGAAGTCCAGTACTAAGGCCATTATTGGCCATAACCCTTTCTATCATGGCAGTTAGGTTATTTTCCGTAGCCAAGTTTTCCCTTCTGACTCTCTGGACAATCTCATCTGGATGTTCGTTCCTACCCACAATCCTTAATCTGGGTCGCTCTTCTTCTTCCGTTTCCTGTCGAATGGGAACGGTTCTTTGATTCGAAGCCTCTAAATTAATCACTTGAGTTCCTTCGATCGTTTCTGTTCTTCGTGAGGGGCCTACATCCCTAGTGGCTGTCCTAGATGGGGGATCCACATCTTGTATACGCTCCAAAACAGGCCTCACTTCTTGATTCGAAGGCTGTTTGTCTTTTCTTCTAGGTGGTGGCACTCCCATGAAATCTTCCATTCGATTCATTTGAGATGATATCTTTTGGAAAGTCTCCACGTTTTCCCGATTTGTACTAGCAATATTCGTCGCTAGTGGGTTCAAAATTGAAGCCAACTCTTTGGCCAAAGCCCCTAACATATCATGGTTGCTTGCATCCATTTCTTGCCGGAATGCTGCTTGGTTATTTGTGGTAAACATGGGTATCTGGGTAGAAAAACTAGTGTTGTGTGCACTTCGACCCACTGAACCAACATTTGGCGAAAACGTCGCATTATTAGTTGTAGCATATGTAGGCCCAGCCCCTCGTACGCCTGTTCCATATGGGTATGGCATTCCGTATGGGTTATTTGGCCTCCATTCGAAAACATAGTTTGTGCCTTGACTAAACAAGTTAGTTGCAGCATTTGTCGAGGAAAACGATATATCCTCTGCGCTTGTGGATGAAGGTGCAGTGGTCGACACTGAAACTGGAACAGTCCCTAATGGTCCTGTATTATTCTCAGGGATGGCCTGGGAATTATCTGCAGGTCTTGACCCATTTGGACCTGGTATATCCCGTGCTCCTTGAGTGGAAGTCGAATTTGCTGCGCCTGATCCTGAACCTTGTGGGGGATCTTGATTTCCCCCTGCACTGGTCGTGATGACCATTTTCTTGTTGTACCTTCGTTTGGGAATCAGTTGTGCATTGTTCGTTAACTTACCGTTCCTAAGGTTCATACAAGGTCTTGATATTTTCTAGACAAAAATAAAACAATTGATTAAAAACAATCTGGTTGACACAGTCCCACTGGGCGTGCCAATTTGTTTACGGTGATTTCCGGTAAACAACCGCTAGTCTTCCAAACTATAAGTAAATATGATTTGGTTACTCGCGTGATCGACTAGATTGATCCTAGGACACATAGTCAAAAAGATTGTTATTAATGGTCGTTCGAACCATATTTATGATCTATCTTTGTCAATAAGAGTTTCTTCGAATAAAACAAGTAAACTTGATAGTGACTTTGTTATATGCAAGTATAAATTCAACAAAAGGGTAAGTAAAAATAAGACATGAAACGAAAACTGTTTAAAGTGCAAAGAATCTAAAATTGCAGAAATATTAAATACTTCAAAAGTAAATGACATGAAAATAACAGTACAAGAATGTAAATGGCAAGAAGTAAATGAAATGCAATAATACTGAAAAGATATCTGAAAACGAAAAGGGAATACACATGTATTAAAATGGTGGTGTCATACGTACATTTCTCAGCGAACTCTTTATCTTTAACACTTGATACTTGAGTAATATGTGAGAGATTTGTACAAAATGAACACACAGAATCCTAACATTAAGACTCCTATTTATACTAATTTCGACCTTAACGGCCCTACGCTAATCTAATGCCACGTTTCTTATAAGAACTCCAGGGATGCCATCTGTTGTTAGACAGTTACGAAACCGTCTTTGAATTTCAAATCTTCCCGCCTAAGTCCTTCTTCGATGCGTGGCAGTGTATTGAACATTAAAACACTACGAAAACACGCTAATTAATAATACTTTAACATATTTCATGAAATTTGCCTAAGTCTTCGAAGACATGCACTCCTATGAGCTTCAGTGTTCATCATCTCCGCTGTGACTTAGAAATCTTCACTCTCGAAGCATGGCCATCAGGAGCCATTTTCTTATCTTCAAACGATGGTCATCAGTAACCATCTCTTCTTCGAATTTTTATTCTTCGAAGAACCATATATTTGCAAAACGAAGTCTTCAGCTAACAGTTCCCCTTAAAAGGAAAAATAAAAGAGGGCCAAATTAGCCAAAATCTTTTTGGTGTTAAGCTTTAACAATACTCAACAAGTTTTTAATAAAAAGGGACTAAGCTTTAACAATACAAGGTCAATGGAATAAGAGTAGTTTCACCGAGAATAATTCTTCTCTTAGTACCAAGGTTTTAAAACAAAAAAAGGGTGGTTGAGCTTTAACAATACAAAACCAAATAAAAGAGACCAAGCTTTAGAAATACAAGGTCAATGGTCTGTAGTTTCACTGAGAATAATTCTCCTCTTAGTATCAAGGTTTTAAAACAGAAGGGTTTGGTTAAGCTTTAATGATACAAAACCATAAAATAAGTGAAAAGCTTTAACAATACTTTAACACTAAAATAAAAGAGATTTGAAAAAGAGTTTGAGTACCTTGACAATTTTAATTAATACCATTCTCATTTCTTTGGATTTTCAACAAACAACTTAAGCAATCAAACAATAGATACCTCAAGTGTGTGTGTGTG
Organism: Vicia villosa; assembly: GCF_029867415.1. Classification (NCBI taxonomy): domain Eukaryota; kingdom Viridiplantae; phylum Streptophyta; class Magnoliopsida; order Fabales; family Fabaceae; genus Vicia; species Vicia villosa. Next base: position 653,990 of record NW_026705480.1, read on the forward strand.
TGTGTGTGTGTGTGTGTGTGTGTGTGATGATATGTGTCACAAAGGACAAACAAGTAAGTATAACAATCATCAATAATAATGAGCAAGGATGTTTATACCTTTTGAATGGATTCCTATATGAATGAATGATGGATGATGAATATGAAACTCATGCATATGGGTTAGATAAACAAAGTATATACAAATGATAATACAATGTGTCATACCCCAAAATTTGCCATATTGCTATTATATTTTATTAACAGGGACGTAGTACAAATTCTACAAGGGGTGTATATCAAACTAGTGGGCTTGACATCTTGATTGGAAAGCCCATTTCAAAAGAGTAACCATTCTCTAAATTGTCCAATTCAAAAGATAGGAGTATACATTAAGTAAAAGTGTGTATTTAATTAGGCTTATTATTCATAAAAATATGAGGCTCAAATTTAGGATTCAAAATTATTTTTAAACTTGGGTTTTATAAACCTCCTCGGTTTATCTACAATATTTTGGATTTTTGTAATTATTTGTTTCTATCAAAAGTATAATAGTTTACTCTTAAACTATTTATATTTTAATAAATAGAAAATATTTGTCTATGTTTCATACACTTTCAATTGACTTTTTATTACAAATAAATAACATAGCACAACTGGTAAGGAAGCAAGACTTGCAAATAAGAAGCCGTGGGTTTGAATCCCATGAGTGACATTTTCACACTTTTTCTCCTATTTTTACCAATTTTCAAAAAATGGGTTGTTGGGCTTTTGGATATGGGTTTTTTTTTTTTAAGGATTTTTAACCTAAATTTCCCATTATAAATAGGACCTTTGGCAATCCTATTTGGGGGACCTTTTTCATTTTCACGTACA